>NC_079190.1:57130842-57730842 GCF_029499605.1 Hyla sarda | reverse complement strand
TTGAGTCGCTGTCGGGTGGAACGACCTGGGGGTTACCTGCCGCTGCAAGTCCATCCCTTAGACTCCGTTCCCCTGGTACGGCCCACGTCATCACCCCACTGACACAGAGGATTCACCACCAGTATCCTCACTGTATACCCATCCTGATCCTGACATCTGCCTGCCTGTTTTCACCATTTCATTTTGCTTTCCTCTCTGCCAGTGTTTGGATGGGATGTGTCTCACATGCAGAGCAGTGTACAGTGTCAGTCAGTGGCAGAACAGTGTCTATGCAGCAGAGCCAGAGTAGATCAAGTATTTCAAATGATTGTTCTTATTATATATATATATTCATATATATATATATATATATATATATATATATATATATATATAAACATTTTTACAGTAAGATCAATATATTCACGTTAAGGTTAATTATGCACAGTAGCTGCCTCTGCACCAAACTTATGAAACACAACAGGGAAGTATGTTTAACCCCTTAAGGACGCAGGACGTAAATGTACGTCCTGGTGAGGTGGTACTTAACGCACCAGGACGTACATTTACGTCCTAAGCATAACCACGGGCATCGGAGCGATGCCCGTGTCATGCGCGGCTGATCCCGGCTGCTGATCGCAGCCAGGGACCCGCCGGCAATGGCCGACGCCCGTGATCTCGCGGGCGTCCGCCATTAACCCCTCAGGTGCCGGGATCAATACAGATCCCGGCATCTGCGGCAGTTCGCGATTAAAATGAACGATCGGATCGCCCGCAGCGCTGCTGCGGGGATCCGATCATTCATAACGCCGCACGGAGGTCCCCTCACCTTCCTCCGTGCGGCTCCCGGCATCTCCTGCTCTGGTCTGTGGTCGAGCAGACCAGAGCAGGAGATGACCGATAATACTGATCTGTTCTATGTCCTATACATAGAACAGATCAGTATTAGCAATCATGGTATTGCTATGAATAGTCCCCTATGGGGACTATTCAAGTGTAAAAAAAAATGTAAAAAAATGTAAAAGTAAAAGTAAAAAAAAAGTGAAAAATCCCCTCCCCCAATAAAAAAGTAAAACGTCCGTTTTTTCCTATTTTACCCCCAAAAAGCGTAAAAAACATTTTTTATAGACATATTTGGTATCGCCGCGTGCGTAAATGTCCGAACTATTAAAATAAAATGTTAATTATCCCGTACGGTGAACGGCGTGAACGAAAAAAAATTAAAAAAGTCCAAAATTCCTACTTTTTTAATACATTTTATTAAAAAAAAAATTATAAAAAATGTATTAAAAGTTTTTTATATACAAATGTGGTATCAAAAAAAAGTACAGATCATGGCGCAAAAAATGAGCCCCCATACCGCCGCTTATACGGAAAAATAAAAAAGTTATAGGTCATCAAAATAAAGGGATTATAAACGTACTAATTTGGTTAAAAAGTTTGTGATTTTTTTTAAGCGCAACAATAATATAAAAGTATATAATAATGGGTATCATTTTAATTGTATTGACCCTCAGAATAAAGAACACATGTCATTTTTACCAGAAATTGTACGGCGTGAAAACAAAACCTTCCAAAATTAGCAAAATAGCGTTTTTCGTTTTAATTTCCCCACAAAAATAGTGTTTTTTGGTTGCGCCATACATTTTATGATATAATGAGTGATGTCATTACAAAGGACAACTGGTCGCGCAAAAAACAAGCCCTCATACTAGTCTGTGGATGAAAATATAAAAGAGTTATGATTTTTAGAAGGCGAGGAGGAAAAAATGAAAACGTAAAAATTAAATTGTCTGAGTCCTTAAGGCCAAAATGGGCTGAGTCCTTAAGGGGTTAAAAACTGGCACATTACCCCTGACATGTTTCACTAAACACTTAGCATCATCGGGGCACATGTCGCTCAATCCATTGTCCCTGTAGACAGTTTTTAACCTGAAGGTGATCAATATACATATACAGCAGTCTGCACCACACGTGACTAAGAAAGATTTTGTTTCCTATGTGAACAAGTAGGCTAGATACACACAGCACATCGGCAGTGTCTCATTATTTACATAATTAAATTGATATACTAGTGGTGGATTCTTTGTAACATAACAGAGTATCGTATTTACAACATACAATTAAGAACAGTGGGGTGTTTAGTTCTAAAGATTGCTTTTTTGTTTTGGTGTAATTACATGAAAACATAGAGAGAATAATAGAATATTGGCTTAAAAGATCTTTTATTTTCTGAGGAAGCAACTACCTTACATGTTGTAAAAGAGGGGCAATGTCTGCGGGGAGAGGAGGAAGGGG
This sequence comes from Hyla sarda, assembly GCF_029499605.1. NCBI lineage: Eukaryota > Metazoa > Chordata > Amphibia > Anura > Hylidae > Hyla > Hyla sarda. Next base: position 57,728,565 of record NC_079190.1, on the reverse strand, counting down.
AATTGTAGTCCTTTATATTGGTAATCCAGGGCACAGCAAAGCCAGGTAGCGTAAGGACAGCTGTAGTGCACAGAGCAGGGCAAAATAATGAAAAATAAAAATAATTATCTAAGAGCTATGATGGCATCATTTGTGAACATTTAGACACATGTTTTTTTTTTTTTTTTTTGGGGGCTTTGAACCTAGAACTGAAGTGCATCAAGGCAACAGTGCTAACCACTGAGCCACCATGTTTCAATATCCCTTGGCAAACATTTATTTTTATGTTTTGCAGTATATTTTATTGCACCTGGGACACTTAAACACTAAAGGGTAGAATATAGAATATGTGTTATAGTCCTAACCTCAGTATCTACACCCTGTTCCAAATTAATATGTAAATTATATTTTTCTCATTTACCTAAATAATTGATGTAAATAACAGTCAACATAACAGTCAGCATGTTATCAACTATTAAAAGTACAATTCAAATTTTATTGAACAAGCCTCCAAATGATAACAGTATTTTGTTTAAACATGAAAACTTACAATGCACTGTTCCAAATTATTACGCACAGCGGCCCACATTTATCATTTTAGTGTAAGTGAAGCATTTTTTTACACCTTTTTTTTTGTGTGTGTGCTGGTAATGTGTAGGAGCACCAAACTTAGTAAATGGTCAAAGGGCATTTGATAAATTTTGTGCAGGTCACATTTTCTGAAATTTCTCTCTTCACATACACCAAAAAGCTAAGTCTGGGCTGGTGTAGTTTTAGAGACTTTTCAGTGGCTTTGCGCCTTTTTTGCTCCTTTTCACAAAAAGGCGCAGTTGATAAAACCCTTCCATATCATGTCTATTGCCAAAATCAGTGAATTGCAACTCAAAATCAGCAGATAAGTGTAAACAAAAAGGGGCAAAAAAAAGGTGCTAAAAACCCTGCTTGGTCCTTTTTTGCCCCTTTTATTAGACACAAAAAACTGTCTAAAGACAATGATAAATGTGGGCCAGTAAGTTTCAAAACACATTATAGGTTGTAAAGAACTGAAAATTGTCATTTGTTGTGTTTGCAGCATATTTACTGAAATCAAAAGCTATTTCAATCAAACTTTTAACAACATTTTAACTTTTTAAACATTTTAACAGGTCATGTTACATTTTAACATAGGATCCCTTATTTGATAGCAGCTCCACAAGACTTGCATCTATTGAACTTGTGAGTTTTTGGATAGTTTCTGCTTGAAATTGTTTGCAAGATGTCAGAATAGCCTCCCAGAGCTGATGTTTGGATGTAAACCACCTCCCACCCTCATAGATCTTTTGCTTGAGGATGCTTCAAAGGTTCTCAATAGGACTGAGGTCAGGGGAAGATGAAGGCCACACCATAACTTTCTCTCCTTTTAACCCCATAGCAGCTATTGATGCATAGGTATTCTTTGCAGCATGAGATGGTGCATTGTCATGCATGAAGATGATTTTATTATGGAAAGCATAGTTCTTCCTTCTGTACCAGGGAAGAAAGTGGTCAGCCAGAAACTCCATATACTTTGCAGAGGCATTTCCAGGGACCCTAAAGGGGCCAACCAGCTCTCTTCCCATTATTCCCGCCCAAAACATTACTCCACCACAGCCTTGCTGATGTCGCAGCCTTGTTGGAACAGGGTGACCATCCACCAACCATCCGCTACTCCATCCATCTGGACCATCCAGGGTTGCATGGCACTGATCAGTAAAAAGGTCTGTTTGAAAATTAGTCTTCATGTATATCTCTGCCCACTGCAGCCGTTTCTGCTTGTGAGCATTGGTTAGTGGTGGCTGAATAGAAGGTTTATGAACAGTTGCAAGACTCTGGAGGACTCTACACCTTGATGTCCGTGGGACTCCAGAGGCACCAGCAGCTTCAAATATATGTTTGCTGCTATGTATTGGTATTTTAGCAGCTGCCCTCTTGATCCAATGCATGGAACTGGCAGAAATCTTCCTCAATTTGCCTTTATCTGAACTAACCCGTCTGTGCTCTGAATCTGCCACAAATCTTTTAATAGTGCAATGATCACGCTTAAGTTTTAGTGAAATATCGAATGTTTTCATACCTTGTCCAAGGCATTGAACTATTTCACTCTTTTTGGCAGCAGAGAGATCCTTTTTCTTCCACATATTGCTTGAGTAGTACCTTTAGTAGTTTATCCCTAAATTGGGCTCACCTGGCAATCTAATTATCACAGTTGTCCGAGATTGTTTTCAGTGATCAAAAGAGCCCGGAGACACAATGCCATCCATAAATTAAACTGAAAAACTAAATATTTAATCTTTTTGACACTTAAATATCATTTGCATAATAATTTGGAACATTATTTCAGAAGACTTTAAGGTAGGTAGACAATGTCATAGAGCTGCAGGAAATTCTAGTAGAATGCTTGGGTGTACAGGGAGAGGTATTAGCAGTAGAAAGAGGGAAGTGCTTATGGTTGTATAGAGAGAGGTATTAGCAGTAGAAAGAGGGAAATGCCGCTGTACAGAGCACTGGTGAGACCTCACTTGGAGTATTGTGTGCAGTACTGGAGACCGTATCTCCAGAAGGATATGGATACTTTGGAGAAAGAGCTACTAAACTAGTATATGGGTTGCAGGATACAACCTACCAGGAAAGGTTAAAGGACCTTAACATGCATAAAAGAAAGAGGAGACAGAGGGGATATGATAGAAACTTGTATATACATAAAGTAAATCCACACAGTTAAGAAGGAGAATATATTTAAAAGAAGAAAAACTACCAGAAGAGGACATAGCTTTATATTAAAGGGACAAAGGTTTTTGCAGTAATATGAGGAAGTATTACTTTACTGTAAGAGTAGTGTTACGTTATGCGCTCCAGCCGCAGACGCTGGTCCCGTTACCCGGGGCTGGGACTCTTATTGCAGTACGTGCCCGCATGCAAGCCCGTGTCCGTCACTCACCTGGTGCTTCACCTGCCCCAGCCTCTGCTTCACTGCTCCGGCGAGTGTGTCCCCGTCCCCTAAGGCGCGCGTGCGCCGGAGCTTTAAGATTTAAAGGGCCAGTGCGCTCATTAGTGTGATTCACCTCTGGCTCATTTATATATTCCTCCACCCTCCTCACTCCCCTGCTGGATCTTTGTTGCCTTGAGCCTGAGAGAAAGCATTCCTGTTTCTGCCTTGCCATGTATCTGATCCTTCGATTTGTGACCCAATCTTGCTTCTCTGCCGCCTGCCTATTGACCTCCTGCTACATCCTGACTATGCAACCATGCCACCTGCCCTGACCATCTGCTATCCAGTCTACAAGTTGCCTTATCCCTTCTGTGCCTCACATCTCCTCAGCCGCCTGTGTGGTCGAGCCGTGCCAGGGGTAGCAACCTGGGTGCCACCTGCCGCAGCAAGTCCATCCTGCTTTGCAGCGGGCTCTGGTGAAAACCAGCAGCACCTTAAACTCCACTCCCTGGTATGGTTCGAGTCATCTGCCACACAGGTCCAGCGGATCCACATCCACCGGGGTTCCTGTCTTCTGAAACGTGAGTGTTGCAAGTAGTGAATGCATGGACTAGCCTTCCTGTAGAAGTGGTCACTGCAAATACAGTGAGGGGGTTTAAGCATACAGGGGATAGGCATAAGGTTTTTCCTTATATAAGGTATGGCCAGGATCTATTCATAGTATTCAGAATATTGGGCAGACTAGATGGGCCGAATAGTTCTATGTAAAATAAAGGATGTTGTTAATAAGTACAGTTGGTCCTGCAATAAACAAGCTCTCATGTGGTTTTGTAGATGGAAAAATAAAAATTTTAGAATCAAAATGCAAAAATTTTAATTTGCTTGGGCCATTAACCCCTTCATGACCCAGCCCATTTTCACCTTCAGGACCTGGGCATTTTTTGAAAATCTGAACACTGTCACTTTAAACATTAATAACTCTGGAATGCTTTTACTTATCATTCTGATTCCGAGATTGTTTTTTCGTGACATATTCTACTTTATGTTATTGGTAAAATTTCACTGATATTTGCATCCTTTCTTGGTAAAAAATCAAAAAATTTCATGAAAATTTTTAAAATTTAGCATTTTTCTAACTTTGAAAGTCTCTGCTTGAAAGGAAAATGGATATTCCAAATAAATTACATATTGATTCACATATACAATATGTCTACTTTGTGTTTGCATAAAAAAATTGACAAGTTTTTACTTTTGGAGGACATCAGAGGGCTTCAAAGTTCCGCAGCAATTTTCCAATTTTTCTCAACATTTTCAAAATCGTAATTTTTCAGGGACCAGTTCAGGTTGGAAGTGGATTTTAAGGGTCTTCATATTAGAAATACCCCATAAATGACCCCATTATAAAAACTGCACCCCCCAAAGTATTCAAAATGACATTCAGTAAGTGTTTTAACCCTTTAGGTGTTTCACAGGAATAGCAGCAAAGTGAAGGAGAAAATTCTAAATCTTCATTTTTTACACTCGCATTTTCTTGTAGACCCAATTTTTGAATTTTTACAAGGGGTAAAAGGAGAGAAATCACCCTAAAATTTGTAATCCAATTTCTCTCGAGTAAGGAAATACCTCATATGCGTATGTAAAGTGTTCGGCGGGCGCAGTAGAGGGCTCAGAAGGGAAGGAGCGACAATGGGATTTTGGAGAGTGAGTTTTTCTGAAAGGGTTTTTGGGGGGCATGTCCCATTTAGGAAGCCCCTATGGTGCCAGAACAGTGGACCCCCCCACATGTGACCCCATTTTGGAAACTATACCCCTCATGGAATTTAATAAGGGGTGCAGTGAGCATTTACACCCCACTGGCGTTTGACAGATATTTGAAACGGTGGATTGTGCAAATCAAAATTTTTTTTTTCATTTTCACAGACCACTGTTCCAAAAATCTGTCATACACCAGTGGGGTGTAAATGCTCACTGCACCCCTTATCACATTACGTGAGGGGTGTAGTTTCCAAAATGGGGTCACATATGGATATTTATTGTTTTGCGTTTGTCAGAACTGCTGTAACAATCAGAGGTTCACAGCAAGTTTGCCGCTGGGAGTTTGAGCTGCAGCGCAAAATTTGCGCCATCTCAAACTTGCAGCACTCACTGTAAACCTCCGCCCATGTGAGTGTACCCTGTACATTCACATTGGGGGGAGGGGGCAAACATCCAGCTGTTGCAAACTATGAGCATGCCCTTTGGCTGTCCGTGCATGCTGGGAGTTGTAGTTTTGCAACAGCTGGAGGCACACTGGTTTGGAAACACTAAGTTAAGTAATAAACTTTCAAATGTTTTGCAACCAAACTTAGTGTTTCCAAACCAGTGTGCCTCCAGCTGTTGCAAAACTACAACTCCCAGCATGCATGGTCTGTCAGTGCATGATGGGAGTTATAGTTTTGCAACAATTGCAACAGCTGGAGGCACTGAGTTAGGAAACAGACAATGTTTCCCAACTAGTGTGCCTCCAGTTGTTGCAAAACTATAACTCCCAGCATGCCCAGACTGCCCAGGCATGCTGGAAGTTGTAGTTCGGCAATATCTGAAGGATCAGATGTTGCCAAACTACAACTTCCAGCATGCTTGGGCAGTCTGGGCATGCTGGGAGTTGTAGTTTTGCAACATCTGGAGGTCCTCAGTTTGGAGACCACTGTATAATGGTCTCCAATCTGTGCTCTTCCAGATGTTAGAGAAGTACAACTCCCAGCATGCCTGGACAGACTGAGCATGCTGGGAGTTGTAGTTTTGCAACATCTGGAAGAGCACAGATTGGAGACCATTATACAGTGGTCTCCAAACTGAGGACCTCCAGATGTTGCAAAACTACAACTCCCAGCATGCCCAGAAAGCTGTCTGGGCATGCTGGGAGTTGCAGTTTTGAAACTCCCAGAGGCAGCAGTGAGATCGCTTTACGGCGATCTCACTGCTGCCAATGAAGATGCCGCACTGCTGCCGGAAACTCACCTCTGGGACGCAGCGCCGCCGGGACTGCATGGAGGACGCCGGGACCGCTCGGGACACCGCTCGGACGGGTAAGTGACGCTGGGGGATGGGTCAGGGACACTTAGCAGAGCGGTGTGTGTCCCGATCCCCGTGATCGGGACTCACACACCGCGCTGCTAAGTATTCTGATAGCGAAACGCTGCTATCAGCTAGTCAGATTTGACTGGGGTGGGGGGGGTGGGGGATGAAACCCCCCGTGGTCGCATGGTAAGATGGCTGGCTATCAGTGATAGCCACCATCTTACCGGGCGCTGCGGGATGCCGCGAGTAGCGGCAAAAATGTTCATGACGTACCTGCATGTCATGGGTCGGGAACACCTTGCCACCCATGACGTACAGGTATGTCATAGGTTGGGAAGGGGTTAAAGGGTAGTGTTGAGCGCAAATATTCGAATAGCAAATTTCTTTCGCAAATATCGGCACTTTGTAATTTCGCAAATATTTACAATATCATGAATTTTATTCGTTATGATGAATATTCGTTTTTTTTTCCCGTTTTTGATCATCCCTCCCTGCTTCCAGGTTGTGGTCCAAAGAAGGCGAATATGCAAATGGTAATTTTATGTGAAAATTATGCAAATATCGGCACTTCCAGAGGACACTGATCCCTCCCTTCTTTTAGCTTGTGGGCCAATGAGAAGAATACAAATACAGTTGTTCTCAACATCCCTAGCAACCAATAGGAAAGTAGTTAGTTGAAAGATATAATCGCCCATATGCAATCTGCAAATTTTATTAAGAATTTCGCATGGGAAATAAAGTGAACGAATATGCGAAATTCGCGAATAGAGGACGAATATTCATCCAAATATTTGCGAAATGTTGCAAATTTGAATATGACCTATGCCACTCATCACTATTAAGGGGTTAAAGATCAAGGCATTCTAGCAGAAGCTTTGGATGCCTGGCAGTCAGTCACCCCAACTGGATCACCATAGTTGCCAGAGCAAAAATTTAGTTTGCATGTTCTACCCATGTTTACATAGGTTTCCTCCATTACTTGAAAAACATACTGATAGGTTAATATGGAATTTATGTTATCAGTCATGTACAATAGTCTTAAACCAGTTACATAAGAGCATATCTGATTGTCTCTATATATAACAAATTTTCCAATTTCTCTACATATGAATCCCAATAAGAAAGAGCATATAAACAACTAGCAGGTGATGAATGTACGAGGCCCTGAGCACGTTCACAGTAAATAAATCTAAGCTTCCATAAGTGATCAGTTCCTTCCCAAACCTTTTTTTCAAATTTTTTTTTAAGACCTGAATTCTCCTCCAATCATAAAAACAAATGTGGGTGTATGTTGGTGTCTGAAATTTTTTTTTCCTTGAAGACACCAGATGCTTAGACATGATGTACGATCTTGTAATTCAGTAAAGGAAACCAGACTCATAATAAAGCGTCTAAAGGGAATGACAGATTAACAAGTACAGCACAGTGAATTGTCACATAAAATAAACAAAAAGAGCACAAAATGAAAGACAGGAATTATTGCCTAATATAAATTGCTTTGTATTATGGAAATGAGCAGCAGAAATGTGAGAAGAAATAATTACACAGAGTAGGACAGATGTAATCATTGCCATCTAAACAGATGCGTTCCAGAATATTATGGTATAAATTACTATATATTCAACAGTATTGTAAGCATCTAAGAGTGAGACTATAAAATGTCTTGACAAAGCAACTAAATTACACATAGCAGTTGGTACATACTATAAAGCAGTCCGTGCAGCTGCTATGTGACCCTTGGACAGAGGGAACCAAGCCCTGCTTGGCCACATTTCTTTTGCTAATATTTTTGGGAACTGCATTGTCAAAGAGAATCTGATAGCTTTCACCTGCACTTAAACCAATATACTGGGTTATAGTGTGGGTGAATAGCTGTAAAAGGAAGGTTCACTTACATTTTTCGGTGCCGTATATCTGAAGTTCTGCCCCTTACAAATGCATTTTCATTGCGTTCCACGGAGCATCGGAGGCGGGGAGCCAGCTCACCCAGTTCCTCTGCCTCATCAATAATCCGCCACTGGCCCTCCCCCTTCCATGACATGAGGGATGGAGGAAGCAAGGGGAGGATGAGCGCTCGCGGGCCGGGGGCAGAATATTGATAAGACAGGGGAACTGGGTGAGTCGGCTCCCCGCCTCCAATGCACTATGGAGCGCAATGAAAATGCAATTGTAACAGGCAGAACTTTGGAAATACGGCACCTAAAAATTTAAGTGACCCTTCCTTTTACAGCTATTCACCCGCACTATAACCCAGTTTATTGGGTTTAGTGTGGGTGAATAGCTGCCAGATTCTCTTTAAAGAGTACCAGTCATATCCCACAAAAATAAATAATAATATATATTTTTTTAATATAAATAATAATCATATCTAAATATAAATATATTTTTTAATATAAATAATAATAAAAAATATGTATTGTATGTGCTTCTTTCTGAACTGGTTTTATAAGGATCTAGTAAATGTCAAGTTTTATATTACATTTTGCCTCATTGGTGCTTAGTTTTTCTACAGTAATTTTTTTTATATTTATTGATACCAAGGGCTTCACTATCTAGGGCTGAGAAAACTATTATTACTTCTCTCTACTATGATAACTTTGTACTCAGTACCTAATCCTGATCATGTAGCTATAATTTTTGAGTGTCTAGCACCAGTATTTCTCTCACAAATACTTTCCTTCTGTTGTTGGTTTATCATTCTATGCTCTAGAGAAATGTGTCCTCACTCTGCATGATTCTGTTGTGCTGTGCTGAGTCTGAGTGCTCCTCTCATAAACAAGAAGGTGAGAGAAGATTGGGGGACCAAATAGAGTTAACTCAAGCTTTCTTGTATGTGCACCACTGATTTTTCCAAACAAACTTTACAGGAAAAGTATACCTGACATATACCACCACATAGAAACATTAAAAGTGTCAGCAGATAAGAACCATTTGACCCATCTAGTCTGCCCAAAAATCCTGAATACTATGAATACTCCCTGGCATTATCTTATTTAAAGCACAGCCTTATGCCTATCCCATGCATTCATGTTTGTAAATCTTTATCCTCCCAGTACTTATCAGCAGCTGTATGCTCCACAGGAAGTTGTGTAGTTCTTTCCAGTCTGATCACAGTGCTCTCAGATGACACCTCTGTCTATGTCAGGAAATGTCCAGAATGAATAAAGAATACTATTTACTAGAAGGCTACCAGACAACTTAGTGACACAAAAGACTACAACAAAAAACGTGGTCTCAAATGGCTGGAGGTGCTCAACCCCAAATGCAGTTGTGCATATATACTGGGGGAGCAGATCCTGCCCTTGTAGTCCGTTGCTAGGGGCGATCCCCAGCATAAAAATGCATACAATGGAGGATGCCTGCAGCAGACTACAAGTGCCACAATAGAATCCTACACCAGATAAACGGTGTGGATGTGTAACAATTAGAATAATACAATACAGAAATTTAGGTGCAATACTGTGGTAGATGTATACAATGACATTGGCTATCCTTCAATACTGATGTTAAAATTGAGACATTCGCCAGTGTATCCTTATATAAAGGACACACCAGAGCCCGCACACCAACGCCAAGGTTTCTCAAATGGCACGGGACCTAACGCTAACCTACCTGTGCGTATAAAGCAAAAACCAGGGGCCAGTGGGCAATTACAGCAGCACTAGGTCGACATGCAGCCTACTCCCAGTTCCCTCCAGCGTGACTGGGCACACATACAATGGGAGGAGGGAGAGAGGCTACAAGCCCCACCCAAGTTGGCTGATATAGGTGCATGGCCTCACAGGTGCAACCCTAATGCTGCCTGGAAAATGTTCAAGGCGCATTAACATATGGAGTTTACACACCTCCAAGTATAAATTTTTAAACAACAACAAAAAACATGGTCTCAAATGGCTGGAGGTGCTCAACCCCAAATGCAGTTGTGCATATATACTGGGGGAGCAGATCCTGCCCTTGTAGTCCGTTGCTAGGGGCGATCCCCAGCATAAAAATGCATACAATGGAGGATGCCTGCAGCAGACTACAAGTGCCACAATAGAATCCTACACCAGATAAACGGTGTGGATGTGTAACAATTAGAATAATACAATACAGAAATTTAGGTGCAATACTGTGGTAGATGTATACAATGACATTGGCTATCCTTCAATACTGATGTTAAAATTGAGACATTCGCCAGTGTATCCTTATATAAAGGACACACCAGAGCCCGCACACCAACGCCAAGGTTTCTCAAATGGCACGGGACCTAACGCTAACCTACCTGTGCGTATAAAGCAAAAACCAGGGGCCAGTGGGCAATTACAGCAGCACTAGGTCGACATGCAGCCTACTCCCAGTTCCCTCCAGCGTGACTGGGCACACATACAATGGGAGGAGGGAGAGAGGCTACAAGCCCCACCCAAGTTGGCTGATATAGGTGCATGGCCTCACAGGTGCAACCCTAATGCTGCCTGGAAAATGTTCAAGGCGCATTAACATATGGAGTTTACACACCTCCAAGTATAAATTTTTAAACAACAACAAAAAACATGGTCTCAAATGGCTGGAGGTGCTCAACCCCAAATGCAGTTGTGCATATATACTGGGGGAGCAGATCCTGCCCTTGTAGTCCGTTGCTAGGGGCGATCCCCAGCATAAAAATGCATACAATGGAGGATGCCTGCAGCGGACTACAAGTGCCACAATAGAACCTTGGCGTTGGTGTGCGGGCTCTGGTGTGTCCTTTATATAAGGATACACTGGCGAATGTCTCAATTTTAACATCAGTGTTGAGGGATTAGCCAATGTCATTGTATACATCTACCACAGTAGTGCACCTAAATTTCTGTATTGTATGACACAAAAGACTATCAGAAATTGACAAGTAACCCCCTTCTCAGACTTACACTCAAATTACAGTCTCTCCTTAGAATTTACACTGATCTACAGAGTTGACAAAGAGACTATTCCTAAAGAATTTAAAGAGTACCTATCATCAACTAAACTTTCCCTAATCCCCCTCCCCATCTGTCCCTGACTCTAACTATCTCTATCCCTGTGATCATTTCTAGTTAAAACCCCCTGTAAATAGGTTCGGTAGCTCAGTTTGGAGCTGTGTACGAGGGGAGGAAGTGGGCGTGACCCAGCCGGCGCAATGTCATCTGATGCCTGCCAGGGCCAGCTTCCACCCTTCTACCTGTATGCTGTGCTCCCTTGCGAGTGCGCGAAAATACAATAATTTTTTTTTTTTTATAGAATCCCATTACAAAGTTAATCTATATATATTAAACTATAAAATATAGAAAAAAACTTTTGATGAGAGGTACTCTTTAAAAAGTGGTACTTCTTACAAAAAGACAAGACATTGGTGTTGAAGACCCATTGTGTCTGGGGTGAGGACACTAGCAGAACCAATTATATAGATTGGTTATTGTATCCACTACTTACTGAAAACCCTGCATTAGTTAGAGATACCAATGAATTTCTCCTGATGCTGAAAGGGTTAACTTGGTCAGAAAAAATGTCTTTTAGTATCCATCAATATAGAAAATTTATACACCAGCATCCCACAGGTAGAGAGCATATAAGTTATCAGAAAGTTCCTTCAGTGTTTGGGGAAAAAGTCAAGCTTATATTAATTTTGCATGTGATTCTCTTACTTTCATTCTCACTTATACTTTCAAATTTGAGGACGAATGGTTTGCCCAAGTAGGGGGAATGGCAATGGGGACCCCTGTAGCATGCACCTTCGCAAACTTACATGTGGCAATGTTTGAGAAGAGCTATATCTTCTCTGAAAGTAACCCGTACATCCGATTTATCTCTTGGTACCGTTGTTTTGTGGACAAGAGGTTATTGCAAACAGACCTCTTGCAACTGGTTGCTGCACTACAAAAGCTATCCCCCTGAGCATGTTCAAGAGGTGGTCCCTTATGGACAATTACTCAGGTTAAGAAGAAAAAATAGCCAGGAGGCTGACTTTGAAGTGCAGGCTGACGATTTGCTCAAAAGACTTCTTAAAAGAGGCTATCCTGTATCTCTTCTTGAGAAAGCACTAGAAAGGGCATCTAAACTGAAACATGATGAACTGTTAAAAGGTAAAAAGTACTTATGAAAGACAAAGTCCATAACTGAAAGGGCCACTGAGGACAGTAGACATGATAAAATACATTCTCTTTTCAGTACAATTCTGTAGCACAAAAAAACCACAAATTCAATCAACAATAACTGATTTATCATTCAAAACGGACCAGAGTTGAAAGAACTTGTAGACTGTAGACAGGGCCAGATTAAGGCTGCCTGGAAGACATAGCACTTCATTATGTTGACCCCCCCCCCCCCCCCCCCCGACAGTTCCCCCACATTAAGTTTCAGTATAGTTCCCCCACATTAGGTGCATTATAGTTCCCCAACATTAGGTGCAGTATAGTCCCCCACATTAGGTGCAGTACAGTTTCCCCCATTAGGTGCAGTACAGTTTCCCGCATTAGGTGCAGTACAATTTCCCACATTAGGTGCAGTACAGTTTCCCCACATAAGGTTGGCAGTATAGTTCCCCCGCATCAGGTTGGCAGTATAGTTACCCCACATTAGGTTGGCAGTATAGTTCCTCCACATTAGGTTGGCAGTATAGTTCCCCCACATTAGGTGCAGCATAGATCCCCACATTAGGTGCAGTATAGTTCCCCCACATTAGGTGCAGTATAGTTCCCCCACATTAGGTGCAGTATAGTTCCCCATATTAGGTGCAGTATAGTTCCCCACATTAGGTGCAGTATAGTTCCCCACATTAGGTGCAGTATAGTTCTCCACATTAGGTGCAGTATAGTTCCCCACATTAGGTGCAGTACAGTGCCCCAGAGGTGGCTCTAGACTTTGTGAGGCCTTAGGCGAAACTTGGGCATGAGGCCCCCACGAACACAAGATATGCACGCGATAATAAAATTAATTATATACAAAACACAATTTGTATTGTATCCTTTGCACTGTGATGTCACTGTGCACATTACCCCTGTAATATGATATCACTGTGCACATTACCCTTGTACCATGACATTACTGTGTATTATTCCTGTTCTGTGACATCCCTGTGTGTATTATCCATGTACTGTGACATCACTGTGTGTGTATTTTCCCTGTACTGTGACATCATCTCTGTACTGTGACATGACTGTGTATTATCCCTGTACTGTGACATGACTGTGTATTATTATCCCTGTACTGTGACATCACTGTGTGTATTATCCATGTACTGTGACATCACTGTGTGTATTATCCCTGTACTGTGACATCATCTTTGTACTGTGACATGACTGTACTCAGGGCCGACGTTAGGGCGGGGCATCCTAGGCCATCCAAAAGGGGGCCCCTGAAAAGCTTTCGGGCATTACTAACAATACTACATTTTGCAGAAAATCGTGGTAAAATCGCTGCGTTTTTGCCGCAATTTTACCGCGATTTCGAGCAAAATGCAGTATTCAGGGCTTAAGACACTAACACTCCTCCCCCTGTCCTCAGCATTCTGGAGGAGCACTGCTTGCGCTCCACTAATCAGACGTCACCACGCTCAGGCCGCGCTTCACTAGTAAACCCCCCTCACATCCTCATCATATTTAGTGGAGGAATGAACGCTGCTTGCGCTCCACTGCTCGGGGGCCCAGGCGATCGCTGCCAGCACTTTTTTTTCCTTCTACTATCTGCGGCCCTGCAGGGCTGGGAGCTCCTACTGACCTGACCCTGGCGCAGAAGCAACGCAGCCTCAGCCAACCCGATCTCCAGCAATCTTCTCCTGGGGGTAAGGAGACGCTTTGGGTTGGGGATATGTATTGTATATGTGTGTATATGATTTTTTATGTGTACATGTATTATGTGTGCATGATAGATGTATGTGTATGTATGATGTGTGTATGTGTGTTAGATGTCTATGTATATATATAACCGTGGTGGGACAGTTCACGCTATTTGGCGCCAAATTTGCAAGCTAAGTACCTCATAATTTCATAGTTTCATATTTTCATTTATTGCACTACAGCTGTATAGCTTTTCATGTTCTATCTATATACTCATGTTTTATCTATATACTCATGTTTCATCTATATCTTTTTGCTAGCAGTGTGCTGCTGTATTCTCCTGTTTATGTATGTATATATATATATATATATATATATGGATGATGTGTGTATGTATGAGGTTTGTTACAGTGTGTCACCCTAGTAGTAAGGAGATTACATGAGGAGAATGTTTGTTACAGTGTGTCACCCCAGTAGTAAGGTGATAACATGAGGAGGTTTGTTACAGTGTGTCACCCCAGTAGTAAGATTACATGAGGAGGAGGTTTGTTACAGTGTGTCACCCTAGTAGTAAGGTGATTACATGAGGAGGTTTGTTACAGTGTGTCACCCTAGTAGTAAGGTGATTACATGAGGAGGAGGTTTGTTACAGCGTGTCACCCCAGTAGTAAGGAGATGACATGAAGAGGAGGTTTGTTACAGTGTGTCACCCTAGTAGTAAGGTGATTACATGAGGAGGTTTGTTACAGTGTGTCACCCTAGTAGTAAGGTGATTACATGAGGAGGAGGTTTGTTACAGCGTGTCACCCCAGTAGTAAGGAGATGACATGAAGAGGAGGTTTGTTACAGTGTGTCACCCCAGTAGTAAGATTACATGAGGAGGAGGTTTGTTACAGTGTGTCACCCTAGTAGTAAGGTGATTACATGAGGAGGTTTGTTACAGTGTGTCACCCTAGTAGTAAGGTGATTACATGAGGAGGAGGTTTGTTACAGCGTGTCACCCCAGTAGTAAGGAGATGACATGAGGAGGAGGTTTGTTACAGTGTGTCACCCTAGTAGTAAGGTGATTACATGAGGAGGTTTGTTACAGTGTGTCACCCTAGTAGTAAGGTGATTACATGAGGAGGAGGTTTGTTACAGCGTGTCACCCCAGTAGTAAGGAGATGACATGAAGAGGAGGTTTTTTTACAGTGTGTCACCCCAGTAGTAAGGTGATTACATGAGGAGGAGGTTTGTTACAGTGTGTCACCCTAGTAGTAAAGTGATTACATGAAGAGGAGGTTTGTTCTAGTCTGTCACCCCAGTAGTAAGGAGATGACATGAAGAGGAGGTTTGTTACAGTGTGTCACCCCAGTAGTAAGGTGATTACATGAGGATGAGGTTTCTTCACCCCAGTAGTAAGGTGGGAGTCAAGGGGGGGGGGGGTTTGCTTTTGCCTATGGTGGCAAAAAGGGGGGGGGGCATCACAATTAAGGACATCCCTGTGTCCCGAAAGATCTTTTTGGGACACAAGGTTGCCCGCATTAACTCTCTGCAGCACTGCATTAACTTTAAAAACACAGGGGCGCATGCCAGAGATAGCACACGCCGGGACATCACTGACATCCTGTGCGAGCGCCCATAGGAGCGGAGGCGTGGAGCATCAATCAGGAGGATGTCCACATGGTAAGTCACCAGCGGCACATCATCTTCAGTGCTCAGACCACTGCTCCTCTGGTCCCGGGACGACCTACTGCTATGGCCTATAAGCCAGGAGGAGCGGTGGTTGGAGCACTGAAGCAGGGCAATACATAGACATACAGCCTCCAGCCATACACTGTATATCCCCTTAAGGACCAGGCCATTTTACACCTTAAGGACCGGAGCGTTTTTTGCAATTCTGACCACTGTCACTTTAAACATTAATAACTCTGGAGTGCTTTTAGTTATCATTCTGATTCTGAGATTGTTTTTTCGTGACATATTCTACTTTAACTTAGTGGTAACATTTTATGGTAACTTGCATCCTTTCTTGGTGAAAAATCCCAAAATTTGATGAAAAAAATGAAAATTTTGCATTTTTCTAACTTTGAAGCTCTCTGCTTGTAAGGAAAATGGATATTCAAAATAAAACATTTTTGGGTTCACATATACAATATGTCTACTTTATGTTTGCATCATAAAATTTATGAGCTTTTACTTTTGGAAGACACCAGAGGGCTTCAAAGTTCAGCAGCAATTTGGAAATTTTTCACAAAATTTTCAAACTCGCTATTTTTCATGGACCAGTTCAGGTTTGAAGTGGATTTGAAGGGTCTTCATATTAGAAATACCCCATAAATGACCCCATTATAAAAACTACACCCCCCCAAAGTATTCAAAATGACATTCAATAAGTGTATTAACCCTTTAGGTGTTTCACAGGAATAGCAGAAAAGTGAAGGAGAAAATTCACAATCTTCATTTTTTACACTCGCATGTTCTTGTAGACCCAATTTTAGAATTTTTGCAATTGGTAGAAAGGAGAAAATTTTTACTTGTATTTGAAACCCAATTTCTCTCGAGTAAGCACATATGTCATATGTCTATGTTAATTGTTCGGCGGGTGCAGTAGAGGGCTCAGAAGGGAAGGAGCGATAAATGGTTTTTGGGGGGCATGTCACCTTTAGGAAGCCCCTATGGTGCCAGGACAGCAAAAAAAAAACACATGGCATACCATTTTGGAAACTAGACCCCTCGGGGAACGTAACAAGGGGTAAAGTGAACCTTAATACCCCACAGGTGATTCACGACTTTTGCATATGTAAAAAAAATAAAAATGTTTTACCTAAAATGCTTGGTTTCCCAAAAATTTTACATTTTTAAAAAGGATAATAGAAGAAAATACCCCCCAAAATTTGAAGCTCAATTTCTCCCGATTCAGAAAACACCCCATATGGGGGTGAAAAGTGCTCTGCTGGCGCACTACAGGTCTCAGAAGAGAAGGAGTCACATTTGGCTTTTTGAAAGCAAATTTTACTCTGGGGGCATGCCGCATTTAGGAAGCCCCTATTGTCACGATTCGGCTTCCAGGTAGTGGATCCTCTGTGCCAGAGAGGGATTGGCGTGGACCGTGCTAGTGGACCGGTTCTAAGCCACTACTGGTTTTCACCAGAGCCCGCCGCAAAGCGGGATGGTCTTGCTGCGGCGGTAGTGACCAGGTCGTATCCACTAGCAACGGCTCACCTCTCTGGCTGCTGAAGATAGGCGCGGTACAAGGGAGTAGGCAGAAGCAAGGTCAGACGTAGCAGAAGGTCGGGGGCAGGCGGCAAGGTTCGTAGTCAGGATGGGTAGCAGAAGTTCAGGTACACAGGCTTTGGACACACTAAACGCTTTCACTGGCACAAGGCAACAAGATCCGGCAAGGGAGTGCAAGGGAGGAGACTAGATAAAGGCAGGGAGCAGGTGGGAGCCAATTAAGCTAATTGGGCCAGGCACCAATCATTGGTGCACTGGCCCTTTAAGTCTCAGAGAGCTGGCGCGCGCGCGCCCTAGAGAGCGGAGCCGCGCGCGCCAGCACATGACAGCAGGGGACCGGGACGGGTAAGTGACCTGGGATGCGACTCGCGAGCGGGCGCGTCCCGCTGTGCGAATCGCATCCCCAACGGCCAAAACAGTGCAGCGCTCCCGGTCAGCGGGACTGACCGGGGCGCTGCAGGAAGAAAGACGCCGTGAGCGCTCCGGGGAGGAGCGGGGACCCGGAGCGCTAGGCGTAACAGTACCCCCCCCCTTAGGTCTCCCCTTCTCTTTGTCCGGTAACTGCCTCCCCTGGGATGAGGACACCGGGAAAGAATGGAGGGTTTCCTCAACGGCAGGCAGTACAGCAGGAGTGGGAATGGGGAGGGAGGGCAGAGGGCGAGGCCTGGCACGGGGCAGTGTGACACCAGGACGGGGGCCATGGGGAGGCACAGAGGCTTGCCTGATGGGACTGGGAGGGGGGGAGAGGCACTTCCTGTGGCAGGCAGAGTCCCAGTTCCTGATCTCCCCGGTGGTCCAATCAATGGTGGGGGAATGAAGCCGGAGCCAAGGCAGACCGAGGAGGACCTCAGAGGTACAGTTGGGGAGAATGAAGAACTCAATCCTTTCGTGGTGGGGTCCGATAGACATCAGGAGGGGTTCTGTGCGGTAACGCACGGTGCAGTCCAATCTGGCTCCGTTGACCGCGGAAATGTAGAGCGGTTTGACGAGACGGGTCACCGGGATGCTGAATCTATTAACAAAGGACTCCAACATAAAATTCCCGGAGGCACCAGAGTCCAAGCAGGCCACGGCTGAGATGGAGGAGTTGGCTGTAGGGGAAATCCGCACGGGCACCGTGAGACGTGGAGAAGAAGACTTAGAAGCAAAAGATGCCACACCCACGTGAGCTGGGTGCGTGCGTGCGTTTCCCAGGCGTGGAGGACGGATAGGGCAATCCACCAAGAAATGCTCAGTACTGGCACAGTACAGACAGAGATTTTCTTCTCTACGGCGATTCCTCTCTTCCTGGGTCAGGCGAGACCGATCCACTTGCATGGCCTCCTCGGCGGGAGGCCCAGGCGAAGACTGCAAAGGATGCTGTGGGAGAGGTGCCCAGAGATCTAAGTCTTTTTCCTGGCGGAGCTCTTGGTGTCGCTCAGAAAAACGCATGTCAATGCGGGTAGCCAAATGGATGAGTTCTTGGAGGTTGGCAGGAATCTCTCGTGCGGCCAGCACATCCTTGATGCGACTGGATAGGCCTTTTTTAAAGGTCGCGCAGAGAGCCTCATTATTCCAGGATAGTTCAGAAGCAAAAGTACGGAATTGTATGGCGTACTCGCCAACGGAAGAATTACCCTGGACCAGGTTCAGCAAGGCAGTCTCAGCAGAAGAGGCTCGGGCAGGTTCCTCAAAGACACTTCGGACTTCAGCAAAGAAGGACTGGACTGTGGCTGTGGCAGGATCATTGCGGTCCCAGAGCGGTGTGGCCCAAGACAAGGCCTTTCCTGAAAGAAGACTTACTACGAACGCCACCTTAGACCGTTCTGTAGGAAACAAGTCTGACAACATCTCCATATGCAGGGAACACTGAGACAAAAATCCACGGCAGAGTCTGGAGTCCCCATCAAATTTGTCCGGCAGGGACAAGCGGAGGTTAGAAGCGGCCACTCGCTGCGGAGGAGGTGCAGGAGCTGGCGGAGGAGATGGTTGCTGCTGTAGCAGAGGCAGAATTTGCTGTAACATGGCGGTCAACTGCGACAGCTGCTGTCCTTGTTGGGCAATCTGCTGCGATTGCTGAGCGACCACCGTGGGAAGATCAGCGAGACTTGGCAGCGGCACCTCAGCGGGATCCATGGCCGGATCTACTGTCACGATTCGGCTTCCAGGTAGTGGATCCTCTGTGCCAGAGAGGGATTGGCGTGGACCGTGCTAGTGGACCGGTTCTAAGCCACTACTGGTTTTCACCAGAGCCCGCCGCAAAGCGGGATGGTCTTGCTGCGGCGGTAGTGACCAGGTCGTATCCACTAGCAACGGCTCACCTCTCTGGCTGCTGAAGATAGGCGCGGTACAAGGGAGTAGGCAGAAGCAAGGTCAGACGTAGCAGAAGGTCGGGGGCAGGCGGCAAGGTTCGTAGTCAGGATGGGTAGCAGAAGTTCAGGTACACAGGCTTTGGACACACTAAACGCTTTCACTGGCACAAGGCAACAAGATCCGGCAAGGGAGTGCAAGGGAGGAGACTAGATAAAGGCAGGGAGCAGGTGGGAGCCAATTAAGCTAATTGGGCCAGGCACCAATCATTGGTGCACTGGCCCTTTAAGTCTCAGAGAGCTGGCGCGCGCGCGCCCTAGAGAGCGGAGCCGCGCGCGCCAGCACATGACAGCAGGGGACCGGGACGGGTAAGTGACCTGGGATGCGACTCGCGAGCGGGCGCGTCCCGCTGTGCGAATCGCATCCCCAACGGCCAAAACAGTGCAGCGCTCCCGGTCAGCGGGACTGACCGGGGCGCTGCAGGAAGAAAGACGCCGTGAGCGCTCCGGGGAGGAGCGGGGACCCGGAGCGCTAGGCGTAACACCTATGGTGCCAGAACCGCAAAAAAAAAAACACATGGCATACCATTTTGGAAACTAGACCCCTCGGGGAATGTAAAAAGGGGTAAAGTGAACCTTAATACCCTACAGGTGTTTCGCGACTTTTGCATATGTAAAAAAAAAAAAAATAATTTACCTAAAATGCTTGGTTTCCCAAAATTTTTACATTTTTAAAAATGGTAATAGCAGAAAATACCCCCCAAAATTTGAAGCCCAATTTCTCCCGATTCAGAAAACACCCCATATGGGGGTGAAAAGTGCTCTGCTGGCGCACTACAGGTCTCAGAAGAGAAGGAGTCACATTTGGCTTTTTGAAAGCAAATTTTGCTCTGGGGGCATGCCGCATTTAGGAAGCCCCTATGGTGCCAGAACCGCAAAAAAAAAACACATGGCATACCATTTTGGAAACTAGACCCCTCGGGGAACGTAAAAAGGGGTAAAGTGAACCTTAATACCCTACAGTTGTTTCACGACTTTTGCATATGTAAAAAAAAAAAAATTTTGGGTTTCCCAAAAATTTTACATTTTTAAAAAGGGTAATAGCAGAAAATACCCCCCCAAAATTTGTAACACAATTTCTCCCGAGTACGGCAATACCCCATATGGGGCCCTAAACTGTTGCCTTGAAATACGACAGGGCTCCAAAGTGAGAGCGCCATGCGCATTTGAGGCCTAAATTAGGGACTTGGATAGGGGTGGACATAGGGGTATTCTACGCCAGTGATTCCCAAACAGGGTGCCTCCAGCTGTTGTAAAAGTCCCAGCATGCCTGGACAGTCAGTGGCTGTCTGGTAATACTGGGAGTAGTTGTTTTGCAACAGCTGGAGGCTCCGTTTTGGAAACAGTGGTGTACCAGACATTTTTCCTTTTTATTGGGGAGGGGGGCTGTGTAGGGGAATGTGTATATGTAGTGTTTTTTACTTTTTATTTTATTTTGTGTTAGTGTAGTGTAGTGTTTTTAGGGTACAGTCGCACGGGCGGGGGTTCACAGTAGTTTCTCGCTGGCAGTTTGAGCTGCGGCAGAAAATTTGCCGCAGCTCAAACTTGCAGCCGGATACTTACTGCAATCCTCCGCCCATGTGAGTGTACCCTGTACGTTCACATTGGAGGGGGGAGAAACATCCAGCTGTTGCAAAACTACAACTCCCAGCATGTAGGGTCTATAAGTGCATGCTGGGAGTTGTAGTTTTGCAACAGCTGGAGGCTCCGTTTTGGAAACAGTGGCGTACCAGACGTTTGTCATTTTTATTGGGGAGGGGAGGGGGGCTGTGTAGGGGTATGTGTATATGTAGTGTTTTTTACTTTTTATTTTATTGTGTGTTAGTGTAGTGTTTTTAGGGTACAATCGCACAGGTGGGGGGTTCATAGTAGTTTCTAGCTGGCAGTTTGAGCTGCAGCAGAAAATTTGCCGCAGCTCAAACTTGCAGCCGGATACTTGCTGTAATCCTCCGCCCATGTGAGTGTACCCTGTACATTCACATTGGGGGGGGGGGGGACATCCAGCTGTTGCAAAACTACAACTCCCAGCATGTACGGTCTATCAGTGCATGCTGGGAGTTGTAGTTTTGCAACAGCTGGAGGCACACTGGTTGTGAAACACAGAGTTTGGCAACAAACTCAGTGTTTTGCAACCAGTGTGCCTTCAGTTGTTGCAAAAGCTACAACCCCCAGCATGTACGGACAGCGGAAGGGCATGCTGGGTGTTGTAGTTATGCAACAGCGGGAGGCATACTACTTTGGCTGGGGATGCTGGGAATTGTAGTTATGCAACAGTTGGAGACACACTGGTTTGCTACTTAACTCAGTGTGCCTTCAGCTGTTGCAAAACTACAACTCTCAGCAGTCACCGACAGCCAACGGGCATGCTGGGAGTTGTAGTTATGCAACCAGCAGATGCACCACTACAACTCCCAGCATGCACTTTAGCTGTTTGTGCAAGCTGGGAGTTGTAGTTACACAACAGCTGAAGGTACACTTTTCCATAGAAAGAATGTGCCTCCAGCTGTTGCAAAACCATAAGTCCCAGCATGCCCATAAGGGAATGCTGGGAGTTGTGGTGGTCTGCCTCCTCCTGTTGCATAACTACAGCTCCCAGCATGCCCTTTTTGCATGCTGGGAGCTGTTGCTAAGCAACAGCAGGAGGCTGTCACTCACCTCCTGCTGCTGCTGATCGACGCTGCAGGTCAGTCCCGCCGCCGTCGTCGCTCCTGGGGCCCCGATCCCAACATTAACGCCGGGGATCGGGGTCCCCAGCACCCGGGGTTGTCTTCCCGCACCCGCTCACGTCCTCCGGAAGAGGGGCGGAGCGGGTGCGGGAGTGACACCCGCAGCAGGCGCCCTGATTGGTCGGCCGGGAATCCGGCCGACGAATCAGGGCGATCGTGAGGTGGCACCAGTGCCACCTCACCCCTGCAGGCTCTGGCTGACGGCCCCGATCAGCCAGTAATTCCAGGTCACCGGGTCACTGGAGACCCGATTGACCCGGAATCGCCGCAGATCGCTGGACTGAATTGTCCAGCGATCTGCGGCCATCGCCGACATGGGGGAGCATAATGACCCCCCTGGGCGATATGCCGCGATGCCTGCTGAACGATTTCAGCAGGCATCGGGCACCGGCTCCCCTCCGGCTAGCGGCGGGGGGCCGGGAATGGACAGGACGTACTCCTACGTCCTCGGTTCTTAAGGACTCGGAAACGGGGGCGTAGGAGTACGTCCATTGTCCTTAAGTGGATATGGTTGTAGGCTGTATGTCTGTGGGGGAACATACTTCCAACCTAATGTGGGGGAACTATACTGACAACCTAATGTGGGGGGACTATACTGCCAACCTAATGTGGGGGGACTATACTGCCAGCCTAATGTGAGGGAACATACTGCCAACCTAATGTGGGGGAACTATACTGCCAACCTAATGTGGAGGAACATACTGCCAACCTAATGAGAGGGAACTATACTGCCAAGCTAATGTGGGGGGAACTATACTGCCTACCTAATGTGGGGGGACTATACTGCCAGCCTAATGTGGGGGAACTATACTGCCAACCTAATGACGGGGAACTATACTGCCAAGCTAATGTGGGGGGACTATACTGCCAACCTAATGTGGGGGAACTATACTGCCAAGCTAATGTGGGGGGACTATACTGCCAACCTAATGTGGGGGAACTATACTGCCAACCTAATGTGGGGGAATTATACTGCCAAGCTAATGTGGGGGAACTATACTGTCAACCTAATGTGGGGGAACTATACTGCCAACCTAATGTGGGGGAACTATACTGCCAACCTAATGTGGGGGAACATACTGTCAACCTAATGTGGGGGAACTATACTGCCAACCTAATGTGGGGGAACAATACTGCCAACCTAATGTGGGGAGATATACTGCCAACCTAATGTGGGGGAACTATACTGCCAACCTAATGTGGGGGAACTATACTGCCAACCTAATGTGGGGGGAACTATACTGCCAACCTAATGTGGGGAAACTATACTGCCAAACTAATGTGGGGGAACATACTGCCATCCTAATGAAAGGGAACTATACTGCCAACCTAATGTGGGGGAACTATACTGCCAACCTAATATGGGGGAACTATACTGCCAGTCTAATGTGGGGGAACTATATTGCCAGTCTAATGTGGGGGAACTATACTGCCAACCTAATGTCGGGGAACTATACTACCAACCTAATGTGGGGGGATCTAGACTGCCAACCTAATGTGGGGAGAACTATACTGCCAACCTAATGTGGGGGGAACTATACTGCCAACCTAATGTGGGGGAACTATACTGCCAACCTAATGTGGGGGAACTATACTGCCAACCTAATGTGGGGGGACCTATACTGCAAACCTAATGTGGGGGGAACTATACTGCCAACCTAATGTGGGGGGAACTATACTGCCAACCTAATGTGGGGGGAACTATACTGCCAACCTAATGCGGGGGGAACTATACTGCCAACCTAATGTTGGGGAACTATATTGCCAACCTAATGTGGGGGAACATACTGTCAACCTAATGTGGGGGAACTATACTGCCAACCTAATGTGGGGGATCTATACTGCCAACCTAATGTGGGGGAACCATACTGCCAACCTAATGTGGGGGGATCTATACTGCCAACCTAATGTGGGGGGAACTATACTGCCAACCTAATGTGGGGGGAACTATACTGCCAACTTAATGTGGGGGGAACTATACTGCCAACCTAATGTGGGGGAACTATACTGCCAAACTAATGTGGGGGGGGGGAACTGTGCTGCCAACTTAATATAGGGGATGGGGGGAACTATGCAGCATACTTAAAGGGGTAGTCCACTGCCCCAGTGTTCAGAACATTTTCAGCAGGCCAGGGGTGGGCGAGGCGGGGGAAGGGGGTGGAAACAGCTGGAGGCACAAAATGGGTCGGGTCACCGGCGGATCCACAGATGTTTCCAGCACGGAAATTCTATTTTCTGTGTCTGCACAGAATGCATGGCTGTCTATGAGACGGCGCATTCCTGTGCAGTCGTAGTGCCGGCATTTTATGTCGGTGTCATGCAGTTTACGGAATATCTGCACTGAGATTCTCCATGTGGACATTCTGTCTGTGAACTTAGCCTTATAGTATATGTGGGCGCTATTACTGATAGGTAGCATTGAGATCACTGTTTATCTGTGTGCAGTGACTATTTCTGTATAAAGAACAAGGTGACAGTATTAGGTTAGGGCTAGATGGCAAAAATGAGTTGCAAAGTCAAAGATCCCCATGTTGTTCTCCTTGAATCATGCTGAATCTCAGCTAACGTAAGTAAATGTGGTCACACATAGAGAAATCCAGCACAAATCAGTTCTTGCTCTTTTAAACCCATAAAACAGCATCATAAAATGTATGGCTTTCTGTGACCCTGTGGTTTCCTGTGACCATACATTTTATGATGCTGTTTTGCGCTGGATTTCTTGTCCTTACAAGTTGCTGTTGCTCCACAGGTGTCCGTGCCCTTCTTTCTTGTAAATGGGGCAGCTGAGCTGATCTGCACTAAATGGTGTCACATTGTGACCCCCAAATTACCGCAGCCACAAATTCATCCTGGATGGAATTATTAAGTTTCACATGTTGTAGTCGCAGCCATTTGTGGTTTTCAGCTCAATGTCATTTACTCACATTAGCTGAGCAGCACAATTCAGGGGGTGCAACATAGTGATCTTTGATCATTTTTGCCCAGGGCCTCACTTAGTCTAAAACCGGCCCTGCCTGTACTGTGACATCACTGTGTGTATTATCCATGTACTGTGACATCACTGTGTGTGTTATCCCTGTACTGTGACATCACAGTGTATTATGCCTGTACTGTGACATTCCTGTACTGTGACATCATCTCTGTACTGTGACATGACTGTGTATTATCCCTGTACGGTGACATGACTGTATATTATCCCTGTACTGTGACATGACTGTATATTATCCCTGTACTGTGACATCACTGTGTGTATTATCCATGTACTATGGCATCACTGTGTGTATTATCTCTGTACTGTGACATCACTGTTTGTATTATCCCTGTACTGTGACATCACTGTATTATCTGTGTACTGTCACATCACTATGTGTATTATCCCTGTACAGTGACATCACTGTGTATTATCTCTGTACTGTGACATCACTGTTTGTATTATCCCTGTACTGTTACATCACTGTGTGTATGACATCACTATGTGTATTATCCCAGTACAGTGACATCACTGTGTATTATCTCTGTACTGTGACATCACTGTTTATTATCCCTGTACTGTGACATCACTGTGTATTATCTCTGTACTGTGACATCACTGTGTATTATCCCTGTACTGTGACATCACTGTGTGTATTATCCCTGTACTGTGACATCACTCCTGGCATTATGAATTCAGGTAGAAGACACATCTACAATCTTGTACAATGATCTCATTGCTTCTCAGCATAATTTCAAAAACTAACAGGTTGTTAGTATATACGTTTTGATCAAAAAGTACAAAGCCCACTCGCCACGTCAAGGCCACCCATTTAGAGTGGGTCCCCAACGTCCCTAACATAAAATGGTGTAGCACTGGGCGGCGACCACCACCACCGCGACATCAGTGCCCACAGGGGGAACGACCCACTGGCAGAGCGGCCCCAACGCCACCCAAACAAGTCCATGGGTTGCACCTCCCCGCAGACACGGCGCCACGACAGCAACAGATGCCGCACAGCACCACACCAGTGTGAACAGGGTGCCACAGCTCACCCACCATGCTCTCCCAGTCAGACTGGGAGGCTGCTAGGAAAGAAATGGCCCATGTGTAGCTAACTACTACTTATATAGGGTTGGGCTGAGGGGGTGGGGAAGAGTGTAGACACATGTTCAAACAAAAAATAAAATAAAAGAGGGGATAGAAAACACAATGTGAATTCAGGTAGAAGACAGACATGGTCGCACATCTACAATCTTGCACAATGATCTAATTGCTTCTCAGCATAATGTCAAAAACTAACAGGTTGTTAGTATATACGTTTTGATCAAAAAGTACAAAGCCCACTCGCCACGTCAAGGCCACCTATTTAGAGTGGGTCCCCAACGTCCCTAGCATAAAATGGTGTAGCACTGGGCGGCGACCACCACCACCGCGACACCAGTGCCCACAGGGGGAACGACCCACTGGCAGAGCGGCCCCAACGCCACCCAAACAAGTCCATGGGTTGCACCTCCCCGCAGACACGGCGCCACGACAGCAACAGATGCCGCACAGCACCACACCAGTGTGAACAGGGTGCCACAGCTCACCCACCATGCTCTCCCAGTCAGACTGGGAGGCTGCTAGGAAAGAAATGGCCCATGTGTAGCTAACTACTACTTATATAGGGTTGGGCTGAGGGGGTGGGGAAGAGTGTAGACACATGTTCAAACAAAAAATAAAATAAAAGAGGGGATAGAAAACACAATGTGAATTCAGGTAGAAGACAGACATGGTCGCACATCTACAATCTTGCACAATGATCTAATTGCTTCTCAGCATAATGTCAAAAACTAACAGGTTGTTAGTATATACGTTTTGATCAAAAAGTACAAAGCCCACTCGCCACGTCAAGGCCACCTATTTAGAGTGGGTCCCCAACGTCCCTAGCATAAAATGGTGTAGCACTGGGCGTCGACCACCACCGCCGCGACACCAGTGCCCACAGGGGGAACGACCCACTGGCAGAGCGGCCCCAACGCCACCCAAACCAGTCCATTGGTCGCACCTCCCCGCAGACACGGCGCCACTGCAGCAACAGACGCCGCAGAGCACCACACCAGTGTGAACAGGGTGCCACAGCTCACCCACCATGCTCTCCCAGTCAGACTGGGAGGCTGCTAGGAAAGAAATGGCCCATGTGTAGCTAACTACTACTTATATAGGGTTGGGCTGAGGGGGTGGGGAAGAGTGCAGACACATGTTCAAAAAAAAAAAAGAAAGAAAGAGGGGATAGAAAACACAATGTGAATTCAGGTAGAAGACAGATATGGTCGCACATCTACAATCTTGCACAATGATCTAATTGCTTCTCAGCATGATTTCAAAAACTAACAGGCTGTTAGTATATATGTTTTGATCAAAAAGTACAAAGCCCACTCGCCACGTCTAGGCCACCCATTTAGAGTGGGTCCCCAACTTTTTGATCAAAACGTATATACTAACAACTTGTTAGTTTTTGAAATTATGCTGAGAAGCAATTAGATCATTGTGCAAGATTGTAGAGGAATTCACATTGTGTTTTCTATCCCCTCTTTTTTTTTGTTTGAACATGTGTGCACTCTTCCCCACCCCCTCAGCCCAACCCTATATAAGTAGTAGTTAGCTACACATGGGCCATTTCTTTCCTAGCAGGCTCCCAGTCTGACTGGGAGAGCATGGTAAGTGAGCTGTAGCACCCTGTTCACACTGATGTGGTGCTGTGCGGTGTCTGTTGCTGCCGTGGCACCGTGTCTGCAGGTAGGTGCGACCCATGGACTGGTTTGTGTGGCATTGGGGCCGCTCTGCCAGTGGGTCGTTCCTCCTGTGGGCACTGGTGTCGCTGCGGTGGTGGTCGCCGCCCAGAGCTACGCCATTTTCTGCTAGGGACGTTAGGGACCCACTCTAAATGGGTGGCCTTGACGTGGTGAGTGGGCTTTGTACTTTTTGATCAAAACGTATATACTAACAACCTGTTAGTTTTTGAAATTATGCTGAGAAGCAATTAGATCATTGTGCAAGATTGTAGATGTGCGACCATGTCTGTCTTCTACCTGAATTCTCACTGTGTGTATTATCCCTGTGCTGAGACATCACTGTGTTTATTATCCCTGTACTGTAGAGAATATTGGAGAAAAAGGAGGACAGAGCCTCACGTAATTCTGTGGGCTGAGTTGTTTAAAAAGCCCTTTTAATGAAAATGTGCTAACCTTTGAGAAGCTTAATGCGCGCATCAACCCCGATGTGGGGGGGAGTAGGTGTGTATCTGGGGCTACAGCCTGCAAAGAGAACAGGGCTTCTGGCCGGAGTTGGTGGAGATGCAGAGGTATGAAGAAAAAGGAGAAAATCCTGCGGTGGCGCTGCCTCGATGGATACGAAGAAGTCAGAGACGGGAGGATGAAGTTTCATGTATTTTATTTATACACGAAGACTAGGATAAAAGCAAGACACGTTTCGAGGGCAAGCTCCCTCTTTTTCAATTGCATAATGTTAGACAGAACAGTGCATGCATATATACAGATGTGAAATGGCACCAGAAACAGCTGGCGGGAGTCACCGGGTCAGGGTGGGTGGTACTTGACAATGAAAAAAGAGTACCGATGTGTTGCACAAAAAAGTACATACATAATATGTATATGTCCACAGACACCATCAAAATCATCAATTTATCTAAAATACCCCTTGATAACATCGATCTACAAGTTCTCTCTAGGGGCTGTCTTTTTGTCCATCAAACAAATCAAACGACTTCGAACTTTTTCTGGATTTAAATTCATTCATTCGAAAACTGACTTTGAAGAGACACTTCAACCTGTCCCAACTGCAAAACAACGAGACAAATGTCATCAATACCAAAAACGGCTACGATTTTTTCTTAGAACCCCCTCCCATCAGCACGGACCTCAGACAAAAATCGACCTTCTAACCCACTCACCAAAGGGGTAACTTCATCGAAACATTTATGGCAGGAGTATCCAGGTACTCACAAATAATCACAAAGAGAGCTACAACCAAAATCTGAATATTCAACAGAAAAGAGCAATGAAAAAACTATCCTCAGACGACTCCATTATCATCAAATCGGCCGACAAAGGCGGCGGAATAGTGATCATGGATAGACAAAATTATATCACTGAATCCAACAGACTCCTTTTGGATACATCTTTTTATGAAATTCTGGACAAGATTCCCACTACTCAATACTACAATGAACTCTCTATTTTTGGACACGGGTCTAAAAAAATGGCGTAATCAAAATTACAGAACCAGACACCCCACTTTTTTACCACTTACCAAAGATCCACAAACACTCCACGAACCCGCCCGGACGCCCCATTATTTCAGGAATAAACTCTCTCACATCCAACTTATCACAGTACATCGACTGGCATCTACAAAAATATGTGAGCAATTTCTTCCCTCTAAAGCAATGATATAAGATTTTAGATTGTTCTTTATATTCACATAAAGTACTAAGAATTTTTGTACGTACGTGTGCCAATTATGTTCTTATTTTCATTTTCTTCAGAAGGTGCATTCTTGAAAACCTCAATATCTAAAAACACTATTTGTTTAGGTTAATCCCCAGGAATTATTGTTTAGATGTTCAACGAATAGTTCAGCTTCCTCAAAGCTACCCTTCCAGATGAAGAACAAATCATCTATAAATCGTATATAAATCGTAATATAAATAAATAATGTTTTTAAAATTCCAAGGCGACTGTGCGATGAAGAGATACTTAAATAGGCCCATGTACAAATTTGCATAACTTGGGGTAAATTGCACCCATCGCATAGCCCCTTGTTTGTCTGTAAATTACATGGTTAAACTAAAAGATAATGGCCCTCATTTACTAAGAGAGGAGTGTAGGTTTCTTTGTGGGTTTTAATTCCCGACAATTTATTTTCCACAGTATTTTCTAAGGTTTCCCTACATTTTCCACTTTCCCTACACTTTGCTTTTTTTTTACACATGCTCTGATCTGTCTGGTTTTCCTCAGCTCAAATCCCCCACATTTTATGTGGAAACCTTAGTAAATATGTTATGTTTTTGTGAAAATGTCGGGAACACGCCCCTTTCAGAGACCACACCCCCTTTTCCCAGCATCCATGCCCCTTTTTCGGGTTCCCTTAGCAAAATGGAGAGTTAGTCAGGGTTTTTTCAATTCTGGCGCAAAATCTGGCACAGACAGAATTTCTGGCGCAATGCAACAGAATCTGGCGCACAACCCGACAAAACATGTCGGGTTTGCAATAGTAAATGAGGGCCAGCATGATTTAAAATGAATTTAATCGAGTATAATAAAAAGCAGCACTGTGCATCACATATACTGTAGATTCATCTAAATCTAAAAAATCCCTCCAGGATGTTAGAGTATAATGAGCTAACATCAAGTGTCAAAAATGCTAACTTATTCTCCAAAGGTAAATTGTAAAGTGAATTCAAAAGTTGCGTGGAGTCTTTTAAATATGTGGGGAGATTCTGGACATAATCTTGTAAAAACAAATCCACATAATGGGAGAGATGGCTACTTATTGCTCCGATCTCTGAATTTATCGATCGTCCCAATGTTTTTTTTTTGTCCTTATGGAGCTTTGGGAGATAATAAAAGACTGGTAATGAGTAGTTTTTTATTTGTAAAAAAAAAAATTTCTCTTTAATTTAAAATATTTCCTTCCACCGCAGATTTTATTAAATTATTATATACTGCAAAAAATTCCATGGAGGGGTATTTAACAAGAGCCTCATAATAATTAGAATCTGATAAAATATGTATAGCTTCCACTATATAATCCGATCTTTTTAATATTACAGCCCCCCCCCCCCCCCCCCCCCCTTTTGTCAGCTGGTCGGATAATTATCTGATCATTGTTTTTCAGTGTATTTAAAGCTTCACGTTCAGACTTTGTTAAAGGAGAACTCCAGGATATAAAAATTGTCCTCCATACTGCTGGCAGAAAAAAAATAAAGATGTACATACCTTCCTCCGCTCCCCCGGGGCCTCCGGTAACCGGCATCGGTCTCCGCCGCGATCCTCTTCCTGGTGTCCGGTGGTCGGCGAGTCATACCGCACTCAGCCAATCACCGGCCGCAGCGAAGTCCCGACTCGGCCGGCAATAGGCTGAGCAGCAGTGTGAGAACGCTTCAAGACACAAAATTCTTCACTACACCGACACCTGCTGCCGGGGCCGAAAACTTTACACTGCCGCTCAGCCTATCGCTGGAGGAGCCGGGACTTCACTGCGGCCGGTGATTGGCTGAGTGCAGTATGATTCACCGGCCACCGGCAACCAGGAAGAGGATCGCAACGGAGACCGGAGACGGTTACTGGATGCCCCCGGGGGAGCGAAGGAAGGTATATACATCTTTATTTTTTTACTGTCGGCAGTATGGGGGACAATTTTTATATTCTGGAGTTCTCCTTTAACCCCTTAAGGGCTCAGCCCATTTTGGCCTTAAGGACTCAGACAATTTAATTTTTACGTTTTCATTTTTTCCTCCTCGCCTTCTAAAAATCATAACTCTTTTATATTTTCATCCACAGACTAGTATGAGGGCTTGTTTTTTGCGCGACCAGTTGTCCTTTCTAATGACATCACTCATTATATCATAAAATGTATGGCGCAACCAAAAAACACTATTTTTGTGGGGAAATTAAAACGAAAAACGCAATTTTGCTAATTTTGGAAGGTTTTGTTTTCACGCCGTACAATTTATGGTAAAAATGACATGTGTTCTTTATTCTGAGGGTCAATACAATTAAAATGATACCCGATATTATATACTTTTATATTATTGTTGCGCTTAAAAAAAATCACAAACTTTTTAACCAAATTAGTACGTTTATAATCCCTTTATTTTGATGACCTCTAACTTTTTTATTTTTCCGTATAAGCGGCGGTATGGGGGCTCATTTTTTGCGCCATGATCTGTACTTTTTTTTGATACCACATTTGCATATAAAAAACTTTTAATACATTTTTTATAATTTTTTTTTAATAAAATGTATTAAAAAAGTAGGAATTTTGGACTTTTTTTTTTTCGTTCACGCCGTTCACCGTACGGGATCATTAACATTTTATTTTAATAGTTCGGACATTTACGCACGCGGCGATACCAAATATGTCTATAAAAAATGTTTTTTACGCTTTTTGGGGGTAAAATAGGAAAAAACGGACGTTTTACTTTTTTATTGGGGTAGGGGATTTTTCACTTTTTTTTTACTTTTACTTTTACATTTTTTTACATTTTTTTTTACACTTGAATAGTCCCCATAGGGGACTATTCATAGCAATACCATGATTGCTAATACTGATCTGTTCTATGTATAGGACATAGAACAGATCAGTATTATCGGTCATCTCCTGCTCTGGTCTGCTCGATCACAGACCAGAGCAGGAGACGCCGGGAGCCGGATGGAGGAAGGAGAGGGGACCTCCGTCCGGCGTTCTGAATGATCGGATCCCCGCAGCAGCACTTTAGGCTGACCTGGTTGGAAACAACGATTTTGACAGAATTGTCCCCAACGCATAATTTCTCCAGTTCACCAATCCAGATGTAGAGAATGACGTTGTAACCAGGGAAGGCCAAGAAGAAGCTCAGAAGTACAGTGAGGCAGTACATAGAATTCTATCTTTTCTTTATGCAACACTCCTGTTACGATTCGGCAGGCTGGATGTGGATCCTCTGTGTCAGCGAGGGATTGGCGTGGACCGTGTCGGTGGACCGCTTCTAGGGTTGCTACTGGTTTTCACCAGAGCCCGCCGCAAAGCGGGATGGTCTTGCTGCGGCGGTAGCAACCAGGTCGTATCCACCGGCAACGGTTCAACCTCGCTGACTGCTGAGAAGGCGTGGGACAGAAGGACTAGGCAGAGGCAAGGTCAGACGTAGCAGAAGGTCGGGGCAGGCGGCAAGGTTCGTAGTCAATGAGGATAGCAGGAGATCTGGAACACAGGCTTTGGACAACACTAAACGCTTTCACTGGCACAAGGCAACAAGATCCGGCAAGGAAGTGCAGGGGAAGTGAGGTAATATAGACAGGGAGCAGGTGGAAGCTAATTAGGCTGATTGGGCCAGGCACCAATCATTGGTGCACTTGCCCTTTAAATCTTAGAGAGCTGGCGCGAGCGCGCCCTGGAGAGCGGAGCCGCGCGCGCCAGAACATGACAGCCGGGGACCGGGACGGGTAAGTGACTTGGGATGCGATTCGCGAGCGGGCGTGTCCCGCTATGCGAATCGCATCCCCGCCGGCAATGTCAGTGCAGCGCTCCCGGTCAGCGGGTCTGACCGAGGCGCTGCACAGAGAGAGACGCCGTGAGCGCTCCAGGGAGGAGCAGGGACCCAGAGCGCTCGGCGTAACAGTACCCCCCCCCCCTTAGGTCTCCCCCTCTTTTTGTCTCCTTGTTCCTTCAAAAGAGACAAGAACATAGGGGACGCCTCTTGAGTCTCCTTCTGAAAAAAGAAGTCCTGGGTAGCTATACCAGCGGCAGGTAGTTCAGAAGAAGTGGGAATGGGGAGGGGGGGCAGAGGGTGAAGCTTGTCACGGGGCAGAGTG
Organism: Hyla sarda; assembly: GCF_029499605.1. Taxonomy (NCBI): domain Eukaryota; kingdom Metazoa; phylum Chordata; class Amphibia; order Anura; family Hylidae; genus Hyla; species Hyla sarda. The sequence continues at coordinate 57,694,970 of NC_079190.1, read as the reverse complement.
TCACCAGGACGGGGGCTATGAGGAGGCACGGCACAGTCCAGATAGGCCTTGGGGAGACCAGGCACAGGAGGAGACACTGAAGCCCGACAGACGGGACTGGGAGCAGATGTGAGGCATTTCTTACGGCAAGCAGAACCCCAATTCTTGATCTTCCCGGTGGTCCAGTCAAGGGTGGGAGAATGATGCTGGAGCCATGGCAGACCGAGGAGGCCTTCAGAGGTACAGTTGGGAAGGATGAAAAATTAAATCTTTTCGTGATGGGGTCCAATGCACATTAAGAGGGGTTCTGTGCGGTAACGCACAGTACAGTCCAACTTCACTCCGTTGACCGAAGAAATGTAGAGCGGCTTGACGAGACGGGTCAGCGGGATGCAGAACTTATTCACCAAAGAGTCCAGAATAAAATTTCCAGAAGCACCAGAGTCCAAGCAGGCCACGGCTGAGAGGGAGGAGTTGGCAGAAGGAGAAATCCGCACGGGCACAGTGAGACGTGGAGAAGCAGACTTCGTACCAAGGGACGCCACACCCACGTGAGCTGGGTGCGTGCGTGCGTTTCCTAGACGTGGAGGACGAATAGGGCAATCCACCAAGAAATGTTCGGTACTAGCGCAGTACAGACATAGATTTTTTTCCCTACGGCGAGTCCTCTCTTCATGGGTCAGGCGAGACCGATCCACTTGCATAGCCTCCTCGGCGGGAGGCACAGGGGTAGATTGCAAAGGATACTGTGGGAGAGGTGCCCAGAGATCAAGGTCTTTTTCCTGGCGGAGCTCCTGGTGTCTCTCAGAAAAACGCATGTCAATGCCGGTGGCCAAATGGATAAGTTCTTGCAGGTTGGCAGGAATCTCTCGTGCGGCCAGCACATCCTTGATGTTACTGGATAGGCCTTTTTTAAAGGTCGCGCAGAGAGCCTCGTTATTCCAAGATAATTCAGAAGCGAGAGTGCGAAATTGGATGGCGTACTCGCCTACTGAAGAATTACCCTGGACCAGGTTCAGCAGGGCAGTCTCGGCAGAAGAAGCTTGGGCTGGTTCTTAGAAGACACTACGGACTTCAGCGAAGAAGGACTGGACTGTGGCAGGATCATTGCGGTCCCAGAGCGGTGTGGCCCAAGACAAGGCCTTTCCAGAAAGAAGACTCACTACGAACACCACCTTAGACCGTTCTGTAGGAAATTGGTCCGACAACATCTCCATATGTAGGGAACATTGAGACAAGAAGCCACGGCAGAGTTTAGAGTCCCCATCAAATTTGTCCGGCAGGGACAAGCGGAGGCTAGGAGCAGCCAGTCGCTGCGGAGGAGGTGCAGGAGCTGGAGGAGGAGATGGTTGCTGCTGTAGCAGTGGCAGAAGTTGCTGTAACGTGGCGGACAACTGCGACACCTGCTGTCCTTGTTGGGCAATTTGCTGCAATTGCTGAGCGACCACCGTGGATAGGTCAGCGAGACTTGGCAGCGGCACCTCAGCGGGATCCATGGCCGGATCTACTGTTACGATTCGGCAGGCTGGATGTGGATCCTCTGTGTCAGCGAGGGATTGGCGTGGACCGTGTCGGTGGACCGGTTCTAGGGTTGCTACTGGTTTTCACCAGAGCCCACCGCAAAGCGGTATGGTCTTGCTGCGGCGGAGCAACCAGGTCGTATCCACCGGCAACGGCTCAACCTCGCTGACTGCTGAGAAGGCGTGGGACAGAAGGACTAGGCAGAGGCAAGGTCAGACGTAGCAGAAGGTCGGGGCAGGCGGCAAGGTTCGTAGTCAATGAGGATAGCAGGAGATCTGGAACACAGGCTTTGGACAACACTAAACGCTTTCACTGGCACAAGGCAACAAGATCCGGCAAGGAAGTGCAGGGGAAGTGAGGTAATATAGACAGTTAGCAGGTGGAAGCTAATTAGGCTGATTGGGCCAGGCACAAATCATTGGTGCACTGGCCCTTTAAATCTTAGAGAGCTGGCGCGCGCGCACCCTAGAGAGCGGAGCCACGCGCGCCAGAACATGACAGCCGGGGACCGGGACGGGTAAGTGACTTGGGATGCGATTCACGAGCGGGCGCGTCCCGCTATGCGAATCGCATCCCCGCCGGCAATGTCAGTGCAGCGCTTTCGGTCAGCGAGCGCTCCGGGGAGGAGCAGGGACCCGGAGCGCTCAGCGTAACAACTCCAACTTGCATGATGAGAGATTTGGTACGGAAGTGCACCATACTGTCCAGATTTTGACCATTAACTGAGGAGATGAACAAAGGCTTGTCCAGCTGAGTAACAGAAAGATGAAATTTGTAAAGTCACCTGCAGAGCCAGGGTCCAAAAATGCAGTTGTGTTAAAGGAAGACTTGGCAGAAGTAAAAACTTGCACTGTAATGGTTAATCGAGGAGAGGTAGTATTCACACCTAGGGATGCCTCTCTCACGTGCCCTAGGTGCAAGCATTTCCCGGATGCTGTGGACGAATGGTACAATCCTTGAGGAAGTGCTCCAGGCTAGCACAATACAGAAATAAATTCTCTAGAATGATCCAATTGCATAACCTCTTCGGCAAGAGGCTCAGGAGAGTGTAGAGGAGGACGTTGGAACACAGGTGCCAGGCGAGGATATTGCCGTGTTCAGACAGGTTCTCTCTCCAAACAAAGTTTCTCATGTCTTTAAGCAAAACGCACATCAATAATAGTTGCCAGTTGGTAAGTTCGGGCAAGGAAGACGGAGGATCACGTTCAGCGAGGGCATCTTTTATCCTGCTAGACATTCCTTTTTTAAGGTTGCGCACAACGCCTCATCATTCCTTGCCAATTCTGAGGCTAACGTGCAGAATTGAACCGTGTAGTCACCAACAGAGGAGCTCCCCTGGCTGAGATTAAGTAGGGCCATCTCGGCAGAAGAAGCGTGGCCGAAAACATTGTCAAGTTGGAGGTAAGCAGGTCACCGCAAACTCCAAAAGGGGAGTAGCCCAGGCTAAGGCTTTTCCGGATAGCAGACTATCCACAAAGGCCACCTTAGCTCGTTCCATAGGAAATTGGTCTGACATGAGCTCTAGGTGCACGGAGCACTGCGTAATGAAGCCTCTACACAGCTTGGGATCACCGTCATACTTGGAGGGTAGAGACAAACGTAACTTGGACCCAGAAGACACTGCAGGAAAAAGTGGAGACACTGGAGCACGTTGCGGTTGCTGTTGCTGCATGGCATACAATTGTGTAAGCTGCTGCACTTGTCGGGCCAACTGCTGAGACTGCTGCACCACTAAGGAGGGAAGAGCCGAGATGTCTGGCAGAGGTGCCTCAGCGGGATCCATGGCCGGATCTTACTGTAACGTTCACGTTTCTGTAGACAGGAATGCTTGTAGTAGTGGATCTGCTGGACCTGTGTGGCAGATGACACAGACCGCACCAGGAAGCGGAGTCTAAGGTGCCGCTGGTTTTCACCAGAGCCCGCTGCAAAGCGGGATGGACTTGCTGCAGCAGGCGGCGCCCAGCTCGGCACCCCTGGCATGGCTCGACCACACAGATGGCTGAGGAGTTTTGAGGCACAGATAGGATATGGCAACTCGTGGTCAGGATGGCAGAAGGTCAGGGCAGGCGGCACAGGAGCGAATCAGGGACGGAGCAGGAGGTCAAAAGGCAGGTGGCAAAGTAGCAAGGTCAGGTCACAGAGCTAAGGGTCAGTAACACGGCAAGACAACTAACAGGTATGCTCTCTTTTGGCACTGGGGCAACAAAGATCCAGCATGGAAGTGTGGGAGGGGAAAGAACTTATAACTGAGCCACAGGTGTTCACTTGATTATTGGGCGTACTGGCCGTTTAAATCTCCAAGCACCCTAGGGGATGGGAACATGCGGGCCAGAGCACAGAGGAAGGGGAGGAGGCAGGAGAAGCACCAGGTGAGTGACGGACTGGGATTCGATTGCAGGCGTGTCCCGCGATGAGAATCCCAGCCCTGCGGCTTTGGGAGATGACGGGGCCATGCGCTCCCGGCCAGCGTGTGTGGTAAAAATAACACCTTTTCTTTATTCTGTAGGTCCATACGATTAAAATGATACCCTACTTATATAGGTTTGATTTTGTCTTACTTCTGGAAAAAAATCATAACTACATGCTCGAAAATGAATGCATTTAAAATTGTCATTTTTGACCCCTATAACTTTTTTAGTTTTCCACATACGGAGCGGTATGAGAGCTAATTTTTTGCGTTGTGATCTGAAGTTTCTAGCGGTATGCTTTTTGTATTGATCAGACTTTTTGATCGCTTTTTTATTCATTTTTTCCATTATATATAAAGTGACCAAAAATAAGCTATTTTGAACTTTGGAATTTTTTTTATGCGTACGTCATTGACTGTGTGGTTTAAAAAATTATAGATTTTTTAAGTTTGGACATTTTCGCATGTGGCGATATCCCATATGTTTATTTTTATTCACACAGTTTTTTTTTAAAATAGGAAAAGGGGGGTGATTCTTACTTTTATTAGGGAAAGGGGTTAAATGATCACACTTTTTTTTTTGCAGTATTATAGCCCCCTCTATTGGCTATAGCACTGCACACACTGAACTGCTACACAGATCATTGCCATGCATTAACATGGCAATAATAAGTGTTATCGGCGGTCGATTGCTCAAGCCTGGATTTCAGGCTTGGAGCAATCAATCGCTGATCGGGCGCGCAGGAGGAAGGAAAGGCACCCTTCTGCTGCATCCTAGCTGATCAGGACATCGCGTTTTCGCTGTGATCGTCCCAATCAGCCCGATTGAGCTGCCGGGAGTGTATTTTTTGTTACTTTAGACACGGCGATCAATTTTGAATGCCGCGTCTAAAGGGTTAATAGCACATAGCACAACAATCGGTGCCGCACGCTATTAGCCCAGGGTCCCGTGACCCCGTGTTATGGACCGGGACTGGGCGCATGGCATACAGGTAAGCCCTGCGTCCTTAAGAGGTTAACCCCTCTTATCCATACGCCACTGTTTCAAAGTCCTTAAGGACTGAGGGCGTATGGGTCCAAGACAGCCCCATTCACCCTTACCCAACAGGAGTGAGGTGGCACGGGTGCCGCCTCATGATCACGTGATTGCTACGATCGGGGCCGGCAGGGGTCTCCTACCTTATCACTGGTCCGGTGGAGGTCCCCTCAGGAGCGGTGGCGGGGACAGGAGCAGCAGGATCGGTCACAGCATCGGCAGTGGTTTTGGCGGCAGGCTACAGCGGGAGGTGAGGCATGTTCACCTCCTGCTGTTGCTTAGCAACAACTCTCAGCATACAAAGCCAAAGGGCATGCTGGGAGTTGTAGTTTTGCAACAGCTGGAGTTCCAAGTTCAACTCCCAGCATGCCTTTTGGTAGTCTGTGCTTGCTGCGGGTTGTAGTTATGCAACAACTGGAGGCACATTTTTTCCTATGAAAAAGTGTGCATCCAGCTGTTGCATAACTATAACTCCCAACATGCACATACTACCAAAGGGCATGCTGGGAGTTGTAGCAGTGTGCCTCCAACTGTTGTAAAACTACAACTCTCAGCATGCCCTCCGACTGTCAATGAATGCTGATTGTTGCAGTTTTGCAACAGCTGGAGACACATTGGTTGCGAAACCGAGTTTGTTACCTAACTCAGTGTTTTGCAACCAGTGTGCCTCCAGCTGTTGCAAAAATACAACTCCCAGCATGCACTGAGAGACTGTACATGCTGGGAGTTATAGTTTTGCAACAGCTGGAGGCACACTGAATTTTCGTTAAAGTTGGATTTTTTTCACTAAAATGCTGGTGTTGCCCTACATTTTTCATTTTTACAAGGGAGAATAGGAAAAAAGCCCCACAAAATTTGTAGCCCCATTTCTTCTGACTAAGAACATACCTCATATGTGGATGTAAAGTGCCCCTGCGGGCAAACTACAATGCTCAGAAGAGAAGGAGCGCCATTGAGCTTTTGGAGAGACAATGTGTCTGAAATTGAAGGCCATGTGTGTTTACAAAGCCCCCATAGTGCCAGAACATTGGACCCCCCCACATGTGACCCCATTTTTGAAACTACACCCCTCACGTAATGTAATAAGGGGTATATTGAGCATTTACACCCCACAGCGGTAAAATGGGGTTACATGTGGGGGGTCCACTGTTCTGGCACCACGGGGGGCTTTGTAAAAGCACATGACCCCAACTTCTATTTCAACCAAATTCTCTCACCATAAGCTCAATGGCGCCCCTTCTCTTCTAAGCATTGTAGTTTGCCCGCAGAGCATTTTACATCCACATATGGGGAATATCCATATTCAGAAGAAATGGGGTTACAAATCTTGGGAGGCTTTTTGTCCAATTACCCCTTGTGAAAATAAAAAATTTGGGGTAGCACCAGCATTTTAGTGAAAAAAATGTAATTTTTAATTTTCAGGTCCAACTTTAGCGGAAATTTGTCAAGCACCTGTGGGGTGTTAAGGCTCACCGTACCCCTTGTTACTTTCCTTGAGGAGTGTTGTTTCCAAAATAGTATGCCATGTGTTTGTTTTAGTTTTTTTTTTGCTGTTCTGGCACCATAGGGGATTCCTAAATGCGACATGCCCCTCAAAAACCATTTCAGCAAATTTGCTTTCCAAAAGCCAAATGTGACTTCTAGAGATGAGCGAACTTACAGTGATTCCATTCTTCATGAACTTCTTGGCTCGGCAGTTGTTGACTTTAGCCTGCATAAATTTGTTCAGCTTTCAGGTGCTCCGGTGGGCTTGCAAAGGTGGATACAGTCCTAGGAAAGAGTCTCCTAAGACTGTATCAACCTTTATCAGCCCACCGGAGCACCTGAAAGCTGAGCTAATTTGTGCAGGGTAAAGTCAGCAACTGCCGAGCCGAGAAGTTTGTGACAAATTGAATTACTGTAAGTTGGCTCATCTCTAGTGACTTCTCTTCTGAGCATTGTACTGCAGTGCACTTGACATCCACACATGGGGTATTTCCATACTCAGAAGAGATGGGGTTACAAATTTTGGCGAGCATTTTCTCCTATAACCCCTTGCAAAAATGTTAAATTTGGGGGAAAACCAGAAAAAAAAATTTCATTAAGGCTAAGTTTCCATTTGTTTTTTTTTCTGGCAATTTTTGGAAAACTGCCACTGCAGTTTATGAGCCAAAGTCAGAAGTGGATCCATAAGGGAGGAGAAGTAGAAGTCCTTCCTTTATATGTCCTATTCCTTATTATTGAATACACTTCTGGCTTTGGCTCAAAAACTGCGGCTTTGGTGGAAACTTAGCCTAACACATCCGACTTTAACGAAAAGTCATCAAAAACCTGTGAGGTGTTAAGGCTCACTGGATCCCTTGCTACATTCCTTGAGGGGTGTAGTTTCCAAAATAGTATGCCATGTTTTTTTTTTTTTTTGCTTTTCTGGCACCATAGGGGCTTGCTAAATGTGACATGCCCCCCAAAAACCATTTCAGAAAAACTCACTCTCCACTGTCGCTCCTTCCCTTCTGAGCCTTGTAGTGCATCCACAGAGTACTTGACATTAGTGTTGAGCGGCATAGGCCATATTTGAATTTGCGATATTTCGTGAATATATGGACGAATATTTGCATATTCGTAATATTCGTGCTTTATTTTCGCATATGCGAAAATTCGCATATGTGGAAATTAGCATATGCGAAAATTAGCATATACAAAAATTAGCATAAGCAAAAATTCACATATGTGAAATTTAGCATATGCAAATTTTCGCATATGCGAAAATTTGCACGCCAGTCTCACACAGTAGAATTAGAGCCTTCTTTACACCACACAAGCTGGAAGCAGAGAGGGATGATCACTGTGATGTGTACTGTGAAAAAAACAAAAAAAAAATGAATATTCGTAATTACGAATATATAGTGCTATATTCGCGAATATTCGCGAATATAATTCGCATTGCGAATATTTGCGAGCAACACTACTTGACATCCACATATGAGGTATTTCCTTACTCGAGAGAAATTGGGTTACAAATTTTGGGGGGCTTTTTCTCCTTTTACCTCTTGTAAATTTTCAAAAACTGGGTCTACAAGAACATGCAAGTGTAAAAAATGAAGATTTAGAATTTTCTCCTTCACCTTGCTGCTATTCCTGTGAAACACCTAAAGGGTTAACACAACACACTTTCTGAATGTCATTTTGAATACTTTTGGGGGTGTAATTTTTATAATGGGGTCATTTATGGGGTATTTCTAATATGAAGACCCCTCAAATCCACTTCAAAACTGAACTGGTCCCTGAAAAATTCTGATTTAGAAAATTTTGTGAAAAATTGGAAAATTGCTGCTGAACTTTGAAGACCTCTGATGTCTTCCAAAAGTAAAAACATGTAAACTTTATGATGCAAATATAAAGTAGACATATTGCATATGTGAATCAATATATCATTTATTTGGAATATCCATTTTCCAAACAAGCAGGCAGTTTCAAATTTAGAAAAATGCTAAATTTTCAAAAAAATTTATGAAATTGTGGGATTTTTCACTAAGAAAGGATGCAAGTAACGGCGAAAATTTACCACTATGTTAAAGTAGAATATGTAACGAAAAAACAAACAAACAATCTCGGAATCAGAATAATCGGTAAAAGCATCCCAGAGTTATTAATGCATAAAGTGACAGTGGTCAGAATTTCAAAAAAGGGCTCAGTCCTAAAGTTGAAAAAGGGCTCAGTCCTTAAGGGAATAAAGTGGGATGTGAAAAGGAAAAATTTCATATTTTACATTGAAATGCTGGGGTTACCCCAAATTTTTAATTTTCACAAGTGGTAACAGGAGAAAATGTCACCGTAAATTTGTAAAAACATTTCTTTGGAGTAAGGACATACCTCATATCTGGGCGTATACAGATCTGCAAGTGCACACCGGTCTTGGAAGTGCAGGAGTGCAGTCAGGGGCCTTAATCTTCTGCATAGCAGCCTATGGAGCCATAACAGCAGGATCCCCCTCAAGGAGCATTACATGGGGTAAATGACTAACAAGGGGTACAGTGGGACAAAAAATTATGTTATCAGGTTATGTTCTCAGAATGATGACCCAGAGCATAGCCAAAACTAAAAATATGCCCACCCCAAACCCTATGCTCTGAATCATCATTCTGGGAATGTGATGTCTGTGGCCGTCCCTAACCTGTTGCCTCAAATGTGCACCCCTCTCAGGTGGAGAGAGAGCGCTGCGCATTTGAGACAACATAAAAAGTCCCTGATGATAGTGATCCAATACTGAATAAAATCCTCCCTATAAAACTGGGTCTAACATTCAGACGTGCTAAAACACTTCGTAACCATCTTGCCCCTAGCCACCTTAAGGATATTAAAAATAATATAGAGAATATGAAGAACGTTGCTACTTTGGATGCAACAGGAACTTTTCGCTGTGGGAAAACCTGCTGCCTATGTTGTTTATGGATTCAGGTACCTGCAGTTCATTATATAAAGTCTCACTCTACGGGTGAGACAAGGGACATTTTGATTGTTCCTCTTCTTATGATGTCTATTTAATAACATGCCTTTGCGGGCTACAATATATAGGCCATACAATTCAACCATTACATGCCTGTATGAACGAGCACAGACACAACACAAGCAAAAGGTTTCCCCAACACAGTTTGTCGCGACACATTGCTGCTGAACATCATGACAATCAAGATTGTATTAAGCTGTGTGTTTAGAAAGTAAACCTGATAGCTGTTCCAATCGATACCAGAGACTTTGTTCGTGAATTGTCCTGGATCTTTAAGGTTAAGAGGGGTTGTTCTTACATTCCATTTTTTACATGTTTCCTTTGGTGTAATTGTGACGTCAATTCCGCTCAGATGCATTGATGTATGTATTTAACTGATGTTTCTGTCTATGTTTAATGTGTCTGATGAAAGGGGCAGATGGTCCCTGAAATGCATTACATGTCTATAATAAATTAACACTTTATTTACTTCTTGCATCTTATCCGTGGCAGCACATTTTGCACATCCCTATAATCTGCACTTTAATACATACATACTCCTGTATAACAATGGCAAGAAAACTTGTACACCACAAAGCACACCCTCCTTGAGCTGTGGCGTCAGAACGGTATCCCCCAACATAGTCTGATATGCGACGTTTCCACCCTTGGAATTCTACCCTCCATATGTTGGACCAACTATACGAACAGAGAAAGGCCATCAATGATTTCTTGATGATCCAAGCGGATAGGGGTACTCCCCTCTGTAACTTCAATGTCAACCAGTGGCAGCTCATACATGACACCTGCCGTTTGCTCAGACCCTTTGAGGAAGCCACATTATTTTAATAATATTCTTAGGATAAAATAAATGTACCCAATTTTTTTTAAATCAAACAAAAGGAAAGGTGTGCAAAAAAAATGTGCCACCTACACCAAATATTGATGTGATTCAAAAACCTCTAAAAGGTGTAAGGGAATAACATATGGTCCATTGTAAAAGGTGGGGGTAAAAACTGACCCTGTAAGGCCCTACTCTCGCCCTATTAATCCCCTAAAAAGGGCAGCCCCACACAGGAGCCTCTCATATTTCCACCTAAAAACCCTGCTATTTCCCAGAGTTTTTAGGTAGAAATAGGAAGAGGTTCCTGTGTGGGGACGCCCTTTTCAGGGCGAGTAACACTTGCCAAGAAAGGAATTTATAGGGCTAGAGTAGGGCCTTACCAGAGGCGGCTCTCTAATTAGGCGATTTAGGCGGCCGCCTAAGGCTTTGCGCTAAAAGGGGCCTTGCGGCCACCTAAATGGTGTAATTAGAGACCTGCGGACCCCCCTTCCACTATACTATGGCCGCAGGTTGGGCACTCAGGAACAGCCTGCGGTCCCGGGCCTGAAGGGGAGGCTTGTCGCAGGGGTAGCGACGCTGCCAGTACCAGGCCCGGCGCTAGTCTCACCCCCCATTCCCCCCCCCCCTGGTGCTAGCTTCTACCACCCGCTGCCGAGACGTACCCCCCTTCCCCCTCTCAGCATACACAGTGCCTGTGGTCTGGAGGAGCGGCGGGGGCTTACTTTTTGGCCTGGGGGGGTGGGGATAATTTCGGGTCCAGAGGAGTGGTGGGGGGTCTGGGGTTAATTTCGGGTCCGGAGGAGTGGGGGGCAGGTTAGATTTGAGGTACGGAGGCAGAGTGTGTATGTATAATGTGTGTGTATGTACTGGATGTATGGTGTGTGTGTATGTACTGGATGTATGATGTATTTATGTACTATATGTATGGTGTATGTATGATGTGTGTATGTATGATGTTTGTATCTACTGTATGTATGGTGTATGTATGTACTATATGTATGGTGTATGTATGATGTGTGTATGTACTATATGTATGATGTATGTATGTACTATGTGTATGGTGTATGTATGATGTGTGTATGTACTGTATGTATGATGTCTGTGTATGTACTGTATGTATGGTGTATGTATGATGTGTGTATGTACTGTATGATGTATGTTTTTACTATATGTATGGTGTATGTATGATGTGTGTGTATGTATTGTATGTATGATGTTTGTATGTACTGTATGTATGGTGTATGTATGATGTCTGTGTATGTACTGTATGTATGGTATATGTATGATGTGTGTATGTAATGTATGTATGGTGTGTGTGTACTGTATGTATGATGTGTATGGTGTGTATGATTTTGTATGGTGTATGTATGATGTGGGTGTATGTACTATATGTATGGTGTATGTATGATGTGTATGTACTGTATTTATGATGTATGAATGATGTGTGTGTATAAATGTGTAATCAACATGTATGTATGATGTTTGGAGATGTGTGTAAGCTTCAAGGATGTATGTATGATGTGTGGAGATATATTATGCACGGGGGATCTGGAGGTGGCGGGTGTATGTATGATGTGTTTATGTATGATGTATGTATATGTATGATGTGTACGTATGATGTGTGTATGTATGTATTATGCATGTGTGGCGAAGGAGGTGTGTGTATGTATGATGTATGTGTATGTACTGTATGTATTATATATAAATCATGTGTGTGTGCATGAATGATAGATGTGTGTAAGCAACATGCATGTATGTATGATGTGTGGAGATGTGTGTAAGCTAGAAGGATGTATGTATGATGTGTGGAGATGTTTTATGCAGGGGGATCTGGAGGTGGCGGGTGTATGTATGATGTTTTTATGTATGATGTGTGTGTTTGTATGTATTATGCATGTGGGGGGCAGAGGCGGCGTGTGTATGTATTATGTGTATGTATGTACTGGATGATGTATGAATAATGTGTGTGTATGTACTGTATGTATGATGTATGAATGATGTGTGTGTGTGTGAGTATGTATGAATGATAGATGTGTGTAAGAAACAAGGATGTATGATGTGTGTAAGCTAGAAGGATGTATGTATGATGTGTGGAGATGTATTATGCGGGGGGGATCTGGAGGCCGCGGGTGTATATACGATGTGTTTATGTAGGATGTATATGTATGTATTATGCATGTGTGGGAGGGGGCGGCGGCGGTGTGTGCATGTGTGATATGTGTGTATAATACTTGTATGATGTATGAATGATGTGTGTGTATGTACTGTTTGTATGATGTATGAATGATGTGTGTCTATGAATTATATATGTGTGTAAGCTAGAAGAATGTATCTATGATGTGTGGAGATGTATTATGCAGGGGGATCTGGAGGCGGCGAGTGTATGTATGATATGTGTTTATGTATGATGTGTGTATGATGTGCTTGTGTATGTATTATGCATGTGTGTGTGTGTGTGTGGGAGGGGGGGCGGAGGCGCCAGGTGTGTGTATGTATGATGTGCGTATGTTTGATAGATGTGTGTAAGCTAGATGTGTGCATGTATGTGTGTGTATTTGTGATGTGTGTATGTATGTTATGTATGTATGCTAGATGGATGTATCTATGATGGGTGCATGTATGATGTTTGTGTGTATGTATGATGGATGTGTATGTATGATAGAAGTGTATATGTATGATAGATGGGTGTATGATGTGTAAATTTATCATACATACATCATACACACAAATATCATACATACACCAGTCTCATACACATCATACATAAATACATATACTGTTCATCAATGTGGGGGGCCAGGAGGTGATTGGGTATGGGTCGGACTTTGGGGTCTGGAGAATTTGGCGGGGGAGCCTAGAGCGGAATTCCGGGGTCTGGGGAGGGGGCAGAGGAGCATGGAGAGGACTTAGTGGTCTAGGGAGGGGGGAAGAGGAGCATGTAGGAGGACTTATGGGTCTGGGGGGGGGGGGAGGGAGGGGGGTTGGAACAGAGGAGCCAGAAGGAGGACAGAGGGGTCTGGAGGAGGACAGGTGTGATTCAGCTAAACTGAGAAGAAACAGTGTGTAACAGTATTAATATTATTATTATGAAGGGATTATTATATTTGGAAGTTAGTGTGTGGCATATGTGAGTTATATTCAGAGGGTACAGCGTATAGCATGGTTATTTTTAAGGGTTTATATTCAGGGGTACAGTGGGTGGCAGTATTATGTTCATGGGCACAGTGTGGCAGTATTATATTTAGAGAGTACAGTGTGTGGCAGGATTGTATTCAAAGGGTACAGTATGTGGCAGTATTATATTCAGAGAACACAGTGCGTGGCAGTATTATATTCAGGGGATACAGTGTGTGGCAGTATTATATTCAGAGGGTACAGTAGGTGGCAGTATTATCTTCAGGGGGTACAGTGAGTAGCAGTATTATATGCAGGAGGTACAGTTGATGGTAGTTTTATGTTCAGGGGCACAGTGGTTGGCAGTATTATACTCAGGGGGTACAGTATTTAGCAGAATAATAATGATTATTGTCTTCATACAGAGGATAAGTATCTACTGACAAAGTGAGGAGCCTATGATGTCCAGGTGTCAGACTCTGCAGAGATGATGGAGCGGGAAGACGTCCTGACATCTGAACCAGTTGGAGAAGAAAAGAAAAGACAACAGAGAAGACGTCACTCAGGTCACTTATATCATTGTGTTTTCTCCTGACTGTCCCATTCGCTGTAGTCACTTGTTAGCTCTGCAGTGATGATAGGTGACGATGTAGCCTAATCTGTGGCTCTCCAACTGTTGCAAAGCTACAACTCCCATAATTCCTGTGGCTCTCCAGACATGATGGGAGTTATAGCTTTACAACAGCTGGAGAGCAACTGGAACCAAGGTGATTGGTGGGAGTCACAACAGTTGGACCCCCACTAGAAAAATGGGCTTCTTATTCTTTAATGCCTGGGCCTATGTTTTGTCTGTCTGGCCCTGCCTGTTAGTCACTTATATAGTTGTGTATTCCCCTGACTGTGTCCCATTAGTGCTGTAGTCACTGATATCTTTGTGTGGCCGAGTAAGGAGAAGGAGAGCAAAGAAAAGGGGAAGGAGAGCAAAGAAAAGGGGAAGGAGAGCAAAGAAAAGAAAAGGTGAATAAGAGCAGAGAAAAGGGCAGGAGAGCAATAAAAAGTTGACTGCTTGGTGTCACGATGCCGGCTGGCAGGAGGTGGATCCTCTGTGCCAGAGAGGGATTGGCGTGGACCGTGCTAGTGGACCGGTTCTAAGTCACTACTGGTATTCACCAGAGCCCGCCGCAAAGCGGGATGGTCTTGCTGCGGCGGTAGTGACCAGGTCGTATCCACTAGCAACGGCTCAACCTCTCTGACTGCTGAAGATAGGCGCGGTACAAGGGAGTAGACAGAAGCAAGGTCGGACGTAGCAGAAGGTCGGGGCAGGCAGCAAGGATCGTAGTCAGGGGCAACGGCAGGAGGTCTGGAAAACAGGCTAGGAACACACAAGGGAACGCTTTCACTGGCACAATGGCAACAAGATCCGGCGAGGGAGTGCAGGGGAAGTGAGGTATACATAGGGAGTGCACAGGTGAACACACTGATTAGAACCACTGCGCCAATCAGCGGCGCAGTGTCCCTTTAAATCGCAGAGACCCGGCGCGCGCGCGCCCTAGGGAGCGGGGCCGCGCGCGCCGGGACAGGACCGACGGAGAGCGAGTCAGGTACGGGAGCCGGGGTGCGCATCGCGAGCGGGCGCCACCCGCATCGCGAATCGCATCCCGGCTGGAGGCGGTATCGCAGCGCACCCGGTCAGTGGATCTGACCGGGGCGCTGCGGGAGCGAGAGTGTAGCGAGCGCTCCGGGGAGGAGCGGGGACCCGGAGCGCTCGGCGTAACAGTACCCCCCCCCTTGGGTCTCCCCCTCTTCTTGGAGCCTGAGAACCTGAGGACCAGATTTTTATCTAGGATATTGTCCTCAGATTCCCAGGATCTCTCTTCAGGACCACAGCCCTCCCAGTCAACCAAAAAGAAGGTTTTTCCTCTGACCTTTTTGGAGGCCAGTATCTCCTTTACAGGAAAGATGTCTGAAGAACCGGAGACAGGAGTGGGAGAGATAAGTTTAGGAGAGAAATGGTTGATGATGAGTGGTTTAAGAAGAGAAACGTGAAAGGCATTAGGAATACGAAGAGAAGGAGGGAGAAGAAGTTTATAAGAGACAGGATTAATCTGGCACAAAATTTTGAAAGGACCAAGATAGCGTGGTCCCAATTTGTAGCTGGGAACACGGAAGCGGACATATTTAGCGGAGAGCCATACCTTGTCTCCGGGAGAAAAAATGGGGGGAGCTCTTCTTTTCTTATCAGCAAACTTCTTCATGCGTGATGAAGCCTGTAAGAGAGAATTTTGGGTCTCTTTCCATATGGTGGAAAGATCACGAGTTATTTCATCCACAGCGGGTACACCAGAGGGCAAGGGAGTAGGGAGGGGGGGAAGAGGGTGACGGCCGTACACCACGAAAAATGGGGATTTGGAAGAAGATTCAGAAACTCTGAAGTTATACGAGAATTCGGCCCATGGTAGAAGATCTGCCCAGTCATCCTGGCGGGAGGAAACAAAATGCCGTAAATAATCACCCAGGACCTGGTTAATTCTTTCTACTTGCCCATTGGATTGAGGATGATAAGCAGAAGAAAAGTTTAATTTAATCTTGAGTTGTTTACAGAGAGCCCTCCAGAATTTAGACACGAATTGGACGCCTCTATCCGAGACGATCTGCGTGGGCAACCCGTGAAGACGAAAAATGTGTACAAAAAATTGTTTTGCCAACTGAGGCGCAGAAGGAAGACCAGGAAGAGGGATGAAATGTGCCATCTTGGAGAATCGATCAACGACCACCCAAACAACAGTGTTGCCACGGGATGAGGGTAAGTCTGTAATAAAGTCCATACCAATCAGAGACCAAGGCTGTTCGGGAACAGGCAGAGGATGAAGAAGACCAGCGGGCTTCTGGCGAGGAGTCTTATCCCGGGCACAGACAGTGCAGGCTCGCACAAAATCCACAACATCCGTCTCCAGAGTCGGCCACCAATAGAAACGAGAGATGAGTTGCACGGATTTCTTGATGCCCGCATGACCTGCGAGATGGGAGGAGTGACCCCATTTGAGGATTCCGAGGCGTTGGCGTGGAGAGACGAAGGTCTTCCCTGGAGGAGTTTGCCTGATGGAGGCTGGAGAAGTGGAGATCAGGCAGTCAGGAGGAATGATGTGTTGCGGAGAGAGCTCTACTTCCGAGGCATCCGAGGAACGAGAGAGAGCATCGGCCCTAATGTTCTTATCGGCAGGCCGAAAGTGAATTTCAAAATTAAATCGGGCAAAGAACAGAGACCACCTGGCCTGGCGAGGATTCAGCCGTTGGGCAGACTGGAGATAGGAGAGGTTCTTGTGATCGGTGTAAATAATAACTGGAAATCTTGATCCCTCCAGCAGATGCCTCCATTCCTCAAGTGCTAATTTAATGGCTAGTAGCTCTCGATCCCCGATGGAGTAGTTCCTCTCCGCCGGAGAGAAGGTCTTAGAAAAAAAACCACAAGTAACAGCATGCCCGGAAGAATTTTTTTGTAGAAGGACCGCTCCAGCTCCTACTGAGGAGGCATCAACCTCCAATAGGAAGGGTTTAGATGGGTCAGGTCTGGAGAGCACGGGAGCTGAAGAAAAGGCAGACTTGAGCTGTTTAAAGGCGTCTTCCGCTTGAGGAGGCCATGACTTAGGATTGGCATTCTTTTTGGTTAAAGCCACGATAGGAGCCACAATGGTGGAAAAATGTGGAATAAATTGTCTGTAATAATTGGCGAACCCCAAAAAACTTTGGATAGCACGGAGTCCGGAGGGGCGTGGCCAATCTAAGACGGCAGAGAGTTTGTCTGGATCCATTTGTAGTCCCTGGCCAGAGACCAAGTATCCTAGGAAAGGAAGAGATTGACATTCAAACAGACATTTCTCCATTTTGGCATAAAGTTGATTGTCACGAAGTCTCTGAAGAACCATGCGGACATGCTGGCGGTGTTCTTCTAGGTTGGCAGAAAAAATCAGGATATCGTCCAGATACACAACAACACAGGAATATAAGAGATCACGAAAAATTTCATTAACAAAGTCTTGGAAGACGGCAGGGGCGTTGCACAGGCCAAAGGGCATAACCAGATACTCAAAGTGTCCATCTCTAGTGTTAAATGCCGTTTTCCATTCATCCCCCTCTCTGATGCGGATGAGATTATAAGCACCTCTTAAGTCCAGTTTGGTAAAGATGTGGGCACCTTGGAGGCGATCAAAGAGTTCAGAGATGAGAGGTAGAGGGTAGCGGTTCTTTACCGTGATTTTATTAAGACCGCGGTAGTCAATGCAAGGACGTAGGGAGCCATCTTTTTTGGACACAAAGAAAAATCCGGCTCCGGCAGGAGAGGAGGATTTGCGGATAAAGCCCTTTTTTAAATTTTCCTGGATGTACTCAGACATAGCAAGAGTCTCTGGGGCAGAGAGAGGATAAATTCTGCCCCGGGGTGGAGTAGTGCCCGGGATGAGGTCAATAGGACAGTCATAAGGCCTGTGAGGAGGTAGAGTTGTTACGCCTAGCGCTCCGGGTCCCCGCTCCTCCCCGGAGCGCTCACGGCGTCTCTTTCCCTGCAGCTCCCCGGTCAGTCCCGCTGACCGGGAGCGCTGCTCTCTCATGGCCGTTGGGGATGCGATTCGCACAGCGGGACGCGCCCGCTCGCGAATCGCATCCCAGGTCACTTACCCGTTCCCGTCTCCTGCGGTCATGTGCTGGCGCGCGCGGCTCCGCTCTCTAGGGCGCGCGCGCGCCAGCTCCCTGAGACTTAAAGGGCCAGTGCACCAATGATTGGTGCCTGGCCCAATTAGCTTAATTGGTTCCCACCTGTTCCCTCCTTATATCTAGTCTCCTCCCTTGCACTCCCTTGCCGGATCTTGTTGCCCTAGAGCCTAGTGAAAGCGTTTTTGTGTGTTTATACCCTGTGTACCAGAACTTTGCTATCTCCCCTGACTACGAACCTTGCCGCCTGCCCCCGACCTTCTGCTACGTCCGACTTTGCTTCTGCCTACTCCCTTGTACCTCGCCTATCTTCAGTATCTTCAGCAGCCAGAGAGGTGAGCCGTTGCTAGTGGATACGACCTGGTCACTACCGCCGCAGCAAGACCATCCCGCTTTGCGGCGGGCTCTGGTGAAAACCAGTAGTGTCTTAGAACCGGTCCACTAGCACGGTCCTCGCTATCCCTCTCTGGCACAGAGGATCCACTACCTGCCAGCCGGCATCGTGACAGTAGATCCGGCCATGGATCCCGCTGAAGTTCCTCTGCCTGTTGTCGCCGACCTCCCCACACTGGTCGCCCAGCAAGCCCGACAGATTGCCCAACAAGATCACCAGCTGTCGTACTTGACCACCATGACTCAGCAACTCCAGTCGCAGCTACAGCAGATTCAGTCTCAGCTACAGCAGCAGCAACCATCTCCTCCGCCAGCTCCTGCACCTCTTCCGCAGCGAGTGGCCACTCCTAGCCTCCGCCTGTCTTTGCCGGACAAATTTAATGGGGACTCTAAGTTTTGCCGTGGCTTTCTTTCCCAATGTTCCCTGCATCTGGAGATGATGTCGGATCAGTTTCCTACTGAAAGGTCTAAGGTGGCTTTCGTAGTCAGCCTTCTGTCTGGAAAAGCCCTGTCATGGGCCACACCGCTCTGGGACCGTGATGACCCCGTCACTGCCTCTGTACACTCCTTCTTCTCGGAAATTCGAAGTGTCTTTGAGGAACCTGCCCGAGCCTCTTCTGCTGAGACTGCCCTGCTGAACCTGGTCCAGGGTAATTCCTCCGTTGGCGAGTACGCCATACAATTCCGTACTCTTGCTTCTGAACTTTCCTGGAATAATGAGGCTCTCTGCGCGACCTTTAAAAAAGGCCTATCCAGCAACATTAAAGATGTTCTGGCCGCACGAGAGACTCCTGCTAGCCTGCATGAACTCATTCATCTAGCCACTCGCATTGACATGCGTTTTTCTGAGAGGCATCAAGAGCTCCGCCAGGAAAAAGACTTAGATCTCTGGCCACCTCTCCCACAGTCTCCACTGCAATCTGCGCCTAGGCCTCCCGCCGAGGAGGCCATGCAAGTGGATCGGTCTCGCCTGACCCTGGAAGAGAGGAATCGCCGTAAGGAAGAGAATCTTTGTTTGTACTGTGCCAGTACTGAACATTTTCTGGTGGATTGCCCAATCCGTCCTCCACGTCTGGGAAACGCACGCTCACACTCAGCTCTCGTGGGTGTGGCGTCTCTTGATGCCAAGTCGGCTTCTCCACGTCTCACGGTACCTGTTCGGATTTCCACTTCAGCCAGCTCTCCCCTCTCAGCCGTGGCCTGTCTGGACTCTGGAGCTTCTGGAAATTTTATTCGGGAGTCCTTCGTGAATAAATTCCATATTCCGGTGACCCGTCTTGTCAAGCCACTCCGCATCTCCGCGGTCAACGGAGCCAGGTTGGACTGTACCATACGTTTCCGCACGGAGCCCCTTCTTATGAGCATCGGATCTCACCACGAGAGGATTGAACTTTTGGTCCTCCCCAATTGCACCTCGGAAATTCTCCTTGGACTTCCCTGGCTTCAACTTCATTCCCCAACCCTGGATTGGTCCACTGGGGAGATCAAGAGTTGGGGGTCCTCTTGTTCCAAGAACTGTCTAAAACCGGTTCCCAGTAACCCTTGCCGTAACTCTGTGGTTCCTCCTGTATCTGGTCCCCCTAAGGTCATTAAGGACTCTGCCTGCCACAGGAAATGCCCCTCCCCCCCCTCCCAGTTCCATCAGGCAAGCTTCTGTGTCCCCTCATGGCCCTCCTCCTGGTGTCACACTGCCCCGTGCCAGGTCCCGCCCTCTGCCCTCTCTCCCCATTCCTACTCCTGCGGTTCTGCCTGCCGTTGAGGAATCCCTCCATCCTTTCCCGGTGTCCTCATCCCAGGGGAGGCAGTTACCCGATAAAGAGAAGGGGAGACCTAAGGGGGGGGGTACTGTTACGCCTAGCGCTCCGGGTCCCCGCTCCTCCCCGGAGCGCTCACGGCGTCTCTTTCCCTGCAGCTCCCCGGTCAGTCCCGCTGACCGGGAGCGCTGCTCTCTCATGGCCGTTGGGGATGCGATTCGCACAGCGGGACGCGCCCGCTCGCGAATCGCATCCCAGGTCACTTACCCGTTCCCGTCTCCTGCGGTCATGTGCTGGCGCGCGCGGCTCCGCTCTCTAGGGCGCGCGCGCGCCAGCTCCCTGAGACTTAAAGGGCCAGTGCACCAATGATTGGTGCCTGGCCCAATTAGCTTAATTGGTTCCCACCTGTTCCCTCCTTATATCTAGTCTCCTCCCTTGCACTCCCTTGCCGGATCTTGTTGCCCTAGAGCCTAGTGAAAGCGTTTTTGTGTGTTTATACCCTGTGTACCAGAACTTTGCTATCTCCCCTGACTACGAACCTTGCCGCCTGCCCCCGACCTTCTGCTACGTCCGACTTTGCTTCTGCCTACTCCCTTGTACCTCGCCTATCTTCAGTATCTTCAGCAGCCAGAGAGGTGAGCCGTTGCTAGTGGATACGACCTGGTCACTACCGCCGCAGCAAGACCATCCCGCTTTGCGGCGGGCTCTGGTGAAAACCAGTAGTGTCTTAGAACCGGTCCACTAGCACGGTCCTCGCTATCCCTCTCTGGCACAGAGGATCCACTACCTGCCAGCCGGCATCGTGACAAGAGTCTCAGCTTGTTTTTTGCAAAAAACATCCGCAAAGTCCATATAGGCCTTAGGGAGACCGGTTACAGGGGGAACCACAGGGTCACGGCAAGGAGTACTGGTAACCGGTTTAAGGCAGTCCTTGAAACAAGAGGGACCCCAACTCTTGATCTCCCCTGTGGACCAATCCAGGGTTGGGGAATGGTGTTGAAGCCAGGGTAGTCCAAGGAGAATTTCGGAAGTGCAATTGGAGAGGACCAAAAACTCAATTTTTTCGTGGTGAGGTCCGATGCACATTAGGAGGGGTTCCGTGCGGTAACGCACGGCACAGTCCAATCTTTCATTGTTAACGCAATTGATGTAGAGAGGTCTGGCGAGACTGGTCACTGGGATGTTGAACCTGTTGATGAGAGAGGCCAAAATAAAGTTTCCTGCAGATCCGGAGTCCAAGAAGGCCTTAGTGGAGAAGGAGAAGGTAGAGGCAGATATCCGCACAGGCACAGTAAGACGTGGAGAAGCAGAGTTGACATCAAGGACTGTTTCACCTTTGTGCGGAGTCAGCGTACGTCTTTCCAGGCGGGGAGGACGGATAGGACAATCCTTCAGGAAGTGTTCGGTACCGGCACAGTACAGGCAGAGATTCTCCATGCGGCGTCGTGTCCTCTCTTGAGGTGTCAGGCGAGACCGGTCAACTTGCATAGCCTCCACGGCGGGAGGCACAGGAACGGATTGCAGAGGACCAGAGGAGAGAGGAGCCGGGGAGAAAAAACGCCTCGTGCGAACAAAGTCCATATCCTGGCGGAGCTCCTGACGCCTTTCGGAAAAACGCATGTCAATGCGAGTGGCTAGATGAATGAGTTCATGTAGGTTAGCAGGAATTTCTCGTGCGGCCAGAACATCTTTAATGTTGCTGGATAGGCCTTTTTTAAAGGTCGCGCAGAGGGCCTCATTATTCCAGGAAAGTTCTGAAGCAAGAGTACGGAATTGCACGGCGTACTCGCCAACGGAAGAATTACCCTGGACCAGGTTCAGCAGGGCAGTCTCAGCAGAAGAGGCTCGGGCAGGTTCCTCAAAGACACTTCGAATCTCCGTGAAGAAGGAGTGTACAGAGGCAGTGACGGGGTCATTGCGGTCCCAGAGCGGTGTGGCCCATGACAGAGCTTTCCCAGACAGAAGGCTGACTACGAAAGCCACCTTAGACCTTTCAGTAGGAAACTGGTCCGACATCATCTCCAAGTGCAGGGAACATTGTGAAAGAAAGCCACGGCAAAACTTAGAGTCCCCATCAAATTTATCCGGTAAGGATAGTCGTAGGCCTGAGGCGGCCACTCGCTGCGGAGGAGGTGCAGGAGCTGGCGGAGGAGATGATTGCTGAAGCTGTGGTAGTAGCTGCTGTAGCATCACGGTCAGTTGAGACAGCTGGTGGCCTTGTTGCGCTATCTGTTGTGACTGCTGGGCGACCACCGTGGTGAGGTCGGCGACAACTGGCAGAGGAACTTCAGCGGGATCCATGGCCGGATCTACTGTCACGATGCCGGCTGGCAGGAGGTGGATCCTCTGTGCCAGAGAGGGATTGGCGTGGACCGTGCTAGTGGACCGGTTCTAAGTCACTACTGGTATTCACCAGAGCCCGCCGCAAAGCGGGATGGTCTTGCTGCGGCGGTAGTGACCAGGTCGTATCCACTAGCAACGGCTCAACCTCTCTGACTGCTGAAGATAGGCGCGGTACAAGGGAGTAGACAGAAGCAAGGTCGGACGTAGCAGAAGGTCGGGGCAGGCAGCAAGGATCGTAGTCAGGGGCAACGGCAGGAGGTCTGGAACACAGGCTAGGAACACACAAGGGAACGCTTTCACTGGCACAATGGCAACAAGATCCGGCGAGGGAGTGCAGGGGAAGTGAGGTATACATAGGGAGTGCACAGGTGAACACACTGATTAGAACCACTGCGCCAATCAGTGGCGCAGTGGCCCTTTAAATCGCAGAGACCCGGCGCGCGCGCGCCCTAGGGAGCGGGCCCGCGCGCGCCGGGACAGGACCGACGGAGAGCGAGTCAGGTACGGGAGCCGGGGTGCGTATCGCGAGCGGGCGCCACCCGCATCGCGAATCGCATCCCGGCTGGAGGCGGTATCGCAGCACACCCGGTCAGTGGATCTGACCAGGGCGCTGCGGGAGCGAGAGTGTAGCGAGCGCTCCGGGGAGGAGCGGGGACCCGGAGCGCTCGGCGTAACACTTGGCTGATATCAGAATTTAATATTTAAGCCAATCCAATGCTTTCCTAGGGGAAAGCACTGTGATTGACTGAGATCATCAATTTAGATTATGTCAGCCAATTTGGCGCATCCAGCGCTGGCGGACTGAAGGTACCTTTTTTCTAAATTTAAAGGGGATGTGGGGTGCCACTATAGGGTCAGGAATACACAGTTGTGTTCCTGATTCTATAGTGTTCTTTGAATACCCTGTTGACAACTTTATTTCAGTTTTAGGAGACACCAACAAGAATAACTGAGTAGTAAGACACATTTTTTTTAATCTATACCCAATGTTTGTGTATAGATATTTTGTAGAATAATTGAATTAGAAAAATATGATTTCAAGAGCTGTCAATAGCGAGGTTATGATATATATTAAAGTTTGCCTTAAAATATGTAATTCATACAGTTAATTTTAATATCTTTTTTCTTTCTTCTTTTTATTGCGCTTGGGGGGCCTCAGATTTATTTTCGCCTAAGGCCTCAAAAAGTCTAGAGCCGCTTCTGGGCCTTACAGGGTATTTTTACCCACACCTGTTACAATGGACCATATGTTGTTGCCTTCCATCTTTTAGCGTTTTTTGCATCACATCAATACTTGGTGTAGGTGGCACATGGTGTTTTTTGCACACCTTTTCTTTTGTATGATTTCCAAAAAATTTGGGGTCAATATATTTTATTCTAAAAATATTATTAAAAGTTAAGTTTTAGCTAATGCATATCCTCAATATTTACTTGTGCACACCAACACTTTGCCTACTTGCCTCAGCTACTATTCTGATCCTGCCACCTGCCTGATGACACACATCTGATGCCAAGTGCTCTTTCTTTCACCCACCGTACTGGTATTGCCACTCACCGCCCCATTCTGTCACCGGGTCACTTTCTGGACTACTGATGCTGCTGCTGCCACCTCCAGGCTGTGTCATTCTGCCACCATATGGTCTCCTCATGCTGCCACCACCTCCAGGCTGTCATTGCGCCGCTTTGTGGCCTACATAGGCTGCCACCACCTCCAGGCTCTGACATTGTGCCGCTCTGCGGCCTACATAGGCTGCCGACACCTCCAGGCTCTGTCAATGTGCTGCACTGTGGCATACATACGCTGCCGAAACCTCCAAGCTTTGTCATTGTGCCACTTTGTGGCCCACATAGGCTGCGGCCACCTCCAGACTGTGTCATTGTGCTGCCATATGGTCTCATACTGCTGCCACATCCAGGTTCTATCATAGTGCCGCCCTTTGGTCTCAACAAAAAATCAGATTAGACCAAAAGGGGACTAAAGAGGCCAAGAGACCTGGTTGGTTGTTGCCACTGGTTTGCCTCTTGAGAACGCCGTGGGGACGGCGAAACATGTAGAGGCGGCAATCTAGTTTTTAGTTCATGTCAGAGTAGGCATATTGGGCTACTGCAGAACCCCTTATAGTGGAGCAATGTTGCTCAGATCTCACAGACACTAACCTACCTGACATTCAGTTTTAATATTGATTTCACTGGGTTTAAAAATTAAAAACTAAATAAATTTTCATTTTATCTGGATATACAATAAAAGTTATGTTTTAGGGGGTACTATTTAGAGGTGTATTATACCCCAGGCTACGGCCTTGGGGTTAGGTAATTAGCTGTGCCCTTTGGTCTCGTCATGCTGATGCCACCTCTAGGGTCTGTCATTCTGCCGCCATGTGATTTCTTTGTCATATTGATTTCGTGGTATTCCAGTATTTTTTTCAAATTAACGCTTCGGGCCTCCAGGACACCGCCAGCTCAATTTTAATATACAAGTACGAGTTTTTTCATAGTTTACACTGCAGCAATTATATACTATTGGAGCTGGAGTTACCGCAGCTGCTGGCACCAGACTTGCCCTCCAATGGGTCCTCAAAAAAGGATTTTAAGTTTGCTCATTACAATTACCAGGCTCTGTCATTGTGCCACTATGTGATCTCCAAATGCTGCTGGCACATTATACTTGTTAATCTCTTCAAAATCTTCAATTGACATTTAAAAAATCTCTTTAATCTCTTCAATTGTGATGCCATATGGTCTCCCGACCCTGCTGCCACATCCAGACGCTCTGCTGCAGTGATTCTAATAGCAAATCTGTAATCTGCATGTCATACTGAATAACAGTATTATTTCACTACCCCAGCATACTCCATATGGGTGTTACGGCAAGGCAAAGAGTTCTTCACCCCTATTGAGGTTCTCTGTAGCTTTGAAATAGACAATTTTAATTGCGATTCGCTGTGAATAAATTTGGATCGAACCAAATTTTTTCAAAAAAATCAGCGAATTGGCCGAATCGAATTTTTCAAAAATTCTCTCTAAATGCAATGTAAAACACAAAACATCATTGACACTCAGCATTCTGTAGAACTCAATGTGTGCTTGGTGCAGGACAAGCCTGTGACTTAACACCTTCCCTGTGGCTTTTAAAACCATGATTCAAACAGCTTGAAACTGCTGACAGGTTCTTTATAATGAAGGCATCAATTTTCATGTGTTTGTGTTAATTTTCAATGTACGCATAGGATATGTTTTTGTTATCTTTTTCTGCCAATATAAACAAACCCTTATCTACCTATTTTTGGATTACGTCAGGATTATGAAATCTACATAAACACCTAATAATTCTCAGCAGCTTATTTTATTATGACAATTATGTTAGAGAAAAATAATGCTGGAAGGTATGTAGAATAGCTGCAGGCTCTGTGCATCTCTCCATCTGTCTTCTGGCTGGATAATACATATTTGACAAGGTGGCAGGTTTGGGTCTTCCTTACGTCAAATGTTCCTATGTATTACTATATAATAACTGTGGAACACACACACTTGTGTATATTATTTATGTGCCTAGGCCCCTGCTATTAAATACTAGTGCTATAAAAAGTCAACTATACAATCTGTTTACTGACATATTTGTATCAGTCATCACCCTAATTAAAAGTTCTCCTGAAAGCTGAAGAAATGGCCGGACAGCCAGGAGCTCCTGTATTTCAGGAACAGCTTCTACCAATCTGACTACTATGAAAAATTTGACTGACATTTAAAAATGTATAAAAGATTTTCCTACTTTAAAATATTGATGGCTGATTCATGGCTGATTGATGGCTGGTCATTAATGAATAATCCGGACCCGCTGATGAACGCAGCTAACTTTATAGTCGGAATGCCTCTCAGGACATAAATGTACATCCTTGTGTGTTAACTACTAGGGCACCAGGGCGTTCATTTATGTCTGTTGTCCTTAAAGGGGTACTCCAGTGGAAAACATTTTTTTTTAAATCAACTGGTTCCAGAAAGTTAAACAGATTTGTAAATTATGTATAAGTCAGAAGGCGTCTGCTCACCCAATCCTATCGCACAGCAGAAGAACCTTCAGCAAAGATACAGAACAGCAGTAGCCAGCGATAAAAGTAACTTCACCTTTATTTTCATCCATATTAAAAACATCAACATGGATTCATCTCAGACAAAAAGACAATGACATAAAACTCAGGTTACGTCCAGCATAACTGGACGTATCCTGAGTTTTATGCCATTGTCTTTGTGTCTGAGATGAATCCATGTTGATGTTTTTAATCTGGATGAAAATAAATGTGAAGTTACTTTTATCGCTGGCTACTGCTGTTCTGTATCTTTGCTGAAGGTTCTTCTGCTGTGCGATAGGATTGGGTGAGCAGACGCCTTCTGCCTTATACATAATTTACAAATCTGTTTCCGATCTGCGAATGACTGCTCCATGCCTGAGATCCAGGCAGGAGAAGTCAAGCGCCGATAATGCTGATCACAGGCGTGTTAATACACGCCTGTGATCTGTGTAAAAGATCAGTGTGTGCAGTGTTATAGGTCCCTATGGGACCTATAACACTGCAAAACAAATGTTAAAAAAAGTGTTAATAAAGGTCATTTAACCCCTTCCCTAATAAAAGTTTGAATCACCCCCCTTTTCCCATAAAAAAAATAAAACAGTGTAAAAAAAATAAAATAAATAAACATATGTGGTATCGCCGCGTGCATAAATGTCCAAACTATAAAAATATATCATTAATTGAACCGCACGGTCAATGGCGTACGTGCAAAAAAATTCAAAGTCCAAAAAAGCGTATTTTGGTCACTTTTTATACCATTAAAAATGAATAAAAAGTGATCAAAAAGTCCGATCAAAACAAAAATCATACTGATAAAAACGTCAGATCAGGGTGCAAAAAATTAGCCCTCATACTGCCCTGTTTGTGGAAAAATAAAAAAGTTATAGGGGTCAGAAGATGACATTTTTAAACGTATACATTTTCCTGCATGTAGTTATGATTTTTTCCAGAAGTGCGACAAAATCAAACCTATATAAGTAGGGTATCATTTTAACCGTATGGACCTACATAATAATGATAAGGTGTAATTTTTACCGAAATATGCACTGCGTAGAAACGGAAGCCCCCAAAAGTTACAAAATTACGTTTTTTCTTCCATTTTGTCGCACAATGATTTTTTTTTCCGTTTTGCCGTGCATTTTTGGGTATAATGACTAATGTAACTGCAAAGTAGAATTGGCGACGCAAAAAATAAGCCATAATATGGATTTTTAGGTGGAAAATTGAAAGGGTTATGATTTTTAAAAGGTAAGGAGGAAAAAACGAAAGTGCAAAAACGGAAAAACCCTATGTCCTTAAGGGGTTAAGGTGCTAATTAGATTTAAAGAGTACCTGTCATGTGCTTGATCATATCTACTCAGTCTTAGTAAGCTCCACAGACTGGAAAGCAGCGTTCCCCATCAGGCATGACATCATCTGAAGCACCGCTGAGAACTTCCTCCCTCACTCTGCTGCTCTAAACATACAGCAGTTCAGTGTGTGATTGGCTGAGACTACACACACCTCTCTTAGCTCTCAGCACTGAAGAAGATGAACTATACATTGTGCTTAGCTCTATAAACTGAAAGAAAGGGAGCAGAATTATTCAGCACAACATTCAGCACAATATTCATCACTATGCACTGAAAGCATTATGACTCTACAGTCTAGTTCAGCTCAAAGGGAAAGGGAGTTGAAATATTCCTGCCTGCATTTCCTGACTTTTGTCTCTGCCAGGCTGTTGTAGGACACAATCCTGTAGCTGACTGCAGTCAAGACCAGAAGGAGGACCCCTGGTGGTCGAATTTTTAGGGGTTAATTTAACACATAAAGCTACAAAATGTTATTAAGAAGTATATTAGAAAGGTAATTCAAATAGGCAAATCTATAACATAGTAATTTTATTACTAATTACAGTCACCGTTTAAATAAATATATATATATATATATATATATATATGTATATATATATAAAAATCAATACATAGGCTAGGTAGACACTACTGCAAATTTGTTTCTGCTGTGCTTCACCATGGGGGGGGGGGGGGGGGGGCGGAAGAAGATGTATTTAAAAATTCAACCTGGATCTTTGTTCTCTGTACTGTAGCATTGTCAAATGTTATAAAATTTGCAAATATTCTACATCATATGTCAATGTATGACCGATTGATGCCTGATATATTCAATTGACTTTAATTGGGGCTGTTGGAATCCTCTTCTGTAACCAGTAAAAAATTGGTAATAACTGTGTTCAGATCCCCACGATTACTTAAAGAGGGGAGAGAAGTATGAGGCTCAGCTTTCCCCAGTTTTGTGTGCAGCAGGAGACCATCCCAAAGACTTTCTATAGAAGCACGGTGAGAGAACGTACTTAGTGCAAACTTCTTTTCGCTATATCTAGAGATCAGTGGGAGTCTTAGCCCTGACATCCCGCTCAAAACTTATGAAATGTCAAAGGTTTTTTTAAGTCAACACAAAAATACAACTGCTATTGCTCTTAAAAAATGGTGAAAATCCAATGTTTATTGAAAAAATGGTCTTGATTGCTGCAATCATATATACACACAGAATAAAGTAAACATGTCAAATATACTAGTGCATGGGTAATGACAAAAGCACTCCTATCAGAAAGGAGAGAGCACAGAGGAGTCCTATCAAACAGAAGAGAGCACAGAGGAGTGCTATCAGACAGTAGAGAGCACACAGGAGTCCTATCAGACAGGAGAGAGCACAGAGGAGTCCTATCAGACAGGAGAGAACACAGAGGAGTCCTATCAGACAGGAGAGAGCCCAGAGGAGTGCTATCAGACAGGAGAGAGCACAGAGGAGTGCTATCAGACATGAGAGAGCACAGGGGAGTGCCATCAGACAAACGAGGACACAGAGGAGTCCTATCAGACAGGAATGAGCACAGAGGAGTCCTTTTAGGCAGGAGAGAGCAGATAGGAGTGCTATCAGACATGAGAGAGCACAGAGGAGTCCTATCAGACAGAAGAGAGCACAGATGAGTACTATCAGTCTGTATTACTACTCCTGTCTGTTTGCCAAAAATAAAAATAAAACATTAAATTAACATTAAACATTTTACCATTAAAAAAAATAATAAAAAAGATACAGTAGTGATGAAAATGTTTTTATTTAACAAAATGTATCTTTTTAATAACGAAGATGTGTATTAATTTTTAAGCAGGGGTCAATTTATGTGTGCGGGCAGGGCACTAAAAATGTAGCCGACAATAATAAAAATGTAGTGTGTGTGTTTTTCACTTTTTTTTCTTAATTTTTACAAATGTTTTAGGTAGTACTACTACTCCCAGCATGGAACACACTGTTCCTTGATGGGAGTAGTAGTACCTGTACTAATTGTCAGATCGCCCGGGGTCTCTTGCGATCCTCCTGTATAATGTATAGATGTGGGCGGCCGCTCTTCTATGGTCTCCTGCACTGCCGTATATATACACCTATTCATATTTCCCGCAGAGAGCTGTGATTGTCCAGATGGTTCCAGCCAATCAGAACTCTGTGGGAAATATGAACAGGTGTATATATACGGCAGTGCAGGGGATCATAGAAGAGTGGCCAGCAGCATTTATACATTATACAGGGGGATCACAGGGGGTGTCAGGAGTGACACTGGCTGTGATCTGTCTTTAACTGCAGGTACTACTGCTCCCAACATGGAGCACACTCTGCTCAATGCTGGGAGCTGTAGTACCTGCATTAATAGACAGGATCGCAATAGGTGTCAGAAGTCAAACTCACTGAGATCTGTCTATTAATGCAGGAACTACAGCTCCCTGCATGGAGCAGAATGTGCTCCATGTTGGGAGTAGTAGAACCTGCGATCGTCCTTTATATTTCCGAGATGCGGAGCGGCTTTTTCCTGCACTCCGCATCTCTGCACTACACTCCAGCAGGCTAGTGACATGAATAGAAAGAACATCACTCATTCATATTTCCCTCTGAGAGTGGGGATTGGCTGCAGCCACCCAGCCAATCCCCATTCTGGGCAGAAAATATCAATGAGTGATGTTCTATTCACATCACTGGCTGACCGGAGTACAGAGCAGAGATGCGAGCGCTGTATAGAGCAGCTCCGCATCTCTGCTATATTATGGACAATTGCATCGGGTGTCAGGAGTGACACCCGGGGAAATATATCTATTAGTACAGCTACTACTACTCCCATTTCATTATAAAAAAAATAAAAATTTTGTTAAATACATTTTTGCCCATCCCTACTGCATTCTTTTTTTTTTTTTGGTACCCAAAAATGCAATTTCCACTCAAATGCCAAAATGCCAGAGAAAACGCCAGACACAGGAAATTGCACTGGCATTTTTTTGTGTGAAAAAAACCCTGGAAAAAAAAAATAAGAGGAATCCTAACCTTAGAAGCAGGATAGACATGATCAGAAAGCAGGGTAGAAAATGATCTGGGTGCAGATCTGCGCAAAATTTATCATGGTCACTGCGACAGCATATTTTAGCATATATAATGCTTGGCAATGCGTTATCTATATATATAAAAATCAACGTGTGTGTGTGTGTGTATGTATGTATGTATATATGTATGTATGTATGTTCCACAAAAACTTTCAAACGGCTAAAGATATTAACATGAAACTTGGCACACATGTTACTTATATGTCAACAACAAACATAGGATAGGTGATTTAACCCTTACTCACCCCCATTTGCCAGGGGCACGGTTTATGTTTAAAGTCCCATGCAAGTCAATGGGAAATATATGTTACTGCATAACATCAAAACGGCTGGAGATATTTTGATAATACTTGGTCACATGTTACTTATATGTCCACTTAAAATATAGGATAGTTAATTTAACCCTTAACTACCCCCATTTGTGAGGGTCAGGGTTTTTTTGTAATGTATGTTCCCATCTAATTTCCGTTAGGCTGGAGCTATTTCATTACCCGGTACACATATTACGAGTCAGGATATGAGGACGGGATGGGAGGTCGGGATAGGAGGACGGGATATGAGGACGAGATATGAGGTCGGGAAAGGAGGTCGGGATAGGAGGTCGAGATAGGAGGATGGGATAGGAGGTCAAGATAGGAGGTCGAGATATGAGGACGGGAAAGGAGGTCGGGATAGGAGGATGGGATAGGAGGTCGAGATAGGAGGTCGGCATAGGATGTCAGGATAGGAGGTTGGGATAGGAGGACAAGATAGGAGGACAGGATATGAGGACGGGATAGGAGGTCTGGATAGGAAGTTGGGATAGGAGCTCGAGATAGGAGGACGGGATAGGAGGTCAAGATAGGAGGTCGAGATATGAGGACGGGAAAGGAGGTCGGGATAGGAGGACGGGATAGGAGGTCTAGATAGGAGGTCAGGATAGGAGGTCGAGATAGGAGGATGGGATAGGAGGTCAAGATAGGAGGACAGGAAAGGAGGTCGGGATAGGAGGTCGGGATACGAGGACGGGATAGGAGGTTGAGATAGGAGGTCGAGATAGGATGGGAAAGGAGGTCGGGATAGGAGCTTGAGATTGGAGGACAGGATAGGAGGTCGGGATAGGAGGTCGAGATAGGAGGACGGGATAGGAGGTCGAGGACGGGATAGCAGGACGGGATAGGAGGACGGGATAGGAGGTCGGGATAGGAGGACGGGATAGGAGTTCAGTATAGGAGGTCGGGACAGGAGGTTGAGATAGGAGGTTGGGATAGGAGGTCGGGATGTGGGGTCGGGATATGACAACAATATATGAGGACTGCATTTGAAGTCAAAAGCTTCCTCCTTTGTTTATTTTCCTCCCCAAAAAGGATTAGGAAGGAAAAACCGGGCAATGCCGGGTACTCAGCTAGTATATGATAAAATCATTATCCTCACCATCCCCGGGGGACGTTTGTGCCCCCAGGGATGGTGAAGATATTAAGTTATAAAGTCCCCTGGGCGGGGATTTACACTCACCAGCTCCGTTCGCTGTGGCCGTGGCTCCGACTCGACGGCTTAAATGACGGCTCACGTCACCGCTCTGCTACATCTGCTTAGGGAGCTGAGCAATGATGCGAG
This sequence comes from Hyla sarda, assembly GCF_029499605.1. Classification (NCBI taxonomy): domain Eukaryota; kingdom Metazoa; phylum Chordata; class Amphibia; order Anura; family Hylidae; genus Hyla; species Hyla sarda. The sequence goes on along the minus strand of NC_079190.1, from coordinate 57,662,323 downwards.
CCGTCATTCAAGCCACCGGGGCAGGGCCGCAGCGAACGGAGCTGGTGAGTGTAAGTCCCTGCCTAGGGGACTACTTGTCGGGTGGCCCAGGGGAACTTTATAACTTAATATTTTCACCATCCCTGGGGGCACTAACGTCCCCCGGGGATGGTGAGGATAATGATTTTTGCACATATTACGCATTGCCAAGTGTTATATATGCTAAAATATACTGATTGGTTCCCTTCAAGATGATAATAAGTTATGTTACTTTACCATTAACCAATAGGTTTTACAATTGCTTTCATTAGAAAATTTTCAGTATTTCATACTGAAAAAGCCAGTCAAACAACTGCCCCCTGCCTGCTTGGACACATACTAGTCCTGCTGTGTCCATGCATCATCACCTATGTCATGGACACACTTTCTTGATTGACAGCTGTGAGCACAGGGCTCACAGTTGGAGGAAAAATCCTCCGACTGTCAGCTTGTGTCCCGCTACTGTCAGTGAGGACAAACTGGGAGTTGTAGTTTTGCTAATGCTAGGGGAGATTTGAGCAGACAGCATACTGAGGGAGGGGGCGGAGACCTGCACAGTGAGGCCACGCCCTTTCCTTTGAGAGGAATTCAGACTAGTGAGCTAAATTAAAAGTATAATAAAAAAATAAATAAAGCTGCTAGACACATAAAAATTTGATGTACAGTGGTCCCTCAACATACGTTTGTCGAATCCATCGTATGTTGAGGGATTTGTGCAATGTAAAAAAGTAAAGTCATACTCACCTGTCCCCGCCGCACCGGACCGCGTTCCGCCACTCCCGATGGTGTCCCCGCTGCTCCCGATGGTGTCCCCGGGCCTCCGCTGGGCTCTCCTGGTCTTCTCCGGTCCTCTGCTGGGCTCTCCTGGTCTTCTCCGGTCCTTACTGGGCCTACGTAGCAACGTCATTACGTTCCTATTGGATGACGGGACGGCGTGCACAGCTTCATATTGACGTCACCGGAGAGGGCCGAGAAGACACCAGAGGACCAGCGCTGGACCCGAAGGGCACCCCGGAGCATCGTGGAGGGGTAAGTAATACTTACCGCACCACACGGGGAACATTAAGCTGCTATCCGGCAGCAGCTTAAGCATTTTGCGCTGCCGGATAGCACTTAATGCGATGGCCCCGACATAAAAAAGCATCGTATGTCGATACTGACATCGACATGCGATGGCCTCTGAGAGGCCATCGTATGTCGATTTGATCATATGTCGGGGCCATCGTATGTCGGGGGGTCACTGTACATGGTCACGATTAGGTACTGAGTGATATATTAAAAAAATAAAATTTGTTGGCTCTGACGGGTACGCTTTAAGGCTAAGTTTCCACTTTTTTTTTCTGGCAGTTTTTGGAAAACTGCGACTGCAGTTTTTGAGCCAAAGTCAGAAGTGGATCCATAAGGGAGAAGAAGTGTAAGTTCTTCCTTTATATGTCCTATTCCTTTTGAATATACTTCTGGCTTTGGCTCAAAAACTGCAGTGGCAGCTATCCAAAAACTGCCAGAAAAAATACCAAGTGGAAACCTAGTCTAATAAAGCTTATAGTTTATTGTACTCATTATTTTTGGTCACAGGTTGTCAGAAATTCTGTCAAGAGGCTGTAGAAGAGGTGTTAAAAATGCTGTTTTTTCCTCTGAAAAACCAGTTAGCCAAAAGAGCAGTTGCAGCAATAATTGGAACAAAATAAAGCGTACACACAAGTGAAATGTAATTTAAGGCTGGAAACACATGAGCATCAGAGCTAAGAAAGACCAATCCATGACAAATGGCGATAATGCATGACCTAAGTGAATCCTGCCTGACTGAACATGGCTTGATGGAAATACAGGCCTCATGCTGGATGCTGAAGGAAGAAGAAACTACTTAGCGCTACACTGTGATAAACAGGGACAAATGGAGGAGAGTTAGCTTTCTCTTTTTTATCTGCTTTAAAGATAGAAATGCTCCCTTTTAATGCCCGACCTCCTTTAAATGCCTTGGTGCTTCATTTTTAGCAGGCAAAAACATAAAAATGTCACCCATCTACAGACCTGAGAGTGTTTGGATCAGCTGTTATAAACAGACATGTGCATTATCAAAGTTATAATCTATTTGGCCAGGGGCTCAACTATAAAGGAGCCCATGAGGTCTGTCTTTCATATAGACAGTACGTGTGTAGACATGTGTAGGCAGTACTAAAAATGAAGAAGCCTTATTGCTGTGGGACATGTTACATATTTTGCACCGGGGCCAGGGGTGTAACTATAGGGGGTGCAGAGGTAGCAGTCTCACTGGGGCCCTGGTGACTAAGGGGACCCCAAAGCACATCTGCTACATAGGAGACCAATTTTATAAATGGCACATGGGGTCCTGCTGCAGATTTTGCATTGGGGCCCAGAATCTACAAGCTACACTGCTGACTGGGGCCCAGCATCTTTAGGTGACACCATCTAGACTGGAGTGGGGAGTCCAAGGGATTCCCTAGTCCTTACCATTAAAGTGGTATTCTCAACTTTAAAAGTTATCATAACAAGCTGTTCCCAAAAACTCCTAACTAAAAAGTTATCATTATAACAAGCTGTTAAGTGGGGCAAATTGACCCCTGCATTACTTCTGAAGTTGGAAATACCCTTTAACCCCTTAGGGACTATTTTCACCTTAAGGACTCAGACATTTTTTTGCACTTCTGACCACTGTCATTTTATGCATTAATAACTCTGGGATGCTTTTACCATTTATTCTGATTCCGAGAATGCTTTTACTTGACGTATTCTACTTCAACATATGGTCATTTTTTGTCAATCCCAAAATTTCATGAAAATGTTGAAAAATTTTCATTTTTCTAACTTTGAAACTCTCTGCTTGTAAGGAAAATGGATTAAATAAATTATATATATTGATTCACAAATACAATATGTCTACTTTATGTTGGCATCAGAAAGTTGACATGTTTTTACTTTTTAAAGACAATAAAGGGCTTCAAAGTATAGCAGCAATTTTCAAAATTTTCACCAAAATTTCAAAATCTGAATTTTTCAGGGACCAGTTAAGTTTGAAGTGGATTTGAGAAGCCTTTCTATGAGAACTACCCCATAAATTAAACCACTATAGAAACTGCACCCTCAAAGTATTCAAAATGACATTCAGAAAGTTTGTTAACCCTTTAGGTGTGGAGGAGAAAAATCTGCATTTTTTACACTAACATGTTCTTGTAGCCCCATTTTTATTTTTATTTTTAAAAGTGTTATAAGGAGAAAAAGCACCCCAAAATGGAAATACCTCATATTTTGACATAAAGTGCTCTGCGGGCTCACAACATGGCTCAAGAGGGAAAGAGCAACTGTGGGATTTTGGAGAACGAATTTTGCTGTCATGGTTTTTGGGGGCATGTTGCATTTAGGATGCCCCCCATGGTGCTAGAACAGCAAAAAAAAAAAAAAACACATGGCATACTATTTGGGAAACTACTCCCCTTAAGGAATGTAACAAGAGATATAGTGAGCCTCAACACCTCAAAGGTGTTTGACGACTTTGCGTTGAAGTTGGACGTGACAATGAAAAATTAGATTTTTAACACTAAAATGAAGGTGTTACTTAAAAATTTTCATTTTCACATGGTGTAGTAGGAAAAAATGGACCCCAAAATTTGAAGCCCAATTTCTACCGATTAAGAAAACACCCCATATGTGGACGTTAATTGCTCTGTTGGCGCACTACAAGTCTCAGTTACCGAAGGCTCCCCCGGGGCCTTTGGTAACCGGCTCCGGCCTCCGCCGTGATCCACTTCCTGGTTGCCGGTGGTCGGAGAGACTTACTGCGCTCAGCCATTCACCGGCCGCAGTGAAGTCCCGACTCGGCCAGTGATAGGATGAGCCGCAGTGTGACGTTTTCGGCCCCGGCCGCAGGTGCCGGTGTAGTGAAGAATTTTGTGCCCTGAAGTGTTCTCACACTGCCGCTCAGCCTATCGCCGACCGAGTCTGACTTCACTGCGGCTGGTGATTGACTGAGCGCAGTATGATTCATCCGACCACCGGCAACCAGGAAGTGGATCGCGGAGGAGACTGGAGCCGGTTACCGGAGGCCCCGGGGGAGCGGAGGAAGGTATGTACATCTTTATTTTTTTACTGCCGGCACTATGGGTGACAATTTTTATATTCCGGAGTTCTCCTTTAAGCACTATGCGGTTTCCAAACAGGACTTAGGAGTAAGACAGCACCGATGAGATTTGAGGCCTAAAGTGGTGATTTGCACCGCAATGGTTGAGGTTCTGACATAAAATCTAAAAAAAAACACCCTTACAAGGTTTTGAAACTACACCCCTCAAGGAAGGTAACAAGGGGTACAGTGAGTACTTACACCTCACAGATTTTTTGAACATTGGGCCATAAATTGAAAAATTTGATTTTTTTACACTAAAATGCTGGGGTTACCCAATTTTTTAAATTTTCACAAGGGGTAAAGGGAGATATTGGGTTACAAATTTTGGAGGGATTTTTCTCCTGACTATGGAAATACATCCACATATGGGGTAACATGCTGGGCGGGCGCACAACAAGGCTCAGAAGTCATAGAGGTCAGTTTGCATTTGAGGCCTATGGCATATCAGTAGCTGACGGTTACATACATTCAGAGGAAAATACAAAAATGAAACACCCACACGTGACACCATTAAAGAAAGTAACACCCCTGAGGAATGGGTATGGGGGTAAAGAGGACATTGTGAACGCACAGGTGTTTCCTAAATTTATTTTCCAGGAATGGATGAAGGGTAGCTTTTGAAAATTGCAATTTTCAACCTATGCTCTGCTTCATCTTTCTGGGAACAACTAACATGTGACTCCGAATTGTCGCCTGGAAATACGACAGAGCTCATGAGTGAGAACTCTTCGCATTTGAGGCCGATGTTTCTTACGGACCTAACAGTTACATACATTCAGAGGAAAATACTGTAACGGAGCTGGATGTGGATCCTTTTACCTGTGTGGCTGATGACTCGATCCGTATCGGGGAGCGGAGTCTAAGGTGCCGCTGGTCTTCACCAGAGCCCGCTGCAAGGCAGGATGGGCTTGCTGCAGCAGGGGACACCCAGGTCTCTACCCCCGACATGGCTCGACCACACAGGTAGCTGGGCAAGGCGAGGTACCGAAGGATAATGCAGTAGCGTAGTCAAACGTAGCAGAAGGTCAAGGCAGGCGGTAAAGGTGCAGAGTCTAATAACGTAGCGGAAGGTCTGGATACACGGCTAAGGCTAACAGGCTATAAGGGTCGCTCAATCTTAGGCTAGGGGAACTGAAGATCTGGCAGGGAAGTGTGGGAGGTGCAGGGACTTATAATGTGGTGTCAGATGCAAACACTAATTATGGGTGCACTGGCCCTTTAAATTTCAGAGCTCTGGCACGCGTGCGCCCTAGGAGACGGGGCGCGTATGCCGGATGTGAGACACAGAGGCAGCGGAGGAGTCAGGTAAGAGACGGGCTGGGACTTGCATGCGATGCGAATCCCAGCCCCGCCGACAGCAGGAACAAAGTGATCGCGGCCAGCGTGTGCGGCCGGAGCGCGGGCCTTAACATTACCCCCCCTTTTGTCTCCCTCTCGTTTTGGGGTTCAGGAATTTCCTGAGAAGGTCCTGGTCCAGAATGTTGTCCTGCGGCTCCCAAGACCTTTCCTCCGGACCGAATCCTTGACAGTTGCTGACAGGGACTGACTGACTTGACTGACAACTGACAAAGCTATGACTGTAGCTTACTTATCGTAGCAATTGACTGTGGCTGCAGGACTTGACTTGAGGTCTCCAATGACTCTGGACACACACACACTAGGACTCGACTTGACTGGACCTCAGCTTAGTAGAAAGAGCAGAGCTCAAAGAGAGCGAGCTAGCTCCTCCCAGGGCTTATATGGGGGAGACTAGCAGTGAGCCCATAGGTCACCCCTGGGATCACCTGGTCACTGGTACCTCCTGGGTAACAATCACATGGTACATTTCTTAAAGCAACATCACATTATATATTATAATACTAAGCAATATATATATATATATATACACAGGGGGAAAACAAGTACAAGGGGCCGAGGGAACACTGAAGGGAGGATGCCGGACAGGGCAGCAAGGGTACGGGGTAACGCCTCCCTTACTGGGCAATCACACATGGAGAATGAGAAAAACATTACCTTAAATTAAAGGGGTATTCCGTCCATAGATATCTTATCCCCTATCTAAAGGATGGTGGGGGGCCCGACTGCTGGGATCCCCGCAATCTCTGTGTAGCACCCGCATTCTATGCCGGGCTGATGCTCCAGTCTCAGAAACCTCAGAAACCTCTCTGGGACTGGAGACGTAACATCACGCCATGCCCCCTCGTGACGTCATGCCACGCCCCCACCATTCATATCTATGGAAGGTTGTTAGGGGATAAGATGTCTATGGCCAGAATACCCCTTTAACCCCATAAGGACGAAGCAGATTTTTGGGGCTTGTTTTTATTTTTCCATGCACAGAGCTTGTTGGGCTTGTTTTTGGCATAACCAATTGTACATAAAATATACAGTGAAACAATAAATAATATAAAAAAAAAAAGTTATAGAATTTTTTTGTTTTCATAGTGTGCTTTATGGTAAAACTGACATGTTATCTTTGCTCTGTGGGTCAAATACTGTACAACAATACCCACCCATGCTTACATAGTTTTTCTATTATTGTACTACTTTTATAAAAAAAAAAAATCTAACTTTTTAAAATAAAATAAATATGCATAAAGGGGTATTCCGGCTTTAGACATTTTATCCCCTATCCAAAGGATAGGGGATAAGATGTATGAACGCCGGGGGGCCTGCCACTGGGACCCCCGCCAATCTCCCTGGCTCGGAAACCAGAAGTTTTTGGGACTGGAGACATGACGTAACACAACACCCCCCCCTCGTGACATCACGTCACACCCCCTCCCTTCATATGTATGGGAGGGGGCTTAACGGCCATGACATGAAGGATGTGGGGGCATGACACAACGTCACAAGGGGGGCGTACGTTACGTCACGTCTCCAGTCCCAAAGATTTCCAGTTTTTGAGCCTGGAGACGCAGCTCCACACATAATGCGGGTGCTGCAGGGAGATCGGTGGGGGTCCCAGCGGCGGGCCCCCCACAATCAGACATCTTATCCCCTATCCTTTGGATAGGGGATAAAATGTATAAAGCCGGAATAACCCTTTAACCCCTTATGGACATAGGGCGTATCCATACGCCCCCGTTTCCAAGTCCTTAAGGATGGATACGTATGGATACGCCCTGAGCATTTCCGGCCCCCACCGCTAGCCGGAGGGGAGCCGGTGGCGGATGCCTGCTGAAATCGTTCAGCAGGCATCCCGGCATATCGCCCAGGGGGGTCATTATGTCCCCCCATGTCGGCGATTGCCGCAGATCGCTGGACAATTCAGTCCAGCGATCTGCGGCGGATTCCGGGTCAATCGGGTCTCCAGTGACCCGGTGACCCGGAATTACTGGCTGAACAGCCAGAGCCTGCAGGAGTGAGGTGGCACTGGTGCCACCTCACGATCGCCCTGATTCGTCGGCCCTGATTACCGGCCGACCAATCAGGGCGCCTGCTGCGGGTGTCACTCCCGCAACCCGCTTCGCCCCTCTTCCGGAGGACGTGAGTGGGTGCGGGCAGAAGACCCCGGGTGCTGGGGACCCCGATCCCCGGCGTTCCTGTTGGGATCGGGGCCCCAGGAGCGACAGCGGCAGCGAGGGACTGACCTGCAGTGTGGATCGTTGGAGGTGAGTGACAGCCTCCTGCTGTTGCTTAGCAACAGCTCCCAGCATGCAACAAGGGCATGCTGGGAGCTGTAGTTATGCAACAGCAGGAGGCAGACCACCACAACTCCCAGCATGCCCTTATGGGCATGCTGGGACTTGTAGTTTTGCAACAGCTGGAGGCACATTCTTTCTATGGAAAAGTGTACCTTCAGCTGTTGTGTAACTACAACTCCCAGCTTGCACAATCAGCTAAAGTGCATGCTGGGAGTTGTAGTGGTGCATCTGGTGGTTGCATAACTACAACTCCCAGCATGCCCGTTGGCTGTCGGTGACTGCTGAGAGTTGTAGTTTTGCAACAGCTGAAGGCACACTGAGTTAAGTAGTAAACCAGTGTGTCTCCAGCTGTTGCATAACTACAATCCCCAGCATCCCCAGCCAATGTAGTATGCCTCCGGCTGTTGCATAACTACAAGACCCAGCATGCCCTTCCGCTGTCCGTACATGCTGGGGGTTGTAGCTTTTGCAACAGCTGAAGGCACACTGGTTGCAAAACACTGAGTTTGTTACAAAACTCCGTGTTTCACAACCTGTGTGTCTCCAGCTGTTGCAAAACTACAACTCCCAGCATGCACTGATAGACCGTACATGCTGGGAGTTGTAGTTTTGCAACAGCTGGATGTTTCCCCCCCCCCCCCCCCCCCAATGTGAACGTACAGAGTACACTCACATGGGCGGAGGATTACAGTAAGTATCCGGCTGCAAGTTTGAGCTGCGGCAAATTTTCTGCCGCTGCTCAAACTGCCAGCGAGAAACTACTATGAACCCCTGCCCGTGCGACTGTACCCTAAAAACACTACACTAACACAAAATAAAATAAAAAAGTAAAAATCACTACATATACACATACCCCTACACAGCCCCCCTCCCCTCCCCAATAAAAATGAAAAACGTCTGGTACGTCACTGTTTCCAAAACGGAGCATCCAGCGGTTGCAAAACTACAACTCCCAGCATGCACTGATAGACCGTACATGCTGGGAGTTGTAGTTTTGCAACAGCTGGATGTCCCATCCCCCCCCCCCCCCCAATGTGAACGTACAGGGTACACTCACATGGGCGGAGGATTACAGTAAGTATCCGGCAGCAAGTTTGAGCTGCGGCAAATTTTCTGCTGCAGCTCAAGCTGCCAGCGAGAAACTACTGTGAACCCACCGCCCATGCGACTGTACCCTAAAAATACTACACTACACTAACACAAAATAAAATAAAAAGTAAAAAACACTACGTATACACATACCCCTACACAGCCCCCCTCCCCTCCCCAATAAAAATGAAAAACGTCTGGTACGCCACTGTTTCCAGAACGGAGCCTCCAGCTGTTGCAAAACAACTACTCCCAGTATTGCCAGATAGCCACTGACTGTCTAGGCATGCTGGGAGTTTTACAACAGCTGGAGGCCCCCTGTTTGGGAATCACTGGCGTAGAATTCCCCTATGTCCACCCCTATGCAATCCCTAATCTAGGCCTCAAATGCGCATGGCGCTCTCACTTTGGAGCCCTGTTGTATTTCAAGGCAACAGTTTAGGGCCATATATGGGGTATCGCCGTACTCGGGAGAAATTGGGCTTCAAATTTTGGGGGGTATTTTCAGCTATTACCCTTTTTAAAAATGTAACATTTTTGGGAAAACAAGCATTTTAGGTAAAAAAAACATTTTTTTTTTTACATATACAAAAGTCATGAAACACCTGTGGGGTATAAAGGTTCACTTAACCCCTTGTTATGTTCCCCGAGGGGTCTAGTTTCCAAAATGGTATGCCATGTGTTTTTTTTTTTTTTGCTGTCCTGGCACCATAGGGGCTTCCTAAATGCGGCATGCCCCCAGTGCAAAATTTGCTTTCAAAAAGCCAAATGTGACTCCTTCTCTTCTGAGACCTGTAGTGCGCCAGCAGAGCACTTTTCACCCCCATATGGGGTGTTTTCTGAATCGGCAGAAATTGGACTTCAAATTTTGGGGGGTGTTTTCTGCTATTACCCTTTTTAAAAATGTAAACATTTTGGGAAACCAAGCATTTTAGGTAAAAAAAAAAATGTTTTTTTCACATATGCAAAAGTCGTGAAACACCTGTAGGGTATTAAGGTTCACATTACCCCTTGTTACATTCCCCGAGGGCTCTAGTTTCCAAAATGGTATGCCATGTGTTTTTTTTTTTTTGCTGTTCTGGCACCATAGGGGCTTCCTAAATGCGGCATGCCCCCAGAGCAAAATTTGCTTTCAAAAAGTCAAATGTGACTCCTTCTCTTCTGAGACCTGTAGTGCGCCAGCAGAGCAATTTTCACCCCCATATGGGGTGTTTTCTGAATCGGGAGAAATTGGGTTTCAAATTTTGGGGGGTATTTTCTGCTATTACACTTTTTAAAAATGTAAAATTTTTGGGAAACCAAGCATTTTAGGTAAAAAAAAATTAGTTTTTTTACATATGCAAAAGTCGTGAAACACCTGTGGGGTATTAAGGTTCACTTTACCCCTTGTTACGTTCCCTGAGGGGTCTAGTTTCCAAAATAGTATGCCATGTGTTGTTTTTTTGCTGTCCTGGCACCATAGGGGCTTCCTAAATGTGACATGCCCCCCAAAAAACATTTGTCACTCCTTCCCTTCTGAGCCCTCTACTGCGCCCGCTGAACAATTAACATAGACATATGAGGTATGTGCTTACTCGAGAGAAATTAGGTTTCAAATACAAGTAAAAATTTTCTCCTTTTTACCCCTTTCAAAAATTCAAAAATTGGGTCTACAAGAACACGCGAGTGTAAAAAATGAAGATTTTGAATTTTCTCCTTCACTTTGCTGCTATTCCTGTGAAACACCTAAAGGGTTACTACACTTACTGAATGTCATTTTGAATACTTTGGAGGGTGTAGTTTTTATAATGGGGTCTTTTATGGGGTATTTCTAATATGAAGACCCTTCAAATCCACTTCAAACCTGAACTGGTCCATGAAAATAGCGAGTTTGAAAATTTTGTGAAAAATTTCAAAATTGCTGCTGAACTTTGAAGCCCTCTGGTGTCTTCCAAAAGTAAAAACTCATGAATTTTATGATGCAAACATAAAGTAGACATATTGTATATGTGAACCCAAAAAAAATTATTTTGAATATCCATTTTCCTTACAAGCAGAGAGCTTCAAAGTTAGAAAAATGCAAAATTTTCATTTTTTTCATCAAATTTGGGGATTTTTCACCAAGAAAGGATGCAAGTTACCATAAAATTTTACCACTAAGTTAAAGTAGAATATGTCACGAAAAAACAATCTCGGAATCAGAATGATAACTAAAAGCATTCCAGAGTTATAAATGTTTAAAGTGACAGTGGTCAGAATTGCAAAAAACGCTCCGGTCCTTAAGGTGAAAAAGGGCTCGGTCCTTAAGGGGTTAAAATTGCTCTATTCTGACCCCCTAAAATTTATAGGTCTGTAAAAGGGCTCATTTTTGTGATCTGTAGTTTTTATCAGTATTCCATTTGCATATATCACTTTTTATTCAGTTTTTTCTGGGATGTGATGTGACAAAAAATTGAAAATTTTGGATTTGGTATTGTATTGCGTTTATCCTGTTCACCATACAGGATCAATAATGCTATTATTTAATATATATCTGGATATCACCAGCGCTGGAATGGATTGAATGGAGTATATATCTCTAGCTGCAGCAAAACCAAATCAGCACATGTCCCCGTATGTTGTGCAATAAGTGAAGATACAAAATATATATATTAGTGGTATGCGCTGCTGGAGAGGGTGTGTTGTTAATACAGAGAGAAAAGTGAAAAGAATACCTGTTTCTGTAGGACAGAAGGATGTTTCAGTACTGACACTTTACTAGGAAACAGGTGTGCAGAGTAATGCGGGAGGTCAGACTGTAGGCTGGATTGAGCTGAATTAAACGTACAAAAAAGTGGATGGTTGTTAATGGATGGTCTATAATTCTTACTGTATATACTTATAGATATACTGCTGGTGTGTTGGTCCCGTACCTTAGGCAGCTCAGTAGCAATTGTGTGTGTTGACGCTGCCCGTGTGGCTGGTTGCTGTGGGTGATGCCCGTTCAGATAAATAGATTATTGCCTACTGCGCGTGTTTCTAAAAAAAACAGCAAAGTTAGAGAGCTATAAGCAACAAAGTTGAAGGACCATAAGTGGTTTTTACAAGTGCGCTTAGCGATCTGTTAGCGATCCTGCACTGATAGTTAGTGGAGCTTTTGTGTCTCAAGTAGAGAAATGATACCTGAGTTCATGCGTAGCATTAATAATCCATAGTTGTAGCACTGGTTACCGGTTACTGATGGTATGGAGGGTCCTCAAATTCTGGCGCGGTGATTCCGTCTCGGTGTCCGTGGAGTTTTCTCCTGTGATGCAGCGGGAGAACGCCCCGGCCGGTGGCATCTCAACCAAGCTGCTGTGCTGTATCAAAGCAAAGTGAGGAGTAGTGACGTCACTACAAATGCTCCTATAGTCCACAATACCCTCGACTAGTTTCGGAAACTTGGGGCGGTTTCCTTCATCTGGAGTTATTAGAAGACCACACTGGAGCTTGCACAGAGGTATTCAAGGGACTTGGACTTTCATGGAAACCAATTGGACCCCTGTAAGTCCCATGATCGATCATGCCAGTGTCTGCCATTGACTGTAAGTACATGGCTGCTAATAGCAGCACTCGCTTCATGGACAGAATGCAGCTCACAAATTATATGTACATCCTGGTATATAAGGCTGGGTTCACAGTACAGAATTTCCGACTTCCGCTCAGAAATTTTGGTTGGAAATTCCGCTGCATGAAGGTTAACATGCAGGTGAATGGCTTTCCAATAGAAAAAAAACCCTGCCAGAACATTGAACCTGCTCAATGTTCTGGGATAATCTGCTACGCAGTCATTACCGTCTATGAGGACAAGTGATTCAGTCAGTGCTTCCATGAATCCGGCACCAGAAGATACATTTACGTCCATTGTCGTAAAGGGGTTGAATCAAACAAAAGCAAAACATGTTAGATTTAAAGACTTGATTTAAGCAATAGGTGATTATGTTACATTCCTTTTCACATCACATCTCTGGTACCTGCTATAGTAGAAGAAAGAGGAAGGGGGATCAAAATGTATTATGCAAGCACCATATGACCTTAGATTTGTTCAGCCTAGGGCCTTGTATCAATAATGTAAAATGCCTCACCGCTAGACATGCCTTGTCTCAGACAGAACAACAGCGTTTCCTTTTATGTATCAGTGTATTTAGAAAACAAAGGGTATTATTAGGCTTGATTTTCTATACAACTAGTCTATACTTTATGGGGTTTCTGCTGCTGTGTGACTGCAAAAATAGAGCTGAAGAGCAAGTCTTCTCCACATGGTATGGGATGTACTTATATTGTCCCCCTAGAGTGTTTCTGGCACCATTCACTGCTCCCAAAAGCACCGTCCTCCTCTGCCCATTGCTCCGTTTTCTTTTTCATCTTTCCTCCTGCATCCCCCATTAATTCCTTAAGGACCAAGCCCATTTTGGCCTTAAAGGAAATCTGTCACCAGTGTCCCCTGCACTATCCTGTCCGTACTATCCTGCAGGTGACACTGATGACAACGGTACTTACCTTGTCCTGTTCCATGGTGGGGATCTCCGGTAATCCTCTCTGTTAACCTCTTGGGGACGAAGGGCGTGCAGGTACTCCCTTGCTCCCTGGAACTAAAGGACCAAGGGCGTACCTGTATGCCCGTGGGAATTTCGGTCCCCGCCGCGGGCCGGGCGGGGACCGGACCTGGGTGACTGCTGATATCTATCAGTAGGCAACCCATGCAAATGTCCAGGGGCGTCCTGAGATCCCCCCTTCTCGGCGATCGCCACAAATCGCCGGTGAATTCACACCAGCAATTTGCGGCTATTCCGGGTCATACGGGTCTCCGGTGGCCCGGAAAATAAGGGGGATCGGGTTTGTCTAAGACACCCACGATCCCCCTGAAGGGAAAGGAGTGAAGTGGCAGGGGTGCCACCCCTCCTATTGGCTGTCTAGAAGCGACGACCAATAGCAGATTGGGAGCGGGGGGGGGGTTAACTTTCGGTTTCCCCGTTCTGCCCATCCACAATAGGCGGGGCAGAACGGGGAAACCAACAGGGATCGGAGCCGGAAGTCCACTTACCCATCAGCGGTGGCAGCAGGGGGCGATCGGCAGCGGTGATCGGCAGGCGGCGCTGACGTGCGGCTGGCTCCCTGGATCCTACGGAAGCTGGTGAGTTGCCTAGCAACATCTGGAGGGCTACAGATTGAGACCACTATACAGTGGTCTCTAAACTGTAGCCCTCCAGATGTTGCAAAACTACAACTCCCAGCATGCCCAGACAGCTTTTTGGGCATGCTGGGATTTGTAGTTTTGCAACATCTGGAGGGCCACAGTTTGGAGATCACTGTGCAGTGGTCTCTAAACTGTAGCCCTCCAGATGTTGCAAAACTGCAAATCCCAACATGCCCAAACAGCAAACAGCTGTCTCAGCATGCTGGGATTTGTAGTTGTGTACCTCCAGCTGTTGCATGCCCTTAAAGGAATGTAGTTTTGCAACATCTGGAGGCACACTGGTTGGAAAATACGGAGTTAGGTAATAGAAGCTAACTGAAGGTTTCCAACCATTGTGCCTCCAGCCTTAAACTGTGGCCCTCTGGATCTTGCCAAACTACAACTCCTAGCATGCCCACACAGAAGTTTGCTGTCTGGGCGTGATGGGATTTGTAGTTTTTCAACATCTGGAGGGCCACAGTTTGGAGATCACTGAGCAGCGGTCTCTAAAGCGTAGCCCTCATGCTGTTTCAAAACTACAACTCCCAGCATGTACTCACAGACCGTGCATGCTGGGTATTGTAGTTTTGCAAAAACTGGAGGCACACTGGTTAGAAAACCTTCAGTTAGGTTCTGTTACCTAAGTATTTTCCAACCAGTGCGCCTCCAGCTGTTGCAAAATTACAACTCCCAGCATGCACGGTCTGTCAGTACATGCTGGGAGTTGTAGTTTTGAAACAGCTGGAGGCTTGCTCCCCCATATGAATGTACAGGGTACATTCACATGGTCGGGTTTACAGTGAGTTTCTTGCTTTAAGTTTGAGCTGCGGCAAATTTTTCGCCGCAGCACAAACTCCAAGCGGGAAACTCACTGTAAACCTTCCAGTGAGAATATACCCTAAAAACACTACACTACACTTACACATATTAAAGGGTAAAACACTACATATAGACCCCCTTACACTGTTCCCCCCAATAAAAATGAAAAACGTATTGTACAGCACTGTTTCCAAAATGGAGCTTCCAGCTGTTGCAAAACAACTCCCAGCATTTCCGGACAGTCACTGACTGTCCAGGCATGCTGGGAGTTTAGCAACAGCTGGAGGCACCCTGTTTGGGAATCACTGGCGTAGAATACCCCTATGTCCACCCCTATGCAATCCCTAATTTAGCCCTCAAATGCGCATGGCGCTCTCTCACTTCGGAGCCCTGTCGTATTTCAAGGAAACAGTTTAGGGCCCCATATGAGGTATTTCCATACTCGGGAGAAATTGTACCCCTTATGAAAAGGAAAAGTTGGGGGCTACAACAGCCTGTTAGTGTAAAAAAAATGTTGTACTTTTTATTTTCAGAAGCTGTAAAAGGAAAATAAGACCCCCAAAATTTGTAACACAATTTCTCCTGAGTAAGGAAATACCCCATATGTGGGTGTACAATGCTCTGCGGACGCACAACAAGGCTCAGGAGTGAGAGCGCACTAAGTACATTTGAGGCCTAAATTGGTGAGTTGCACAAGGGTGGCTGATTTTACAGCGGTTATGACATAAACGCAAAAAAATAAATACCCACATGTGCCCCATTTTGGAAACTACACCCTTCACGGAATGTAACAAGGGGTATAGTGAGCCTTAACACCCCACAGGTGTTTGAAGAATTTTCATTAAAGTTGGATGGGAAAATGAAAAAAAAATGTTTTTTCACTAAAATGCTGGTGTTACCCTACATTTTTCCTTTTCACAAGGGAAAATAGAAAAAAAGCCCCCCAAAATTTGTAACCCCATTTCTTCTGAGTAAGAAAATACCCCATATGTGGATGTAAAGTGCTATGCGGGCGAACTACAATGCTTAGAAGAGAAGGAGCACCATTGGGCTTTTGGAGAGAAAATTTGTCCAGAATTGAAGGCCACGTGTGTTTACAAAGCCCCCATAGTGCCAGAACAATGGACCCCCCCCCCCCACATGTGACCCCATTTTGGAAACTACACCCCTCACGTAATGTAATCAGGGGTACAGTGAGCATTTATGCCCCACAGGTGTCTGACAGATTTTTGGAACAGTGGTCTGTGAAAATTAAAAATGTAATTTTTCATTTGCACAGCCCACTGTTCCAAAGATCTGTCAAACGCCAGTGGGGTGTAAATACTCACTGCACCCCTTATTAAATTTTGTGAGGGGTGTAGTTTCCAAAATGTGGTCACATGTAGGGGGGTCCACTGTTCTGACACCACGGAGGGCTCTGTAAACGCACATGGCCCCTCCAAACAAATTCCCTCTCTAAAAGCTCAATGGCACTCCTCCTCTTCTGAGCATTGTAGTGTGCTAGCAAAGCACTTGACATCCACACATGGGGTTTTTCCATACTCATAAGAAATGGGGTAACACATTTTGGGAGTCATTTTCTTCTATAACCCCTTTTAAAAATGTAAAATTTGGGGGAAAAACTGCATGTTAGTGAAAAAAAATGTTTTCTTCATTTACATATCCAACTTTAACAAAAAGTCGTCAAACACTTGTGAGGTTTTAAGGCTCACTGTAACCCTTGATACGTTCCTTGAGGGGTGTAGTTTCCAAAATAGTATGCCATGTTGGTTATTTTTTTGCTGTTCTGGCACCATAGGGGCTTCCTAAATGTAACATGCCCCCCAAAAACCATTTCATCAAAATTTGCTTTCCAAAAGCCAAATGTGACTCCTTCTCTTCTGAGCATTGTAGTTCGCCCGCAGAGCAATTTATGTCCTAACATAGGATATTTCCATATTCAGAAGAGATGGGGTTACAAATTTTGGGGGGCATTTTCTTCCATTACCCTTTGTAAAAATGGTAAATTTGGGGAAAAAACTGCACTTTTTTTCATTTACACATCCGACTTTAATGAAAAGTCGTCAAACACCTGTGGGCTGTTAAGGCTCACTGGACCCCTTGTTACGTGCCTTGAGTGTAGTTGGGTGTAGTTTCCAAAAGGGTATGCCATGTGGGGGGTTTTCTGCTGTTCTGGCACCATAGGGGCTTCCTAAATGCGACATGCCCACCAAAAACCATTTCAGCAAAATTCACTCTCCAAAATCCCATTGTTGCTCCTTCCCTTCTGACCCCTCTACTGCGCCCGCCGAACACTTGACATACACATATGAGGGATTTTCTTACTCGAGAGAAATTGGGTTACAAATTGTGGGGGCTTTTTCTCCTATTACGCCTTGTAAAAATGCAAAAACTGGGTCTACAAGAACATGCGAGTGTAAAAAATGAAGATTTTGAATTTTCTCCTTCACTTTGCTGCTATTCCTGTGAAACACCTAAAGGATTAACACACTTACTGAATGTCTTTTTGAATACTTTGAGGGGTGCAATTTTTATAATGGGGTCATTTGTGGGTATTTCTAATATAAAGGCCATTTAAATTCACTTCAAAACTTAACTGGTCCCTGCTGCTGAACTTTGAAGCCCTCTGGTGTCTTCCAAAAGTAAAAACATGTCAACTTTATGATGCAAACATAAAGTAGACATATTGAATATGTGAATCAATATATAATTTATTTGGAATATCCATTTTCCTTACAAGCAGAGAGCTTCAAAGTTAGAAAAATGCTACATTTTCTATTTTTTCATCAGGTCTTGGAATTTTTCACCAAGAAATGATGCAAGCATCGACAACAATTTACGACGTACATAAAGTAGAATATTAATAGTGTAAAAAGGGGAGGCAGTCCTGCTAGGCTAGGTCAGAGTAAAAGATATAAGGTCAAAAATTAGAAGAAAGAGAGAGAGAAAAAAGAAAACGTGTCTAAAATAGCATAAAATGATAACATTTATTTGGAAAAATGATGTAAGGTCTGCGGCAGGGCCCTTGTCGCAGACTGGTCATTAGATAAAATGGTTACAATGGTATAAAATGCTAAAAATATAAAATATACACAGTGGTATTGCACTTCACTAATTGGACAATGAGACAATGAAAGTGGGGCAATGGGACAGTGCAAACAGTATCTGTTTAGTTATACTGTAAAGTCATATTATAAGAGCCAGGATTAATCCAGATGAAAGTACATAGCAAAAAAGTTGATAATCCAATAAGGCAAATTTTCGGTAGCTCTGGAGCCTCCCAGATTGGGGCCCACTATAAACGTTTTTAGGTGCAGAGATACAGGCGATGCCCCCTCTACCCCGACGGCACGGGGACACAATGCAAGAGGGCAATCGCTATACAGTTCAGGCACTTAGTGCCTCTTACCGGCTACAGTGTGCACAGTCAGGTGAGAGCAGCTGTGCTTGCGATCCGGATACACGTCCCTCTGTCCCGGCGGCACGGAAGAAATGTAGCACCCCGGTGCTGGGGGTTGGAGATGATGGCTGGGAAGCAGTGTGTGGCAGCGCTGTGAAGCCTAGCGGTCGTAGCAGCGTATGGCAACGCTGGAGGTATCCTCTCTACCCCGACGGCACGGGAAGCAAGTGAGAGAGTAGGTGAGGACCGGCAATGCGCTAAAGATTGTCTGAGATGATGTGCAGGGTTGTCTTAACACCAGACGCGTTTCGGGGAACTGCGTCCCCTTTTTCAATGGTGGAGGTTCAGGAAGACTGTAAGTTAAATATAAAGTAGAATGTGTTACGAAAAAACAATCTCAGAATCAGAATGAAAAGTAAAAGCATTCCAGTAATGCTTAAAGTGACGGTGGTCAGATGTGCAAAAAACGCTCTGGTCCTTAAGGTGAAAATGGGCTTGGTCTTTAAGGGGTTACGGCTTAGCTCCGGTCCAGCTTGGGGCACGGGTGGAGCTTAGTGACATCACCGTTGCTGTTCTCTAGCAACGGGACCCAGCAGGGAGCAGCCGTGGTGAAGTCACTAATCTCCGCCCATGCCCCAAGCCGCTGCTGCTCTCTGCTGGGTCTCTCAGCAGCGGTGATGTCATTAGGCTCCGCCTGTGCCCCAAATCAGGCAGGAGCTGAAGCTTAACAGAGAAGATTACCGGAGATCCCCACCATGGAACGAGACAAGGTAAGTACCATTGTCATTAGTGTCACCTGCCAATCTGTCGGTACCGACAGTTTAGTGCAGGTGACACTGGTGAAAGATTTCCTTTAAGGACCAGGTTAATTTTTGTTTTTACACTTTCGTTTTTTTACTCCTTCCCTTCTTAAAATCATAACGCTTTCAGTTTTGCACCTACAGACCCATATTAGGGCTTGTTTTTTTGCGACTCCAATTGTACTATGTAATGACATCAATCATTTCATAACAAAATCTACGGCAAAACCAAAAAAGAATATTTGTGGGGTGAAATTGAAAAAAACAAAACAAACTATGCAGTGCACTTTTCGATAAAAATGACACCTAAATATTTATTCTATAGGCCCATACTATTACAAGGATACTCAATATATGTAGGTATTTCTTTTATTTTACTACTTTAACCCCTTAAGGACTCAGCCCATTTTGGCCTTAAGGACTCAGACAATTAAATTTTTACGTTTTCATTTTTTCCTCCTCGCCTTCTAAAAATCATAACTCTTTTATATTTTCATCCACAGACTAGTATGAGGGCTCGTTTTTTGCGCGACCAGTTTTCCTTTGTAATGACATAACTCATTATATCATAAAATGTATGGCGCAACCAAAAAACACTATTTTTGTGGGGAAATTAAAACGAAAAACGCAATTTTGCTAATTTTGGAAGGTTTCGTTTTCACGCCGTACAATTTATGGTAAAAATGACGTGTGTTCTTTATTCTGAGGGTCAATACGATTAAAATGATACCCATTATTACATACTTTTCTATTATTGTTGCGCTTAAAAAAAATCACAAACTTTTTAACCAAATTAGTACGTTTATAATCCCTTTATTTTGATGACCTATAACTTTTTTATTTTTCCGTATAAGCGGCGGTATGGGGGCTCATTTTTTGCGCCATGATCTGTACTTTTTTTTGATACCACATTTGCATATAAAAAACTTTTAATACATTTTTTATAATTTTTTTTTAATAGAATACATTAAAAAAAGTAGGAATTTTGGATTTTTTTTTTTTTTCGTTCACGCCGTTCACCGTACGGGATCATTAACATTTTATTTTAATAGTTCGGACATTTACGCACGCGGCGATACCAAATATGTCTATAAAAAAATTTTTTACGCTTTTTGGGGGTAAAATAGGAAAAAACGGACGTTTTACTTTTTTATTGGGGATGGGGATTTTTCACTTTTTTTTTACTTTTACTTTTACATTTTTTAAAATTTTTATTTACACTTGAATAGGACATAGAACAGATCAGTGTTTTTGGTCATCTTCTGCTCTGGTCTGCTCGATCACAGACCAGAGCAGGAGACGCCGGGAGCATAGGCGTGCGCACGGGGTGTGCCGGGTGTGCACAGGCACACCCTAATCACTGCGGCCCGCTGCTGCAGGACTTTTTTTTTTTTCCTCACTACTAAACCCCAGCCCCACCGGACATCCCCGACATCACCAGCCGGAGGACGGGGGATAGATTGGCCGGAGCCGCAAATTAAAAAAAAAAAATGCATTTTTAAACATCCGGTGTGCCCTGAGAGACTTTCAGGGCACACTGGATGTTTAAAAATGCATTTTTTTTTTATTTGCGGCTCAGGCCGCTCTATCCCCCTGTCCTCCGGGCCGCTCTATCCCCTTCCTCTGGGCCGCTCTATCCCCGTCCTCCGGCCGCTCTATCCCCTTCCTCCGGGCCGCTCTATCCCCCGTCCTCCGGCCGCTCTATCCCCCTGTCCTCCGGGCCGCTCTATCCCCTTCCTCTGGGTCGCTCTATCCCCTTCCTCTGGGCCGCTCTATCCCCTGTCCTCCGGGCCGCTCTATCCCCTGTCCTCCGAGCCGCTCTATCCCCTGTCCTCCGGGCCGCTCTATCCCCTTCCTCTGGGCCGCTCTATCCCCTGTCCTCCGGGCCGCTCTATTCCCTGTCCTCCGGGCCGCTCTATCCCCTGTCCTCCGTGCCGCTCTATCCCCCTTCCTCCGGGCCGCTCTATCCCCCCTTCCTCTGGGCCACTCTTTTCCCCTTCCTCCGGGCCGCTCCTCCCCCTTCCCCGGCCGCGCACACTGCTGCGCTAACTGCAGACGCAGGGGCTGCCCGGCAGCTGCGCACGTCTCCTTCCATTCCTGGGATGATCCTGGCTGCAACTCCTGGCACCGAGTGTCCATTCCTCGGCATGAGGAAGAAGTGGACGATGGTGCAAAGTGTGCAGCAGATGGGAGTGGACGTGCCCGGCCTCTGACCCCAACATGGCTGCCGCAGGTGAGAAAAGTGCACAGACCGAGGACGGGAGGGGGTGGGATGTATGATGTGTGTATTATGTATGTATGGTGTGTGTATTATGTATGTATGATGTGTGTAGTATGTATGATGTGTGTATTATGTATGTATGATGTGTGTATTATGTATGTATGATGTGTGTATTATGTATGTATGGTGTGTGTAGTATGTGTGTATGGTGTGTGTAGTATGTGTATATGGTGTGTGTATTATGTATGTATGTATGGTGTGTGTATTATGTATGTATGGTGTGTGTAATATGTATGTATGGTGTGTGTAATATGTATGTATGGTGTGGCATTATGTATGTATGTATGATGTGTGTAATATGTATGTATGGTGTGTGTAATATGTATGTATGGTGTGTGTATTATGTATGTATGTATGGTGTGTGTATTATGTATGTATGTATGGTGTGTGTATTATGTATGTATGTATGGTGTGTGTATTATGTATGTATGTATGGTGTGTGTATAATGTATGTATGTATGATGTGTGTAATATGTATGTATGGTGTGTGTATTATGTATGTATGGTGTGTGTATTATGTATGTATGGTGTGTGTATTATGTATGTATGGTGTGTGTATTATGTATGTATGGTGTGTGTATTATGTATGTATGGTGTGTGTAATATGTATGTATGGTGTGTGTAATATGTATGTATGGTGTGTGTAATATGTATGTATGTATGGTGTGTGTATTATGTATGTATGGTGTGTGTATTATGTATGTATGGTGTGTGTATTATGTATGTATGGTGTGTGTATTATGTATGTATGTATGGTGTGTGTATTATGTATGTATGTATGGTGTGTGTATTATGTATGTATGTATGGTGTGTGTATTATGTATGTATGTATGGTGTGTGTATTATGTATGTATGTATGGTGTGTGTATTATGTATGTATGATGTGTGTAATATGTATGTATGGTGTGTGTAGTATGTGTGTATGGTGTGTGTATTATGTATGTATGTATGGTGTGTGTAATATGTATGTATGGTGTGTTTAGTATGTGTGTATGATGTGTGTGATATGTATGTATGGTGTGTATTATGTATGTATGATTTATTTATGTATGATGTGTGTGTATATATATAATGGATTTGTGTATGTATTATGTATGGTGTGCATATGTATGTATTATGTTTGTATGTATGCATTATATATATATATATATATATATATATATATATGTGGGGGAACTATATTGCACCAAATGTAGGGGAACTATACTGCACCTAATGTGGGGGAAATATATTGCACCTAATATGGGGGAACTATACTGCACCTAATGTGGGGGAACTATATTGCACCTAATGTGGGGGAACTGTACTGCACCTAATGTGGGGAACTATACTGCACCTAATGTGGGGGAACTATACTACACCTAATGTGGGGGAACTGTACTGCACCTAATGTGGGGGAACTATATTGCACCTGTGGAGGAACTGTACTACTAACCTAATGTGGGGGAACTATACTGCCAACCTAATGTGGGGGAACTATACTGCCAACCTAATGTGGGGGAACTGTACTACTAACCTAATGTGGGGGAACTATACTGCACCTAATGTGGGGGAACTATATTGCCAACCTAATGTGGGGGAACTGTACTACTAACCTAATGTGGGGGAACTATACTGCCAACCTAATGTGGGGGAACTATACTGCCAACCTAATGTGGGGGAACTGTACTACTAACCTAATGTGGGGGAACTATACTGCACCTAATGTGGGGGAACTATATTGCCAACCTAATGTGGGGGAACTGTACTACTAACCTAATGTGGGGGAACTATACTGCCAACCTAATGTGGGGGAACTATACTGCCAACCTAATGTGGGGGAACTGTACTACTAACCTAATGTGGGGGAACTATACTGCACCTAATGTGGGGGAACTATATTGCCAACCTAATGTGGGGGAACTGTACTACTAACCTAATGTGGGGGAACTATACGGCACCTAATGTGGGGGAACTATATTGCCAACCTAATGTGGGGGAACTGTACTACTAACCTAATGTGGGGGAACTATACTGCACCTAATGTGGGGGAACTATATTGCCAACCTAATGTGGGGGAAATATATTTCCATCCTAATGTGGGAGATTTATACTGCCAACCTAATGTGGGGGAACTATACAAAAATATAAAATTGTACTATTTTGATCCCTATAGCACTTTTATTTTTCTGTATATAGGGGTCATTTTTAGTGCTGTGATTTGTAGTTTTTATCGGTACCATTTTATTTTTTTTGCTTTTTAGATATTTTTTATGATATTTGAAGTGACTAATAGTGCTAATCTGATTAGTGCACTATTACAACTTTTGGGACCCCACTTCTGATTTTGCCCAGGGCCATGTTAAGCCTAAAACTGGCCCTGGATACAATCCTCCTACACTATGCAAGCAAGAGTGTGTGTGTGTGTATATATATATATATATATATATATATATATATATATACACATACATAAACACACACACACACGCATGCGCGGAGTGAGTTTGTGCTTTAGGGTGCACACCCTAATGCAATAGGCTGCGCACGCCTATGGCCGGGAGCCGCACGGAGGAAGGAGAGGGGACCTCCGTGCGGCGTTATGAATGATCGGATCCCCGCAGCAGCGCTGCGGGCGATCCGATCATTCATTCAAATCGCGCACTGCCGCAGATGCCGGGATCTGTATTGATCCCGGCACCTGAGGGGTTAATGGCGGATGCCCGTGAGATCGCGGGCGTCGGCCATTGCCGGCGGGTCCCTGGCTGCGATCAGCAGCCGGGATCAGCCGCGCATGACACGGGCATCGCTCCGATGCCCGCGGTTATACTTAGGACGTAAATGTACGTCCTGGTGCGTTAAGTACCACCGCACCAGGACGTACATTTACGTCCTGCGTCCTTAAGGGGTTAAGCTACATGCACCAAAATTAGTATGTTTAAAAATGTCCTCTTCTGACCCTTATACCGTTTTTATTTTTCCGCATATGGGGTTATATGAGGGATCTTTTTTTGCGCCATGATCTGTAATTTTTATCGGTACCATTTTTGTTTTGGTGGGACTTTTTGATTGCTTTTCATAATTTTTTTATGGTATATAAAGTGACAAAAAATGCGCAATTAGTTTTTTTTTACCTGTGCACCATTGTTTGTGTTTTTTAACTAGCCTTATATTTTAATAGTTCGGACATTTACGGACGCAGCAGTACCACATATGAATTTTTATTTTTGATTACATTATTTTATTAAAAAAATAGGAAAAAAGGGGATGATTCAAACTTTCATTAGAGAAGGGGTTAATTTACATTTTTAATTTTTTTACCCTTTTTCCTTTTTTTTTTTATTTTTTAGTCCCCATAGGGGGCTATAACATGCAATCTTTCGATTGCATACACTGTTCAATGTTGAGCTTTGGCTCAGCATTGATCAGTGTTATCGGTGCTCTGCTGCTCTAGCCTGCCATGGCTTGCTGGGGACATCAGAGCACCGATCGGACAGCGAGGAGGCAAGTAAGGGCCCTCCAGCTGTTCACTCACCGTGGATGTCCTGATCAGCTCTGCTGAGCTAACCAACACATCAACCCCAGCATTTAGACACCACAATCAACTTTGGATCAAGGATTAATGCCGGGCACCTGCCTGATCAGCACTGTCTGCCCTTAACCGTAGGCCCTGGCTGCTGATAGCAACTGGGACATACCGCTGGTGAGCTGGTGAGCAAGCTTCAAACCCTGGTAATTGGACCAGGGTCTACAGGTACGCCCTTGGTCTTTAAGTACCAGGACGCAAGAGTGTACCAGTCCTCACTGCCGAGACCATTGGAAAGAGGTCATGACTTGCCAGTATGATGTCAGAGGAAGTCGTGAGCTATGATAGAGAGGGTGGTGGCTTGGTTAAATGATGTTAGAAAGGGGGCATGTCAGTATGAAGACAGAAAGGGACATGACTTAGAAGGTGAGGACACCAGTACAAATTGTCACATGATTTCAGTTTCTGTTGGAAGGAGGAAGAGGGGAGAGAGGAGACAGAGTGGATAGAGGATGAAAGTTTTTTGTTTACTTATGCCTGTCACACCATATTCCAACAGAGAAAACAGCTCAGTACAGGTAATAGGTGTATACTACAATACAATTGGTCTGGCCATGAGGAGACAAAATATGAATAATTGTTTGCTAACCGGAGTACCCCCTTTAAGCCCACAGCCCATTTTGGCCTTAAAGGGGTACTCCACTGGAAAACATTTTTTTCTTATCAACTGGTGCCAGAAAGTTAAACATATTTGTAAATTACTTCTATTTAAAAATCTTAATCCTTCCAGTACTTATCAGCTGCTATAAGCTCCATAGGAAGTTCTTTTCTTTTTGAATTTCATTTCGATCTGACCACAGTGCTCTGTGCTGACACCTCTGTCCATGTCAAGAACTGTGGAGAGCAGGAGCAAATCCCCATAGCAAACCTCTCCTGCTCTGGACAGTTCCTGACATGGACAGAGGTGTCAGCAGAGAGTACTGTGGTCAGACAGAAAGGAAATTCAAAAAGAAAAGAACTTCCTCTGGAACATACAGTAGCTGAAAAGTACTGGACGGATTAAGGTTTTTTAACATTTAAGTAATTTACAAATCTGTTTAACTTTCTGGCATCAGTTGATTTAAAAAACAAAAAATGTTTACAGCAGAGTGTCCCTTTCACCCCTTAAGGATCCAACCCATTTTCACCTTAAGGACCTGGGCATTTTTTGCACATCTGACAACTGTCACTTTAAGCATTAATAACTATGGGATGCTTTTTCTTTTCATTCTGATTCCGAGACTGTTTTTTCATGACATATTCTACTTTATGTTAGTGGTAAAATTTCGTCGATACTTGCATAATTCTTGGTGAAAAATTTAAAAATTTGATGAGAAATTTAAAAATTTTGCATTTTTTTTACTTAGAAACTTTCTGCTTATACGGAAAGATAGAATTATTTACTTACCGATAATTCGGTTTTCTTGAATCTTCCATGAAAGCCCACATGAGAGATGGTCCCATAGGACCTAATAGGAACAGGAAACAGAAAGGGTTAAAAGCCCCTCCCCCCGGCACCTTCCCCAGTGTTTTACAAATTAAAAAAGGGACACCAGAAAAAGTAATGCCATTAGAAGAAAACAACCCCAACACCAAAAAAAGGGAGGGAAATAATGGGGCTGTCATGGTGGACTCAAGAAAACCGAATTATCGGTGAGTAAATAATTCTATCTTTACATATCGTCCACCATGACAGCCCACATGAGAAATACCAAATAAACATCATTAGGGAGGGACAATGGCCTGCAGAACCTTTCTACCGAAGGCCAAATCATGAGACTCTGATAAGTCGAGCCTATAATGTTTAAAAAAGGTATGGGGATTTGACCGTGTAGCTGCCCTACAAATCTGATCTATTGAGGCAGCAGATCTTTCCGCCCAGGATGTTGACATTGCTCTAGTAGAATTAGCTTTCAGACCCTTAGGGACTTGTTCCCCACTAACTTTATACGCCTCAACAATGGCACTCTTGATCCACCGGGCTATAGTACTTTTGGAAGCTTTCCTACCCTTATTCGGACCTTGGAACTGCAAAAGAAGATTAGAGTCTTTCCTCCAAAGTGACATCCAAATAATAGAGAAGACATCTTCTAACATTTAACATGTGAAATTTCTCTTCCTGTGGATTTCTTGGATTATTACAAAAAGAAGGAAGAAAAATTTCTTGAGACTGGTGGAAGTCAGTAACCACTTTAGGGAGAAAAGAAGGATCTAATCTGAGGGTTACTTTGTCATCAGATATGGACATGTATGTATGGTTCATTGATCAGGGCTTGAATTTCTCCAACTCTTCTAACAGAAGTAATAGCTATGAAAAAAGCTAGTTTTAGAGTGACAAATTTTATAGAACACTGATCTAGAGGTTCAAAGGGGTGAGAAGTGAGAGCAGATAGCACCAAGTTAGGGTTCCAAGAGGGTGTACGGATTGGAGTTTTAGGTTTTAGTCTAGAAACTGCCTTAAAAAACCTTTTAATCCAACGATGATCTGCAATCTGATGATCAAAGAAAGCCCCCAACGCTGCCACTTGGACTTTTAATGTACTAAGCGAGAGTCCTTTCTCAAATCCCTCTTGAAGGAAATCCAAAATTTGTGGATAATTGGGATGAGATGGGTCTGGCTCAATTTGTTTACTCCAGGATAGAAATGTCTTCCAGATTTTTAGGTATATTTTTGAAGTAGAGGGTTTCCTACTCTTCAATAATGTAGAAATGACTTATTGAGACAGACCTTGTTTCCTCAAATTTGACTCTTCAAAATCCAGGCCGTAAGATGTAGGTTCTGTAGACCCTGATGAAATACTGGGCCTTGAGACAGAAGGTCTTCCACTAGAGGTAGAGGGAAGGGGGGTTCTATTGCTAGACTTTTCAATAGACACAACCACCCCCTCGTTGGCCAGTATGGGGCCACAAAAATCACTTTTAAATTGCTGTCTCTGATCTTCGCTAGAGTAATCAGAGGGAAAGGAGGAAAGGCATAGGCCAGAGGAAATTTCCAATTTTGAGCTAATGCGTCTACTGCCAGGGGCCTTTCTCTCGGATTTAGAGAGTAAAACTAAATGGTCTTGGTGTTCTGACGGGAGGCAAACAGATCTATAGAGGGTTGACCCCACTTGAGAACAGGGGCGGATCCAGAGTCTAGTCTCGGGAGGGGCACTATTAGAGAATTTTGCGTTGGCGGACAGAAAATAAGGTGTTGCTTAAAGAACTTACAATATTATCCAGTATAATAATCAAATATACCAATTGCCACAGAATGGGAAAGCGCTAAAGAAGTTTTTACCATTTAAAACTACAGCTCCCAGTATGACCTAAGTAGTGGTGAGGAGATGCTGGGAGTTGTTGTTTCACCCATCATTACTGCAAAACTTACAAGTGACTACCGCTCTGATGGGACAGTCAGGACAATACAGAATTATATCAGTGACTACAGGTGACGTCTTCTCTATAGTGAGGAGAATACAGAATGATATCAGTGACTACAGGTGACGTCTTCTCTATAGTGAGGAGAATACACAATGATATTGTTACGCCGAGCGCTCCGGGTCCCCGCTCCTCCCCGGAGCGCTCGCTACACTCTCCTCACTGCAGCGCTCCGGTCAGATCCACTGACCCGGGGCGCTGCGATACCGCCTCCAGCCGGGATGCGATTCGCGATGCGGGTAGCGCCCGCTCGCGATGCGCACCCCGGCTCCCGTACCTGACTCGCTCTCCGTCGGTCCTGTCCCGGCGCGCGCGGCCCCGCTCCCTAGGGCGCGCGCGCGCCGGGTCTTTGCGATTTAAAGGGCCACTGCGCCGCTGATTGGCGCAGTGGTTCCAATTAGTATGTTCACCTGTGCACTTCCCTATATCACCTCACTTCCCCTGCACTCCCTTGCCGGATCTTGTTGCCATCGTGCCAGTGAAAGCGTTTCCTTGTATGTTCCTAGCCTGTGTTCCAGACCTCCTGCCATTGCCCCTGACTACGATCCTTGCTGCCTGCCCCGACCTTCTGCTACGTCCGACCTTGCTTCTGTCTACTCCCTTGTACCGCGCCTATCTTCAGCAGCCAGAGAGGTTGAGCCGTTGCTAGTGGATACGACCTGGTCACTACCGCCGCAGCAAGACCATCCCGCTTTGCGGCGGGCTCTGGTGAATACCAGTAGTGACTTAGAACCGATCCACTAGCACGGTCCACGCCAATCCCTCTCTGGCACAGAGGATCCACTACCTGCCAGCCGGCTTCGTGACAGATATCAGTGATAACAGGTGACATCTTCTCTATAGTGAGGACAATACACAATGATATCAGTGATAACACGTGATGTCTTCTCTATAGTGAGAAGAATACACAATGATATCAGTGATTACAGGTGACGTCTTCTCTATAGTGAGGGGAATACACAATGATATCAGTGACTACAGGTGACGTCTTCTCTACAGTGAGGAGAATACACAATGATATCAGTGTTAACAGGTGACGTCTTCGCTATAGTGAGGACAATACACAATGATATCAGTGATAACAGGTCACGTCTTCTCTATAGTGTGGAGAATACACAATGATATCAGTGACTACATGTGACGTCTTCTCTATAGTGAGGACAATACACAATGATATCAGTGATTACAGGTGACGTCTTCTCTATAGTGAGGGGAATACACAATGATATCAGTGACTACAGGTGACGTCTTCTCTGTAGTGAGGAGAATACACAATGATATCAGTGATAACAGGTGACGTCTTCTCTATAGTGAGGAGAATACACAATGATATCAGTGATTACAGGTGATGTCTTCTCTATAGTGAGGGGAATACACAATGATATCAGTGATTACAGGTGACGTCTTCTCTATAGTGAGCAGAATACACAATAATATCAGTAATAACAGGTGACGTCTTCGCTATAGTGAGGACAATACACAATGATATCAGTGATAACAGGTGACATCTTCTCTATAGTGAGGACAATACACAATGATATCAGTGATAACAGGTGACGTCTTCTCTATAGTGAGGACAATACACAATGATATCAGTGATTACAGGTGACGTCTTCTCTATAGTGAGGGGAATACACAATGATATCAGTGACTACAGGTGACGTCTTCTCTATAGTGAGGAGAATACACAATGATATCAGTGATAACAGGTGACGTCTTCGCTATAGTGAGGACAATACACAATGATATCAGTGATAACAGGTGACGTCTTCTCTATAGTGAGGAGAATACAGAATGATACCAGTGACTACAGGTGACGTCTTCTCTATAGTGAGGAGAATACACAATGATATCAGTGATAACAGGTGACATCTTCTCTATAGTGAGAAGAATACACAATGATATCAGTGATTACAGGTGACGTCTTCTCTATAGTGAGGGGAATACACAATGATATCAGTGACTACAGGTGATGTCTTCTCTACAGTGAGGAGAATACACAATGATATCAGTGTTAAC
The DNA here is from genome assembly GCF_029499605.1 of Hyla sarda. NCBI lineage: Eukaryota > Metazoa > Chordata > Amphibia > Anura > Hylidae > Hyla > Hyla sarda. The sequence continues at coordinate 57,631,975 of NC_079190.1, read as the reverse complement.
AGGTGACGTCTTCGCTATAGTGAGGACAATACACAATGATATCAGTGATAACAGGTGACGTCTTCTCTATAGTGTGGAGAATACACAATGATATCAGTGACTACATGTGACGTCTTCTCTATAGTGAGGACAATACACAATGATATCAGTGATTACAGGTGACGTCTTCTCTATAGTGAGGGGAATACACAATGATATCAGTGACTACAGGTGACGTCTTCTCTGTAGTGAGGAGAATACACAATGATATCAGTGATAACAGGTGACGTCTTCTCTATAGTGAGGAGAATACACAATGATATCAGTGATTACAGGTGACGTCTTCTCTATAGTGAGGGGAATACACAATGATATCAGTGACTACAGGTGACGTCTTCTCTATAGTGAGGAGAATACACAATAATATCAGTGATAACAGGTGACGTCTTCGCTATAGTGAGGACAATACACAATGATATCAGTGATAACAGGTGACATCTTCTCTATAGTGAGGACAATACACAATGATATCAGTGATAACAGGTGACGTCTTCTCTATAGTGAGGACAATACACAATGATATCAGTGATTACAGGTGACGTCTTCTCTATAGTGAGGGGAATACACAATGATATCAGTGATAACAGGTGACGTCTTCGCTATAGTGAGGACAATACACAATGATATCAGTGATAACAGGTGGTGTCTTCTCTATAGTGTGGAGAATACACAATGATATCAGTGACTACATGTGATGTCTTCTCTATAGTGAGGACAATACACAATATCAGTGATTACAGGTGACGTCTTCTCTATAGTGAGGACAATACACAATGATATCAGTGACTACAGGTGACGTCTTCTCTATAGTCTTTCCTTATCTAATTCAGATGGTACATACCACCGGGTCCAGCTAAATATTCTCGCTGCATAACTTGACGCCCAGACGGCTTTTCACTGTGTCAGCGGATTCTGATCCTCTATATGAAAAAAGTATTATTATAATACTGCAAAACACCATATCCTTTGAATATAATTCTGACACACTGTACCCTCCGAATATACTACAACTCACTTTACCCTTTGAATACAATACTGCCACACACTGTACCCTCTGAATATAATACTGCCACACACTGTACCAACTGAATATAATACTGCCACACATTTCACCCATTGAATATAATACTGCCACACACTGTACCCTCTGAATATAATACTACCACACACTGTACGCTGTAAATATCCCTCTGAATATAATACTGCCACACACTGTAACCTCTGAATATAATACTGCCACACACTGTACCAACTGAATATAATACTGCCACACATTGTACTCATTGAATATAATACTGCCACACACTGTACCCTCTGAATATAATACTACCACACACTGTACGCTGTAAATATCCCTCTGAATATAATACTGCCACACACTGTACCCTCTGAATATAATACTACCACATACTGTACGCTCTAAATATCCCTCTGAATACAATACTGGGATGTATTGGGGCTAATGAAAACCGTACTACCCCAGAAATTCCTTATACTCTGTGCCCCTCATATATAGTAGTAATGCCCCATCCTGTGCCCCCCATATAACTATGACCTGTCCTGTTCCCCCTCATAATAATAATGCCCTCTGTCCTGTGCCCCTGCTATATAATGACCCCTGTGCTGTGCCCCTCACATATAATGCCCCTGCAATGTTCCCCTCACATATAATGCCCCCCAATCCTGCTCCCTCAGGGGGATTATAAGTGAGGGGAACATAACAGGGTGCATTATAAGACAGGACACATTATATGTTAGGGGCACATGACAGGGGGGCATTATATGTGAGGGGCACATGACAGGGGGTTCCTCCCTTATAATGCCCCCCTACCATGTGCCCCTCACATATAATGCCCCTGTAATGTTCCCCTCACATATAATGCCTCCTGTCCTGCCCCTTCAGGGTGCATTATAATTAAGGGGCACATAACAGGGGCATTATAAGTTGAAGTACATTATATGTTAGCGGCCCAAGACAGGGGGGCATTATAAGTGAGGGGCCCAAGACGGGGCCATTATAAGTGAGGGGCCCAAGACAGGGGGGCATTATAAGTGAGGGCCTGTTATGTGCCTCTCACTTATAATGCCACCCTGTCATGTGCCCCTTACATTTAATGCCCACTGTCATGTGCCCCTCACATTTAATGCCCACTGTCATGTGCCCCCAGCTTATAATGCCCCCTTCATGTGCACCTCACTTATAATGCCTCCCTGTCATGTGCCCCTCACTTATAATGCCCCCCTGTCATGTGCCCCTCACTTATAATGCCCTCCTGTCTTGTGCCGCTAATATATAATGTGCTTCGACTTATAATGCCCCGTTATGTTCCCTAACATATAATGACCCCCTGTCCTGTACCCTCAGGGGGCATTTTAAGTAAGGGGCACATAAAAGGAGGGCATTATAAATCAGAGCACATTATTTGTTAGCGGCACATGACAGGGGGGCATTATAAGTGAGGGGCACATGACAGGGGGGCATTATAAGTGAGGGGCACATGAGAGGGGGGCATCATAAGTGAGGGGCACATGACAGGGGAGCATTATAAGTGAGGGCCACATGACAGGGGAGCATTATAAGTGAGGGGCACATGACAGGGGGGCATTATAAGTGAGGGGCACATGACAGGGGAGCATTATAAGTGAGGGGCACATGACAGGGGGCATTATAAGTGAGGGGCACATGACAGGGGAGCATTATAAGTGAGGGGCACATGACAGGGGGGCATTATAAGTGAGGGGCACATGACAGGGGGGCATTATAAGTGAGGGGCACATAACGGGGCCCTGTCAGTCTGCCGGAAGTGGCCATTCCAATGTCCCCCGCAGGAAGCTCCGTGTAGGGTTCAGCACCCCCTTCCAGCAGACTGCAGGGGCCCTGTTCGGGAGATTGTAGGGGGTCCTAGCGCTCGGATCCCCCACAATCTATAACTTATCCCCTGTCTCGGCGTCTAAATAGGCTGCAAGTAAATGAAAAATAGATGCTGGCAGCAGTGGGTTAGATATGATATAGATATATAGAAAGAGAAAGCAGAGCTACTGAATGGGTTCTTTAGTTCTGTATACACTATGGAAAAAGGAGCTGACATTGGCCAGGTCAGTGCTGGTAACATATCATGTAATGTACTGAACTGGCTTAATGTAGAGATGGTACAAGGTAAGTTAAGTAATATAAATGTAAGCAAATCTCCAGGGCCAGATGGATTGCACCCAAGAGTTATTAGAGAGGTAAGTTCAGTAATATCTGTACCCCTGTTCATGATATTTAGAGATTCTCTGGTGTTTGGTATTGTGCCAAGGGACTGGCGCAAGGCGAATGTGGTGCCAATCTTCAAAAAGGGCTCTAGGTCTTCCCCAGGAAACTATAGACCGGTAAGTTTAACGTGCATTGTGGGTAAATTGTTTGAGGGACTGATAAGGGATTACATACAGGAATACATAGGGGATAATTGTATTATAAGTGATAACCAGCATGGGTTTACTAAGGATAGAAGTTGTCAAACCAATCTAATTTGCTTTTATGAAGAGGTGAGTAGAAGCCTTGACAGAGGAATGGCTGTGGATATAGTGTTTCTGGATTTTGCTAAAGCATTTGATACTGTCCCTCATAGATGTCTGACAGGTAAGTTAAGGTCTTTGGGTTTGGAAATTTTAGTTTGTAACTGGATTGAACACTGGCTCATGGATCGTACCCAGAGAGTGGTGGTCAATGATTCGTACACTGATTGGTCCCCGGTAATTAGTGGTGTACCCCAAGGTTCAGTACTGGCCCCGCTGTTGTTTAAATTATTTATCAATGATATAGAGGATGGTATTAACAGCTCTGTTTCTATCTTTGCAGATGACACCAAGCTTTGTAGCACGGTACAGCCTATAGAGGATGTGCATAAGTTACAAGATGACTTGGATAGACTAAGTGTCTGGGCATCCACTTGGCAAATGAGGTTCAATGTGGATAAATGTAAAGTTATGCATCTGGGTACTAATAACCTGCATGCGTCGTATGTCTTAGGGGGGATTAAACTGGCAGAATCACTGGTAGAGAAGGATCTGGGTGTACTTGCAGATCACAGACTACAGAATAGCATGCAATGTCAGGCTGCTGCTTCCAAAGCCGGCAGGATATTGTCATGTATCAAAAGAGGCATGGACTCAAGGGACAGGGACATAATACTCCCCCTTTATAAAGCATTGGTACGGCCTCACCTGGAATATGCTGTTCAGTTTTGGTCGCCTGTACATAAAAGGGACACTGTGGAGCTGGAAAGGGTGCAGAGACGCGCGACTAAACTAATATGGGGCATGGAACGTCTTAGCTATGAGGAGCGATTAAAGGAGTTACAATTGTTTAGTCTTGAGAAGAGACGTTTAAGGGGGGATATGATAAACGTATATAAGTATATTAATGGCCCATACAAAAAATATGGAGAAAAACTGTTCCAGGTTAAACCCCCCCAAAGGACGAGGGGGCACTCCCTCCGTCTGGAGAAGAAAAAGTTTAGTCTCAAGGGGCGACACGCCTTCTTTACCATGAGAACTGTTATTAGATACATTCCTGGAACAAAATAACATTAATGCTTATGAAGAAATATAAAATCCCATCCCTTCCCCAATATCGCGCCACACCCCTACCCCTTAATTCCCTGGTTGAACTTGATGGACATATGTCTTTTTTCGACCGTACTAACTATGTATAGATATGAGATAGATAGATAGATAGATAGATAGATAGATAGATATGAGATATATAGATAGATATGAGATAGATAGATATGAGATATATAGATAGATATGAGATATATAGATAGATAGATAGATAGGATCCAACAATAACGCAGCACTCCAAAGAACGGTGAAAAAAAGTGTTGATTTATTCCTGTCACATCAGTACAAGCAACGTTTCTGCTCCTATGGAGCCATTTTCAAGCTTAGTGTCACACATCAGTAGGGGGTTTAAATACCCATGTGCATTAAACATCATACAAATTTCAATTAAGTGCTCATTACATAAAAACATTAAAATTTTATAAACAGTGTGTACATACATCTTCCATTGTGTATATATCATAGATCTTCAGTGCATATTTCATATATTAAAGTGCAAATTAGTGCATATTAGTGCATATAAGTGTTTTAAAACATAGCAGCGCTCGAAATTGAATGCTCCACTAACATTATGTTGATACATAGCAGCTGTATGATATAATTATACATATATAATATAATGAAATGGGGAGTTTGACTCTTACCCGCTCTGTACTTGTTTAATGGCGTCCAGTGGCGTGGGTGAAAACACCACTGCGCCTGTGCAGGAAGCGGTCCCAGTCCAGAGCTGTCGCGCGAACAAGTCACGTGACTAACCCTGGGTCATGTGATCACTTCCGCATACTACTGCACTGAAAGCGTCGCCCGTTGTCCTGGTTACCACCTGTGCTGATCAGCCCTGGTGTAAAGCAGAAAACAGGCGCAGCGGATGTTATAAAGATATATGCCAGACCTGAATACAAGTTATTCCATAAAGGCTTGTGATGTATACTTATTATTAACCGAATCTATATAAATAGTGCATGAAGGTCAGTTCGTTAACCAACAAGGGTATTGGATAAAGAAAATAAAGAGTATATATATAAAAAAATTAATAAATAAAAAAAATACAAAAAATAAAAAATAAATAAATAAATAAATAAAAAAATAAATAAAAATTTAAAAATTAAATTTTTATAATAAAAAATACATAAAGAAAGATAAATAAATAAAAAAATGAAAAAAAAATTTTTATAAATAAATATCACTCCTTATTTATAAGGATCCCTTCTTTTTTAGGACAATTTTATACCCAGACACATCTTACATTTACATCTCAGAACCGCTCCTCTTATGTAGGACTTTCATCCCTCAGAGTCATCTCTGATCTCCAAAGGGATGTCTGTCACTGGGGGACAGTGACATTGGGATTGTAGGGTCCCAACATGTCTCCGTCTACCCACCTACATCTTGATTGGAGCTTCTCTGCTATCATAGCAGCATCAGTCACACTCAATGTGGTCTGGGTTGTCCATTGATGGTATATGAATAAAAAAGAAATAATAAAAAGACAAAGTATAAAAAAAGGAAATAAAAAAGGAAAGAGATTTGGAAAAAATAAAGAAATAAAGAAAATAAATGTGTGTTGAGACAGAGTCACCCACCAACTGTATAGGGGGACTCTCTCTCAATTACACATCAAACTGTTGGAGAGGGGAACCGACATGCATGCACACTGAACCAATTCAAATTCTATAATACCATATTATATTCAAGAAAGGCACATATTCTAAGCATAACTCTTGAAGTTTATTGATCTCTAGAATAACGCCATACAGATGATCTACACAGAGCAGGTAATGTCTTCTCCTTGATGTTTCATCTTGAATTAAATCTATAAGAATAGACAAACAGAAAAAATTGTAAAAATAATATCCACATTATACATAGTACCCTATCCAATACTGTGTGTAACCGCCTTAGGATTCAGAGTCAAAACTCTATGTGGCACCTCTGGTTATGCACTCGCTGCCATATTCTAAATAATGTTAAAATCTACATTTAAGCCCTTTGGTCTTAGTGAATCCAACTTATGAATCCACCACATTTCTCTCCTTTTCAATAATGCCAGTCTATCACCCCCTCTTGTTGGTGCTGGTACAAAGTCAATCGCCATAAATTTCAAGTCCTTCTCGGAATGTTTACACTCAATAACATGTTTAGAAACTGGTAAATCAACTTTACCTTTCCTTATGCTATACCTGTGATTGTTAATTCTAACTTTTAAGCTCCATGTGGTCTGTCCCACGTATAACTTCTTGCATGGGCACATAAGAATATATATGACCCATGTAGAGTCACACGTGAGGAAATACCTACATGTATGTACTTGTTGGGTTACTGGATGTATAAATGTAGATCCTTTCATCATCTGATTACAATTTATACAGGACAGGCAAGGGTATGATCCCATCCTCCTAGGGGTCAAAAATGTCTGCCCTGTTTTTTTCTCCGGTATGACTTCTGTTTTAACCAATTTGTCCTTGATGTTCTGACCTCTCCTATAGGACATGAGTGGACCAACTGAAAATTCATCAATCTCCTTGAAGCTGTTTCTCAATATAAACCAATGTTTATTCAATATTTTTGCAATCTGTCCACTCATGTCATGATAGGTAGAGGTAAAGGGAATACGTTTGTTCTCAATTCTTGGTTTTTTCAACAATGTAGATTCTCTATCTAGAGTCTCCACCGTCTGTCTATGCTGATCCACCACCCTCCTCGGGTATCCTCTCACCAGGAAATTATTTGTCATGGTTGCAAGAGATTGTTTTAGAGCATCTTAATTATCCACCACCCTTCTTGCCCTCAGCATTTGGCTGTAGGGCAATGATTTTATCATACTCCTAGGGTGGTGGCTATTGAAGTGTAGCAGTGTATTTTTGTCTGTTGGCTTTGTATATAGTTGTGTTGTCAATTTGCCATTTTCTTTCCTCACCAATACATCTAAAAAGCTCCCTTCAGAGGTAGAATGTGTCATCGTAAAGTTAATATTTGGGTCCATATTGTTCAAAAATTCGTGGAATAGCTGTAACTCTTCCACTGACCCTTCCCATAGGAGGAAGATGTCGTCAATGAACCGCCACCATCCCAGACAATGTCTGAAATGGTGGGATTCATAGACGACACCCTCCTCCAGGGTAGCCACAAATAGGTTCGCATACATTGGCGCCACATTCGTCCCCATGGCGGTTCCGGTTAACTGTAAATAATATTTATTAACAAAAACAAAATAATTGTTATTCAAAATAAGGTTCAAAAGTTGTAAAAGAAAATCCTGAACCGCCATGGGGAAGTCTGAGGTCGCCAATGTCTTTTTTACTGCCATCAAGCCCCTTTCATTGCAAATAGAGGTGTATAAACTTGATATATCCAAGGAAACCAAGATTGTGTGATCTGTAATTTGTATAGGTTTAATTTTTGACAAAAAGTCATTGGTATCCTGGATATATGAAGCTGTCCGGAAAACAAAAGGTCTCAAGACCCTGTCCAAAAAAATGGATGCTTTACTCAATACAGCATCCCGACCCGATACTATCGGTCTCCCAGGGGGATCGCACAGGGACTTATGGATCTTTGGTAAGATATATAACCTCGGTGTAATAGGGTATCTAATTATCAAAAATTATTTCAGGTCTTTATCAATGAGTCCATCTGTGAATGCCCCCTCTACTATATTGGTAAGTCTGCCCATGATCTCTCTCATGGGATCCCCTTTCAGCTCTCTGTATGTCTGTACATCCGCCAGTTGTCTATAAATCTCTTTTTTGTAGTCAACAGTATTCATAACCACGACCCCACCACCCTTATCCGCTGGTTTGATGGTGAGGTCGTGGTTAGAAGCCAGTCCATCCAGTGCTTCCTTCTCTGCCAAAGATAAATTATACTTTCTGATACCACTATCTTCATCTTTTAATTTCTGAATGTCTTGTTTAACTAAGGACATAAATGTCTCTAAGGGATGAGAAACAATCACTGGATTGAATGTGCTGGTATTGTACAATTCAAAATCTTTCAATTTCAACATCTGTCTCATAGGATCAATAGATGTGGTTAAGTTACCTCTATCTTGTGTGTTAAACCAAATTTTCAATTTCAATCTTCTAAAGAATGTTTGTAAATCACACTCTAAACTAAACCAATCCATTTTAGTAGTAGGACAATATGAGAGACCCTTTGATAATACAGACAATTCAGTATCTGACAGATCATATGATGATATATTTACCACAGTTCTATTTATGTCTTTTTCTTGGGACCCTGGTTCCTGTTGTTTCCTTGTCTCTGGGGGCGGTGGCTTTGTGATCTTGTTTTTCCGGTTTCTTCTTCTGCCACCTCTTCTGGTTGGCTTCCTGTGGGGGTACTCCGGTTCCCCCCTTGACCTAAAAAACCTTTATCAAAGAATGCAGAAGTGTTAGATCCATCTGTTGGCATTTTAGGTTTTACTCCTTTACGATTTATATCCTGTCGTGTATAATTAAACGCATTTTGATTCCAATTATATACTCGATCCTTTGAGTAGTCACTTAAATCTCTAAACCACTTCTTCTTTTTAGTTTCCATAATATCAGTCCTGAATTGAATTAGATTTAATTCAAGATGAAACATCAAGGAGAAGACATTACCTGCTCTGTGTAGATCATCTGTATGGCGTTATTCTAGAGATCAATAAACTTCAAGAGTTATGCTTAGAATATGTGCCTTTCTTGAATATAATATGGTATTATAGAATTTGAATTGGTTCAGTGTGCATGCATATCGGTTCCCCTCTCCAACAGTTTGATGTGTAATTGAGAGAGAGTCCCCCTATACAGTTGGTGGGTGACTCTGTCTCAACACACATTTATTTTCTTTATTTCTTTATTTTTTCCAAATCTCTTTCCTTTTTTATTTCCTTTTTTTATACTTTGTCTTTTTATTATTTCTTTTTTATTCATATACCATCAATGGACAACCCAGACCACATTGAGTGTGACTGATGCTGCTATGATAGCAGAGAAGCTCCAATCAAGATGTAGGTGGGTAGACGGAGACATGTTGGGACCCTACAATCCCAATGTCACTGTCCCCCGGTGACAGACATCCCTTTGGAGATCAGAGATGACTCTGAGGGATGAAAGTCCTACATAAGAGGAGCGGTTCTGAGATGTAAATGTAAGGTGTGTCTGGGTATAAAATTGTCCTAAAAAAGAAGGGATCCTTATAAATAAGGAGTGATATTTATTTATAAAAAATTTTTTTTAATTTTTTTATTTATTTATTTTTCTTTATGTATTTTTTTATTATAAAAATTAAATTTTTAAATTTTTATTTATTTTTTTATTTTTTTATTTTTATTTTTTTGTATTTTTTTTATTTATTAATTTTTTTATATATATATTCTTTATTTTCTTTATCCAATACCCTTGTTGGTTAACGAACTGACCTTCATGCACTATTTATATAGATTCGGTTAATAATAAGTATACATCACAAGCCTTTATGGAACAACTTGTATTCAGGTCTGGCATATATCTTTATAACATCCGCTGCGCCTGTTTTCTGCTTTACACCAGGGCTGATCAGCACAGGTGGTAACCAGGACAACGGGCGACGCTTTCAGTGCAGTAGTATGCGGAAGTGATCACATGACCCAGGGTTAGTCACGTGACTTGTTTGCGCGACAGCTCTGGACTGGGACCGCTTCCTGCACAGGCGCAGTGGTGTTTTCACCCACGCCACTGGACGCCATTAAACAAGTACAGAGCGGGTAAGAGTCAAACTCCCCATTTCATTATATTATATATGTATAATTATATCATACAGCTGCTATGTATCAACATAATGTTAGTGGAGCATTCAATTTCGAGCGCTGCTATGTTTTAAAACACTTATATGCACTAATATGCACTAATTTGCACTTTAATATATGAAATATGCACTGAAGATCTATGATATATGCACAATGGAAGATGTATGTACACACTGTTTAAAAATGTTTAATGTTTTTATGTACTGAGCACTTAATTGAAATTTGTATGATGTTTAATGCACATGGGTATTTAAACCCCCTACTGATGTGTGACACTAAGCTTGAAAATGGCTCCATAGGAGCAGAAACATTGCTTGTACTGATGTGACAGGAATAAATCAACACTTTTTTCACCGTTCTTTGGAGTGCTGCGTTATTGTTGGATCCTATTTAAACTGAGGACTTTTGGTCAAGAAGTTTTTTGGACGCTGGCACCCACACATTGAGGCTGAGTAGTGCTGCAATACTTTTTTGGCTTTTGTATACTTTGATGCTATTGCTTGCACACACATAATGGATGAAAGTCTCGAAGCTTCACCTGTCTCATCATATGCTGAGGAGGAGGTGAACAGAATTCTGGGTGGACTGAATGGGGATGCAGCTTTTTTGGCCACACCAACTATCAATGATGTTAAACGTAACTATGAAAACGAGTCTAGGAGATACATTGTCTTGGATTTACACCTTATTACATTGGGGGAATATTACAAATGTAAACGTATACCACGTGGAATGAGATCACGATTGAGACCTTCTGTACATACTGAGAATCCAATGTTTAAGAAGAGATTTGAGGAGATATCAGATAGATATGCCCTTGATATCATCTTATTGAACTTGGACTTTTTACAACAAGAACTGTTGGTAGTGAAAGGTAAACTGGAATCTCTAGAGACTGATTTAACCTCTATGCTGTCTTCAGATGATCTTGGGATATATAAGGAGAAAACTAAAACCTTCCTCGATAAATTCAGGACTGATATTATGGAAACTAAAAAGAAGAAGTGGTTTAAAGATTTAAGTGACTACTCAAAGGATCGAGTATATAATTGGAATCAAAATGCGTTTAATTATACACGACAGGATATAAATCGTAAAGGAGTAAAACCTAAAATGCCAACAGATGGATCTAACACTTCTGCATTCTTTGATAAAGGTTTTTTAGGTCAAGGGGGGAACCGGAGTACCCCCACAGGAAGCCAACCAGAAGAGGTGGCAGAAGAAGAAACCGGAAAAACAAGATCACAAAGCCACCGCCCCCAGAGACAAGGAAACAACAGGAACCAGGGTCCCAAGAAAAAGACATAAATAGAACTGTGGTAAATATATCATCATATGATCTGTCAGATACTGAATTGTCTGTATTATCAAAGGGTCTCTCATATTGTCCTACTACTAAAATGGATTGGTTTAGTTTAGAGTGTGATTTACAAACATTCTTTAGAAGATTGAAATTGAATATTTGGTTTAACACACAAGATAGAGGTAACTTAACCACATCTATTGATCCTATGAGACAGATGTTGAAATTGAAAGATTTTGAATTGTACAATACCAGCACATTCAATCCAGTGATTGTTTCTCATCCCTTAGAGACATTTATGTCCTTAGTTAAACAAGACATTCAGAAATTAAAAGATGAAAATAGTGGTATCAGAAAGTATAATTTATCTTTGGCAGAGAAGCAAGCACTGGATGGACTGGCTTCTAACCACGACCTCACCATCAAACCAGCGGATAAGGGTGGTGGGGTCGTGGTTATGAATACTGTTGACTACAAAAAAGAGATTTATAGACAACTGGCGGATGTACAGACATACAGAGAGCTGAAAGGGGATCCCATGAGAGAGATCATGGGCAGACTTACCAATATAGTAGAGGGGGCATTCGCAGATGGACTCATTGATAAAGACCTGAAATAATTTTTGATAATTAGATACCCTATTACACCGAGGTTATATATCTTACCAAAGATCCATAAGTCCCTGTGCGATCCCCCTGGGAGACCGATAGTATCGGGTCGGGATGCTGTATTGAGTAAAGCATCCATTTTTTTGGACAGGGTCTTGAGACCTTTTGTTTTCCGGACAGCTTCATATATCCAGGATACCAATGACTTTTTGTCAAAAATTAAACCTATACAAATTACAGATCACACAATCTTGGTTTCCTTGGATATATCAAGTTTATACACCTCTATTTGCAATGAAAGGGGCTTGATGGCAGTAAAAAAGACATTGGCGACCTCAGACTTCCCCATGGCGGTTCAGGATTTTCTTTTACAACTTTTGAACCTTATTTTGAATAACAATTATTTTGTTTTTGATAATAAATATTATTTACAGTTAACCGGAACCGCCATGGGGACGAATGTGGCGCCAATGTATGCGAACCTATTTGTGGCTACCCTGGAGGAGGGTGTCGTCTATGAATCCCACCATTTCAGACATTGTCAGGGATGGTGGCGGTTCATTGACGACATCTTCCTCCTATGGGAAGGGTCAGTGGAAGAGTTACAGCTATTCCACGAATTTGTGAACAATATGGACCCAAATATTAACTTTACGATGACACATTCTACCTCTGAAGTGAGCTTTTTAGATGTATTGGTGAGGAAAGAAAATGGCAAATTGACAACACAACTATATACAAAGCCAACAGACAAAAATACACTGCTACACTTCAATAGCCACCACCCTAGGAGTATGATAAAATCATTGCCCTACAGCCAAATGCTGAGGGCAAGAAGGGTGGTGGATAATGAAGATGCTCTAAAACAATCTCTTGAAACCATGACAAATAATTTCCTGGTGAGAGGATACCCGAGGAGGGTGGTGGATCAGCATAGACAGACGGTGGAGACTCTAGATAGAGAATCTACATTGTTGAAAAAACCAAGAATTGAGAACAAACGTATTCCCTTTACCTCTACCTATCATGACATGAGTGGACAGATTGCAAAAATATTGAATAAACATTGGTTTATATTGAGAAACAGCTTCAAGGAGATTGATGAATTTTCAGTTGGTCCACTCATGTCCTATAGGAGAGGTCAGAACATCAAGGACAAATTGGTTAAAACAGAAGTCATACCGGAGAAAAAAACAGGGCAGACATTTTTGACCCCTAGGAGGATGGGATCATACCCTTGCCTGTCCTGTATAAATTGTAATCAGATGATGAAAGGATCTACATTTATACATCCAGTAACCCAACAAGTACATACATGTAGGTATTTCCTCACGTGTGACTCTACATGGGTCATATATATTCTTATGTGCCCATGCAAGAAGTTATACGTGGGACAGACCACATGGAGCTTAAAAGTTAGAATTAACAATCACAGGTATAGCATAAGGAAAGGTAAAGTTGATTTACCAGTTTCTAAACATTTTATTGAGTGTAAACATTCCGAGAAGGACTTGAAATTTATGGCGATTGACTTTGTACCAGCACCAACAAGAGGGGGTGATAGACTGGCATTATTGAAAAGGAGAGAAATGTGGTGGATTCATAAGTTGGATTCACTAAGACCAAAGGGCTTAAATGTAGATTTTAACATTATTTAGAATATGGCAGAGAGTGCATAACCAGAGGTGCCACATAGAGTTTTGACTCTGAATCCTAAGGCGGTTACACACAGTATTGGATAAGGTACTATGTATAATGTGGATATTATTTTTACAATTTTTTCTGTTTGTCTATTCTTATAGATTTAATTCAAGATGAAACATCAAGGAGAAGACATTACCTGCTCTGTGTAGATCATCTGTATGGCGTTATTCTAGAGATCAATAAACTTCAAGAGTTATGCTTAGAATATGTGCCTTTCTTGAATATAATATGGTATTATAGAATTTGAATTGGTTCAGTGTGCATGCATGTTGGTTCCCCTCTCCAACAGTTTGATGTGTAATTGAGAGAGAGTCCCCCTATACAGTTGGTGGGTGACTCTGTCTCAACACACATTGATTTTCTTTATTTCTTTATTTTTTCCAAATCTCTTTCCTTTTTTATTTCCTTTTTTTATACTTTGTCTTTTTATTATTTCTTTTTTATTCATATACCATCAATGGACAACCCAGACCACATTGAGTGTGACTGATGCTGCTATGATAGCAGAGAAGCTCCAATCAAGATGTAGGTGGGTAGACGGAGATATGTTGGGACCCTACAATCCCAATGTCACTGTCCCCCGGTGACAGACATCCCTTTGGAGATCAGAGATGACTCTGAGGGATGAAAGTCCTACATAAGAGGAGCGGTTCTGAGATGTAAATGTAAGGTGTGTCTGGGTATAAAATTGTCCTAAAAAAGAAGGGATCCTTATAAATAAGGAGTGATATTTATTTATAAAAAAAAATTTTCATTTTTTTTATTTATTTATCTTTCTTTATGTATTTTTTTATTATAAAAATTTAATTTTTAAATTTTTATTTATTTTTTTATTTATTTATTTTTTGTATTTTTTTTTATTTATTAATTTTTTTATATATATATTCTTTATTTTCTTTATCCAATACCCTTGTTGGTTAACGAACTGACCTTCATGCACTATTTATATAGATTCGGTTAATAATAAGTATACATCACAAGCCTTTATGGAATAACTTGTATTCAGGTCTGGCATATATCTTTATAACATCCGCTGCGCCTGTTTTCTGCTTTACACCAGGGCTGATCAGCACAGATGGTAACCAGGACAACGGGCGACGCTTTCAGTGCAGTAGTATGCGGAAGTGATCACATGACCCAGGGTTAGTCACGTGACTTGTTCGCGCGACAGCTCTGGACTGGGACCGCTTCCTGCACAGGCGCAGTGGTGTTTTCACCCACGCCACTGGACGCCATTAAACAAGTACAGAGCGGGTAAGAGTCAAACTCCCCATTTCATTATATTATATATGTATAATTATATCATACAGCTGCTATGTATCAACATAATGTTAGTGGAGCATTCAATTTCGAGCGCTGCTATGTTTTAAAACACTTATATGCACTAATATGCACTAATTTGCACTTTAATATATGAAATATGCACTGAAGATCTATGATATATACACAATGGAAGATGTATGTACACACTGTTTATAAAATTTTAATGTTTTTATGTAATGAGCACTTAATTGAAATTTGTATGATGTTTAATGCACATGGGTATTTAAACCCCCTACTGATGTGTGACACTAAGCTTGAAAATGGCTCCATAGGAGCAGAAACATTGCTTGTACTGATGTGACAGGAATAAATCAACACTTTTTTCACCGTTCTTTGGAGTGCTGCGTTATTGTTGGATCCTATTTAAACTGAGGACTTTTGGTCAAGAAGTTTTTTGGACGCTGGCACCCACACATTGAGGCTGAGTAGTGCTGCAATACTTTTTTGGCTTTTAGATAGATAGATAGATAGATAGATAGATAGATAGATATGAGAGATAGATAGATATGAGATAGATAGATGAATATGAGAGATAGATAGGAGATAGATAGATATGAGATAGATAGATAGATATTAGATAGATATGAGATAGATAGATAGATAGATAGATATTAGATAGATAGATAATAGATAGATAGGAGATAGATAGATTGATATGAGATAGATAGATAGATGATATATAGATATGAGATAGATAGATAGATGATAGATAGATAGATATGAGATAGATAGATACATACATACATAGATATGAGAGATAGATAGGAGATAGAAAGACAGATAGATCAGTGTTCCCCAACCAGGGTGCCTCCAGCTGTTGTAAAACTACAACTCCCAGGATGCCCACAAAGCCAAATACATGCTGGGAGTTGTAGTTTTAATACAGTTAGAGGCCTCTGCTGGGAAACACTGATAAGTGTTCCCCTTTACCTGTCTCCCAAGCCTGACCCCCCCCCCCCCCATCCTCCTCCTCCCCCAAAGTTACTTACCATGAAGGGCAGCATCAGGGTGGGCAAGGGGGGTCTGGAGGCATTGGGTGGGTGTCCGGGCCTGTGGTGGAGGGCAGTAAACTGAGCCCGGCCTGCAGGAAATACAGAGGGGTGAGAGGGGGAGGAGCTCATCTCTTCCCAGCC
Organism: Hyla sarda; assembly: GCF_029499605.1. Taxonomy (NCBI): domain Eukaryota; kingdom Metazoa; phylum Chordata; class Amphibia; order Anura; family Hylidae; genus Hyla; species Hyla sarda. The sequence goes on along the minus strand of NC_079190.1, from coordinate 57,615,490 downwards.
CCTGCACAGTGTAATGGCTGCAGACTGAATGATGCTGAGACCGGAGCATTTTCAGCACTGACAGGCTGCCCGCGCGGCCTGCAGAGAATGGTGTCCTGCAGAGAATGGTGTCTTGCAGAGAATGGTGTCCCCGGTGGTTCACACGTTGCAGGTGAGGGGACAGAGCAGCCGGCGCTGACAGCTCCCGCTCATCACTAATATAGTATCGGGAGGGGCAGCAATCTCGGGGGGGGGGGGTCAATTGCCCCGTTGCCCCCCCCCCCCCCTGGATCCGCCACTGCTTGAGAACCAGTAGATGGAACACAGAAGGATTTAGGGACCATTCCCCAGGATCCAGGGTCCTCCGACTTAAAAAGTCCGCTATCTGATTGCAGGATCCCTTCAGATGAACGGCCGTAATCGAGGAGACATTTCTTTCCGACCAAGCAAGGATTCCGGCAGCATTAGCTTGAAGAGCTTTGTGCCTTGTGCCCCCCTGATGTCGCTGAAAAGCTACTGTTGTTGAATTGTCTGAATTTTAATATCTTGATTGAGAAAGAGAGTTTTGGCTGACACAAAGGTCTCCCACACAGCTCTTAGTTCCTTGTAATTTGAGGAAAACTTGTTTAGATGAGGAGGCCAGCGACCTTGGAAGTACAGTCCCTGTACATGAGCACCCCATCCCCAGGCACTTGCATCAGTAGTCACAAGGACTGGATCTGACAGCCAAAGGACCCCTTTCTTTAGGTTTGTGGCTACCAACCACCAATTTAGAGAGCTCACTACCCCAGGGGTTAATGTGAATTTTTAGTCTAGCGTCAGTTGAGATCTGTTCCATACAGAAAGAGTCTGAGCCTGAAGCTGTCTTGAGTGGAATTGAGCCCATTTGACCGCAGGAATCGTGGAGGTCATAGACCCCAACACTGACATTGCTTCTCTTATAGACACCAGTTTTGATTTTTGACATTTTCTTATGTTTGACTGGATAGTCTCTATTTTTGCTGGAGGTAGAAAAGTTGCATGCCTAAAAAGATCTTTCTGTGGGATGGAAGAAGATCTGATTTTTCTAGATTGACAATCCAGCCTAAGTTCTGGAGATGCTGTATTACCAGATCCAATTGAGATAGGAGGAGGCTGTCATCAGCAGGTCGTCTAAATAAGGGATCAAAATTATATTTTGTAGACGAAGATATGCTACTACCTCCACCATTATCTTTGTGAATAACCTCAGAGCTGATGAGATTCCGAAAGGAAGACACACAAATTGGTAATGGAAGATTTGATCCCCTATCTTGACCGCAAACCGGAGATACTTCTAGGGTCTAGGGTAATCATTACTGCATTGGGAGCTATAATAAGAATCACTGTTTTTATTGATTCCAATTTGAATCTTTTGTAGGAAATGAATTTGTTCAGATATTTTACATTTATTATCGTTCTGAACGACCCATTGGGCTTCGGGACCAGAAAGAGGGAAGAGTAGTGACCCTGACTCCACTCCGATGTCGGAACTTGAGTGATAGCTCCCAAATGCAGAAGATTTCTTACCCCCTCCAGCATTCTCTCTTGCAGGAGAGGGGAAGGTTGATTTGAGACAAAAAAATTTTGAGGTGGGAGGGAGGAAAACTCTATCTTGTATCCTACCGACAACAGGTTTAGGATCCAAGGGTTTGTTGTTACAGATTGCCACTGAGGTACAAAATGCTTGAGTCTTCCTCCCACCAACCAGCGGTTTTTGCTTTTTGGCAGGTTGAGAGGGATTGAGGAGGAAATCTTTACCTTTCCCCCCTTTGGGGTAGCTCCCCCTACCCGTTTTTACTTTCCCTCTATAATTTGACCTTCCTTGGGGACGGAAAAACGTTTTTGCAGGTTTTTTAGCTTTTTTCTTCTGGAAAAACTTTATCATCCGCGGCCTTTCCTAAAATATCTTCCAAAAAAGGCCCAAATATAGATTTCCCTATACAAGGTATGGCACAAAGTTTATTCTTGGAGGTGGGATCCCCTTTCCAAAACTTTAGCCATAAAGCTCTTCTGGATGAATTTCATAAGGCAGCGGACTTAGCTGCCATTCTCACAGATTCAGCTGAAGCATCTGCCAAAAAACCTGCCGCCATTTTTAACATGGGTACAGAAGCCAATAAGTCCTCTCTAGGCGTTTTATTCTCAATGTATTCTTCTAACTGAGAAAGCCAGATAAAAAGAGCTCTAGCTACACTAGTAGCTGCTATGTTTGGATTCAAAATAGCGGTAGATGCTTGCCAGGTTTTTCGTAATAGACCATCCATTTTTCGATCCATGGGGTCTTTGAGTTGGCATGAATCCTCAAAAGGAAGAGATGTTTTCTTTACCACTTTTGATAATTGGCAGTCTATTTTAGGAATGTCATTCCATAATTCGATGTCTTTTCCTTCAAAAGGCAATCTATTTTTTATTTCCCTGGAAATTTGTAATTTCCTTTCAGGGTCCTGCCATTCATCCAGAATCAGACTTTTCAGATTTTCATGGATAGGAAAAACCAAATTTTTTTTTGCCGGTTTTAACCCGCCAAACATTTGATCCTGGATGGACGTAGGTTTATCAACCTCTTCCAACCCCATCACACCTCTGACTGCCTTGACCAAAATATCAGCATCCTCTGCTGAGAAAAAATATTTTACATTTTCCTTAGGAGGAACGGAAGACACTTCGCCCTCTTCCACCCCTTTAATATCTGATCTGGAGACAAGATCATCCTCCTCTGAATCAGATATATCCATAATTTTTGCTTTTTTAGCAGGAGGAGCATATTGAGATGGAACTAAGGGGTAGTTACTAGGTGGAAGAAAGGCGGCAGTACCAATTGCATGAGAGAAGGCAGACGGTAATTTTGGATAAGTATTAACATCCAAAGGAGCCATTAAATGAGAACCAGATTGCGTTTCAAAAACACCAGGATTTTGAAGAGGATTAAAATTCGCTAAAGAAGCCTGAATTTCTTGGCGTATAAGCGACCTCTAATCCTCAGAAGATCTCAACTTTTCCTCTTGTACCACTTTAGAAATGCATTTTTTACATAAGGATTTTCCTTTCTCTGGAATTTTAGCTAGGCACATAACACATTTCTTTTTAGGTTTCTGAGAGGGTTCCTTATCTCCCTGAAAGAGAGAAGGGACCCACTAAGTAAAAGAGGAAACATATCTTTGCAGCCCAATATCCATAAGCAGGAAAGATATTACTTACAGAGACCAAAGGAACAGGCTGCTCCGCAGAATCAGCTCTGGAGGAATCCTGAGAGTCCATGGTTAGAATAGAAACACAGCACAGGCACAGTGGAGACACTGGTTCCCTACCTTTAGGCTCTGCAGTTTAAATGTTGGCGCCCCGTGACGTCAATTCCGGTCCGCTGCATCTCCGTACTGCCCGGAACCAAAGTTTCTTGCCCGGTTCCTGGGGGACCATGCAAGCTGCTGCACATGGACGCAGCCGGCCAGGAAGTGCCACCGGAACTCTGCTACAGCACGCCCGCCGCATACAGAGCTCCGGTACTCCCAGTGACATGCAGCCCCAGAGATGTGGGAAGCCTGCGCGCGAAGCACAGGGATCCTGGGACCAGACGAGGGAAGGCTGCACTAAAGAAAGGAGGCCTCCCCTCCTGTACAGGTACATTAACCCCCTCAGGAGCGCCGTCACCTGTACTCCCGGAGGCAGGAGAAAGAGGACCCCCGCGACCATAGGGCTTTCATAGGGGAGGGAAGCAGCAATAGCCCCGGTCCCCTAGCCCAGGGAAAAAATTAAAAAACAAAAATAAAAAAAGTTTAACCCAAAAAATAGGAGCCCCATGAGGCTTTGCTCTGTCCTGGACCTAATAGGAACAGGAAAACACTGGGGAAGGTGCCAGGGGGGGAGGGGCTTTTAACCCTTTCTGTTTCCTGTTACTATTAGGTCCTATGGGACCATCTCTCATGTGGGCTGTCATGGTGGACGATATGTAAAATGGGCATTCTAAATAAATTATTTATTGATTCCCATATACAATATATCATAAAGTTGACATGTTTTTACTTTTGGAAGACATCAGAGGGCTTTAAAGTTCAGCAGCAATTTTCCAATTTTTCACTAAATTTTCAAAATCTGAATTTTTCAGGGACCAGTTCAGTTTGGAAGTGGATTTGAGGGTCCTTCATATTAGAAATACCCCATGAATGACCCCATTATTAAAAAAAAAAAAAAAAAAAACTGAACCCCTTAAAGTATTCAAAATGACATTCAGAAAGTTTGTTAACCCTTTAGGTGTTTCACAGGAATAGCAGCATAGTGAAGGAGAAAATTCAAAATCTTCATTTTTTACACTTGCAAGTTCTTGTAGACCCAGTTTTTGAATTTTTACAAGGGGTAAAAGGAGAGAAATCACCCTAAAATTTGTAACCCAATTTCTCTCGAGTAAGGAAATACCTCATATGTGAGTGTAAAGTGCTCTGTGGGTGCACTAGAGGGCCCAGAAGGGAAGGAGCGACAATGGGATTTTGGATAGTGAGTTTTTCTGAAATGGTTTTTGGGGGGCATGTCACATTTAGGAAGCCCCTATGGTGCCAGAACAGCAAAAAAAATAAAAATAAAACATGGAAAACCCCTCAAGGAACGTAACAAGGGGTCCAGTGAGCCTTAACACCCCACAGGTGTTTTGACAACTTTTCGTTAAAGTTAGATGTGTAAAGGAATTTTTCTTTTTTCACTAAAATGCAGTTTTTTCCCCAAATTTTACAATTTTACAAGAGGTAATAGGAGAAAATGTCTCCCAAAATTTGTAACCCCATCTCTTCTGAGCATGGAAATACCCCATTTGTGGACGTCAAGTGCTCTGCTGGCACACTACAATGCTCAGAAGAGAAGGAGCGCCATTGAGCTTTTGGAGAGAGAATTTGGTTGGAATAGAAGTCGGGGGCCATGTGCACACATGTGACCCCATTTTGGAAACTACATTCCTTACAGAATTTAATAAGGGGTGCAGTGAGCAATTACACCCCACTGGCATTTGACAGATCTTTGGAACAGTGGGCTGAGGAAATGAAAAATTACATTTTTCATTTTCACGGATCACTGTTCCAAAAATCTGTCAGACACCTGTGGGGTGGGGGGGGGGGGGGGGTCCACACGCTCTGCATCTTGGGACAGCAGGGTTGCCATACAGAAAATTGTTGGGAGGTCCCAACAGTCGGACCCCTTGCAGTCAGATACTTATCTCCTATGCTTTTGATAGGGGATAAGTTATACAGCACCACAGTACTCTTTCAAGGACACAGCCAGCTTTATTTTTAAAAGCCATATCTTTTTTATTTTTCCATCCCCAGACCTAAATGACGGTTTGTTTCTTGCAAGACCAATTGTACTTTGTATTGACACTTTTATTTTACTATAAAAAGGTATGGCGCAACCAAAACATTTTTATTTTATAGGGAAATTGAAAAGCAAACCACAATTTTGGCAACTCTTCAGTAAAACTGATATGTTCTCTTTAGTCAATATGATTAATAGAGTATTGCAGCGAATAATAACTTATCCCCAGTCCAAAGGATAGGGGATAAGTTATAGACCACGGGGGGTCCGAGCGCTGGGAGCCCCGTGATCTCCTGAAAAGGGCCCTGGCAGTCTGCTAGAAGCGGCCGTCCCTACCCCTGAAGGAAGCTGTGGCCGGCACACCCCCTCCATGTATCTCTATGAGATACATGGAGGGTGTGTGTTGGCCGGCGCTTTGTGCGGTGGTTGTCACGCCCCTTCCAGCAGACTACAGGGGCCCCGTTTAGGAGATCACGGGGGGTCTCAGCGCTTGGACACCCTGCAATCTATAAATTATCCCCTATCCTTTTGCTAGGGGATAAGTTATTGTTCACTACAGAACTCCTTTAAAATGATACCCATAATGATATCGAGGCTTTCTGTCTGGCCACCTATTCTTAATCAACATAACTACCTACCTGGCTACCTATACCTAAGCAACATTACTACCTGTTAGGCTACTTATAGCTAAGCAACATTATTACCTACCTGGCTTCCTATACCTAAGCAACATTACTACCTACTTGGTCACCTATACCTAACCAACATTACTACCTACTTGGTCACCTATACCTAACCAACATTACTACCTACTTGGTCACCTATACCTAACCAACATTACTATCTACTTGGTCACCTATACCTAACCAACATTACTACCTGCTTGGTCACCTATACCTAACCAACATTATTACCTGCTTGGTAGGGCTGAACGATTTGAACAAAATGTGAAATTGTGATTATGGAGGTAAATATTGCGATTTTGATATGTGATAGTGATATAATAAACAAATTGTGAAATCCCCCCATTTAAAGGGGTACTCCAGTGGAAAACAAACTTTTTAAAATCAACTGGTGCCAGAAGGTTAAAGGAAAACTGTCAGCTTTCTCCCCCCGTACTAACCAGGGGTACTGGCTGGTAGTGCAGGGTACGCTGATTAGTTAGATGCCTACCGTGCCCGGATCAGTCCCGCCGTTCGTCTGAAATATTTGATTTTCTGTATATGCTAATTAGGTGCTAACTGGCACAGGCGGGGTTACTGGCATCTGACGTCAGCACTGCTCGCCCGCAGTGCTGGCCAGCTCATCAATATTCCTCCCCTCCCTCCGTCTCTCCCTCTTCATTACAGAGCGGGGAGAAGAGGGAGAGGCGGAGGGAGGGGAGGAATATTGATGAGCTGGGCGGCGCTGCGGACGAGCGGCACTGACGTCAGAGTGCCGGAAACCCTGGCCTGTGCCAGTTAGCACCTAATTAGCATACACAAAAATGAAGATTTTGGCCGAACGGTGGGGCGGATCCGGGCGCGGTAGGCATCAAACTGATCAGCGTCCCCCGCACTACCAGCCAGTACCACTGGTTAGTGCAGGGGGAGCAAGCTGACAGTATTCCTTTAAACAGATTTGTAAATTACTTCTATTTAAAAATCTTAATCCTTCCAGTACTTATCAGCTGCTGTATGCTCCACAGGAAGTTGTATTTCTTTTTGGAGTTCTTTTCTGTCTGACCACAGTGCTCTCTGCTGACACCTCTGTCCGTATCAGGAACTGTGCAGAGCAGGAGAGGTTTTCTTGTATGCTGGACAGTTCTTGAAATGGACAGAGGTGTCAGCAGAGAGCACTGTGGTCAGACTGAAAAGAATTCCAGAAAGAAATACAACTTCCTGTGGAGCATAGAGCAGCTGATAAGTACTGAAAGGATTAGGATTTTTAAATAGAAGTAATTTACAAATCTATTTAACTTTCTGGCACCAGAATTAAAAAAAAATTGTTTTCCACCGGAGTACCCCATTTCATGTCCAATCCCCCAATTCATACAGTCATTACCCTCATTTCATAATAGGAGGAACAGCTATAGGAGGAAGGAGACAGCTATAGGAGGGAGGAGACGGTTATCGGAGATGAGGGGGAACGGCTATAGGAGATGAGGGGGGATGGCTATAGGAGGAAGGAGACAGCTATCGGAGATGAGGGGGAACGGCTATAGGAGGGGGAACAGCTATAGGAGATGAGGGGGGATGGCTATAGGAAGAAGGAGACAGCTATCGGAGATGAGGGGAAACGGCTATAGGAGGGGGGAGATGGCTATTGGAGATGAGGGGGAACGGCTATAGGAGGGGGAACAGCTATAGGAGAGGGGGAAAAGGCTATAGGAAATGAGGGGAAAAGGCTATAGGAGATGGGGGGACGGCTATAGGAGATAAGGGGGAACGGCTATAGGTGGGGGGAACAGCCATAGGACATGAGTGGGAACGGCTATAGGAGATAAGGGGGAGCGGCTATGGAAGGGGGGGAACATCTCATAGGAGGGGGTGGGACGACTCTTAGAAAGGGGGGGACAACTCTTAGGAGGGGGGAACAGTTAAACATGGGAGGAGAATGGCTCTTGGGTGGCGGCTATATGAAATGAGGGGAATGTCTATATGAAATTCATATAGCCAATTCCCCTTATAGTGGTTCCCCTAATTTTTTACCCCCCTGTTTCTCATCCCCATACTCACATGAAAATACGTCTAGTTCTACATCTCAGAGAGCAGGGAGAAAGTCAGGGAAGCGAGAGCTGGTAAAACCAGGGGCGGACTGACCGGCTGGTCCAATCGGACATGGTCCATGGGCCCCGCAGCTGCCGCTCCGGATCCCCAGCAGACAGCGCTGCCTTCTCCTGTATGTGCGGTACACGCACATACAGAAGAAGGCATCCCCTCTGTATGAGTCGTATCTGCAACCTACACAGAGCAGACGTGACCTCCGCTCCCATGCAGCGCAGGCGACCGATGACATCACTCAGGAGAAGATCGCTGCATGGGACATCAGGTGAGCATATATTTCTTTTTTCAACCTGGGAATTGTGGAAGGGAAAAACTCTGCTGCCTACACCTACTTGGGGGAGGTGGGGACTCTAACGTTGCTGCCTGCACCTACTGGGGGGAACTCTAACTCTGCTGCCTACACCTACTGGGGGGGAGACTAACTCTGCTGCCTACACCTACTGGGGGGGACTCTAACTCTGCTGCCTACACCTACTGGGGGGGGGGGACTCTAACTCTGTTGCCTACACATACTGGAGGGGACTCTAACTCTGCTGTCTACACCTACTGGGGGGGACTCTAACTCTGCTGCCTACACCTACTGGAGGGGGGCGGACTCTAACTCTGCTGCCTACACATACTGGGGGGACTCTAACCCTGCTGTCTACACCTACTGGGGGGGACTCTAACTCTGCTGCCTACACCTACTGGGGGGGGGATCTAACTCTGATGTCCTCACCTACTAGGGGAAGACTCTAACTCTGCTGCCTGCACCTACTGGGGGGGACTCTAACTCTGCTGCCCTACACCTACTGGGGGGGGGCTCTAACTCTGCTGCCTACACCTACTGGGGGGGACTCTAACTCTGTTGTCTACACCTACTTGGGGGGGGATATAACTCTTCTACCTGCACCTACTGGGGGGGGGACTCTAACTCTGCTGCCTACATCTACTGGGGGGGGGGGGGGACTCTCACTCTGCTGCCTACAACTACTGGGGGGGGACTCAAATTTTGCTGTCCACACCTACTGGGGGGGGGACTCAGACTTTGCTGTCTACACCTACTGGGTGGACTCTAACTCTGCTGCCTGCACCAACTAAGGGGGGACCCTGCTGCCTACATATATTGTGTGGGGGGACCCTGCTGCCTACACATACTGTTGGGGGACCATGCTGCCTACACCTACTGTGGGGGAACTCTGCTGCTTACACCCACTGTGGGGGACCTCTGCTGCCTACACCTACTGTGGGGGAACTCTGCTGCCTACAACAACTGTGGGGAAACTCTACTGCCTACTCCCACTGTGGGGGAATTCTGCCGCCTAAAGCTAATGTGAGGGACTATCAATAAATTAACCCCGGTACATCCTGAGTCCTCTTCCTTACTACAATCCAGGGGCCACGGCGTGCCACGGTGCCGTGCGCTATTAACCCTTTAGACACAGTGTTCAAAGTTGATCGCTGCGTCTAAAGTGAAACTAAACAGCGAAATCGCGGCATCCCGAACAGCTGCAGGAAACGAGAAGGGTCCCCTTACCTGCCTCCTGGTGTCAGATCGCCGAATGACTGCTCAGTGCCTGAGATCCAGGCATCCAGGCATGAGCAGTCAAGCGGCAGAATCATTGATCTATGTTATCCTATAGGATAATAAATATCAATGTAAAAGATCAGTGGGAGCTATAACACTGCAAAATGGGAGCTATAACACTGCAAAAAAAAGTGAAAAAAAGTTAATAAAGATCATTTAACCCCTAATAAAATTCTGAATCACCCCCCTTTTCCCATTTAAAAAAAAAAAAAAACAGTGTAAATAAAAATAAACATATGTGATATCGCCGCGTGCGGAAATGTCCGAATTATAAAAAATATATTGTTAATTAAACTGCACAGTCAATAGCGTACGCGCAAAAAAAAATCCAAAATAGTTCAAAATAGCGTATTATTGGTCAGTTTTTATATCATGAAAAAATTAATAAAAAGCGATCTAAAAGTCTGATCATTACATAAATGGTATACCTCTAAAAACTTCAGATCACGGCGCAAACAAAGAGCCCTCATACCACCCCATCCGCGGAAAAATTAAAAAGTTATAGGGGTCAGAAGATGACAATTCTAAACGTATACATTTTCCTGCATGTAGTTATGATTTTTTCCAGAAGTACGACAAAATCAAACCTATATAAATAGGTATCATGGGCCTACAGAATAAAGATAAGGTGTAATTTTTACATAAAAATTTACTTCGAAGAAACAGAAGCCCCCAAAAGTTACAAAATGGCATTTTTCTTCAATTTTGTCGCACAATGATTTTCTTTCCGTTTCGCCATAGATTTTTGGGTAAAATTACTGATGTCATTACAAAGTAGAATTGGTGGCACAAAAAATAAGCCATCATATGGATTTTTAGGTGCTAATTTGAAAGGGTTATGATTTTTAAAAGGTAAGGAGGAAAAAAAGAAAGTGCAAAAACAGAAACACGCTCGGTTAAAGTGTTTCTTATATATAAAATTTAGTTTAATTTGTGTGTAGGGCTGGTGGAGGGATTTGGGTAGAATAGGGACAGAACTGTGACCAGCAGCAGAGCATCGCAGGGGCTCTTACTTTTTTTGGTCCGGGAGTGTTGTCAGTCTGCCCCTCAGAGAGGGGATTGCGAACAGGTACGGACCCCGCTTTGAGCAGGGATTGAGGATGGGAATTGAGAGCGCTCTGAGTGGGGATTGAGAGCGGGGATGGACCGTACTCTCAGCGGGGATTGACCTCACTTTTCCCCTGTCGGCTCTCTGTCACAGCAGGTACACAGATGTCTACATCCCCAAGCCAGGGGAGAGTGGAGATGAAGAAGACGACACATTAAAGGGGTACTCCCGTGGAAAACTTTTTTTTTTTAATCAACTGGTGCCAGAAAGTTAAACAGATTTGTAAATCACTTCTATTAAAAATCCTTCCAGTAATTTTTAGGGGCTGTATACTAAAGAGAAATCCAAAAAAGAAATGCATTTCCTCTGATGTCATGACCACAGTGCTCTCTGCTGACCTCTGCTGTCTATTTTAGGAACTGGCCAGAGCAGCATATGTTTGCTACGGGGATTTTCTCCTGCTCTGGACAGTTCCTAAAATGGACAGCAGAGGTCAGCAGAGAGCACTGTGGTCATGACATCAGAGGAAATGCATTTCTTTTTTTGATTTCTCTTTAGTATACAGCCCCTAAAAAGTACTAAAAGGATTAAGATTTTTTAATAGAAGTAATTTAAAAACTTTGTTTAACTTTCTGGCACCAGTTGATTTAAAAAAAAAAAGTTTTCCATGGGAGTACCCCTTTAACAGAGAACGGGGCTGAGAGAGCTAGGGAGACATTGGTGGAGAATGGTGCTGAGAGAGCTAGGGAAGCATTAGCCTGAGCTCGGGGCTGAGAGAGCAGAGTCAGGGAGCCAGCAGGGATGTAAAAAACTGTGTCCCAGTGATAAGCGCAGAGATCGGGGCTGGGGTAGCAGGGTGAACCACGGTGATCTCACCGGACACACACTGGAGAGGCCACTCCGACAATCAGCTGTGACACGCACATGAGTCAGTCAGGCAGAGATTTTTTTTATTTTTAATAAAAGGGTTAACGAGAGCTGCGGGGGAGTGTTTTTATTGAATTTTCAGGCTTAGTAGTGGAGGCTGTCTGTCAACGGAATCCATTACTAAGCCAGGGCTTAGCGTTAGGCCCCAAAACAGCTAGCACTAACCTCCAATTATTACCCCGGTACCCACCGCCACAGAGGTGCCGGGAAGAGCCGGTACCAACAGGCCCGGAGCGTCAAAAATGGTGCTCCTGGGACTAGGCGGTAACAGGCTGGCGTTACTTAGGCTGGGGAGGGCCAGTAACAATGGTCCTCCCCCACCCTGGTAACGTCAAAACGCATAGTGTGCCCTGTATTTTTATTCACAGCCAAAAAAAAACAAGCGTAATCCTAGCCTTAATGAATTTTTTTTCGCAATGTGATGTGACCAAAAAGCAGAAATTTCAGACTATTTTTTTAGTTTACGACGTTCACCAGTGGGGATCATTAACGTTATATTTTTATAGTTCGGACATTTACGCATGCGGCAATACCAAATATGATTATTATTTATCATTTTTTTACGCATTTTTTTTTTTTATTAAAAGGGGTGATTTAAATCTTTATTGGGGGAGGGGCTTTTTCTAATTTTTTAAAACTTTTTTTACATTTATTTTACACTTTTTTCCCCATAGTGGACTATTTAAAGCAATCATCAGCTTGCTAATACTCTTCAGTGTTGTGCATACGTATAGCACTGATCAGTATGATCAGTGATCTTCTGCTCTGGTCTGCTGGAAGGCAGATCAGAAAAGAAGAAGACCCTGGCAGACGGCAGGTGAGGGGACCTCTGTCCGCCATCTCGGCTGATTTGATCCCCGTGGCAGTGTCGCGTGCGATCAGATCAGCGATTTTAAGTGCCGTGATCTGTATTGATCACATCTGAGGGGTTAATGGTGGACATCAGTGCGATCGCTGATGTCCGCCATTACCGGTGGGTCCGTGGCTGCTGATAGCCACAGCGACCCACCGTGCATGAAGTGAGTGCAGCTCCGTAAATGTAAGGCGCTGCAGTGGCATACATTTACACAGCGTGTCCTTAAAGGGGTTAAACCTAAACAACATTACTACCTTCCATTATTTTTTAAAAGAAAAAAAACAAAAAAACTCTGCCACACTGCAACTTAGGAGTGAAAAATAAGGGGACATTTTTTTTTTTTTGCGGCAATAAATAAATAAATAAAGATACTCAAAAAAAAAAAAAAGCGGTACCCAGCCTGACCCAGCCTTCTATCTGCACATCTGCTTAGTAACCGCAGCGTTCAGGTCGTCCTAGCAACTAAACACGTCACGCCTCTTGCTGCCTTCCTATTGGCTCCCAGACAGAACGTTTTCTCTAGAAGCGTCCAGAACGCGGAAGCGGCGTGTGTAGCCGGCGAGTAGTGTGAGGCTTCGGCTTCTGGAATGTTCTTCCACAGGATCTATATATGAAGCAGCGCCTCCTCCTCCCCCGCAGCACAGCACGCAGCTCCCTGTACAGCAGCCGCAGCCTTCTCCACACACAGCGTCCTAAAGCTCCTCATATAGCACCATGTCTGTGGTCGGCTTCGACCTCGGCCTCCAGAATTGTCATATCGCCATCGCCCGAGCTGGTGGCATCGAGACGGTAGCCAATGAGTTCAGCGACAGATGCACCCCGTGAGTACAGACCAATGGTGTATTGTGACAAAAGCATGCGATATGTGTGTACTGGACTGTAATATATAATGGGTCAGGTGTGTGTATTATAGCCATGTGATATGTGTAGACTGGACTGTAATATATAATGGATCAGGTGTGTGTATTATAGCCATGTGATATGTGTATACTGGACTGTAATATGTATAATGGATCAGGTGTGTGTATTATAGCCATGTGATATGTGTGTACTGGAGTGTAATATATAATGGATCAGGTGTGTGTATTATAGTCATGTGATATGTGTGTACTGGAGTGTAATACATGTATAATGGATCAGGTGTGTGTGTGTGTGTGTATTATAGTCATGTGATATGTGTGTACTGGAGTGTAATACATGTATAATGGATCAGGTGCGTGTATTATAGCCATGTGATATGTGTAGACTGGACTGTAATATATAATGGATCAGGTGTGTGTATTATAGCCATGTGATATGTGTATACTGGACTGTAATATGTATAATGGATCAGGTGTGTGTATTATAGCCATGTGATATGTGTGTACTGGAGTGTAATATATAATGGATCAGGTGTGTGTATTATAGTCATGTGATATGTGTGTACTGGAGTGTAATACATGTATAATGGATCAGGTGTGTGTGTGTGTGTGTGTGTGTGTGTATTATAGTCATGTGATATGTGTGTACTGGAGTGTAATACATGTATAATGGATCAGGTGCGTGTATTATAGCCATGTGATATGTGTATACTGGACTGTAATATATAATGGATCAGGTGTGTGTATTATAGCCATGTGATATGTGTGTACTGGACTGTAATATATGTATAATGGATCAGGTGTGTGTATTATAGTCATGTGATATGTGTGTACTGGAGTGTAATACATGTATAATGGATCAGGTGTGTGTGTGTGTGTATTATAGTCATGTGATATGTGTGTACTGGAGTGTAATACATGTATAATGGTTCAGGTGTGTGTATTATAGTTATGTGATATGTGTGTACTGGAGTGTAATACATGTATAATGGGTCAGGTGTGTGTATTATAGTTATGTGATATGTGTGTACTGGAGTGTAATACATGTATAATGGGTCAGGTGTGTGTATTATAGTTATGTGATATGTGTGTACTGGAGTGTAATACATGTATAATGGATCAGGTGTGTGTATTATAGCCATGTGATGTGTGTGTACTGGAGTGTAATATATAATGGATCAGGTGTGTGTATTATAGTCATGTGATATGTGTGTACTGGAGTGTAATACATGTATAATGGATCAGGTGTGTGTGTGTGTGTGTGTGTGTGTGTATTATAGTCATGTGATATGTGTGTACTGGAGTGTAATACATGTATAATGGATCAGGTGCGTGTATTATAGCCATGTGATATGTGTATACTGGACTGTAATATATAATGGATCAGGTGTGTGTATTATAGCCATGTGATATGTGTGTACTGGACTGTAATATATGTATAATGGATCAGGTGTGTGTATTATAGTCATGTGATATGTGTGTACTGGAGTGTAATACATGTATAATGGATCAGGTGTGTGTGTGTGTGTATTATAGTCATGTGATATGTGTGTACTGGAGTGTAATACATGTATAATGGTTCAGGTGTGTGTATTATAGTTATGTGATATGTGTGTACTGGAGTGTAATACATGTATAATGGGTCAGGTGTGTGTATTATAGTTATGTGATATGTGTGTACTGGAGTGTAATACATGTATAATGGGTCAGGTGTGTGTATTATAGTTATGTGATATGTGTGTACTGGAGTGTAATACATGTATAATGGATCAGGTGTGTGTATTATAGCCATGTGATGTGTGTACTGGACTGTAATATATGTATAATGGATCAGGTGTGTGTATTATAGTCATGTGATATGTGTGTACTGGAGTGTAATACATGTATAATGGATCAGGTGTGTGTGTGTGTGTATTATAGTCATGTGATATGTGTGTACTGGAGTGTAATACATGTATAATGGTTCAGGTGTGTGTATTATAGTCATGTGATATGTGTATACTGGAGTGTAAAACATGTATAATGGATCAGGTGTGTGTATTATAGCCATGTGATATGTGTATACTGGACTGTAATATATAATGGATCAGGTGTGTGTATTATAGCCATGTGATATGTGTATACTGGACTGTAATATATAATGGATCAGGTGTGTGTATTATAGCCATGTGATATGTGTGTACTGGACTGTAATATATGTATAATGGATCAGGTGTGTGTATTATAGTCATGTGATATGTGTGTACTGGAGTGTAATACATGTATAATGGATCAGGTGTGTGTGTGTGTGTATTATAGTCATGTGATATGTGTGTACTGGAGTGTAATACATGTATAATGGGTCAGGTGTGTGTATTATAGTTATGTGATATGTGTGTACTGGAGTGTAATACATGTATAATGGGTCAGGTGTGTGTATTATAGTTATGTGATATGTGTGTACTGGAGTGTAATACATGTATAATGGGTCAGGTGTGTGTATTATAGTTATGTGATATGTGTGTACTGGAGTGTAATACATGTATAATGGATCAGGTGTGTGTATTATAGTCATGTGATATGTGTATACTGGAGTGTAATATATGTATAATGGATCAGGTGTGTGTATTATAGTCATGTGATATGTGTGTACTGGAGTGTAATACATGTATAATGGATCAGGTGTGTGTGTGTGTGTGTGTGTATTATAGTCATGTGATATGTGTGTACTGGAGTGTAATATATAATGGATCAGGTGTGTGTATTATAGCCATGTGATATGTGTGTACTGGACTGTAATATATGTATAATGGATCAGGTGTGTGTATTATAGTCATGTGATATGTGTGTACTGGAGTGTAATACATGTATAATGGATCAGGTGTGTGTGTGTGTGTATTATAGTCATGTGATATGTGTGTACTGGAGTGTAATACATGTATAATGGTTCAGGTGTGTGTATTATAGTTATGTGATATGTGTGTACTGGAGTGTAATACATGTATAATGGGTCAGGTGTGTGTATTATAGTTATGTGATATGTGTGTACTGGAGTGTAATACATGTATAATGGGTCAGGTGTGTGTATTATAGTTATGTGATATGTGTGTACTGGAGTGTAATACATGTATAATGGGTCAGGTGTGTGTATTATAGTTATGTGATATGTGTGTACTGGAGTGTAATACATGTATAATGGATCAGGTGTGTGTATTATAGTCATGTGATATGTGTATACTGGAGTGTAATACATGTATAATGGATCAGGTGTGTGTATTATAGCCATGTGATATGTGTGTACTGGACTGTAATATATGTATAATGGATCAGGTGTGTGTATTATAGTCATGTGATATGTGTGTAATACATGTATAATGGATCAGGTGTGTGTGTGTGTGTATTATAGTCATGTGATATGTGTGTACTGGAGTGTAATACATGTATAATGGGTCAGGTGTGTGTATTATAGTTATGTGATAGGTGTGTACTGGAGTGTAATACATGTATAATGGATCAGGTGTGTGTATTATAGTCATGTGATATGTGTATACTGGAGTGTAATACATGTATAATGGATCAGGTGTGTGTATTATAGTCATGTGATATGTGTATACTGGAGTGTAATACATGTATAATGGATCAGGTGTGTGTGTGTATTCACGATTTTGGACATTATTGGTATCGGCAATTACCTTGCCGATAATGCCCTAGCCCCATTGCCTCCCCCATCCCCGTCTTATAATAACCTGTTCCCGAGGTCCGTGCTACTTCTGGCTCCTGCGCTGTTGCTGCGCAATGACGAGTGACGTCCTCAATGCGACTTACCCGTCAGTGCGCACAGTGACAGCTCAGGACGCAGCCGTAGCAAGAAATAGCACGGACCCCGGGAACATGTAATTATAAAATCGGGGATGGGGGAGGAGATGGGGCAGCGGTGGGGGTTGAACTCAGGACCGGCAGGGGAGAGAAGCGGGCGCCGGCGGTTTCTGGCCAGAGGATAGGCAGTAGGCAGTTGGGGGGGGGGGGGGGGGTTGGACTCAGGAGGACCCCAGGACCGGCAGGGGGAGAGAAGCTGGTGGCGGCGGCGGTGGTCTCTGGCCCCGCAAAAGCCACTGCAGTGCATTGATTTAAAGTGCCCGCTTTAAATCATTGATCCGCAGGGGTGGGGGAAAATAGCCGATAACTTATACCGGAATATCGGTGTAAATTATCGGTATCGGCCCTAAAAAATCCAATATCGGTCGATCCCTAGTGTATATTATAACATAGCCATGTGATATGTGTGCTGGGCTGTAATACATGTATATTTGATCAGGTGTAGAAATTATAACCTAGCCATGTGATATGTGTATTCTGGACTGTAATGCTGTGTGCCTCCAGCATGCCAGGAGTTGTAGTTTTTCAACAGCTGGAGGCACACTCTTCGGGAAAACGCTTATACATGGGTCAGGCATCAATGAAATGTTGTCCTATCACTACTAGAGATGTGATGTCGCCTGGTTAACCCTTTGTCTGTAAGGTGGTGTACCCTATATAAGTCACGTTCTAGGGAATTACTGTAATAGGTTAGAACTAGCATTGTGTTACATTTATGCCATCCCTGGTCCAGTATGTTTCCAGCGTCATCTTCCTGTCCAGTCCCTGTATATCACTGATCCACATGGCATCCAGGCTGCAGCCCTACTGATGTTGCAAAACTGCAACTCCCATCATGCCCGCACTGCAGAGTTGTAGTTTTGCATCAGCTTGGACACCTTATCTTTTGACATGAGGTTTGGCTTCCGTGACGTCACATTATTGTGACAATAAGATGAATGGAAGTGTCCGGAATCTTCTAGAATCCTCCTCCTCCTCCTCCAGGATGTGTCTCTGGTTTTATTACTTTTGTGATGCTGTGTCAGGGTTTGGTTCCCAGGATGTAATAATAATGTGTTACTGTAGGTCAGTGTTTCCCAACCAGGGTGCCTCCAGCTGTTGCAAAACTACAACTCCCAGCATGCTCTGACAGCCAAAGGCTGTCAGAGCATGCTGGGAGTTGCAGTTTTGCAACAGCTGGAGGCACCTTGGTTGGGAAACACTGCTGTAGGTAGTAGCCTTATATGTCTATAGTGAGGTTATAGGAATAGTGCTTGGGTCAATATTATTATTATTATTATTATTATTATTATTATTATTATTATTATTATTATTATTGCACCAACTAATTCCTGGGCACAAAAGACAAGTATCAAATGCTACAATATTATGCCCTAAATATTAAAGGAGTACTCCGATGCTCAGCGTTTGGGACAAACTGTTCCGAATGCTGAAGTCGGCGCCGGGAGCTCGTGACGCCATAGCCCCGTCCCCTCAATGCAAGTCTGTGGGAGCCGTCACACCCCTCCCATAGACTTGCATTGAGGGGGGCTGGGCTATGATGTCACAAGCTCCCGGTGCCTTCTCCAGCGTTTGTGAGTATCCCTTTAAACTAAAGGACTGAGGGTCCTGCTTGCAGTCTGGTGGTGAATCGGTCACCAACTAATCTATAAAAAAAAAAGACTCTGGTGCTGTAAAAGGATAGGGGATAGGTTTTAGAACCTGGGGGATTGGGGGGCTGTCCGACCATTGGGGCACCCCAGCAGTCCCCAAGAAGGGAGCGTGTTGACCCCCACACAAAGTGGCAGCTGACACGCCCCTTCATGTATCTCTATGGTAGAGCTGGTCATACCCGAATGCTGTATCTCCTGCTATACCATAGAGATATATGAAGGGGTAACTATACTATGTCTATACTCTACCTATTCTATCTATCCATGTCAAATCAGACCTATCTTCTATAGCAGTGATGTCGAACCTTTTTGAGCCTGAGTGCCTAAACCGTAATACACGCCAACTTTTTTTATTATTTTCCCTCAAAGTGTCAGCACAGCATCAGAATAGATCAGAATACTGAGGTCTAAGTTTAGATAACGCAGCTCATACATTTGCCATAATTAACATCTTTTTGTTTGAAAAGAAAACAGTTCAATTATCCAAACTTTTAATTTAAATTTTTTTATTTTATTGATAGTTTAGTCCCCCCCCCCCCCCCCCCCCCCCCACACACACATTAGGTTGGCAGTATACTGTATATACTAGAGTATAAGCCGAGTTTTTCAGCAAGATTTTTCGTGCTGAAAACAACCCCCTTCGGCTTATACTCGAGTGAACTCTCCGCCCTCAGTGGTCTTGAACCTGCGGACTTCCAGATGTTTCAAAACTACAACTCCCAGCAAGCCCGGACAGCCATCGGCTGTCCGGGCATCCTGGGAGTTGTAGTTTTGAAACATCTGGAGGTCCGCAGGTTGAAGACCACTGCCCGTGCCTTCGTCGTTATCCAGACCCCCCCTCCCCCCTCTAGTTTTGTACTCACCTCCGCTAGGCGGGACGTTAGGGTGAGCTGGTCCGGCCCATCTGTGCTGCAGGGACCGTCCGGTGGGGAAGGATAGTTGTTACGGGCTGTACATCTTCACCGGGGTGCCTCTTCTCCATGCTTCGGGCCCGGCCCCGGAATAATGGCGTTGCCTTGACGACGACGCACAGGGACGTTGCTCATGAATGGCAGCTGATGGCCAAGTTTTTTAAATGGAGTGCCGGTGGCAATAGCTGTTGCTTTCAATATAGGCTCTCAGTTCTGTCTGGCGATGCCTCCGGCGCTCCATAAACAAACACCGGGTCAGACATCTGAAGCCGCCTGACAGGAATGCGGCATGGACGGGGGAACGTAGCAAGATGCGTTCCCCTGTCTGTGCCGGTCCGTGAGTCGAATCATCCGGAGTCTAAACTGAGACGCCGGATGATTGGGAATGGTCCCATTCAAATGAAAGCGATAAATGTAAAGGGGGGGCCTAATACAACCTTAAACACCTGTACACAGATCCTAAAATAGTCCACCTGTGATTACAGACCTTAACCCTATAGTACAGTAGATAAAAATACTCCTTTAAAGGGGTACTCCGGCGCGAAGACCTCTTATCCCCTATGCCAAGGATAGGGGATAAGATGCCTGATCCCTGGGGTCCCGCCGCTGGGGACCCTCATGATCTTCCACGCCGCACCCCGTTTAAATCAGCCCCCGGAGCGTGCTCGCTCAAGGTCTGATTACTGCAGATCACGGGGACGGAGCCATAGTGACGTCACGCTCCGCCCCCTCAATGCAAGCCTATGGGAGGGGGTGTCCCCTCCTCCCCCCTCATTTCAGATCCATGTATCCTGTGGACCACTTGGTATTCGGTGGACTGCGTCGATGATCAGCCTTTTTTTTTTTTTTTTTTTTTTTTTTCTTCTCCCTTTGTTTAATGTTAATAAAATGGTTAGCGCGGGCTTGTTGGGTATTTTTTTTTATTTTACTTTACAGGCTTAGTAGTGAAAGCCATCTTTTAGAAGCAATTCATTACTAAGCCGGGGCTTAGAGTTAGCCCCAATTACAGCTAGCGCTAACCCCCCAATTATTACCCCGGTACCCATCGCCACAGGGGTGCTGGAAAGAGCCGGTACCAACAGGCCCGGAGCGTCAAAAATGGCGTGCCTAGGTGGTAACAGGCTGGGGAGGGCAAGTAACAATGGTCCTCACCCACCCTGGTAAAATAATGTCAGTCTGTTGCTGCTTGGTTGGTATTTGGCTGAAAATAAAAATAGGGGGGACCCTGTGCTGCTTTTTTTTTATTTGTTTTTCATATATATAATTATTTATGCAAAAAAAGCATAAAGTTTCCCCTATTTTTATTCTCAGCCAAATACCAACCAAGCAGAAACAGCCTGAGGTTACCAGTGTGGGTGAGGACTGGCCTACACCAGCCTGTTACTGCCTAGGCCCAGGAGCGCCATTTTTGACACTTTGGGCCTGTTGGTATTGGCTCTTCCCAGCACCCCAGTGGTGGTGGGTACCAGGCTAATAATTGGGGGTTAGCGTTAGCTGTTTTTTTTTGGCTAACACTAAGCCCGGCTTAGTAATGGACTCCCTCTATAAGTCGGCTTCCACTACTAAACCTGTAAAGTAAATACATTTTAAAAAAACACAACACGTTTAAAAAAGTTTGTTCCATAAAACTCCCTCACCCCCCCCCCCCCCCAAAAGCCCTCGTTAACCATTTTATAAACATTAAACAAAAAAACACTGGTCACCATACTCCTCAAAATGTAAAGTAATCCACAGGATAAGCGGATCTCAAATGAGAAGTCAAAAAAAATAAATAAATAAATAACGTTAGTACACTGAAGTATATAGATAGAAGTGGTGAAAAAAAGTAATAAACATGCATATAACACATTTATTTATTTATTTATTTTTTAGCTGCAAATTGGTGATTATGATAGTATGATAAATGTGCCATACATAAGCAAAACTAAAGCATAAAATGCCTACAGAACTACCAAAAGCATCGATGATAAATGTCCCCACTATCTCTGCATTTCTTTGAGTCTCATATCAAGTATCCTATAGAGATGCATAAGGTTAGTGACTTCTGGTTTACACAACAGAAGACGTGGGACGTGGACAGTCATCAGTCATGTAGGCAAGGAGTGGGACTGGAACAGCATCATATTGGGGAAATTGCTGCGGTGATGCTCCTCTTGCTAGGCAGCTTAAACCATAGTGTGTAACTATGGCAGATGGTATAAGAAACAAACATTCCAATGTAGAGATAAGTATATGGACCCAGGCTCGGCCTAAATAAGTGTAGTGACTACTTCTATATATATATATAAAGCAGGGGTAGACACAGCAGTCCTGAAGTGACACGGGGGAGCTAACTGTATCATAATCAAAGTGTGTGTGTGTGTGTGTATGTATGTATGTGTGTGTGTGTGTGTGTGTGTGTGTGTATATATATATATATATATATATATATATAATATATATATATATATATATATATATATATATATATATTATATAAATAATAAAATATGGGACGGTCCACACTATTTGGCGCCGAATTTGCAAGCTAAGTACCTCATAATTTCATAGTTTCATATCTTCATTTATTGCATTACAGCTGTATAGCTTTTCATGTTCTATCTATATACTCCTGTTTCATCTATATCTTTGTGCTAGCAGTGTGCTGCTGTATTCTCCTGTTGCTGTATATTTAGCCCAGCAGCCTGCACCTGCAAGCCAGGTTTTTACAATAGTTTGGAATTAATAGTGCTGGCCAACTTATTCTTGGATGGATAGATAGAGAGAGATATATAGTTTCACTCATTCACTCACCCATGATTTCTTGAAGAGTTTCTTTATTCAAGTGCATTCAGGATGAGTAGGAGAAACAAGTGTTCAAGGGGGAAGCTAAATGCGGAAGCATACCACTGGCGGCTACTAGTTTTGTGTCTGGAATGACTCTTCTTCTGGACGATGCTGGGTTAACCTGTGGTGGTATGCTTGTATTTGTACACATAAGAAAGATAGGTGATGGGGTCAAACATACATTGTGTGCAAAAAATAAAATGAAAGCATTTAAAACCACTTAAGATGACCTCAGTGACTATTACAGGAAAGAGGAGAGATTGTTTGTTTGTTTGTTTTTCTCATTCAAACCTAGGGGGCCTGTGACGTTTCACTTCATGATCCCCAGGGCTTCTCTTCTTAGGCTACATTCACACTGCTGGCTGTCTCCGGCAATGTGAAGCCCGTTATTTTAGGACCGAGAAAAGCCGGAGAAAAATTTGTGCTTGCACCCTCTTTCTCCGTTTTTTTTTCTCTACAAAATTTACAGTGGCTATTGAATACAATCTGGTCCATCGGGATCCCTTATTTGCCGGTATGCTTCGGCAAAATGCAAAAAAAAACTAGGGATCGACCGATTATCGGTATGGCCGATAATCACGATTTTGGGCATTATCGGTATCGGCAATTATGTTGCCGATAAGCCGATAATGCACCGCCCGCACCGCGACCGCCACCCCCTCGACCCACCGCACCTCCGACGCACCGCGTCGCACCCCCCACCGTGATGCTAGGCGGTATACCGGTATGGATTTTTTCCCATACCGCTATACCGGTTGGGCCCCTCCCCCACCCTCCGAGTGAATAAAAAATTTTACTTACCCGTAATGGGGGTGGTCCAGGCCACCCTTCCTTCATGTAGTGTCCGGGGGCGTTCTGGGTGGAGGGTGGTCCGGTCCGAGCTGTCCTTCTTCTCCCACGGTCTTCTTCTCCACTCCGGGCAGGTTCCGGCCTAGTACGCTGCATAGACACCGCTACGCCGTGACGTCAGGTGCGTCGCTGCGCACGGGCGTCACTGCGCAGCGACGTCTATGCAGCGTACTAGGCCGGAGCCTGCCCGGAGTGGAGAAGAGGCCCGCCGGAGAAGGACAGCCCGGACCGGACCACCCGGAACGCCCCCGGACACTACAGGAACGATGGATGGATGGCCCGGAGCACCCTGACAGGTAGGGGAGAGAAGCGGGTGGTGGCGGCGGCGGCCTATGGCCCCGAAAAAGCCACTGCAGATCATTGATTTAAAGCGCCCGCTTTAAATCAATGATCTGCAGCGGTGTCGCAGGGGGTTAAATAGCCGATAACTTATACCGGAATATCGGTATAAGTTATCGGCTATCGGCCCTAACCTGCACCGATTATCGGTATCGGCCCTAAAAAAAACAATATCGGTCGATCCCTAAAAAAAAACATAAAAAGAGGGAGTTTGATGGCAGAATTTGCCAGAGCATACCAGCAGTGTGAAAGGGGCCTTAGAAGATGAACGTGGCAATCTTCTCCTATAGCATTGATGGCGAACCTTTTTGAGTCTGAGTGCCCAAACCGTAATGCACGCCAACCTTTTTTTCCCTTTAAAGTGCCAGCACAGAAATTAAATCACAATACTGAGGTATAAGTTTAGAAAAAAAACTCACAGTTGACATAACTAATTAACATCTTTTTGTTTTAAAATAAGAACACAGAGTTCAATGATCCAAACTTTAATAGTTTATAGTTCCCCACATTAGATTGGCAGTATAGCTTCCCCCACAGACATACAGCCTTCAGCCATATACAGTGTATGGCTGGAGGCTGTAAGCCTGTGTACTGCCTCACTTCAGTGCTCCGTCCATCACTCCTCCAGTCCGGGGTCACAATCTACTGCAATGGCCTACAGGCCATAGCAGTAGGTCCTGGGAGGAGCGGTGGTCGGACCAATGAAGATGACATACATACAGGTAACTTACAATGCACGCGCATCCTCCTCCTCGCTGCTCTGCTGTTGCTATGGGCGCACGCACGGTGAATCAGTGACGTCCCTGCGTGTGCTACCTCCCAGCGGCCCCTGCGTTTTTGAAGTTAACACGGGCTGCAGAAAGGTAACTGGGACATCCTTGTGATCTGAAAAGATCTTTCAGGACACAGGGATGTCCTAAATGGGCTGATGGCGAACTATGGCCGCGTGCACTACCAACAAGCCCGGAGTGTCTGTGGCACATGTGCCATAGGTTTGCCATCAGTGTCCTACAGGGACACTCTCTATTGTCTCCAGGCCGGCAAACTTTAAAGGGGTACTTCGCTGCCCCAGCTTTTGGAACTTTTTGTTCTGAACTCTGGGTGTGGGTGGCAAGAAGTCGTGACGTGGCATGACGTCATGATGGGTGTGGCCATGAGGTCACGACCCCTTTTCTCACCACACCAAACGTTCTAAACAAACGCTGGGTGCTGCACAGAGATTGCGGGGGTCCCAGCTGCGGGATCCCTGTGGTCAGACATCTTATCCTCTATCCTTTGGCTAGGGGATAAGATGTCCAGGGGCGGAGTACTCCATTTCAGCCCGTAGTGTCTCCTCCATGGTATTCAACCATATGGGAGACGAATCGCGGTGCTCCTACGCCTGTGAGGAGGGAATAGAGATGCTCGCTTATCCTAACAAACAGTTGTCTCTTGGTCTTTCTTACATAGAAAAAAACAGGAGCAAATGATATACTACGTAGGTAGTTTTGCATGTGATAAGCTGGTTTAGGAAAATAGATTATCCCTCTTTTAGCTGAATAGTATTTTGTCTATTTTTCAGGTCCGTGGTCTCCTTTGGAACAAAGAACAGAACAATTGGTGTTGCAGCTAAGAATCAGGTACAGTATTCTCTACAACTAATCATTTAACCTATTAAGGACGTAGGGCGTATTTGTATGCCCTGCGCCCGGGCCCAGTATTTAAAATGGGGTCACGCGGTGACTCTGCATCATACCGGGTAGGTCCCGGCGGCTATGATAGCTGGGACCCTGGGCTAATGGCGTGTGGCACCAATCGTTGTACCGCGTGCTATTAACCGTTTCGACGCGGCGATAAACTGTGTTGATCGTTGTTAACTTTGTCTAAAATGAGAATGAATAAAAGCGATCAAAAAGTCCAATAAAAACAAAAATGGTACCAATTAAAAAAAAAGAAATAAAAAAAAAAAAAAAGATTATGGCTCCAAAAAATTAGCCCTTATTCCAGCCCGTAAGCGGGGAGAATTTTTTTTTTTTTTTTTAGGGTTCAGAAGATGAGAATTTTTAACGTATACATTTTCCTGCATGTAGTTATGATTTTGTTACAGAAGTGCGACAAAATCAAACCTACATAAGTAGGATATCACTTTAACCATATGAACCTACAGAATAAAGATAAGGTGCCATTTTTACCGAAAAATTTACAAAATTTAAAAAAAAATTCTTCAATTTTGTCGCACAATGAATTTTTTTTTTTCCGTTTTTTTGCATGGATTTTTTGGTAAAATGACTCACAGAATTGGTGGCGCAAAAAATAAGCCATCATATGGAATTTTATGTCAAAAATTGAAAGTTATGATTTTTAGAAGGTGATGAGGAAAAAATGAAAATGCAAGAAACGGAAAAACGCTGAGTCCTTAAGGGGTTAAATATATAAGGGGTACTCCGGGTTAGGGAAGTCTCCTGAGTGGTGACCTGGCTCTCCTAATGAATAGCGGTGTAAACCACTGCATCGACTCTCCCATTGAAATGCATAGAGGGGGTGTTGTCCACAGCTTTGTGTGGTGGTCGACAGAGGACCATATGGGAGGTCGCAGGGGTCCTAGCGGTCAGACAAGCTGTAGAGCTTACCTGATCACTGTGAGCCCCTCAGTCGTGATTGCTGTGGATGCCTGGAGTCAGACTTTTAGAGATCTGACGCTGATGTTGTATCCTAACAATAAACAGAAAACTGGAATACACCTTTTTAAAGGCAGCCATTTTTCCTTTGCTTTTGTTGTACTGTCAGAAATGATTGTATTTTAAAAACAGAGTAATTCATATTTATTCTCTTGTAGCTAGTTACCAATCCAACCAACACAGTATCCAGCTTTAAGAAGCTCCATGGTCGGGCATTTAATGATCCTTATGTCCAGAAGGAGAAAAATAATTTGTCTTATGAACTGGTCCAGACACGCAACGGAGGTGTTGGATTACGGGTATGTTTCTCATTGAGATTTCTATGATCTGTATACTACTTGTTTTTGTGGTTTTCTCTTTCTGTGGTGACCGTGTTTTGACCTTTTTGTTATTTTCAGGTGATGTACATGGATGAGCCACACACATTCAGTGTAGAACAGATAACAGCAATGCTTTTGACAAAACTCAAGGAGACTGCTGAAAGCAACTTGAAGAAGCCAGTGACTGACTGCGTCATATCTGTAAGTGTCAAAATATTGTCTAGCGATCAATGTATTACGAGGTGCAGGATCCTTCTGTCCTGTGGATATAGCACATACATTCTTCACTGACCAGTATAAGTAATAGAACTGTTATTTCATGTCCGTATTCAGTGGGTTATAGTGTTGCGTAACGTCCCAATCCATGGATCTCCATTTGCTGCAAAACTACGGATGCCATCATTCTCAGAGGCTTCTGCAATCTGTATGATGGGAGTTGTAGTTTTGCAACAACTGGAGAGACACAGAGTAAACACTTCTCTAGGGTAAGAAAGAGCATTAGTCTTTTTTAGCTGTCACATTGCAAACTATGATATTCTAGTGTTAAAGTCTGAGTTGATTGCTGCATAGATTATGTTCTACATTTTGGTAGGTTCCCTCATTCTTCACCGATGCTGAGAGAAGGTCTGTCTTGGATTCAGCACAGATAGTTGGCTTGAACTGTCTTAAACTGATGAATGATATGACCGCAGGTATGTCCCTTTTGTGAGTATCGTTTTGCATTCTTCCAGTGTCTTTAAAGCAGGTTAATGGGGTATTCTCATCTGTGACACTTGTGGAGTATCTTATCTTACCTCTGTGACCAGCCCCTTTTTTTTATTTTTAAATTTTTTGGACTTTGATCAGTTTGTGTAACTCCCATTGACTTAAAGGAGTAGTCCGGCGCGCACTTTTTTTCATTTTATCCCCTCCGGGCTGCAAAATAAAAGAAAACACTTTCTCTTACCTGCCAACAAGCCCCCGGAGCTCCGGTATAGGTGTTCGGTCCCCGGACTGTATTCTTCTTCCTGTTAGCCCGGCACGTCACACGGAGCTTCAGCCTATCACTGGCCAAGGCGGGACACCGCTGCATCCAGTGATAGGCTGAAGCTCAGTGTGACGTGCCGGGCTAACAGGAAGTAAGAAGAATACAGCCCGGGGACCGAACACCTGTACCGGAGTGTACTGGAGCTCTGGGGGCTCGTTGGCAGGTAAGAGAAAGTGTTTTCTTTTATTTTGCAGCCCGGACAGGATAAAATGAGAAAAGTGCGTGCCGGAGTACTCCTTTAAACTGGAGCTTGCTGAAATGCCGTAGCTTGCTCTGCTAGGCTGTTTATGCAAAACACCATTAAACCATATGCTGTCTCTTCCATATGCAGGACGTAGCTGTTTATGGCCACATAGCTATGCAGAATTGCAGAATCTCATTGGCCTCAATGGAACTCTGCTACTCTGTGCACACTACAGAAGTTCCATAGTGGAATTTCCACTGTGAATCCGTATTCGGCCTAACAAAATTAACCCTGATTCTGGGTAGCGCGGATCTAAGAATTCAGTGATGAATTTCCTTGCTGAATTTACAGCGTTTTCTATTTGGCAACAACATAAGGATCCATCATCTGGTTTACACCTATACACCTAGATTTTAATTTTATTTATTTATTAATTTTTTTTTAAAGTCTCCTTGAACTATGGTATTTATAAGCAAGATCTCCCAGCTTTGGAGGAGAAACCCAAGATTGTGGTTTTTGCTGATATGGGACATTCATCTTTCCAGATCTCTGCATGTGCCTTCAACAAGGGAAAGTTAAAGGTACGGTAGTCAATAACTAAAATGCTTTGCTGTTTCTAACTTTGCACCTAGACAATTATCAATGATATTATCGATGAGGGCTTTATGGGGTGTTCTACGGCTTCCCAGCATGTGTATTACACAGCCCGTTTTATCCATGACTGTTTAATACAATGTTTTCTTGTGCCTAGGTTTTGGGCACTGCCTTTGACCCGTATCTGGGAGGAAGGAACTTTGATGAAAAATTGGTTGAACACTTCTGCGCTGAGTTCAAAGCCAAATATAAGTTGGAGGTGAAGTCTAAAATTCGAGCACTTCTGCGGCTCTATCAGGAATGTGAGAAGCTGAAGAAGCTTATGAGCAGCAACAGCACTGAACTGCCACTGAATATTGAATGTTTCATGAATGATATTGACGTGTCAGGACGCATGAGCAGGTGAGCGTTTTTTTAGATGCCTTCAGTTTGGAGATACTGGGGGAGATCTATCAAAACCTGTCCAGAGGAAAAGTTACTGTGTTGCCTATAACAACCAATCAGATCGCTTCTTTCATTTTTCAGAAGCCTTTTCAAAAATGAAAGAAGCGATCTGATTGGTTTCTATGGGCAACTCAGCAAATCTCCCCCACAATTCCTATATTGAAGTACTTCATTCTAACTTATATAATCCAATACCTCAAGACAGATTTTTCCTTCATTTGTCCAGGCAGCACATGTGTTGCAAAAGATATTGTAACAAATATACAGGCTGCAGAGACTTTAGGATAACCCAACGTTCTTGTTACATTAACTTACTAGGTTTATAGCAGCTGGTTGCAGTACAAAACAATGGCTCAGCCCTATCTGTTGGAGACCAAAACTGTCTTTTCCCATAGTAAATTATCACAGTTCATTTTACCAGAACAATTTGAGAAAGGAAAGCTGATCTGTGATTGGTTGCTATTAGCAAATCAGACCATTTATGTTTAAAATTTTGGCTCAAAAAATAAACTGTCAGTCCAAAATATCATGTATTTCTAGATAAGTGATGCACTTTGTTTCCTAGAAAGCACATGTTCATGCTTTTGTTTTGGGTATATGATGGATCTTGTGTAATCTTACAGGTCAGAGTTTGAAGCATTATGTGCAGACCTCTTACAAAGAATCGATGCCCCCCTGCACTCTTTAATGGAACAGATCCAACTGCGGGTAGAAGAGATCAGTGCAGTAGAAGTCATTGGTGGTGCGACACGTATTCCAGCCGTAAAGGAACGCATTGCTAAGTTTTTTGGAAAGGATGTTAGCACCACTTTAAATGCAGATGAAGCTGTCGCAAGAGGCTGTGCACTTCAGGTAACGTAGCGCATAGTCCTAAATAGAGATGAGCGAATTTACAGTAATTCGATTCGTCGCAAACTTCTTGGCTCAGCAGTTGCCTGCGTAAATGAGTTCAGCTTTCAGGTGCCTAGGAGAGTCTCCAGCCCACCGGAGCACCTAAAAGCTAAAGTCAGCAACTGCCGAGCCAAGAAGTTCGTGACGAATCGAATTACTGGAAGTTCGCTCATCTCTAGTCCTAAACTAAAAACGTAGTCTTTGATTTCTGCCAGTTTCTGTAGAAAACTTTTTATATTGTTGTAGGCTGGTTAGTAATCTACTGGCGCTTTTCATAGTAGTCTTATTATTCCAAGGGAACTGTCACAGCAGTCGGACTGCCCTCCATCAGACCCTTATCTTCTATGTTATGGATAGAGCATGTCTGGTTTGGCTGGTTGTTAGGGCATGCACTTGAACAATGTAGACACCTTTTCTTAAAGGGGTACTCCAGCCCTAAGACATATTATCCCCTATCCAAAGGATAGGGGATAAGGTGTCTGATCGCGGGGGTCCCCCACAATCTCTCATGCAGCACCCACCTGTGTGAGCTCCACGCAGCGCTGGAGGCTCAGAGTCTGAGGCCTCGCGACTACAGGTCTGGAGTATCGCGACATCACGACCCGCCCCCTCAATGCAAGTCTATGGGAAGGGGCGTGATGTCAAAGGGGCGGAGTTGTGTCGTCACGATACTGCGGCCCCGTAGTCGTGAGGCTTCAGACTCGGAGCCTCCAGCGCTGCGTGGAGCTCACACAGGTGGGTGCTGCATGAGAGATTGCAGGGTCCCCTTTGGGTAGAGATCCTATGGCCAGAGTACCCCTTTAAATCATCAAACCTCCAATGGGTTAAGTTAGTTGTAAAAGTCCACATTTTATCATCACTGAAGGGAAATGCAAATATACAATTGTATAAGAATAGCTAAATATCTTAGAGCCAAGTAGAGACATGTAAAGCTTGTGTCACAGGCCTCTGCAGCTTAAAGCCGAGTAGAATGGAATAGGAATAGAAGTGCTCCATACACCTCTTGAATGAATCGCTGTTGGAAAAGGCGCACTTAAATTATCCTGATCTTGTTCAACCTGTTGAGTGTTGCTATAGAAATAAGTCTGTAGTGGTAGGGGGGGGGAATCCTTCAATATAGTCTGAGAGTTAATCCACTAGAACAAAGAAATGGTGGATAAATAGAAATTAACAGAGAAGCCTTAAAGACCAGATCACACAGGTGATCAAAATCCTGTAGAATTCATTGGTCATCATTTCCACAGAATTAATTGGGTAATGTTTATTTATTTCACATTTTTCTGCAGTGCGCTATCCTCTCACCAGCCTTCAAAGTTAGAGAATTTTCAGTCACAGATGTAGTACCCTATCCCATTTCTCTGAAGTGGAGTACGGAAGCAGATGAAGCAGAAGGGTAAGTAAATATCATAATATCCTAAATAATGAGGTTTTCCCATCATAGAAGGTTATCAGTAGTAGGTAGTGGGGGGCAGCACTTCTCTCCTGGTGAAGGTTTAGTTCTGATTGTTAATAACCTCTGGGATACCTACCAATCGCAGAGATCCCTTCGGCATTGTCTTAAACAGCAGCACGGACAGCTGAACTACAATAATAAGGAGCCTGATCCTCACCATTAGAGATGAGCGAACTTACAGTAAATTCGATTCGTCACGAACTTCTCAGCTCGGCAGTCGATTACTTTTCCTTTCAGCTTTCAGGTGCTCCCGTGGGCTGGAAAAGGTGGATACAGTCCTAGGAGACTCTTTCCTAGGAATGTATCCACCTTTCCCAGCCCACCGGAGCACCTGAAGGCTGAACTAATTTACGCAGGATGCCATCAACTGCCGAGCCGAGAAGTTCGTGACGAATTGAATTTACTGTAAGTTCGCTCATCTCTACTCACCACTGATGTAATGCATAGGCTAGAGCAGTGATCTCCAACCCGCGGACCTCCAGATGTTGCAAAACTACAATTCCCAGCATGCTGGGAGTTGTAGTTTTGCAACATCTGGAGACCCGCAGGTTGGAGACCACTGGGCTTAGAGCATTATTGTGAGAAAATCTTTCTTGGGTAGTAATCTTAAAGTACGTTCTCCTAAAGGTTAATGTGCAAATATGTAAAATGATATATAAAGTTGTGCACACATGCAGTGGGCTTTAATCTGAACACCCCCCCCCCCCCCACCATCTCTGTACTGCATAATGGTGTTTCTTATAGACATTGTAGATGGTGAGATGGGGAGCTGGGTGAGGTGCATATAAGGGGGTGGTTCACATAACCTGGCACCATGTTTAGACTATATGTAGCCCAACGTTGCTTCTATGGGTTATACTATTTATTGCAGAGTATTCTGTGTACATGAATGCAGATAAATGGGCACGGTAGTATAATTATGGTTTATAGGTTGGTTTTAGAACTAAAAATCAGCCCAGTAAATGTCCTGTCTGATGTAGATTGGTGCAGTTGGAAGTTTTTTTTTTATTAGAAATATTTAATCACTATCCAAATGTAAATTTGTAACATAACCAGAGTTTCAAGTCTGGATACAAGTAGTGGCCACAAGTATCCTCTCTGGGTCCTCTTCTTCTTTATGTGTTTGTAAGTAATATAGGAGAAGGTTTGGTAGCTAAGGCCGTGGAATACACAGTGTGCAGTAAGGTTGAAAAACGAGCTAAACTCAAGAACCAATGGGACATGAGCTGAAGTTGCGGTGGGGAGGGGGAGAGATCATAAGCAACATGAGAATCTTATTTTACTGAAAGAGTAGTAGATGCTCGGAATAAACGTCCAGCAGACTTGGTTGGTAAATCCACAGTAAGTGACTGTAAACTTGTCTGGGGTAAAAAATTATAGTAGAAGTAATCTTTTTTTTGTATTTCTGTGACAATTCTGTACATGGACAACTCGCCAATTAATGGAACTAAATCCTTTTCCAGTTTCCATGAAGTCTTCAACAAGAACCATGCAGCTCCGTTTTCTAAAGTCCTCACTTTCTATAGGAAGAATCCTTTCCAGCTTGAGGCGTTTTATTCTGATCCTTCCAGGGTCCCTTATCCTGAAGGTAAAATAGGTAAGGCCTTGCAGGGATTTTGCAGACTACTATGAGATTATTCATTTTGGTTGGTTTATAAGTGTGCATGAAGAAACGTGCATGGATATATAGCTTTTTCATGCTGTAAATCTTGGGAGAGATTTATCAAAACCAGTGTAGAGGAAAAGTTAACCAAATGCCCATAAACAACCAATCAGATCGCTTCTTTCATTTAAAAAAAAAAAAAAATCCTATGAAAGAAGCGATCTGATGAGTAGCTGGTCAGCTTTTCCTCTGCACAAGTTTTGATAAATCCCCCCCCCCCCCCCCAAATGTGTGTGAGAAAAGTGTTTCTACCAGAGATGAGCGAACTTACAGTAAATTCGATTAGTCACGAACTTCTCGGCTCGGCAGTTGATGACTTATCCTGCATAATAAATTAGTTCAGCCTTCAGGTGCTTCTGTGGGCTGGAAAAGGTGGATACAGTCCTAGGAATGAGTCTCCTAGGACTGTATCCACCTTTTCCAGCCCCCCGGAGCACCTGAAAGCTGAACTAATTTATGCAGGAAAAGTCATCAACTACCGAGCCGAAAAGTTTGGCGAATCAAATTTACTGTAAGTTCGCTCATCTCTAGTTTCTACATAAATTTGACAGGTTTTGATCTGCGAACTGTTGGTAGGGGTTACAGTGTAGTTTACCATGTTGTTCAGAACTGCTAAAAGCATACATTTGTGATATTTTCTATCTGGAAATATTCTGAAACTCTCCATTCCTTACAGGTCAGTTTCTTGTTCAGAATATTTCACCATCTAAAGACGGAGAAAAAGCTAAAGTGAAGGTGAAGGTTCGTGTGAACACTCACGGTATCTTTAGCGTTTCTACGGCTTCTGTGATAGAGAAAATGGAAGTGGATGAAGCTGAGGAGCAAACTGCGGAAAGTGGAGTGGAAGCCAAGAACCAAGGATCTATGGAAGAGGATGTAAGTAGTTCTTAGAAAAAGAATGCTGGGTTTCTCAGACTTGCTTATCTTAAAGGGGGGGGGGTGAATGATATCCCTGCTAAGGGGGAAGCATTCTTTCTATTGGTTTTTGTCATAAATGTTGTAAAAGGTTGTCCTGACGCCTTGAGGAAAAACCGGCAAATGCTGTGAAAGAACAAAACGCTACTTGCCTTCCCCACTAACGCCAGGGCTGCCATTGGGGTACAGCCAATACCCCAGTGAGGGGCAAAGACTCCCCACTGCACCATCCCTGCAGTAGCGCCAGCACAGAAGACCAATGTTTAAACAGTGGTCTCCTGCTCCTGCACATCATCCACCCCCCCCCCCCCTTTTTTATTTTTATTTTTTCTTCTTCCCCGTGAGTGTCCACGATTGGGAGATTCTACTGTATTTAATGACCCTTCTAGTGTTTCTGGTGCATATGTGAATGTTTCTATTTAACTGCTTTAAAAAAAAAAAAGTGCATGAACACTGCCATATTTTTGCTCTATCCAGTTAACCTCATCTGTTTGTGCCTGGGTTTTTCTTTCAGAAATCTGTCCAGCAAGATCAACCAGATGCTGGACCACCGCCCCAGGTACAAACCGATGAGCATCCTCCTCCTGAGTCCACCAGTGAGGAACACAAAATGGCTGACACTGAAAAAGTGAGTTTATTATTTTTTTTGTATTTTTTTTTTTTTGTATACTTTTTGCCTTTCAGCTTTCTTCTGAAGTCTCTCATGTCTCCAAAAATCATATAATACTGTGGCTTTACCAGCTATCAAGTCTACATGGGATGTTCCTTAGTTGTTTAGAGTTAGGGGTGTGTCCTTACACAGTCTGACACTGCCCAATCAGTGCTGACGGTATCGGACTCTACAGCAGTGTTTCCCAACCTGGGTGCCTCCAGCTGTTAAAAAAACTACAACTCCCAGCATGCCCGGACAGACAAAGGCATGCTGGGAGTTGTAGTTTTGTAACAGCTGGAGGCACCCTGGTTGAAACACTGCTGTAGAGGCACACCCTCTTGACAAAGAATGATCATAGTTGTCAGTTTATTCTTTTTGTGGCTAATACAAATATTGCTAGAACAGAGATGTCAGGAAAGCTGACCAGGCCTCTCTAGAATTAGAGATTTCTTTTAGGTATTTGTATTGTATTGCTTTCAGTCTTTGTGTGCCCCAGAGGAGGATTTGGAGATGACATATGTACAAATGGCTCTGGATTCCAAATCATCAGACCATACTTGATCTCCAATAAGCATCAGGTCCCTAAAATGTCTCATCTAGGTTTCTGTTTAGGAATAAAAGGGCATTACTGCCTTCTTGGGCAACTTTGCCATTTAGCCCTTGACTACACTGGGACTCTTTGTAGCACAAGTTATAGATTTCTTTCTTAACTGGAGTGTCAGCTGTGGTCCATACGATTTGAATAGAACTCAGTGGCCCAGATTTACTTAGACAGTGCAGACTAAAACTAGACAGTCTGAGGCACTGATACATCTGGCACAATTGCAGTCTGTTTGCTAAATCTGGCACAACTATGTATTTGAGTATTTAGTACAGACCAGCTATTGGTTTACTTTACTTCAAAATGAGCGTCGTGCCTGCCATGCACCCTTTATGACTAGCCATGCCCTTTGAGACAGAAAAGTGTCTTAACTAGGGATCGACCGACCCACCCGCCGCACCGCCCCCTCGACCCACCCCCCACCGTAGTGCTGGGCGGTATACTGGTATGGATTTTTGCCCATACCGCTATACCGGTCAGGCCCCTCCCCCACCCTCCGAGTCAATAAAAAAAATATTAAACTTACCCGTAATGGGGGTGGTCCGGGCTATCCATCCTTCCTTCCTGTAGTGTCCGGGTGGAGGGTGAACCAGTCCGAGCTGTCCTTCTCCAGGGGTCATCTTCTCCACTCCGGGCAGGCTCCGGCCAAGTATGCTGCATAGACGCCGCTACGCCGTGACGTCAGGTGCGTCGCTGCGCACGGGCGTCACTGCGCAGCGGCATCTATGCAGCGTACTAGGCTGGAGCCTGCCCAGAGTGGAGAAGATGACCCCCGGAGAAGGACAGCCCGGTTCACCCTCCACCCGGAATGCCGCCGGACACTACAGGAAGGATGGATGGCCCGGACCACCCTGACAGGTAGGGGGAGAGAAGCGGGTGGCAGCGGCGGTCTATGGCACCGCAAAAGCCACTGCAGTGCATTGATTTAAAGCGCCCGCTTTAAATCAATGATCTGCAGCGGTGTCGAGGGGGGATAAATAGCCCATAACTTATATCGGTATAAGCTATCGGCCCTAACCTCCACCGATTATCGGTATCGGCCCTAAAAAAAACGACATCGGTCGATCCCTAGTCTTAACACCTAAGGCACAAATCAGTAAATCTGTTTTTTGGGGGGGGCTGCACCTATAGCCTACTGCACTCCACTCCTTTTGCAGCATATTGTTTTCTTTTAGAACCAGTCCTAGAAATCAATTTATTAATTTTTTTCTTCACAAAGCCATTTGCAGATCTCACAGGTTATTGATGTATTCATGTGAGATCATATGACTATGATATATTTTGATGATGATTATTTTTTTATGGATTTTTTTTTTTTTAAAGGTGGAAAAGAAAAGTGATAAGCCTCCTGAGGCCAAGAAGCCAAAGATCAAAGTAAAGAACACTGAAGTGCCTATAGAAGCAAACTTTGTGTGGCAGCTAGGGAAAGACCTACTCAATATGTACATTGAGAATGAGGTAAGTAGGGGGTTAAGAGCGGCTTATTCCTCAGGTCTGGTTTAATTGTTTGGTCACATCAGTAGTAGAGGCCAGTACACAGGCTAAAGCAATGCTGTTGGGGTACGTGGACATGGACTGTGTCCCCCTCCCGTGAAAGGACTGTTCTTCACAAGCACCTTGAACATTTTTGCTTTCATGTTATGGACACAAAATCCGTCCTGACTGCATTTCTGATGACCTAAACCAGGAATTGAATCCATAATGTGGAAGCCAAAATTTGCATGCAATGCACTAATGGGAAAGCAGCTCTAGGATACGTTCACATGTACGCAGATTTGATGCACAGGATTTTCTGCTGCAGATTTTAATGTAAACTAAATGACTGAGCGCAGCTTCTAATCTGCAGTTACAAATCCTGCGCATCAAATCTGCACAGGAGCCTGAATGTGTGAACGTACCCTTACAAAGAACACACCCTTTCTATTGCCCTGTGTCCACATGGCAGTTTCTCAATTTCAGTTTATTCTGTTTGAGAAGAGTTCAGACTGTCTTGAAGGATGCGCTGCTATAATTATTAGTCTCATCCCCTAGTGACGGGAATAATTACAGCTTCAGATATACAGTAAGCCTGTTTACAACAGCTTTGTCGCTTAGCGTCTGCACCTGTTTCCTTAGAGATCTTTATTTTCCAAATTCCAGGGAAAGATGATTCTTCAGGACAAGCTAGAAAAAGAGAGGAATGATGCAAAGAATGCTGTAGAGGAATATGTCTATGAATACAGAGACAAGCTTTCTGGGCCATATGGCAAATTCATCAGTGAAGAGGTAAGTGGATTGCTAGAAGCCTCCCTTCCCTACCATTGGATAGAGTTGTCATTCTGGAAAATGTATCGTCAAAGGCAGATGTAGAATAAATGATTTGCACTTTCCCCAGGATATGAGTCGGTTTTTGGAGCTTTTGACAGAAACTGAGGACTGGTTGTATGAAGATGGGGAAGATCAGTCCAAACTGGTGTATGTTGAGAAGCTGGCTGAGCTTAAGGTATGCATACCATAACCCAAAAGAGTCTATGCTGTTACGTTTTAATGGGGTATTCCGGCTTTATAAATCTCATACCCTATCCAAAGGATAGAGGATGAGATGTATGATCGCAGGGGTCTCACCGCTGGGGACTCCGATCTCTGTGCAGCCCCCGGCATTCTGTGAGGGGCGCTGCCTCGGGAACTTAACATCACAGCCACGCTCCCTAGCGAAGTCACGCCCCTCCATTCATGTCTA
Source organism: Hyla sarda (assembly GCF_029499605.1). NCBI lineage: Eukaryota > Metazoa > Chordata > Amphibia > Anura > Hylidae > Hyla > Hyla sarda. Next base: position 57,577,623 of record NC_079190.1, on the reverse strand, counting down.
TGGGAGGGGGCGTGACGGCGTGATAGACATGAATGGAGGGGGCGTGGCTGTGATGTCACGTCCCCGAGGCAGCGCCCGGCACAGAATGCTGGGGGCTGCACAGAGATCACGGGGGTCCCCAGCAGCAGGATCCCTTTGAATAGGGGATAAGATTTATAAAGCCGGAATAACCCTTTTTAATGAATGTCTTGCTTAGAGAATTGAATAGGAAAATAACTGTCAGAACTCCCTTACCCAACTCTGCTAGCAAGTAAGAAAAAGAAAGGTGTTATCCCTATCCACAGGATGGGGAAACAAGCTGATTGGTGGAGGTCTGGCTTCTGTGAACCCTACTGATCCTTTGAACAGTGCTATTATCTTGGCAATTGTCGAAGTCCCATAGATGCTGGATCTAACAGTGATCAAGTGTGTGTGCTTTTAACCCCTTAACCCGTATATTTACGTCCTGCGCCGGCTCCCGCGATATGAAGCGGGATCGCGCCGCGATCCTGCATCATATCTCTTCGGTCCCGGCGCTCATCAACGGCCGGAACCCGCAGCTAATACAACACATTTCCGATCGCGGCGATGTGCGGTGTTAACCCTTTAGAAGCGGCGGTCAAAGCTGACCGCCGCTTCTAAAGTGAAACTGAAAGTATCCCGGCTGCTCAGTCGGGCTGTTCAGGACCGCCGCGGTAAAATCGCGGCGTCCCGAACAGCTGATCGGACATCGGGAGGGCCCTTACCTGCCTCCTCGGTGTCCGATCGACGAATGACTGCTCCGTGCCTGAGATCCAGGCAGGAGCAGTCAAGCGCCGATAATGCTGATCACAGGCGTGTTAATACACGCCAGTGATCAGCATAGGAGATCAGTGTGTGCAGTGTTATAGGTCATTTAACCCCTTCCCTAATAAAAGTTTGAATCGCCCCCCTTTTCCCATAAAAAATAAATGAATAAATAAACATATGTGGTATCGCCGCGTGTGTAAATGTCCGAACGCAAAAAATTAGTCCTCATAACGCCCTGTACGTGGAAAAATAAAAAAGTTATAGGCGTCAGAAGATGACATTTTTAAACGTATACATTTTCCTGCATGTAGTTATGATTTTTTCCAGAAGTGCAACAAAATCAAACCTATATAAGTAGGGTATCATTTTAACCGTTTGGACCTACAGAATAATAAGGTGTAATTTTTACAGAAATATGCACTGCGTAGAAACGGAAGCCCCCAAAAGTTACAAAATGGCGTTTTTTTTTTTTCGATTTTTGTCGCACAATGATTGATTTTTTTTTTTTTTCGTTTCGCTGTGCATTTTTGGGTAAAATGACTAATGTCACTGCAAAGTAGAATTGGCGACGCAAAAAATAAGCCATAATATGGATTTTTAGGTGGAAAATTGAAAGGGTTATGATTTTTAAAAGGTAAGGAGGAAAAAACGAAAGTGGAAAAACCCTGAGTCCTTAAGGGGTTAAAGGGGTACTCCGCACCCCTAGACATCTTATCCCCTATCCAAAGGATAGAGGATAAGATGTCAGATCGCGGGGGTCCCGCTGCTGGGGAACCCTGGGATCTCGGCTGCAGCACTCACCTGTACGGCTTTCACCTCACACCGGCAACGCTGGAGGCTTCAGATCCCAACCACAATGGCGGAAGAGCGTGACGTCACAACTCCGCCCCGTGTGATGTCATGCCCTGCCCCCTCAATGCAAGTCTATGGGAAGTCTGTCACACCCCCTCCCATAGACTTGAGGGGGCGGGGCGTGATGTCACACTGGGCGGAGTTGTGACGCCACGCTCTTCCGCCATTGTGGTCGGGATCTGAAGCCTCCAGCCTTGCCGGTGTGAGGTGGAAGCCGTACAGGTGGGTGCTGCAGCCCCCATCTAAATCATTAGATCAGTTTGGATCCATATAACCATACTTCTGTCAAACTATAATGGTTTTCATTCTAAATAAAAAGCCATGAGGCTTAGAGTTAACGGAGCCTAACTCCTGAGTAGGTAACTAGCTTCCTGTTCCTTGGTCCTTAGTTCAGCACTGTTTGTATTTATGTGGGTCTATATTTGTATTCTCATTTAGAAACATGGTAACCCAGTCAATGAACGGTATAGAGAAGCAGAAGATCGGCCAAAACTCTTTGAAGATCTTGGCCAAAGGTTACAGCACTACGCAAAGATTGTAAATGAATACAAGAATCAGGTACGTGCCAAAACTTCATGATGGTTAAATGTAGTAGTATTTTTTTTTTTTTTTATTTCTTGACGTTTTAAACTGTGTGTGGCTTGCTGAGGCTCCCACTAAAACTAAGGGACAGCCGTGCTCAAAGTGCCTCCTACTTTTTTATTAAGCAACTCATGGGGGTTTCTGCCCTCGTTACCCCACTGATGATGAGGGGGAAAAAAAAGAACTTTGTCACAATGCCATATCAGAAGTTCTTAACCCATTAAAGGGAGGGCTACTCTGCCTCTAGGCATCTTATCCCCTATCCAAAGAATAGGGGAAAAGATGTCCGATCGCGGGGGGCCCGCTGCTGGGATCACTGATCTCTGTGTGGCATCTGGTGTTTGCTTAGAACGTTTGGAGCGGGGGTTGTGACGTCATGGCCACGCCCTCTCAACGCAAGTATGGGGGGGGGGGGGCTTGGCAGCCATAGACTTGCATTGAGGGGGCGTAGTGTGACATCACGAGGGGCGTGGCTATGACATCATGAACCCCACCGCCTGCTCCAAGCGTTCGACAAAATGTTCCGAACGCTGGGGCGGCGGAGTACCCCTTTATGCACAACTCCGTACCAGCAGAGCACCAATCTAACTGATCAATGTAATTGCATAGCATTGATCAGTATAACAATCTGTTGATTGCTTATGAAAGTCACCTGGGAATAAAAAATGAAAATAAAGTTTTTAAAAATATGAAAACTCTCAATAAAAACTTATATCCCCACCTCCCCTCCCTTTTCCAGTCTTTCAGATAAAACAATGTAAACAAAATTAATTAAACCATGTGTGGTATCGCAGTGTGTGGAAATGTCTAAACTATTAAAATATAACTGATCCACATAATAAACGAAAAATACTAAACTCCAGTCTTCTAAATTGTTGTTTACATAAAATATCATTAAAAAATTGTAAACAAAAGCTATATAAAGTGGGTTTCACTGTAATCATACTGACTTAAGAATAAATATGATGGGGGAGATTTATCAAAACCTGTGTAGAGGAAGAGTGGTGCAGCCAATCAGAGCGCTTCTTCTATTTTTCAGAGGCCTTGTTTAAAATGAAAGAAGCAATCTGGTTGCAATGGGTAAATAGTCAGCTTTCTCTATCGGCTCCATTGGGGGACACAGATCGTGGGTGTATGCTGCTGTCTCTAGGAGGTGTGACACTATGGTAATAAAGTCGGCTCCTCCCAGCAGGATATACCCGCCTTCAGGCTCTGAGCTAATCAGTTTAGGCTTAGTGTCTGAAGGAGGTGGACATGGTCTGGATTTCTCCAGACCAGGTCTTCCTATTTTTTTGTTTTCCTAGTTAGGGACGTGTTTTAGTTTTTTTTATTCCTTTTTCTTTTCTGTTTTCAGGTGGGGACTCGGGGACTCCGGTTCCCTGTTTCCCCATTGCGAGTAAGGGGGCACAGACATTGCGTATATGCGCTGTTCACCCCCCCTCGCCAACGGTCAGCGCCTGGGTTGGTACCTCATGGGTCCGGGTCCCCCTATTTCCCTGCTCGCCTCGCTCGCGCATAGCAGCCAGGCGTGATGCAGGTAACTAAAGCTGACTGAAGACTCCATTAGGTAAGTTCTTCTGACTGAGGTAACTACTTTCCCTCTTTCTCCTCAGGTGCAGACTTGCAACTGCTGGAGACCCCCTGTTTTTGGCCCACCTTTTCAGATTATGAGGCTGGCTTACTGGGGATGGACTTTTATTCTGGACTTTATTCTGGGGAGCAGTGGCATCTGAGGGGGCATGTACCTTATGTTTTGCACTTACTGTGAACAGCGCCTTATACGCGGCTGACAGCCGCTGCGCTGGTATGGGCCGGGCGTTCTCTGCGCCGGCAGCGCCTTATATGCGGCTCATAGCCGCGGCGCTGGTACGGACCGGGCTTTCAGCGCCGGCTTACTTTCGCTTCTCCGGCAGTCTCTGCCGGCGTATTAGCCGCCCGCTCTGTTTCCCCGAGCGCATATGTGACTGACATGTGCGCTCGGGACAAGGAGCTGGTGCCATTATAGCTCCTTCTCGGCCTGTTCTTAGCTCCGCCCACAGGGCTGTCGGAGCTATTCTGAGGCGCGAAATTGCCTCCAATCAGCGCCGTGGGAGCGTGATTTTCAGTCAGAAGGGGGCCAATTAGTTAGTGCCTCTGCTGCAGGCATGCCCCCCTCTACTATTGGCTGGCCTGTTTCTCACACTAGCTGCACGGAGCCCTTCTCCTCACTGCAGCTGCCAGGGGACACAGACTAGGGTGAGAAAGTTCCTGTCTTTTTTTTTTTTTCTCATGATGTCTGTACCCAGAGCTGTTCCTCCCTCTAAACAGAAACCTGGAACGTCAGTGACTTAGGCTGGGTTCACACTACGTTTTCTCCCATACAGGAGCGCATACGGCAGGGGGGAGCTAAAACCTCGCGCTCCCGTATGCCTTCGTATGCGCTCCCGTATGTAATTCATTTCAATGAGCCGGCCGGAGTGAAACGTTCGGTCGGCTCATTTTTGCGCAGTATGCGCTTTTACAACCGGACCTAAAACTGTGGTCAACCACGGTTTGAGGTCCGGTCGTAAAAGCGCAACAATGAGCCGACCGGACCGAACGTTTCACTCCGGCCGGCTCATTGAAATGAATTACATACGGGAGCGCATACGAAGGCATACGGGAGCGCAAGGTTTTAGCTCCCCCCTGCCGTATGCGCTCCCGTATGGGAGAAAACGTAGTGTGAACCCAGCCTTATTTTGTCTGTAAGCACTGTAGTACCAAAATGCCTGGCTCTACTGAGCCGACTTGCCCTGCCTGCTCCACTGCTCCCCCAGACCCCTGGTACCCCCTGATGCCCTTTCGTTTCCGGTGGGTTCAGCTGCTCCACCAGCCTGGGTTTCTTCCCTGACACCCAGTATGTGGCTGACTTGACTCAAGTCTCCCGTTTGGTGGCTGAGGCCTCCCGGGAAGTGGTGTCCGCCTTGAAGGGGTCTTCCCTGCGCAGGGCCTCTGAGAGGGCCCCCTCCTCATCTCCATATACTTAACATTCTCACAAGCGTACTAGGGGTGCCTCGTCTGACTCTTCCATTGAATCTTCAGATAGACGTGAGCGTTCCCCTCGTGCTGTCTTCCGGGCACAAATGTCGCTCCTCCAGAGGACGTTCTCGGAGTCGCCGCTCTGCCACGCCAGAGCCGCGTACCCGGTGATGTTCGCCCCCCCCCCCCTCCAGGACTGCCTCTACTCATTCACATTCTCCTGGTGGACAAGGCTTCCGAGCCGGCATCTGACTCAGAGGACCGCTCAGACTCAATTGCAGCGATGAACTCATTGGTGACAGCCCTAAGAGACACCTTTCACTTACAGGACCCAGGATCTTTGGATGTCAATCCAGGAGTATCCTTTCATCGTGCTAAGCCAGCACCTCAAAGGTTCAGCTCTCACGCTGACTTTGACGACATTCAGGAATCTGCATGGAAACATCCAGACAAGAGGTTTCCGGGAGTCAAGACGATTCAAGAACGTTATCCATTTGACAAGGACTTTGTCACTAAGGTGGTTTCCCCTCCCTCAGTGGATCCACCAATCTCCCGGATCTCTAAGGTGACTACACTGCCACTGGCAGATGCCGCTGCCTTCAAGGATCCCACGGACAAGAAGGTAGAATCCTTAGCGATGTTTGCCTCCTGAAGCAGCTGGCTCTTCTCTTCTTCCCATCTTCGCCTCGACATGGGTTTCCAAGGCTCTGTCGGAGTGGTGCCAAAAGCTCCATCTGGATTTCTTAGCGGGATCCCCCCCCAGAGGATCTATCTGCTCTGGCTCTCCAATGCTCTAAAGCTGGGGACTTCCTGTGGGCAGCTTCCATGCAGTCAGCCCGTTGTTCTGCCTTTGCTGTGGGTCACCTAGCAGCCCTCCGCCACTCTATGTGGCTTAAAGCTTTGAATGCGGATGCCGCTTCCAAAATGTCTCACTAAGCTTCCCTTTACGGGTGGCCGTCTTTTTGGCAAACGCCTTGATGAGATCATCTCTGAGGCAATGGGAGGTAAGAGTTCCTTGTTACCTCAAAATAAGGCTCGCCCTACGTCCCAAAGGAAGTCCTTTTCCTTTCGGTCCTTTCGGACCTCTGGCTCCAGCAAAGGGTCCGGGCAGGCGCCCTCGCGGGACAAGAAGGCTCCCTCGTTCCGGGCACGCCCGTCTTGGAAGTCGGACTCCAACCGGTCTGGCCGTTTTGCGCCCAAATCAGGCAACCGCAAACCCATTTCCGCATGAAGTGAGGCCCCCACCTGCGGTTTCTTCTCAGGTGGGAGGTCGTCTCTTGCTTTTTCGAGACATCTGGACCTCACACATTCAGGACTCTTGGGACAGGGACGTGGTATCCAATGGTTACCGAATCGAATTCGCCTCCCTTACCGACGGATCGCTTTTTTCGATCCCGGGCCCCCCCGGTCTTCTCCTCTGGCGAAGCAATTTCGAGCGGCTCTCCAGTCTCTGCTTCTCCAGGGGGTTATCGTTTCTATTCAAATCTCTTTGTGGTCCCCAAGAAGGACTGTTCTGTGCGACCAATCCTAGACCTCAAGCGTCTCAACCGTCACCTTCTTATCCGCCACTTCCGAATGGAATCTCTCCGTTCGGTAAGGGAGTTCCTTTCATCGGTGGACATCAAGGATGCCTACCTCCATGTGCCAATATTTCCAGGCCATCATCGGAAATGGCCTGGAAAATGTTACGGTTGAGGGGAATCTCGGTGATACCCTATCTGGACGACCTTCTCATCAAGGCTCCTACCAGAGCCCAGACTCTGGAGAATCTGGACGTCACCCTCCACACTCTGGATCGCTTCGGGTGGATGGTCAACCAGGACAAGTCAGTCCTTCGTCCTACCCAGTCTTTAACCTTCCGGGGACTTCGTTTCGACACAGCCTCTGCCCGAATTTGTCTCCCGTCGGACAAACGTCTGGCGCTTTGGTCGGGGGTCCGCTCCCTTCGGACCGAGGTCTCAGTCCCCGTCCGCACTTGTATGGAAGTCCTGGGTCGGATGGTGGCAACTATGGAGGCCGTACCCTTTGCCCAGTTTCATTACCGCCCCCTTCAACTGGCGATTCTCTCTCGATGGAACAGATTGTTCTCCCTCGCGAGGTCCGTCAGTCTCTGCTCTGGTGGCTCCGCTCCCCCCTTCTTCTCCAAGGGCGGTCATTTCTTCCCCTTCACTGGCAAACTGTTACAACGGATGCCAGCCTGTCGGGCTGGGGCGGCGTGTTCAGGGATTGGACGGTTCAGGGACTCTGGTCTCCCCGGGAGACCCTTCTTCCGATAAACATATGGGAATTACGGGCGATTCTTCTTCTTTTGTCTTCTTCATTGGGAGTCCCGTCCTGTCCGCGTTCAGTCCGACAACGCCGCGGCCTTGGCGTACATAAATCGACAGGGCGGCACTCGTAGCCATGGCTACTCGCAGCCATGGCAGAGGTGAGCAAGATTCTCACCTGGGCGGAAAGCAAGGTTTCGGCGATTCACATTCCGGGAGTGCTCAACTGGGAAGCGGACTTCCTCAGTCGGTCCTCATCCGACCCGGCGAGTGGTCTCTACATCCAGAGGTCTTCGCGCAACTCTGGGGCATTCTGGACGTGGACCTCTTCGCGTCCCGACACAATCTGGACCCTGGCTCTGGCCGTGAAAGCCCTAGTGATTTCTTGGGTGGGGTTTGCCCTACCTTATCTGTTTGCTCCCCTTCCTCTCCTTCCCAGGGTGCTGAGAAAGCTCAAAGCAGAGGACGTCCTCTCCATTCTGGTAGCTCCAGATTGGCCCCGAAGGTCGTGGTATGCCGACGTAGTCGGGCTTCTGGACGACGCTCCACTGCGCCTTCCGCTCCGTCCAGACCTGCTGTCTCAGGGTCCTCTTTGCCACCCCAATTTACAGTCGCTGCATTTGACGGCGTGGCGGTTGAGACCGCGGTTTTGGGGGCCCGCGGGTTCTCTCCCCAAGTCATTCACACCATGCTCAGGGCTCGTAAGCCCTCCTCCGCAAGAATTTACCACCGTACTTGGCGGTCTTATTTTCGTTGGTGTGAAGCTCAGGACTTCTCCCTTCTCGGTTCCCCGTCTTCTCTCCTTTTTACAGTCGGGTTGGAACTGGGGTTGTCTCTCAGTTCACTTAAAGGTCAGGTTTCGGCCTTTGCTATTTTTTTCCAGCGGCCCCTGGCTTCTAATTCTCATGTCCGGACCTTCCTTCAAGGAGTGGCGCAAGCTGTTCCTCCTTATCGGTCACCCTCTCCTCCTTGGAACTTGAATTTGGTTCCGAGTGCCCTCCAGGGTGCACCCTTTGGGCCCCTTAGAGAGGTGTCTCTCTACCTCCTTTCTTGGAAAGAGGCGTTTCTTGTTGCTATCACCTCCATCTGGAGGGTGTCTGAATTGGCAGCTCTTTCCTGCCGTTCTCCGTTTCTGGTGATCCACCAGGACAAGGATGTTTTCCGGCCAGATCCTTCCTTTTTGCCTAAGGTGGTCTCAGCCTTTCATCTCAATGAGTACATTGTCCTCCCGTCCTTTTGTCCAGCTCCTTCTCATCCTAAGGACCACTTACTACGCAAGCTGGATGTAGTTCGGGCTATTCGGTCTTATCTCTCCATCACTTCTTTGTTTTGTCAGTGTGATTCCTTTTTGTCCTTACGGAAGGTCGTCCCAAGGGACAACCTGCTTCCAAGGCCACCATTTCGGAAGCCTATCGCTGTAAGGGGAAGATTCTACTCGTTCTGTTGGGGCATCCTGGGCTCTCCAGAATAGAGCCTCGGCCTTGCAGATTTGCAGGGCGGCTACCTGGTCGTCTTTATACACTTTCTCGAGGTTTTACCGAGTGCATACTTGCGCATCGGCTGATGCTAGTCTGGGTCGTTAAGTGTTGCAGGCGGCAGTGGATCGGCCGTCTGCCTGACTGCTTATCTGCCCACCCAAGGGACGGCTTTGGTACGTCCCATGGTCTGTGTCCCCCAATGGAGCCGATAGAGAAAAGGAGATTTTTTAACACTTACCATAAAATCTCTTTCTCGGAGGATTCATTGGGGGACACAGCTCCCGCCCTTTTTGGGATTTCCTTTGGTTCTCTGTCCGAGGGTGTGTTCAGTTATTTTTTTTTCTTCTGGTTCTCGGACAGTTTTGGGTTTTTCTTTGACCTGTTGGTCTCCTCCTATTGCTCTGGAACTTAAACTGATTAGCTCAGAGCCTGAAGGCGGGTATATCCTGCTGGGAGGAGCCGACTTTTTTATTACCATAGTGTCACACCTCCTAGAGACAGCAGCATACACCCACAGTCTGTGTCCCCCAATGGATCCTCCGAGAGAGATTTTACGGTTAGTAAACAAAAATCTCCTTTTTCCTCTGCACAGGTTTTGATAAATGTTCCCACCTTAATGTCAGTTTTACTATAAAGTGCACTGTGCAAAATAGCTTTTTTTTTTTTTTTTTTTAAGTTTCATCCCACAAATTTATTTGTTTCTCTGTTTATATTGAGGTAAAATGAAGTGTTAAAATAAAATAAGCTCTGTATATGGCTCTGTAGTTGGAAAAATAAGTTATGACTCTTAAAAGACAAGGAGGGAAACGCAAAAATGAAAATTGGCCTGGTTGTGGAGGGGTAAAAAAAAATAAAAAATCTAGGAATCGTTTTAAAACCTTGGCTTTTATTCACTGAGTGCAGCACGGTGGCTTAGTGGTTAGCACTGGGCTCCTGGGTTCAAATCCCACTAAGGACAACATCTGCAAAGAGTTTGTATGTTCTCTTTGTGTTTGGGTAGGTGTCCTCCAGGTGCTCAGGTTTCCTCCCACACTTCAAAAAAAAAAAAAAAAAAAAAAAAACATTGATAGGTTTAAATTTTGAGCCCCAATAGGGACAGGGACCACTTTTTAGTGTACAGCCCTGCAGAATCTGTGAGCGCTATATAAAGTAATAAAATTATTATTAGGCTATTCTTACATGCTTCTATTTGTTGTTTTTCTTGGTATTCAGAGTGAGGCATATCAGCATATCAGTGCTACTGACATGGAGAAAGTAGAGAAATGTACCAAGGAAACCATGGAATGGATGAACAATGCCATGAATCTTCAAGCTAAGCAGCGATTAGATCAGAACCCAGCTATATATGCCCACGAGATTAAAGCGCAGCTGTCTGTAAGTATTTCATTGATAACATTACTAAGTGATTACAATATTTGGGATCTGTTACATAAGGTGGACCCTTACATGGCAGGGTCTTATGTGGACAAATGGCAATCTATATGTGGTTTTCTTCTATTTAGGCATTGGACAGCAGCTGCCACCGCATAGTAACACAACCAAAACCCAAGATTCAATCACCAGAACCTGAAAATCCAGTAAATGGTATGAAACACAATGGAGACCTCAAAGATGAGAAAAACTCTGTACCTACTTCTCAGCAGAACGGAGACTGCCATCCAAATGAGAAGGAGACTATTGAGATGGACTTGGATTAAAGGGCTCTGTCCCCAAATCTCCTGTTCCAGGGACTTGCTGGAATCTGTTCCTGGTTCTTCGTCCTTAACACGTGTAACCTCCTGAAACTTTTTTTTTTTTTTTCCCCCCCTATTTCCGTACTCCATGACCAAGCACTGTCTAAGGGACTATTTATAAAAGATGTTGAATTTTTATTGTTATGTATTAGTTTTCTTTCACTATATATTCTACTGCACATGACTAGATTAAGAGATGTCTTGTTAACTTGGAGGGAAAAAAGAAGAAAAAAAAAAAAATTCCTGTGGAATTGTGAACTTCATATTGGGCTTATGAGCAGGTGAACTTTACAAAGCACTGAGTGAAGGCAGTGTTTGGTGGAGCAAGATTGGAGGGAGCACATTGTCGTTCTGTTTACTTTTCCTGCATGCCAAGAACAGATCGAGCCAGTCTTCTGGGAATGGCCTTTTGATTCATTACAACAAACTCTTAAACTCCCAATATTTTTTTTATTTTTTTTTTTAAGGTTTAAAGCAAAATGCAGGATTTTCTTTAAAGCACTGCAGAGATTTAAAGGGGTACTTAGGTGGAAAACATAGATATATTCTAATTTTTTTTTTTTCAACTGGTGGCAGAAAGTAAAACAAATTTTGTAAATTACTTCTATTAAAAAATCTTAATCTTCCAGTATTTATAAGCTGCTGAATACTACAGAGTAAATTATTTTCTTTTTGGAACACAGAGCTCTCTGCTGACATCATGACCACAGTGCTCTCTGCTGAAATCTTTGTCCATTTTAGGAACTGTCCAGAGCAGCATATGTTTGCTATGGGGATTTTCTCCTACTCTGGACAGTTCTTAAAATGGACAGATGTCAGCAGAGAGCACTGTGCTTATGATGTCAGCAGAGAGCTCTGTGTTCCAAAAAGAATTTCCTCTAGTGCTCAGCAGCTAATAAGTACTGGAAGGATTAAGATTTTTTTTTTTAATAGAAATAATTTACAAATCTTAACTTTCTGGCACCAGTTGATTTAAAAATAAAAAATTTCCACCGGAGTACCCCTTTAAGTGCATTTTCAAATAATATTTTTTGGCTATTTTAGAAAGCTCTGCAAAGTGAAAGATGTGCTTGATAGTATTGTTATTGTTGTGAAGCCTTCAGAGAACTTGGTTAATAAAGTTCTATGATCATTTAATGAGCAGTATGATGTTTTCTAACCAGAACACCCCGCCCACTCCTTTTTATTTACTGTATAACACGTGCCCTTTTTTTTTTTTTTTTTTTAAAGGAAATTTGAGTAAAAAAATTAAAATAAAATAAATGGTTTGGAATTTAATGCCACAATATTCCTCAATTTGTTACAACATTCCCCCCCCCCCTTGTCAGTCTGATTTTATTACAGGCGTTCACTGCATCATTCTTGTCTATGGCCTGCGTCTGGTATTACAGCCCAACCCTCTTCACGTCATTAGGAAATATATTCACTAGACACAGCGCATGGATAAGAGTAATGTTGTTTATAGGAAGATCAAGCTTTTTTTTTTTTTTATATGTGGCATAAAACCTTTTTTTGGGTGGTGCAAAAATTGGCTACTTTTTGCATGCCAAAAAACTGGTATAAGAGGGCGATATTTTTTCCTAACGTTCTTTACATCGTCCAATAGATCTGTTTCTATATCAGGAGGTATGGCCAGATCGCCGATATCAGAAGCTACAGCACGTTCTTAGGAAAATTTTCATTTGCGCAAAAATTTTAAGTCTGTGCGCCGTTTTGATAAATTTGGCACACGTTAACCAAAAACACAGCAATTAAATAAAAAAGGCGCACATTAGCCATAGACACAGCAAATAAAAAAGGCTGTGAAGTGGCTGCACACATCTAAAAATGTTGATAGATCTCCCCCTTTTGTACATTTCTTATACATTTGTTGGCCTCACATCTCTCAACATCAGATGTTGGGGTGTCGTTTTTTTTTTTTTTTTTTTTTTTTTTTTTTTTTTTTTTTTTGGCAGATAGCCACCAAAAAAGTCTGGCAAATGCTTTCCTGCCAATGCTTGTGACCTGTTATAACGTTACCATATTTGTAACTTAAGCCAAGAACTGGGCTCTGAGTCATGGGGTGGCCCCTGTCCCACAAATCTATAGATTTTATATTATAATCTGTCAATCATGGGTGCTGGACCAACCCACATGGCTCAGAGCCACATCTCCGCCGTATATTGGACTATGATTATACTCTGAAACAGTGCAGCCATACAAAGGGAATCTTAGATCATTGTGATAAGCTTCTTTATTGATGCTTTCTGCTGCCTGTGGTTCAGGCAGCATCAGGCTCTTAACATGTATGGCCAGATTTAAGCACAGAAGAGGCTGTAGACTGTCTATTGTAGCTGCATTACTTTTACTGCAATGTTTCCCAACCAGGGTGTCATCAGATGTTGCAAAACTACCACTCCCAGCATGCCCGGGCAGTCAAAGGGGTACTCGGCGGAAGTAATCCCATATCCTTTCCCTCTCACTAACCTATTCTAGTGTCTAAGTAGTTTTCCCTCTTCCAGTTGTCACTTGCATGCAGGGAATTAGGAAAATATGTCATCCAGCCATGCTCTGTGTCAAAGTCCCTCTATAAAAGCAGCCCCTACCTTCCTGAGACACACAGACCATGTGGTTTCTGCCCTGCACTGATGAGTCATGTTCCCTTTAACTGGGAGCTGTGTGCTGCCTCATCATCAGACACTGTATCTCTCTATCCTTACAGAGCAGGAGGGTGGGGGCTGTGAGGAGCTGGACACAGTGAGAACAGAGCTGCAATGGCTGCTGGAAAGTGTAGTATTCATGTTGAAGAGGAGAAAAGGATGTTTAACCCCTTAAGGACATAGGGCGTATCCATACGCCCCCGTTTCCAAGTCCTTAAGGACCGAGGGCGTATCCATACGCCCTGAGCATTTCCGGCCCCCACCGCTAGCTGGAGGGGAGCCGGAGCTGGATGCCTGCTGAAATCGTTCAGCAGGCATCCCGGCATATCGCCCAGGGGGGTCATTATGTCCCCCCATGCCGGCGATTGCCGCAGATGGCTGGACAATTCAGTCCAGCGATCTGCGGCGGATTCCGGGTCAATCGGGTCTCCAGTGACCCGATGACCCGGAATTACTGGCTGATCGGGGCCGTCAGAGACGGCCCCGAACAGCCAGAGCCTGCAGGAGTGAGGTGGCACTGGTGCCACCTCACGATCGCCCTGATTCGTCGGCCGGATTACCGGCCGACCAATCAGGGCGCCTGCTGCGGGTGTCACTCCCGCACCCGCTCCGCCCCTCTTCCGGAGGACGTGAGCGGGTGCGGGCAGAAGACCCCGGGTGCTGGGGACCCCGATCCCCGGCGTCCTTGTTGGGATCGGGGCCCCAGGAGCGACGGCGGCGGCGAGGGACAGTCCTGCAGTGTGGATCGTTGGAGGTGAGTGACAGCCTCCTGCTGTTGCTTAGCAACAGCTCCCAGCATGCAAAAAGGGCATGCTGGGAGCTGTAGTTATGCAACAGCAGGAGGCAGACCACCACAACTCCCAGCATGCCCTTATGGGCATGCTGGGACTTGTAGTTTTGCAACAGCTGGAGGCACATTCTTTCTATGGAAAAGTGTACCTTCAGCTGTTGTGTAACTACAACTCCCAGCTTGCACAAACAGCTAAAGTGCATGCTGGGAGTTGTGGTGCATCTGGTGGTTGCATAACTACAACTCCCAGCATGCCCGTTGGCTGTCGGTGACTGCTGAGAGTTGTAGTTTTGCAACAGCTGAAGGCACACTGAGTTAAGTAGTAAACCAGTGTGTCTCCAGCTGTTGCATAACTACAATCCCCAGCCAATGTATGCCTCCGGCTGTTGCACAACTACAAGACCCAGCATGCCCTTCCGCTGTCCGTACATGCTGTGGGGTTGTAGCTTTTGCAACAGCTGAAGGCACACTGGTTGCAAAACGCTGAGTTTGTTACCAAACTCGTTGTTTCACAACCTGTGTGTCTCCAGCTGTTGCAAAACTACAACTCCCAGCATGCACTGATAGAACGTACATGCTGGGAGTTGTAGCTTTGCAACAGCTGGATGTTTCCCCCCCACAATGTGAACGTACAGGGTACACTCACATGGGCGGAGGATTACAGTAAGTATCCGGCTGCAAGTTTGAGCTGCGGCAAATTTTCTGCTGCAGCTCAAGCTGCCAGCGAGAAACTACTGTGAACCCCCCGCCCGTGCGACTGTACCCTAAAAACACTACACTAACACACAATAAAATAAAAAGTAAAAAACACTACATATACACATACACCTACACAGCCCCCCTCCCCAATAAAAATGAAAAACGTCTGGTACGTCACTGTTTCCAAAACGGAGCCTCCAGCGGTTGCAAAACAACTACTCCCAGTATTGCCAGATAGCCACTGACTGTCCAGGCATGCTGGGAGTTTTACAACAGCTGGAGGCCCCCTGTTTGGGAATCACTGGCGTAGAATACCCCTATGTCCACCCCTATGCAATCCCTAATTTAGGCCTCAAATGCGCATGGCACTCTCACTTTGGAGCCCTGTCGTATTTCAAGGCAACAGTTTAGGGCCACATATTGGGTATCGCCGTACTCGGGAGAAATTGGGCTTCAAATTTTGTGGGGTATTTTCTGCTATTACCCTTTTTAAAAATGTAAAATTTTTGGGAAAACAAGCATTTTAGGTAAAAAAAAGTGATTTTTTTTTACATATGCAAAAGTCGTGAAACACCTGTGGGGTATAAAGGTTCACTTAACCCCTTGTTACGTTCCCCGAGGGGTCTAATTTCCAAAATGGTATGCCATGTTTTTTTTTTTTTTTTTGCTGTTCTGGCACCATAGGGGCTTCCTAAATGCGGCGTGCCCCCAGAGCAAAATTTGCTTTCAAAAAGCCAAATGTGACTCCTTCTCTTCTGAGACCTGTAGTGCGCCAGCAAAGCACTTTTCACCCCCATATGGGGTGTTTTCTGAATCGGGAGAAATTGGGCTTCAAATTTTGTGGGGTATTTTCTGCTATTACCCTTTTTAAAAATGTCAAATTTTTGGGAAAACAAGCATTTTAGGAAAAAAATAATAATTTTTTTTACATATACAAAAGTCATGAAACACCTGTGGGGTATAAAGGTTCACTTAACCCCTTATGTTCCCCGAGGGGTCTAGTTTCCAAAATGGTATGCCATGTGTTTTTTTTTTGCTGTTCTGGCACCATAGGGGCTTCCTAAATGCGGCATGCCCCCAGAGCAAAATTTGCTTTCAAAAAGCCAAATGTGACTCCTTCTCTTCTGAGACCTGTAGTGCTCCAGCAGAGCACTTTTCACCCCCATATGGGGTGTTTTCTGAATCGGGAGAAATTGGGTTTCAAATTTTGGGGGGGGTATTTTCTGCTATTACACTTTTTAAAAATGTAAAATTTTTGGGAAACCAAGCATTTTAGGTAAAAAAAAGTGATTTTTTTTTACATATGCAAAAGTCGTGAAACACCTGTGGGGTATTAAGGTTCACTTTACCCCTTGTTACGTTCCCCGAGGGGTCTAGTTTCCAAAATGGTATGCCATGTGTTTTTTTTTGCTGTCCTGGCACCATAGGGGCTTCCTAAAGGTGACATGCCCCCCAAAAACCATTTGTCGCTCCTTCCCTTCTGAGCCCTCTACTGCGCCCGCTGAACAATTAACATAGACATATGAGGTATGTGCTTACTCGAGAGAAATTGGGTTTCAAATACAAGTAAAAATTTTCTCCTTTTTACCCCTTGCAAAAATTCAAAAATTGGGTCTACAAGAACATGCGAGTGTAAAAAATGAAGATTTTGAATTTTCTCCTTCACTTTGCTACTATTCCTGTGAAACGCCTAAAGGGTTAATACACTTACTGAATGTCATTTTGAATACTTTGGAGGGGTGTAGTTTTTATAATGGGGTCATTTATGGGGTATTTCTAATATGAAGACCCTTCAAATCCACTTCAAACCTGAACTGGTCCATGAAAAATAGCGAGTTTGAAAATTTTGTGAAAAATTTCAAAATTGCTGTTGAACTTTGAAGCCCTCTGGTGTCTTCCAAAAGTAAAAACTCATAAATTTTATGATGCAAACATAAAGTAGACATATTGTATATGTGAACCCAAAAAAAAATATTTTGAATATCCATTTTCCTTACAAGCAGAGAGCTTCAAAGTTAGAAAAATGCAAAATTTTCATTTTTTTCATCAAATTTGGTGATTTTTCACCAAGAAAGGATGCAAGTTACCAAAAAATTTTACCACTAAGTTAAAGTAGAATATGTCACGAAAAAACAATCTCTGAATCAGAATGATAACTAAAAGCATTCCAGAGTTATAAATGTTTAAAGTGACAGTGGTCAGAATTGCAAAAAACGCTCCGGTTAAGGTGAAAAAGGGCTCGGTCCTTAAGGGGTTAAAGGGGTACTCCCGTGGAAAACTTTATTATTTTTTTTTTTAAATCAACTGGTGCCAGAAAGTGAAACAGATTTGTAAATCACTTCTATAAAAAAAAAAAATCTTAATCCTTCCAATACTTTTTAGGGTCTGTATACTAAAGAGAAATCCAAAAAAGAAATGCATTTCCTCTGATGTCATGACCACAGTGCTCTATGCTGACCTCTGCTGTCCATTTTAGAACTGGCCAGAGCAGGAGAAAAATCCCCATAGCAAACATATACTGCTCTGGCCAGTTCTAAAATGGACAGCAGAGGTCAGCATAGAGCACTGTGGTCATGACATCAGAGGAAATGCATTTCTTATTTTGAATTTCTCTCTAGCATACAGCCCCTAAAAAGTACTGGAAGGATTAAGACTTTTTAATAGAAGTGATTTACAAATCTGTTTTAACTTTCTGGCACCAGTTAATTAAAATAAAAAAATTAAAATAAAAAAATTTCCATGGGAGTACACCTTTAACCTCTTAAGGACCCATGACGTACCGCTAAGTCATGAGTCCGCTCCCGTTCTATAACGCCGCATCTAACAATGGCCGGGACCAGTAGCTAATAGTGCGCAGCGCCGCGCGCTATTAACCCTTTAGACTAAAGTGAAAGTAATACCATGCCGGTTAGCTCAGGGAGCTGTTCGGGATCGCCGCGGTGAAATCATTGCATCCCGAACAGCTTACAAGAAAATCAGAGGATCCCTACCTGCCTCCTCGCTGTCAGAATCATCGATCAGTGGTTTCTTATGAGAAACCATTGATCAATGTAAAAGATCAGTGTGTGCAGTGTTATAGCCCCCTATGGGAGCTATAACACTGCAAAAAAAGTGAATAAAGATAATTTAACCCCTTCCCTAATAAAAGTTTGAATTTTTCCCATTTAAAAAAAAAAAGTAAAAATAAACATGTGGTATCGCCGCGTGCGAAAATGTCCGAATTATAAAAATATATCTTTAATTAAACCGCACGGTCAACGGTGTACGCCCAAAAAAATTGCCAAAGTCCAAAATAGTGCATTTTTGGTCACTTTTTATATCATGAAGAAAAATGAATAATAAGATCAATAAGTCCTATCAATACAAAAATGGTACCGCTAAAAACTTCAGATCACGGTGCATAAAATGAGCCCTCATACCGCCCCATACACGGAAAAATAAAGTTATAGGGGTCAGAAGATGACAATTTTGAACGTATACATTTTCCTTCATGTAGTTATGATTTTTGTCAGAAGTACGACAAAATCAAACCTATGTAGGTAGGGGATCATTTTCATCATATGAACCTACAGAATAAAGAGGAAGGTGTAATTTTTACTGAAAAATGTACTACGTAGAAACGGAAGCCTCCAAAATTACAAAATGGTGTTTTTTGTTTTTTTTTCAATTTTGTCTCAATGATTTTTTTTTTTTTCCCGTTTCGCCGTAGATTTTTGGGTAAAATGACTGATGTCATTACAATTGGTGGCGCAAAAAAATAAGCCATCATATGGATTTTTACATGCAAAATTGAAAGTTATGATTTTTTTTAAAGGTAAGGAGGAAAAAATAAAAATGCAAAAACTGAAAAACCCCTGGTCCTTAAGGGGTTAAGAATATCAAAAAGCCAAAGAAGATAACAGGCACCTTGCATATCTGGCAGAATGGTTAACGGAACATATCCAGAAGTTGTGGTTGGTTTGGAGCTTTTTTTTTTTTTTTTTTTGTGCTTCCCTGGAGTACCTCTTTAATGGAAACAGCTGGAGGGCCTCAGTTTGAAGACCATGGTTTTTAGAGGAATTATAAAGTTTTATTTCAAATGTGAGAACTGCATGTGTTCAAAGTTTCCTGTTCTTACTACACCTTCACTCCCTACAGTCCAGTAATTCTGGTTATAATGTAGGAAAGTGTATTGTACCTAGTGGGATAGACTATGGGGCAGCTGTAACTATTCAGGACCACTGCTGTTTAACATCTCTGTGCACAATGTGGTTGTATGACAGTGCTTATATGTTCCATCAAGGGTTTGACACCTTACTAGCCCTGTAACGTAATAAGGTGTGTGATCCAGCATGTCAGAATATATGTTCCACAGCGGTGTACAATGATTGTCATCATACAGACCATTCCTTGTCCCCAGTTAGGATAGCATTCAAATGTCTCTGTCCCACATACACGAGGGTTAATGTCACATGAAGTTAATTCACCCACCATCACTGTAGAACCCTGAGGAAACGATCTCCATGTAGATACAGGCGTGCTGTATGGCAACTGTGCATATTTTTTTTTTTGTTGGTGTCAGTAAGTCGTTCCTTTAAATCGGTGACCGGAGCTTAAACCTATATTGCCTAATGTCATTGGAACGGCCTCCTCACCCCACCAGCATCGACTGATAAATCTCTCCCTAAACCCAAACATGAACTACAATAGTGTAGGGGGCTAAACATAGTGTAAAAAAAAACCTAGAGATGCTCGTGTTGACAGGCACAACACAAGCATGGATGGACAAACCATATTCACCACTCTTGGGGGCATCTGTTGGGCATAACGAAGAATGCAGACGAAAAGTAATCAGGATAAGATTGCAGAGGATCTGGGACAGGGGTCCTCAAACTACCACCCACAGGCCACATGCGCATTTACCCGGCCCGCTGGGTGTTTTTGCCTCGGGACATCCCTGTGTTCCGAAAGATGCTTTCCAAACACAGGGATGCCTCGGTTAAGTCCCTGTGGCCCTGAGTTTACTTAAAAAACGTGGGAACCGCCGGGAGCAAGCGCATGCAGCGACGTCACTGACGTCCCATGCATGCGCCCATGGCAACGGAGCGCGGAGGAGCGGAGAAGAAGCAAGAAGGACACGCGCTGGCAGTTGGTAAGTGTTTAACAGTGGCGCGTCAGCTTCGTTGTTCCGACCATCGGACAGGACCAGAGGATCGGTGGTCAGAACACTGAAGTGGGGAAGTACACAGGCATACAGCCTCCAGCCATACTGTATGGCTGGAGGCTGTATGCCTGTGGGGAACATAATGCCAACGTAATTTGGGGGACTATATTGTACCTAATGTGGGGGAACTCTACCTACTGACAGCCTAATGTGGGGGGAACTATACTGCACCTAATGTGAGGAGCTATACTGCATCTAATGTGGGGGAACATACTGCCAGCCTAATGGGGGGGGCTATACTGCACCTAATGTGGGGGAACTACAACCTAATGTAGAGGAACCACAACCTAATGAGGGGGAACTATACTGCCAACCTAATATGGGAGAACTACAACCTAATGTGGGGGAGCTATACTGCCAACGTAATGGGGGAACTATACTGCACCTAATGTGGGGGAACTACAACCTAATGTGGGGGAACTATACTGCACCTAATGTGGGGGGAACTACAACCTAATGTGGGGGAACTATACTGCCAACCTAATATGGGGGAACTTTCCCGTTTTGTTTCTTCACTTCAAAATAAGATATATGCAGTGTGCATAGGAATTTATTCAGTATTTTTTGTTTAGTTTTTTTTAACTATAGTGCAGCCCTCCAATGGTTTGAGGGACTGTGAACTGGCCCCCTGTTTAATAAGTTTGAGGACCCCTGATTTGGGATAACATGGACACTTGTCAGATCCAGGGACTTCAATCACCATCCCATAAGCCAGTAGATATGGTAAATATTGCCAGTCGCTTGTGACTACTATTACAATATTTGTTAAAAGTGAAAAATGCATTGCTTTTAGGTCCTTATAGCATGGACCTTCCTGAACCCCTGCAGTTCGGATTTCTTTTCTGATCTACCCAAACAGGGAAAGATGTATCGAGGCCGGCAGGGCAGGTAGAAGCCATCAGGAACCACCCCGATGATTTGTGGCTCGGGTAGAATGGAAGTGATGGCAGGTTCCCTTTAAAATGCTATGTTAGAATTTCAGGCACATACATCTCTGAGCAGTGACAAAAGGGTTTTGCTCATATTCTAGATACCAATGTTTGTCCCAAAGCACATGTTGGGGTGTACTGTATATTCACACATGGCAGATATTGTTATGAAATCAATTTTACTCATCTGAGAATTGGGTTGTTTTGACGGCCGTCACACCCCCTTCCATAGACTTGCATTGAGTGGGCGGATGTCACGAGAGGCATGATCGACCCCCCACAGCACGAAAACAGCGTGCGGAACATTTACTTCCAAACACTGGCCAGTGGAGTACCCTTTAAGGCCTTTTTCAGATAATAGTAATACAGCATATCTCAAATTCAGGCCCAACCGTAGGTCTAATGATTTGAACCGACAGCATCATATGGCCTGATACTGTATTTTTAGTCTATAGCAAAATATATCTACAAAAACAAACAGCATTTTGGATTTTAGCATTTTTGGATTTCTACAATTTTTTTTTTTTTTTTTAATTTTTTTTGGGGGGGGGGGGGGGGTCAATTGCATCTGATATTTTGTTCTAGAGTTTTCCTTCTCAAGCTTCCCTATAGGACTTCAGAAATTATGGGGGGGAAAAAACTATAAAATGTCACAAAAAAAAGCACAAAAATAGATGTATAACACTACAATTCCTGTGCCTAGCATTATGAAACTGTGTGAGAAAAAGCGGAGTGATTTTTCCCACAGCAACCAATCGCAGCTCACCTTTCACTTTAACCGAGTTTATTAGCTGAGCTGTGATTGGTTGCACACACACAGTTTGATACATTTGTGTGCTGTTTTTACATTCAGAATCCAGATCATATTATCTCACCTCAGTGTGATTGACAGCCTGGGCTCGGCCCCCACCATTGCTCTGCTCCGTCTGCTTAGGGACATGGGCTGTCAATCATGCTAAGGGGGTGTGAAGAAGAGCTGCAGCAGTTGGGACTAGAAGGGGATGGCGCCCACCCAGGGGATTACTTACTGGCAATGGGGGGACATTTTTTTCAAAGCTCCTATTTTACCATCCCTGCAGGCAGGAACGTCTCCCTGGCATGGTAAGGAAGAAGATTTTACCATACATACATGTGGATCAAATCTGCTGATCACATTTCTACTCTGTACAGTTTATAGAAATACAAATTATCATATGTAAATACAACCAATTCAGCATCAAGATGTAATTCTGTCTTTCCTCAGTAACGGGGTAAGGGGCCAGAAAGGCATGCGCCCCATCTGACCAGTGAGTATCACTTGTTGTCTTCTATGTTCTGCAGTCCAGCACATTGGATGTCTTACTAGAGAATTTAAAACACGGATTGTGGAGCACTTGATAATCCCAACAGAGAGTCTCTATGCTCAGTGATCCATGTCTGACCTTTCTAAGGCTGGGTTCACACCACGTTTTCTGGTCGACCACGTTTTTGCCTGCGGTCGGGAAACCGGTCACTCCGGTCGGCTCATAGACTTGCATTAACCCCTTAACGACGCAGGACGTATATTTACGTCCTGCGCCGGCTCCCGCGATATGAAGCGGGATCGCGCTGCGATCCTGCATCATATCGCTTCGGTCCCGGCGCTCATCAACGGCCAGGACCCGCGGCTAATACCACACATCCCCGATCGCGGCGATGTGCGGTATTAACCCTTTAGAAGCGGCGGTCAAAGCTGACCGCCGCTTCTAAAGTGAAACTGAAAGTATCCCGGCTGCTCAGTCGGGCTGTTCGGGACCGCCGCGGTGAAATCGCGGCGTCCCGAACAGCTGATCGGACATCGGGAGGGCCCTTACCTGCCTCCTCGGTGTCCGATCGACGAATGACTGCTCCGTGCCTGAGATCCAGGCAGGAGCAGTCAAGCGCCGATAATGCTGATCACAGGCGTGTTAATACACGCCAGTGATCAGCATAGGAGATCAGTGTGTGCAGTGTTATAGGTCCCTATGGGACCTATAACACTGCAAAAAAAATGTTAAAAAAAAAGTGTTAATAAAGGTCATTTAACCCCTTCCCTAATAAAAGTTTGAATCACCCCCCTTTCCCATAAAAAAAATAAAACAGTGTAAAAAAAATAAAAAATAAACATATGTGGTATCGCCGCGTGTGTAAATGTCCGAACTATAAAAATATATCATTAAATAAACCGCACAGTCAATGGCGTACGCGCAAAAAAATTCCAAAGTCCAAAAAAGCGTATTTTGGTCAC
The DNA here is from genome assembly GCF_029499605.1 of Hyla sarda. Taxonomy (NCBI): domain Eukaryota; kingdom Metazoa; phylum Chordata; class Amphibia; order Anura; family Hylidae; genus Hyla; species Hyla sarda. Next base: position 57,554,441 of record NC_079190.1, on the reverse strand, counting down.
TTTTCATACCATTAAAAAAATGAATAAAAAGTGATCAAAAATTCCGATCAAAACAAAAATCATACCGATAAAAACTTCAGATCACGGCGCAAAAAATGAGTCCTCATACCGCCCTGTACGTGGAAAAATAAAAAAGTTATAGGGGTCAGAAGATGACATTTTTAAACGTATAAATTTTCCTGCATGTAGTTATGATTTTTTCCAGAAGTGCGACAAAATCAAACCAATATAAGTAGGGTATCATTTTAACCGTATGGACCTACAGAATAATGATAAGGTGTAATTTTTACCGAAATATGCACTGCGTAGAAACGGAAGCCCCCAAAAGTTACAAAATGGCGGGTTTTTTTCGATTTTGTCGCACAATGATTTTTTTTTTCCGTTTCGCCGTGCATTTTTGGGTAAAATTACTGATGTCACTGCAAAGAAGAATTGGCGACGCAAAAAATAAGCCATAATATGGATTTTTAGGTGGAAAATTGAAAGGGTTATGATTTTTAAAAGGTAAGGAGGAAAAAACGAAAGTGCAAAAACGGAAAAACCCTGAGTCCTTAAGGGGTTAAATACGGTTCCCGAATACGGCTGAGTGCGGGCGCCGTGATTAAGCCCCGCCCCCGTCCTCCAAACCGTATACGGTAACCGTATTTAAGAAAACGTGGTGTGAACCCAGCCTAACCAAGAGGGGAGTGTAGGTTTTGCTGTTTTTTGGCTGTTCCAACCTTTTTTTTTCCCATGGTATTTACTAATTTACTCCACTTTGGAAACGTTATACATGCTTACGTTATGCATGCTTTAAAGTGTAGGGTTTTTTTTCCCCTGAAAATTCACATAATTTTCAGAGTGTTTTTTGTAAAAGACGCGTGATTTGGGATGAAATGTAGGGAACACGCCTCTTTTCCCGAAAACCACACCCATTTTGTAAGTTTTTTTTTTCACCCTGATTTTGATTCTGTCAGTTTTTTTCTGTCGCATGGTCTGTGCGACAGAATTTAGGCACAAAACCCGAAAAAAAAGAGTAGGAATCCTGTTAGTAAATGAGGGCCATAACGGATACAACATCCATATTACAATCATAGGCATGGAGAGGATTGGGCTCATGCACTATTCACATGAGAAGGGTTTTGGATACTGCAGTAAAGAGTGCCTGTCACCAAATAAAACTTTTAAGATACTGTAGTGTTCCTTGTGTAATTAGCAGACACTTTCCCATTCACTTGCTTTTACAATTATCAACATAAATATGTTTAAAATGTAATAGAAAAAACAGCCATTAGGTGGTTCTGTTCTGTTACCTGCTGCAATTAAAACAGTGAGTTTGGTCTCCTCCGGGCCTGGCAGGAGACCAAACTCAGGAAGTGCTTCTCTGCACTGAGCTTGATTGACAGTTGCACAGAGCCTCACTGAAAGCTGCACAGAGCTTGAGGTCTTTTATTCATTACAGCTCTGCAACAATGTGAGGGCGGAAGTGGTTTCCCAGAAGGCTTCAGTGATGTCATTCCTGCTGGGAAATGTCCACTTTCTCCTGCTGGGAGACTGCACTATATGAGAAAGAATAAAAGTGATATACACAGCTTTTCAAAGCTCTGAATTTATTTTTTAAGTGTGGGAGGGTTGTTAGGAGTAGTTAGGAAACATAGCCTGAGTTAGTTTAGAAAAGTTTATTTGGTGACAGGTACTTTTTAAGAAATGCCAGCTCCTTGTGGTCTGAACAATCATTGGGACTTAATAGAATATCTTCTTATTCCTCTTACTACTGAGATCGCATACAATGTTACCATAGACCAGTTTTGTATTTTTAGTTGTGATTTCTACTCTGACCTCCATCTGTGCAGACGCCTTTATGTCCAGGAATCGGAAGCCGTCTTGGGATGGGAATGATGAATTCAGCAAGTTGAGTTTGTTGCACCCAGCATCCCATCCGGGGGCACGTAGGCTGCGATGGGGACTACCACCAGACTTATGGACGACCTGGCATGGTTGCCCTCTGATGTTATTACTTCAGATGAAAAATCACTGCAACATTTGTTTATGTGGCCCAACCATGCCAAAGATGCCGATCACTGTATATATGTAAACCTTACAGAGATCTCTCCTAGAATAGTGTCATATATGCACCAGTAGGAATTCTGTCTGGAACACTTTATTGATAGTAGGTCGCAGATTTATAGCCGTAGACCCATGTTTTGTGGAAATTTCTTTTGACAGCCGATTGATAACTTCAATTCATTTTTTATTCTTAGAAAAAGAATAGAAATAAAATAAAGTCATAAAAATCCAGTGTAAAGTCTCAAAAAAGCTTTATTAAGAGCTAACACATGGAAGGAGACAGAACATCAGAGAAGCAGAATGTCTAACAACAAAGTCTTTGTGTGAGCTAAACCTTGTAACATCGCTGCACAGTCTAAATTCATACAAGAACTGTCGGGCACATTTCTTAAAGGTGTACTCCACTGCCCCAGTGTTCGGAACATTGTGTGCGGGTTGCAGAGGTCGTGATGTCACGCTGCCATGCCCCCTCCCATAGACCTGCATTGAGGGGGTGTTGTGTGACGTCACGAGGGGCGTGACCGTGATGTCACTACCCCCACAGCCCACACCCAGCATTCGGAACAAAATGTTCCTAATGCTGGGGCAGTGGAGTACTCCTTTAAAGCATGGAAGCCATGGAAGCCATTCAGATCTCAGCATTCACTTCCTAAATTTTTGGGGGAAAATGAAAGCTGCACCGTGATTAGTTGTTATGGTAAACAGGACAATTTTTTTTAGTTAAGGTCTCAGTTATTTAGACTAACAGAAAATGTGATATTAGATATTAGAGGAGCTTGAGTTACAACAAGGCTAAATAGATAGTATTGATAACATAGGGCTACTTTCTGAGGGGTGGGGGTACTTGTACTTCTGTAGTAAAAGTAGAGGTTAACTATGAGAAATAATGGAAGCTCATTGTATTTATTATCAGGTCAAAAAGGACATGTGGCCCAAATAAAAAATGAAGTTATTTGTAGCCCAGAATGTCCTGATTTTAATGCAGTTTTTATTTCTTTGCTACCCCATACTATTTTTAGGCTATAGGGATTTTACTGTTTGAATATCTGCACTTTTGCCTAAATTGTCAGATGGGCAGGATCCTCATTTAAAAAAAAGGGGTGTGAATCAATCCCAAGGGGGCGTGAATATCAGGCTGAGGGGGTGTAAATCAGACTACTTCCTCTGGGCCTAGCATTCACACACACCTTTTTGATAAAAAGTTCACAACTATATGATTATTTAGGGAAGCATGCATTCAGCTAGATAGTGAAAGTGCTGTATCTGGGTAATGGTAGGGTGTAGCAACAAAGTAATGCAAAACTATATTAAAAAAAACATTTTGTTTTTATACTGACCCCAGGTCCACATTAAAGGAGTACTCTGGTAAGAAAACATTTTTTTTCATATCTATTGGCTCCAGAAAGTCAACCAGATTTGTAAATTACTTCTATTAATAAATCTTAATCCTACCAGCACTTATCAGCTGCGAAAACTGAGTAATTCTTTTTTGTCCACTAATAGTGCTCTCTGCTGACACCTCGGTCTGTCTCAGGAACTGTCAAGAGCAGGATAGGTTTGCTATGGGGATTTGTTCCTGCTCTGGATATTTCCTGACATGTACAGATGTGTCAGCAGAGAGCACTGTGGTCAGACTCAACTTCAGCAGCTGATAAGTACTGGTAGGATTAAGTTTTTTTAATAGAAGTCATTTCTGTTGTCATGTCTGTATTGGCCTGTGTTCACACACAGCTATTGGTTTGTTTGTGTGTGAACAGTTTTATGTTCCCTGGTCAGGGAATAGTTAATAGTCTTTGATTTGCTAGCCAATAGCTCCTTAGGTGTGTCTATTTAAAGTCAGCCTAGCCTAGCCTCAGGGCTGGTGATACTTCATTATATCCTAACTTGCTAAGATGCTGGACATGCTGCATGGAGCTCTTGGTGAAACACTCTTTGTTTGAGCTTTTAATCTTCTATATCTGTTTTAGCATGCACTTTGTATTTTCTGGTTTTAGCCAATGTTAGTTGGCATGCTCTTAGTAGATTTTTAGCTGTGTTTGTTTGTCGGTTTTTGGATTTGTATGCTCTTTTTGCTATGTGTCTGTTCACACTGGGTTTTTTCTCCCGTTTATATGATGTTCTGTGTTTTATATTTCTGTTTTCCTACTGGGTCAGCTTCTGACCACACTGTGGAGTGTGCCGCTGGCCAGTAGTCTATTTGGATTTATTATTATCCCCTTCCTGCTATAGGACATATGCATACGTCCAATCATCCGACACGTTCGCGCAATTGGACGTATGCATACGTCATAGCGATCTCCTGCGCTGCCGCGGGCAGCGCAGGAGATCGGCGACGGGAACCGGACGTCAATCACAGCCGGAGTCCCGCCGCAGCTGCCGGAGCCGCGATCGCGCCGGTCCCGGTAGCATTAACCCCATAGATGCCGTGATAAATCCTGATCATGGCATCTATGGTGTTGACAGAGGGAGCACTCTCCCCATGTTCTCCAACGGCGGCGCCGCGATACAATTGCGGGTTGCCGTTGGTTGCTATGGCAGCAGGAGGTCAGATCATGACCTCCTGTATGCCTGCTACGGAAGCCTGTGAGATCCAGGCAGAGGCTGGATCACACAGGCTGTAGTGTCTGCAGCTTATCAGGTTATACTGTACTATACTATACTTATACAGTACAAATGTATTTCAGCATAGTATAACGTGTAAAAAATAAATAAATAAATGTTCTTCAATAAAAGTATGAAGTGTAAAAAAAAAATTTTTAAATGCCCCTTTCCCAATAAAACTTTTAACCAAGCCTTTCAGTCATCTCAGGAAGATACAAAGCTCTGGAATGGATCAGTACCAGCTACAGACATATCCGGCTTTTCAAAACTCACAGGATTATTTTCAAGGTCGAAGCATTGAAGATTGTGAAAGGCATTGGGTCCACCATGATCCAGAGGCTTGTGTGCCATCTTGTATTTCTCATGACGTAACCTGCAGGGACAAACAGAAACAAGACAATGGGCAAATATATGTCAGGTCTAAGAAACTTTTTCCAAACAAAATTATTTCTATGATGTTGTTAAAATTTTAACAGGTTAACAGGTTTTTACCAAGAAAACAATTTGTCCTTTTTCCCACCTTAGAAAACCCATAGACTGAAAAGTTGTAGAAGTCTGTAGATAAGGTTGTAACATGATTATATTAGCCTTGCACGTCCGTAGGGGATTTATATTAAAGCATATGTGGAGTTAATCAATGTTTTATATTGAAGTTCTATTTGTTAACCAAAAAGAACAATGTCCCATATAGATTATTCATGCATAGTGTATTTAATATTTATATCATGCACCTTTATGTAATAGCCATACTTTAAAAAGTATATGACATGCCCAAAAAGGAGAGAATTTGTTCACATTGCTGTGTGTGTCACATTCTCCCCAACATGCTGTGCGATCCTTCAGAGAGAACAATACTGAGCTACTTGAGAAAATTGTACTCGCCCAAAATCTGAAGATTACTTCGACAGTTCTATAAAGTATAAAATAAATATCAAGAAGACGAGGGACTCCAGTCCAGTTATTACAGCTATCTGACAGTAAAACTCGCCTTGGGATTTGCAGGGACTAACAGGTTGACACAACATGGAGTAACACCAGACTTTCAAAAGAGTGTTTCCCAATTTGTGATCTCATATATATATATATATATATATATATATATATATATATTATTTTTTATTAAATCTAAAATGAATAACAGAAAAATTACATGATAGGACTGCTAGGACCATAACTCTATGGAAACCTGGTAATTGGTTCTGAAGCCCCAAAATGTCATCCAAAACAGGAAAATGAGGATTGATGAAGTAGATACTGATATAACCCCCCCCCCCCCTCGCCCTTTAATCAGCATATCAAATTTATTAATCCACTATAACCTTCCCAACTCCCTGGAAACCACCCACCTCGTCCCCTCTTCCTCCCCCCCTCCTCTCCATCCCATCTCCTCTCCCTCACAGCACACTCCTCCTTTTCCCCTCAACCTAATCCCCTTAGTATTTCATCGTATTCTGATGTATCTTGAAAATATTTGCAATCTAGCCATGTACTTCTTTATTTGAAACCAACAAAGAAAATAACCACTCTAAAGCGGACCAAATAAAAATATATATCAAGCTTTATTAATATTCAACAAAAAGACATGTATAAAAGCAACATGGCATGGACACAAAAGAAAGGTGGGAACCAGGGAGCAGTGGGGAGAGAACAGAATGCTGGATGGTGATCCAGCACATATGAACTACACCACAGTTTGGGTGTGTTACAGTATTAACAGGTGTGTAATGCAGAAAAAGTTATGTGAATCACAGAAAAAGATAACCAAGAATGGCAGAGTAAATGGAGGGAGCCAGAGAGCAGTGCCAGCTGGCGTCCAGGCTAATAAGCCACAGGTTACAACAGTGAAAGGTAAGTAACAAAAGGTAACAAGAGATAACAAGAAGCCCCCCCCCCCCCCCCCCACACACACTTCCCGGTAACCCACCAAACCTCCCACGCGTTTCACCCAGCGGGGCTTTGTCCAGGAGTCCTAGAGAAGTAGAGAATATATATAGGTTTGCATTTGGTATATCCTTGTGTTGTAACCGAAAATAGGCCGGGGTCATAGATATTTATTTCCTGATAGTCTTGTGAACCCTCCTCCAGAAATCAGCAAGGACGGGACATGTCCAAAAAATATAGAGGATAGTGCCCTCCATATTACCACAGCGCCAGCTTATTGTGTTATGCTGTGCTTATGTTTTGTTAATCAAACTCGGGACGCTATACCATCTGGTTATTATCTTATAGTTAGCTTCTTGAGAGCCGGTACTAATCGCTGAGTAGTGTGCTAGTTTAAAGATCCTAAACCACTCCACTTTGCCATACACATTTCTTTTAATCCAGAGGCTTTTTCTAAGTACCACCCTGGGTTTGATATACAATGGATATAGTGTCTTAGCTGCATAACCCTCCAATTACCCAATGGAATAGGTGATACTATTTCAGATACATCTAGCCTAAGTGCGCAACCCTCAGAAGACTTACACAAAATAGATTAGAATCTATCCATTGTTGAAATACTGGATCTTTTAAACTGGAAGGGAACACTGGGTTCCCTATTATTGGTATTAATGGCGAATCACTTGGAAGAAAGAATTTACGCACTTTAGGATGTTCGCACACTTCTAGGGTTGGACCAATCATTGGGTAATGCCTCAGGCCCGCGATCTTAATATCTTGACCCCATAGTAAGCATCTAAGCAAGATTTTAGATTCCGCCTGTTCCACCGTGACCCAGGGTTTTGAGTTTGCCTGTCTGCACCAATCATTCACCTGTAAAAGGTGTGGCGCTATATAATACCTCTTAAGATCTAGTAAGCCTACTCCCCCTTTTTCCTTAGGCAGATGTATTGTTTCTTTTTTTATTCTTGATCTTTTTCCTCCCCAGATAAACTTATTCTGTACAGCTGCCATATCCTTAAAAAAGACTTGTGGTATTTTTACCGGGAGACACTGAAAAATATATAGACCTTTCAGGTCTAATGCTGAGTGCAAACCTAGATATACAGATTTAAAAGCTCCTGATCAGGGGTTTAGGCAGATTGATATATCTTTTAGTTTCTATCGTTAGTTGGCTAACTTCCGGCACAACATTTTGGCGCATAGTGAGGCAATTCAGACCATGCACCATTCCTGATGTACAAAATAGAATTTTGACACTCTCATATGTATTGCGTAGCTGTTTTTTCAATGAAGGAGGGCATGTTTCGGCAGTAGCCTTTCCTGATAAAGCATGCCCCTTTTGCAGGCTATGCCTCCTGGTTGAGCACAGTGATTTTTTTCCTTTTTTTTTTTGGCACACAAAGCATAATAAATGTGCCTCAGTTGCGGTCCACCGCCATTTTGGTGCACCTGTAATCACATTTTTCGCTCATCCAGCCTAGTTAATGTGGGCCAGTGTGGCTATGTTCACATTTAGTATTTTGGTCCATTTTCAGAATTGTAAAACAGGTCTTGTTTTACAGATCAAAAATGGCTAAAAAAAAAACTGTATGGGAACAGAAAGGTTTTTTTTATACATTTAATTAGGGAGTAGTGAGGTGTCTATGGGTGAGATGTGAATGTAATGCACAGTTTGTGATGCCAGGGCAACGTTACCTTCACATTCCGAGGTTGAGATAGCTCTCCTGGGCCAAGTGCAGGGACAATGATGACCAGGTTACAGAAAAATAGTTTTACTGAGGCAGGGATGTTGTTACAGCCTTCACAGTACAGATTTGTGCAGAGGGAAGTGCAGAGTGAGCCCGGAAAACCTTGCAGGGACTTGTAGTTGCTGAAACTGCAGATTTGAGCTAATGACAGCCCACACACAACATTTTGCCAACAGGACAACATCCAGTATTACTGAGCTCCAGTCCCTGTTGTGCAGCGCTTGTGCAGGTTTCGTGATATAATGTCACTGGCCTACTTAGTCAATCAGTGGCTGAGGCGAGACACCTATGTGGCCACTGATGGTCTGAGTGGGCCTGTGATATCACAGTTCTAAACCTGCAAGCACCACACAGTAAGGACCAGAGCTCGGTAATACCAGTGGTGGCACAGGGACCAGGAAGGTAAGGTGTGTTTTTTTTTTTTTGTTTACTCAATTCTTAGCAAATGTATAAAAACCTTGCTGCCTTAGACTTACAGAATGGTCCTCTATTTAGGACCTTCTCTATTTGAGTGGTAAGCTGGTAACAAAGAGAAGCTTCCATTTAGGTGGACTGGGTCAGCCCATGTATCACATAGTTGGCGGTTCATTTCAATGGCTAGCCTGTAATATCACAGGGCCAGGGACTCAGAAGAGGGGTACTCTAAAGGGGAAAAAAATGTTTTATGGCACCAGTTTATTCCTCCAGAGTGCGCATTTAAAAAAAACTAAAAGAAAAGACAAACAAATAAAAAAAAACATATCTCTGTGGCCCTGAAACAGGGTACCCCTTTATGAAACTAGAGGCATCCTCCTAAAAGTACTATTTAGCCTTCCAATGGATTCACAAGTGCTCGATAACTAGCAGATGTAGTTCTTTATTCCCTTTCCTGTTGCCTGCACAGAGTATACACATAATTCATTAATCTACCTGCAGGCACAGCTGGAATCCTTAAATATCATTTAGGAAATGGTGCGCGGTAGAATAAGAGCGGTTACTAGGTTACTGAGCTTTCTTCTGGCAATACCTTTCTTAATTAGTTCAACATAGGGAACATCATAATAACAAAATCCAGGAAAATTAAGTTGTAATGATTACTGATAGCAACAAAAAAAAAATCTGCATAGCAACTAAAAGGGTATTAAAAGATGACAAAAGTCCATAGCTCTTATGAACATACTGATAATTATACATCAGATCATATGGCAAAAGACTGTAGTGCAATACATTTTCTTGTATACCAGATTCTACCACCGATGATAGATAGATACAAAAAAGGAGATTCACCACAGCACGCACAGGATGAAGTGAAAAGTGTAGCTTTATTCCAAGCACAACCGGCAACGTTTCGGTTACGCCATTGTAACCTTCCTCAAGCACATTGCTTGAGGAAGGTTACAATGGCGTAACCGAAATGTTTCCAGTTGTTCGTGGAATAAAGCTACACTTTTCACTTCATCCTGTGCGTGCTGTGGTGAATCTCCTATTTTGTATCTGCCTGTTGCCCTGAAACAGGGACCCCTCACCTATAGCACCTGAATGCTGAGTGTTGCTGCTTCTTCTTTTCTATTGTAGATAGATAGATATGAGATGGATAGATATAGCAGCGTTAAAAAAGTGTTTTAGATGTTTTTGCTTATTGATTATTTTTGGCCCATAAATGAACACAGTGGCCCTCATTTACTATTGCAAACCTGACATGTTTTGTCGGGTTGTGCGCCAGATTCTGTTGCATTGCGTCAGAAATTCTGTCTGTGCCAGAATTTGCACCAGAATTTGCGCCAGAATTGAAAAAACCCCAACTAACTCTCCATTTTTCTAAGAAAACCCAAAAAAGGGGTGTGGTCACTGGGGAAAGGGGGTGTGGTCTTGGAAAAGGGGCGTGTTCCCGACATTTTCACAAAAACCCAACAAAGCAAAATGTAGGGAAACTTTAGTAAATACCACGGAAAATAAATTGTAGGGGATTAAAACCCACAAAGAAACCTATACTCCACTCTTAGTAAATAAGGGCCAGTATTTTGGTCCACATTTTGGTCACTATGTTACCAGAACCAAGAGTGGAACCGACACTGAAAAAACTATAATGGAAAAATTTGCACCTTTTTCTGAATTTTGGACCCACTCCTGATTTTGGAAAAAAAAATACTGACCCAAAAAAGATCAAAATACTGTGGGTGCACGTAGCCTTAAGATTGATGGGATTCCTAGAACTTGAACCCTCACCAGCCATAATATTATGGCCGATCCTAGTGATAGTCCTTAACATTGTATGATGGGAATACCTCATATCAGGGCATCCAAAGGAGAAATCTCTTGGGCTCAGCCTGGCGTTTACACCTCTATGTTCTAGCAATTGTTTGGATCTCCACTGACGTGTCTCTATCCCAAACTAGAGATGAAGGTTACCTGGAGTTTTCATTTAAATGTGTAACTGTAGAAACATTTTCAGAGAAGCCTCCTCTTATGTCTATACATATCTTTATCATCTGGATATCCTATCACAATATACATCTCACCTTTTTCCATTGCTATGGGAGAGATTCTGCTTGTTGATTTCCTCCTGGATATCTTCCTCCGTTACAGTGAGCAGTGAGGATTTCGCATTGTAGTTTATTTCATTCTGCAAAATACAGCAAAGTGATATGACACAGGAGACTAAAGTTAGCAGATGCAACATAAAAATATGTTATTGCTGATTTTTACTATTATGAGTAACATTTCTGGAAGGACACAGTAGAGCGCTTTCTGCTCTATTTCTTATTTCTAAGAATACATTGTATGCAGACTTTGCATGGAGCAGAGGTGGTCCCACAATAAAAAATGGGACTTCCTGTTATTGCCGGTATAGATATTTTCTATCTTCCTCTACATCCTTGATGGACATGAAGATGCCAGGAATCTCTTAAAGCTGTATTCCAGGAAACCCAACTTTTCCCTACAGGATAGGAGATAAGTGTCTGATCATGTCCCATGGAGATGAGCAGGAGTGACCATCCCTCAGCTGAGTGGGCCATTACTTCTGTTTGTTCCGGAAGGTGGTAACCTAAGCGATCTAAGGACAGGTAGCTGGGCCTTGTACAGGAGATTGCGGGGAATCTCAGTGGTCTGACCCCATGCGATCAGACACGTATGCTTTATCCTGTTGATTTGGGATAAGTTCAGTTCCCAGAAGTTCCTCTTAAACCTATGTTCACACAGGTGTGCTCTAGCTCCCACCTTCCAAGCCTAGCGCAAGTAAAAGCCCGCTCAACCAATCACTGGCTGAGTTGGAGGTCCCGTCACTTGCACTCATCTCCAACTCATCAAGGCCAGATGCACCAAGGACAGATAAGAAGCGAGGCCCTGTACAGGAGATTGCGGGGGGTCACAGCAGTCAGAACCCCAAAGATCAGACACTTATTCTCTATCCTGTCGGTAGGGATTATGTTTCAGTTCCCTGGGCTGGCCCATTGTATGGTCACATTTAATACCCAATTTGACAACCCCTTCTAATACCTTTATCTTTATGTCTAATGTTTCTTTTGGTTCCTCCGTCTCTTGAGTAGTCATTTCTTCCGGTTCATCTGTGGGCTGCTCGAGCACAGGATGTACGGGCATGCTCTCTGGGTCAATGAGGATCTCATAGGGCACCATGGGATGTTTCCAAGATGCTGGGGTAAACACCTCCCATGGATCTGCCTGGCCAAATGTTCCTGGAATAATAAAGGGGATGTAACTTAAAGGTTCTATAATTTCCATCTATTAGTTCAGTGTTCTCATGTGTAAATATTGATTATAAGGATTAAAGTCTTTTGACACACAGTTTTGCTAACCAAAGCCCTTCTGATCCTTTAGCTACTAAATTGCTGTTTTAATAGGATTAGTTGGCAGTAAACTTCATGCCAGGGAGTTGGCACTGTCATGTAACAAACACTTTTGTTTATTATTAGGTCTCGGTGGGGCATAAATGACAACACACCATCTGGGAATGGGACTTTGAATATGACTAGAAGACAGTTTGCTTTGTTCTTATTTGGCTTAAGCCGAGTGTACAGAGAAATATATTTCCATTTCCAAGCGCTGATTCAATATTTTCTGGTTTCTGTGAATGACTTCTGTACAATATTCAATCAATTCGCATAGATGGAGAATATTTAGTACTAGACACATTTGTTTACAGCAGTTGGTAACGTCATGTGACGCCTACTATCATTTGTATTGTTTATTTTCTTTTTATGTTGTTTAGAAGGATGACAATAATGTCTCATGCAGGCATTCTTACTGTGCGCCTTTACCAGACCTCCATGTACAATCAATTTTGACCCATATGTATTCAGAGGTATTGCTATATGCATGTATTTGTATGATATTCTGCTATATGCATGTATTTGTATGATATTCTGCTATATGCATGCATTTGTATGATATTCTGCTATATACATGTATTTGTATGATATTCTGCTATATACATGCATTTGTATGATATTCTGCTATATGCATGTATTTGTATGATATTCTGCTATATACATGTATTTGTAAGATATTCTGCTATATTCATGTATTTGTATGATATTCTGCTATATGCATGTATTTGTATGATATTCTGCTATATGCATGTATTTGTATGATATTCTGCTATATCCATGTATTTGTATGATATTCTGCTATATGCATGCATTTGTATGATATTCTGCTATATGCATGTATTTGTATGATATTCTGCTATATGCATGTATTTGTATGATATTCTGCTATATGCATGTATTTGTATGATATTCTGCTATATGCATGTATTTGTATGATATTCTGCTATATGCATGTATTTGTATGATATTCTGCTATATGCATGTATTTGTATGATATTCTGCTATATGCATGTATTTGTATGATATTCTGCTATATGCATGTATTTGTATATTTTGCTATATGCATGCATTTGTATGATATTCTGCTATATGCATGTATTTGTATATTTTGCTATATGCATGCATTTGTATGATATTCTGCTATATGCATGCATTTGTATGATATTCTGCTATATGCATGCATTTGTATGATATTCTGCTATATGCATGTATTTGTATGATATTCTGCTATATGCATGTATTTGTATGATATTCTGCTATATGCATGCATTTGTATGATATTCTGCTATATGCATGCATTTGTATGATATTCTGCTATATGCATGCATTTGTATGATATTCTGCTATATACATGTATTTGTATGATATTCTGCTATATACATGTATTTGTATGATATTCTGCTATATGCATGTATTTGTATGATATTCTGCTATATACATGTATTTGTATGATATTCTGCTATATACATGTATTTGTATGATATTCTGCTATATGCATGCATTTGTATGATATTCTGTTATATGCATGCATTTGTATGATATTCTGCTATATGCATGTATTTGTATGATATTCTGCTATATACATGTATTTGTATGATATTCTGCTATATACATGTATTTGTATGATATTCTGCTATATGCATGTATTTGTATGATATTCTGCTATATACATGTATTTGTATGATATTCTGCTATATACATGTATTTGTATGATATTCTGCTATATGCATGTATTTGTATGATATTCTGCTATATGCATGTATTTGTATGATATTCTGCTATATGCATGTATTTGTATGATATTCTGCTATATGCATGTATTTGTATGATATTCTGCTATATGCATGTATTTGTATGATATTCTGCTATATGCATGCATTTGTATGATATTCTGCTATATGCATGTATTTGTATATTTTGCTATATGCATGCATTTGTATGATATTCTGCTATATGCATGCATTTGTATGATATTCTGTTATATGCATGCATTTGTATGATATTCTGCTATATGCATGTATTTGTATATTTTGCTATATGCATGCATTTGTATGATATTCTGCTATATGCATGCATTTGTATGATATGTATAATGAAAATGTTATTGTTTAATTATTTTGTGGCCTTAAGAACCATATTGTTTATACCTGAATAGGTTTTCATTTAAAGTGGACCTGTCAGAAGGAATAAAATTAGACCTGTTGCTATACAGGGTTCAGTATTAGGTTGAAAGATGTATCCCAGGATATTTTTCTCCTTCAGCCTTTGAGCCCATGATGACAAGAGAGCATCTTTATGTTATACAAACTGAAGGTAAAGACCAATTGAAGGGGTACTCCGGTGGAAACCTTTTTTATTTATTTTTTTTCAAATCAACTGGTGCCAGAAAGTTAAACAGATTAGTAAGTTACTTCTATTAAAAATCTTAATATTTCCAGTACTTATCAGCTGCTGTATGCTCCAGAGGAAGTTGAGTTGTTCTTTTCTGTCTGACCACAATGCTCTCTGCTGGCACCTTTGTCCATGTCAGGAACAGTTCAGAGCAGGAAAGGTTTGCTATGGGGATTTGCTCCTACTCTGGACAGTTCCTGACATGGACAGAGGTGTCAGCAGAGAGCACTGTGGTCAGACAGAAAAGAACAACTCAACTTCCTCTGAAGCATATGGCAGCTGATAAGTACTGGAAAGATTAAGATTTTTTTCTGTAGAAGAAATTTACAAATCTGTTTAACTTTATGGACCCAGTTGATATGAAACTAATTGTTTTTCACCTGAGAACCCCTTTAAGGCTAAAGTGGTGACAACCTAAATCTTTCTTGCATGTGTTTTGAGGGGCTTAAAAAGTAAGAACCAGCGATAAGTTTGTTAGTGGTATAGGTGGTTGATTAGAGTGCTGTGGGAGAGGTGCAACAGGGCACTATTAGGCTAGGCTTCCACACAGGCTTTTTTCTGGCTTTTTTTTTGGGGGGGGGGGGGAAACTGCCACTGCGGTTTTTGAGCCAAAGCTAGAAGTGTATTCAAAAGGAATGGGAAATAAAAAGGAAGAACTTACACTTCTCCTTCCTACTAGATCCATTTCTGACTTTGACTCAAAACCTGCAGTGGCAGTTTTCCATAAATAAAACGCAAGAAAAAAACCAGTGTGGAAACCTAACCATGGGCCATGGTCACACTGCGGAACCTCCAAGCTAAATTCTGTGGAAATATTCCGCTTGGACATTCCACATCAGCAGAGTCCCATTCATTTCAATGGGATTCTGCTGCACCGTGCACATGGCGGAACCTGTCCAATGTTTCTGTGGATTCTGTTAGGAAATGTGTTTTCCAGGTGAACATTCTGCACATTATACACCATGTGAACATAGCCTAAAAGGGGTTATCCAGGATTAGAAAAACAGTGCCACACCTGTCCTCAGGTTGTGCTTGGTATTGCAGCTCAACTGCAGTAAAGGGAGCCAAGTTGTAATTCCACACAACCTGAGGACAGATGTGATGCTATTTTTTTCTATTCCTGGATAACCCCTTTAGTGATTGACTATGCAACATATATCATGGGTGGTTGTATTCTGTTTCCACCATCTTGGGCATCAACAGAGCTTTTCTTATCCCTGATAAAAAAAATAAAAAAAACAGCCGCAACAAGAGCTTTTTATAGTTATAATGTCGTGAAGCTCCATATTGACTGGTCATGGTCAGGTGGAAAGGAAGAGGATATACAGGCAGTAGGTGGCGTATTCCTCCTGCTGTCTACAAATCAGCCATGTACATCACCTATAATTATTTCTCATAATTGTAAGTAGGAAAACACCAGAGATCTGACACAGAAATGAAGTGTTTCATCTTATAAAATTAAATGTTTTTTTCTTATCCTTCGGTGATAGACGCCAACACCGACAATGATGCTATAATTGTGTCTGATTTTAGTTGATGTACTTCACAGGCTGCTATAATTAATTCAATCCCGTCTAGTCCCACTGATTAATGATGTTACTGACGGGGAGAGAGATTACAAGATAACTGGATCTATTAACTCAAGTTCACATCGACTGAGACTACTTGCAAGTCAATTTCCTCCGGGGAGCCCATGCTTTCTGTGGATGCCAAAAATCCAGACGCAGCCAACTACAAAGGCTAATTCAGTGAAGAAAACGAGGGGAGTAAGGCACAATTCACACCGCTGTAGCGCTAGAAGGAATGATATGACTGATAGCTATCAGTATTAGAATAGAGACAAATATCTGGTAATGTCGAGCCACCTTGACACTATTGGGAGATTTATCAATACCTGCGCAGAGGAAAAGCTGACCAGTTGTCCATAGCAACCAATCAGCTCGCTTCTTTCATTTTTAAAAAGGCCTCTGAAAAATTAAAGAAATCCGATTGGTTGCTATGGGCAATTGGTCAACTTTTCCTCTGCACAGGTTTTGATAAATCTCCCCATGTGTCTTTTAACCCCTTAAGGACGGAGCCCATTTTCACCTCTAGGACGAAGCCCTTTTTTGCAAATCTGACCACTGTCACTTCAAACATTAATAACTCTGGGATGCTTTTACTTATCATTCTGATTCCGAGATTGTTTTTTCGTGACATAATCTACTTTAACATAGTGGTAAATTTTTGTGGTAACTTGCATCCTTTCTTGGTGAAAAATCCCAAAATTTTATGAAAAAATGTAAAATTTTGCATTTTTCTAACTTTGAAGCTCTCTGCTTGTAAGGAAAATGGATATTCAAAAAAAAAACATTTTTTTGGATTCACATATACAATATGTCTACTTTATGATTGCATCATAAAATTGACGTGGTTTTACTTTTGGAAGACATCAGAGGGCTTCAAAGTTCAGCAGCAATTTTCCAATTTTTCACAAAATTTTCAAACTCACAATTTTTCAGGGACCAGTTCAGGTTTGAAGTGGATTTGAAGGGTCTTCATATTAGAAATACCCCATAAATGACCCCATTATAAAAAGTGCACCCCCCAAAGTATTCAAAATGACATTCAGTAAATGTTTTAACCCTTTAGGTGTTTCACAGGAAAAGCAGCAAAGTGAAGGAGAAAATTCAAAATCTTCATTTTTTACACTCGCATGTTCTTGTAGACCCAATTTTTACAAGGGGTAAAAGGAGAAAATGTATACTTATATTTGTAGCCCAATTTCTCTTGAGTAAGGAGATACCTCATATGTCTACGTAAAGTGTTCGGTGGGCGCAGAACAGGGCTCAGAAGGGAAGGAGCGACAAGGGGATTTTGGAGAGTACGTTTTTCTGAAATGGTTTTTGGGGGGCATGTCGCATTTAGGAAGCCCCTATGGTGCCAGAACAGCAAAAAAAAAAAAAAAACACATTTGTAACCCCATCTCTTCTGAGTATGGAGGTACCCCATAAGTGGACCTGAAGTGCACTGCGGACGAACTACAATGGTCAGAAGAGAAGGAGTCATATTTGGCTTTTTGAGAGCAAATTTTGCTCGGGGGGCATGTTGCATTTAGGAAGCCCCTATGGTGCCAGGACAGCAAAAAAAAACACATGGCATAGACCCATGTTACTAGACCCCTTGAGGAACGTAACAAGGGATAAAGTGAGCCTAAATACCCCACAGGTGTTTCACGACTTTTGCATATGTAAAAAAAAATATTTTTTTTTCACTAAAATGTGGGTTTCCCCCCAAATTTCACATTTTGCAAGGGTTAATAGCAGAAAAGGGGGGCGGCAGTGTACGTGTGTATATGTAGTGTTTTACTCTTTATTTTATGTTAGTGTAGTGTAGTGTTTTTAGGTTACATTCACACTGACGGCGGATTACACTGAGTCTCCCGCTAGTAATTTGAGCTGCGGCGGAAAATTTGCCGCAGCTCAAATTTGTAGCGGGGAACTCACTGTAATCTGCCGCCAGAGGGGGATCAAAACTACAACTCCCAGCATGCACTGACAGACCATGCATGCTGGGAGTTGTAGTTTTGCAACAGCTGGAGGCACACTGGCTGGAAAACCTTGAGTTAGGTTCTATGACCTAACTCAGTATTTTCCAACCAGTGTGCCTCCAGCTGTTGCAAAACTACAACTCCCAGCATGTACTGATTATGGAAGGGCATGCTGGGAGATGTAGTTATGCAATGGCTGGAGGCACGCAAGTACAACTCCCAGCATGCCAAGACAGCCTTATGCTGTTCCTGAATGCTGGGAGTTGTAGTTTTGCAAGATTTAGAGGGGTTCAGGTTGTAAATCACTGTCCAGTGGTCTCAAATCTGTGGCCCCCCAGATGTTGCAAAACTACAACTCGCAGCATGCCCAGACAGCAAACTGCTGTCTGGGCATGTTGAGAGTTGTAGTTTTGCAACATCTGGAGGGCTACAGTTTGAGACCACTTAGTGATCTACAACCTGAACCCCTCTAAATATTGCAAAACTACAAGTCCCAGCATGCCCACACAGCAAACAGCTGTCTGGGCATGCTGGGAGTTGTAGTTTTGCAACATCTGGAGGGCCACGGTTTAGAGACCACTGTAAACTGTGGCCCTCCGGATGTTGCTAGGCAACAACTCACCTAGCAGGGCCCGGAAGTATTGCTGCCGCCGCCGCCGCACGTGGTGGAGGATCGCGCTCGGGGATCCGGGATCCAGGTAAGGGACCTTCGGCGCCGACCTTCCCTGGACGGATCCCTCGTTTTGACCGGACACCGATAGGTGGGCAAAGCGGGGGAACCGAACTTTAACCCCACCTCCCCCGGTCTGCTATCGGTCGGTCGCTCGGCCGACCAATAGCAGGGATAGGAGGGGTGGCACCCCTGCCACCAAACTCCTATCCCTTCAGGGGGATCGAGGGTGTCTCGGACACCCCCGATCCCTCTTATTTTCCGGGTCACCAGTGACCCGTATGACCCGGAATCGCGCAGATCGCAGGTTTGAATTGACCTGCAATTTGCGCGCATCGCGGTCATGGGGGGGTCTCAGGTCCCCCCTCGGCGATGTGCCGGGATGCCTGCTGTTAGATAACAGCAGTCATCCCGGCCCGATCACCGCTACCGGTGACGCGGCGCTCCCGGAACCCCGCGACGTACATGTACGTCGCCGCGCCAAGTGACACTTTGCGGCACCGTACATGTACGTCGCTCGTCGTGAAGGGGTTAAAATGGTTCAATGCAGAAGACATGGGCAGCTAAGAGGTCTATGGTTCTTAGTCAGTTCATTCCAACCAGAACAACAACTCCCAGCATGTCCAGGCAGCCTTCGACTGCCTGGGCATGCTGGAAGTTGTAGTTTAGCAACAGTCGGAGGTACACTGGTTGGGAAACACATGTCTAAGAAGTGCATTTCTGGGTCTAGGATACACATTTCTATTCAAAGCTTCTTCAATGCCATAAGGGAGATTTATCAGAATCTGTGTAGAGGAAGAGTGGCACAGGTGCCCATAGCAACCAATCAGATTGCTTCTTTAATTTTAAAAGAATCCTCTGAACACAAAGCAATCTGATTGGTTGCTATGGGCAAATGCACCACTCTTTATCTACACAGGTTTTGAGAAATCTCCCCAATTGTCTGTAGAGGTTGTTTGTTCTCACATAAAGTCATACGCCCAGTTTTTTGCTTTCTTCTTGTAGCTTACATTTTTCTGGCCACTAAACAAATAATTGCTCATTCCTGCAAAAAGAATAAAAAAATGTTCCTTTAGGTAAATTGAAGTCTATGATGGACAGGATCCTTATCTCCTACAGATCCTCATCTTCTACAGATCCTTATCTCCTATGTGCCAGGAAGGATTGGGTCCTCATCTCCTAAGTGCCAGGATGGGTGGGGTCCTCATCTCCTAAGTGCCAGGATGGGTGGGCTCCTCATCTTAAAAGTGCCAGGATGGGTGGGCTCCTCATCTTAAACGTGG
Organism: Hyla sarda; assembly: GCF_029499605.1. NCBI lineage: Eukaryota > Metazoa > Chordata > Amphibia > Anura > Hylidae > Hyla > Hyla sarda. The sequence continues at coordinate 57,534,462 of NC_079190.1, read as the reverse complement.
CAGGATGGTTGGGGTCCTCATCTACTACGTGGCAGGATGCTTGGGGTCCTCATCTACTATGTGCCAGGATGGTTGGGGCTCTCATCTCCTATGTGCCAGGATGCTTGGGGTCCTCGTCTAATATGTGCCAGGATGGTTGGGGTCCTCAACTACTATGGGCCAGGATGGTTGGGGCCCTCATTTCCTATGTGCCAGGATGGTTGGGGCCCTCATCTCCTATGTGCCAGGATGGTTGGGGTCCTCAACTACTATGGGCCAGGATGGTTGGGGCCCTCATCTCCTATGTGCCAGGATGGTTGGGGCCCTCATCTCCTATGTGCCAGGATGGATGGGGTCCTCATCTACTATGTGCCAGGATGGATGAGGTCCTCATCTACTATGTGCCAGGATGGATGAGGTCCTCATCTCCTACGTGCCAGAATGGTGTGGGTCCTCATCTCCTACGTGCAAGGATGGGTGGGCTCCTTATCTCCTACGTGCCAGGATGGGTGGACTCCTCATCTTATACGTGCCAGGATGCTTGGGGTCCTCATCTACTACGTGCCAGGATGGTTGGGGCCCTCATCTCCTATGTGCCGGGATGGTTGGGATCCTCAACTACTATGGGCCAGGATGGTTGGGGCCCTCATCTCCTATGTACCAGGATGGATGGGGTCCTCATCTACTACGTGCCAGGATGGATGGGGTCCTCATCTACCACGTGCCAGGATGGATGGGGTCCTCATCTACTACGTGCCAGGATGGTTGGGGCCCTCATCTCCTATTTGCCGGGATGGTTGGGGTCCTCAACTACTATGGGCCAGGATGGTTGGGGCCCTCATCTCCTATGTACCAGGATGGATGAGGTCCTCATCTACTACGTGCCAGGATGGATGGGGTCCTCATCTACCACGTGCCAGGATGGATGGGGTCCTCATCTACTACGTGCCAGGATGGATGGGGTCCTCATCGCCTATGTACCCAGTGTAACTAAAGTACTATGGGCATCTGCTTTCCGACCCTTATGCTATGTTCACATGGCAGAATTCCAAGCAGAATTCTGTGGAAATATTCTGTTCCAAAACATCTGTCATGGAAATCCTGATTTTGAGGTCCATAGAAACAATAAACATTGTTCATTGTTTCTGCGGATGCCATTCCAAAATATATTGCTGTCTACGAAGAATCCATTCTCGAGCTGTCCTAGACCCCAAAGGAAATTCAAAACCTGCTGTAATACCTAAGTTTTTTTTTTCTTCCTTCGGCTGCTCCTTGGTTATGCAGACAGGAATAGTCCTTGGTAGTTCTTCCTGACTCATGGGCCAAGTTGGTAGCTTATCGGCTGCTAAAATGGAGTAAAGCAGAGGACATCTAACCTGTCCCTGTTCTGGCGTGCATCAGACATCATCTTCCTGTATAATACACTGCACCTCCAATGTGTCACCATTTTTGCAGATTGTATGGAACTGCTTAGTTTATTTTCCCTCCTTCGCTGCTTCTTCATTCTCAGGCTGACATTTCAGCATTTTACAGTTTAAGGTAGGGTCACATGTGACATATTTTGCTGTGCATTTGCTCCTGCATATTTTCCTTCCCATTAAAATCAATGCATAGCAAAATTAGCTGCAGAAAATATGCAGCAAAATACGGCACGTGTGACCCAACCCTAAAAGTAAAATTTCTATGCACCCTATTTGCATAATTCACACCAAGTTATTTTTCCCATAAAAGTCTTATTTTTTATGGTGTACAGTGGACCATCAAGTTACAATATTAATTGGTTCCAGGACGACCATTTTATGTTGAAACCATTGCATTGTGAGACCATAACTCTATGGAAACCATGTAATTGATTCTAAAGCCCCAAAATGTCATCCAAAAATAGGAAAAAGTGAGGATTAAAGAAAAATAACTAGAAAACGAATACAGATTAAGCAAGTTCTTACATACAAAAGTAATAAAGATCTGCTGGGAGCTGTAATCACTGTCTATGTAGAGGACAGGAGCTTCTTCAGGGTCCTGTACAGTACACGCAATGTCCCAAAAAAAGTTAAATGGAGCCGCCCTCACCTGGTGTCCACAGGAGCAGCTACAGTAGTACAGAACATGTAGTACCTCGCTGTACTGTAGGGGGCGCTACCAGTGCTATCAGTGCATGCACTTCAGTAATACAGGTGTTTTTAGCAGTGAAATTCCCATTCTGATTGGTCAGAGCTTCCAACCATTGACACGTTTCGCAGATTTGTCCTGTCTGGAGCATTGTATGTTGTGTCTGGTTTCAAGTTACAATTGTCCAGAAAGGACCAATGTTTGGTAAAAAAAAAAATGTAACCTGAGGCCATTGTAAGTTGAGGGATAATTGTACCTGTCTGTCTATGACACGTACCGATAGGTCTCTTCCTCCTTTGCTATTAAAAGTTAAGAATCTGTAAAGCATTTTTCTTTATAAAGAAACTGCATGAGAAAATGTAAAATTGTCTCAAGGTTCATGAAGGTTATACAGGGGTAAACCCTTCTATCTTCTTAAACCCAGTACCATAATGGGGGCCTAGTGTAATCTTTATTGGCTATTGAACCTTAGTAGTTAATGTTACAACCACAGCCAGGGCTTCTCTAATAATTTTTCACTGTGGCCTTACCAGCCAGAGCATTCTAATGCCTGGTCCTCACCACTGAGGTAAGAACGAAAACTTAGTAAAAAGTATCTTAATATACTTAAAATGCCTTACCAATAACTGGGTCAGGTGACTGTATGAGAAGCACAGATTAAGACACTTTTGTACAGTATTGTTACAAAAAATGGACTAATCTGCAAAAAACAGGATAGGATTATAGTAATACATAAAAAGCACAAACCTATAAATTCTCCATCAATGCTCCAGAGCCGCGCTGTACAGTCTAATGATGATGATAAAACAACTTTATCTTCATCTATCACTTCAAGGCTAAAAAATAGAAATAAAGCATTTTTATAGGTCGTAAACAGGTTTGGACACAGCATAAAAAGACCCTGTAGATATAATGCATAATACTGAAGAGATATTTTCTTTATAAATATATATGTTCAGACTGGTGTAAAACAAGAAAAAATAACTGTATTTTTCTTCCCCGCTCCCCCTGTTCTGATGGAATCAGGTCCCCACTGCGCAGCATTTCTTGATGTCAGTGTGGGCACAAGGAATTGTCTGCTCAACCTATCACAGTGGTGTCTTCTATAACTGTAGTGGCAAGTATGCTCCTAGTAAAAAATAAGCCCCTTTAACAACTCCAGGAGAGCCTCATCTTCTTGGAGAAGGGCTGAAATGTGCAAGTTTTTCACACAGGGAAACTCTTGTATTTCCCTACTGTAGACACACAAAACACAATATGGGTCCAAATGTAACAACATCTACTTAGACTGTTTTATTTTTTAACTTTGAAATATAATCAGAGACAATAGACATATTTAGGAAAACTGTCAGCTCGTTCACCCACACTAAACTCAATATGCTCGGTGATAGTGTGGGTGAACTGGAGTCTATACAGGGATCATTTATTTTCTTGTGTGCCCTGGCCACTGAGTACCCCCCCCCCCCCCCCACTAAAGTTGTGTTTTCGGTCTTCTCAGTGGCACTTTGAAGGTGGGTCCCCCGCCGCCTGTCTCGTTTGGTGTCCTGGATGCACAGCTATCACCTCATCAGGACGTGAGAGCTGCATAAAAACTTCAGGCGCATCCGCTCTGCAGACAGAGAGGTGCGCTCAGGGGACATGTGACTCCATGTCACTAGGACGTGGGGTTGAAGAAAGTTAATATGCAAACAACGGGGGAAGGCTGTACGGACTCCTGTTCACCCACACTATAACCCAGTATATTGGGTTTAGTGTGGGTGAACTGGCTGACAGTTTTCCTTTAAACGTATTTACACGATACTATAGTAAGAACTGACTCCAATCTGGTCTGCGCCATCCCATCCACTTCATTAGGTGCAGCACAAGACAACCCCCCAAAAAGTAATGGATTTGCAGGAGGCTGACACAGAAAATCTCCTTTTCTTTCCTGACTGATTCCTCTCTAGTTTTCCATTCAGGTCACACAGGTTGTCCTGCTTCTTCAGGATGGCACATCTATATGTGCCATTGTAAGAAGATTTGCTCTGTCTCCTAGCAGTCTCAAGAGCATGGAAAAGATATCAAGACCTTGGCCAGTAGATGAGTAGAGCGGGACATGGATGTAGAAGAGAAGCAAACCTTATTATGTGAGCAGTAAAACCTTAAGCTGGTGCACAGTGTCCTGTGTTCCACCTAGTGCAGGACTACACCCGGCCTCATGTAGCTTAAAGGAAAACTGTCATATGTTTTGTCCCGCACTATCCACAGGTACCTGTGGATAGTGCGGGAGACGCTGGACATTTTGAGTCCTACTTTGCCCGGATCCGCTGGCCGTTCACCCGTTATAGCTGGTTTTCGGTATATTCAAGTTAGCTGCTAACTGGCATGGGTGGGGTTACTGCCTTCATCTGGCACTGTGACGTAACCGCCGTCTGGCCCGCAGCACCGCCCAGCTAATGAATATTCATACGTTGTCTTACACTCTCTGTCTCATCTCGGCCGAGTCCTGGACGATACTGCGCATGCGCGGAATTCCCCCGTGGATAGTGCGGGACAAAACATATGACAGTTTTCCTTTAAGTCTGTAGGCACATCCTGGTTGACAATGTCATTGATGCTATTAACTGGCCCTCACATTACTATGGTTCACCAAGTTGCACCACAGACTGTCTAGAAGCTCACTCCATGTTTGGGAATAGAGTCACCAGGACGCCAGCTGCCATCTCATGAGAAGCATTAATACAGTAGTTGCCCTGATCATAGTCATGGATTCTGGATCCACTTCCAAATTTTTTACTTTAATTTTCCTAGTGTGATTTAGAATCCAAACCTCCATTGGTTTATTACTCTGGCTTCCATTGACCACTGATATGTCATTTTGTTTTCAACACAATACATATCAGTAAATATTTTCTACTTAAATGAATGATGAGATTCGAACATTTTCAATTTTATGAAGCAGTGTATCAACTCCTAAGGTTCCTTAGCTTAATACCAGCGCCTTGTAAGTAACGGTATATAAATGATGCTAATTTGTAGTCACATCATTTTGCTTTGTTGGTCTTTAGATCTTCAAAGCCACCACTTTCTTGTCATATTCTTTTGCACTGTTATGTTTCAGATCTTCACAGCCTTCACCTTCATAGTCTCATTCTTTTGCATTGGCTTCATATCTCCATAGACTTCACCTTCATGGCTCCTGTTGGTACACTCAGGGATACTCTTCCTCTTAAGAAGAATGCAGTCTTTTTACGAAGCAAATGGAAAAGCTTTTATTTGCCAACAGTCGCTTCATGAAATGTTACTGTGTGGGCGATGTTTACGACAGATTTTCCAACTAGATTAGTTTGACAAGAAACACAAATGTCTCCCACTTTTAAAATGATATGCCTACACGTTTGGGATGTACTCCAAGAAATCCAAGATTATTAATATCACTGAGAGACACCCACTTATTAATTGGCAGAAATCATAGGCATCAAAATCTGAACTGTACACAAGGATGAGGAGGTGGGATATATGCTAGTGGGGGATATAAAAGAAATCGTATGGAGAAAATGCAAATATGTTATTTTCGTTTAGATATTTTTATTGTTTTCTTTACAATAAACCAAGGGATACATAAAAGAAGAAAAGGGGAGGGAGTTAAAAAACAAACAAATGACACCCAATGCAGGAGAACAATTGTACATATAATATAGTATGAAACACCTGAGTGTCTAAATACAACTAAGGGTGGGTAAGGCTATGTTCACACAGCAGAATTTTTTCTCGGAAATTTCGATGCAGTAGAGTGCCATTTTTTTCATTGGTATTCTGCTGCAACATGCAATGGGGAGGAGTTAGTGAGTCGTGTAGAGGAGAGGAGAGTGATTGGAGGTCCAGTTCAGACCTCTGCTGATTGACCTGTACATCACCAAATGAGGACAAGCCTAGAAGACCCAGTCCAGTCAAGTTCAACTCAGCTTTGGGGACAAGTGCCAGAGAGCCATAGGGCCCCATAGCCAAAGCAATGGATAAGGTGAGTGAAGATTATCTGGCCACAACTGTCCGTACAAGTCCACCCTGGTGGTAAGCACCGCATTGGATTCCACACAGTGAAGTGGCAAGAGTCAGCTCCCTAGTCAAGTCAAAACCTAATTCAAGTCAAGTCTCAGTCAGTCCAGTCTAGTCATGTCAGTCAGTCCAGTCTAGTTCAGAACAGTCAAGTCACATCTTAGTCGGAAAGGGTACAGGTCCTCGAGTGCTATTACAGCAACTGTGGTTTCCTATAGCATCCTTCAGCGAAACTGCACTAAAAGGTTTACAGCAGAAAATTCACCAGCAGAACCCATTAACTTCAAAGGGTAGTAATATAATCAGCTACCAGATTTTCCCCTGGAATTCTACAAGAGGAAATTCAGATGTGGGAAACCCGCTTCGTATGTGCTATGTGTGACCCTAAGTCCTGGGAAACCCCTTATCTTCCATAACTACATATTCTCAATAATATCATACAAATTAAAAAACAAGTGTAGCAATCTTACTCACTCAGTTATTATGTCCACGTGAGCCCTCCAGTGCTTGACAACTACAGGGATACAAACATGTATGTAAAACTATAAAACTATTTCGGTTAATGTTTTTTTTCTTTTAAAAGAGTAATGGTGTATAGATTTCTGTCTGGTAGGCATCCTAAGAATAAAGTGTAAACAGCGCTGCTGCCCATATCTACTTACAGTTCTAGTGATATGCCATCACTTCATGTGATGGTAAGAAACCCTGAAGTATATCAGGATCTAATGATTATATACTGGGGGGTTGATTCTTAAATCTAACATTAGCAGATGAGTAGCTAATGGTTTTCATTAATCTATGTTCTACACAATTTCTTCTTTTTTCTTAGAACAAAATAATATTAAAGGGCTTGTCCAGTAAAAGAAACAACCTGTTTATGGTGTCAAAAAGTATAATAAAGTAACTTACTAATATAATGTTTTTAGCCATAGTGCAAAGATCTCTCCATATCAGCTCTGCTCTTTCCCTTGTAGCCGTGACATCACATCACATTCAGGGCTCCCTCCCTTATCCTCCTTCTCTACCTGTCTGCTCAGGATAAAAAAAATGATGTGAAGAGGAGGAGCTCATATTACTGTTCAATAGGTTTTTAGGACAGAAAAAAGCCTCTCCCAATCACATTAGTTTCCACCAGAGCAGGCTCACTGCTGAAGAGGGGGAGCAGTAATATGGAGCTTCCCCTCTGCACATCAATGGTCTCAACCTTAGCAGGCAGAAGGGGGAGCAGTAATATGAGCTACCCCTCTTCCCATCAATGGTCTCCATCTGAGCAGACAGAAGCGGGGGGGGGGGAAGCTCAGAATGTGACCTGATGTCTCACCTACAAGGGAAAAAGCAGAGCTGATATGAAGAATCTGTGCACTATGGCCAATAACATTATAAAAGTAAGTTGCTTTATTTTACTATTTGACACCATGATACATGCTGTCTTTCACTGGACAACCCCTTTAATGTGTATGTAAAAGGATAGAATTTTTGTTCTGAACTTATTAAGACCCTCTTCCCTCCTTCCACATCTCCCTTCCCTTGGTGATATTTAATGTACGTTTCTTTTTAATTATGTAATTTATAATAAGAACTCATCTAAATGATAAAAATCCCTTGTATTCTATAGCCTGATGACCCAAGTGACTCGATTAGCTCATGTCTAATGAGAATATTTGAAGTCAAGGAGTTCTATGACTATAGGAAAGCACATAGCCCCGGGCTGAGCTCTGAGGTGACTGCTAATATTCTAATATACTAAACAGACTTGCTCTTAAGCTTGTAATCAGGAGGATTCTGCTGATCTGTGTAACCCTCATTATTAGTGCCTCTTTTCTACATCCTTCACAATAGGAAAATAGAAGAGGCTCGGAAGGTTATGTGCACTTTCGCAACAATTGTTTTATCACTTCAAAGTGATAAAATAATGAAGCAACTTTGCAAAAAGTTTTGAATAAAAAAAGAATTCTATAGTTCAAACCAGTGTTCCCCAACCAGTACGCCTCCATCTGTGGCAAAACTTCACCTCCTATTATCAGGACTATGGAGGGGGGATTAATTATTGTAGATTTAGGTGAAATATTTTTGTACCCCATCTTTTGTGTGCTGGTAATGTTAGGGGGCACTAAAATTTATTAAATGGTCGCAGGGCATTTAATAAATTTCGTGCAGGCCACATTTTCTGAAAAAAAAAAATTGCCCCATCATTTTGCCCTCCCGAGGTATTTTTTCAATGGCATTTTATCCCGTTTCCTTTTTTTCATCATATAATTTATTCATGTGATGCATCATGGGATTTCTACTGAAGAATTGGGGGGAGGGGTTCACCCAAAAAAAACACCATGAATTTGAAATCTACATTGTTTTGTTTTTTTCCTCCCATAGAAGTTAATGGGAGGAAAAGTTTACTTAAAAACTAGCCCTAATAATGCCATAAAGTCAAAGGTCAAAAAATGGCAAAAGAAAAAACACCATGTGGGTCTGGCATTTCATACAGCAAGTGCAGCATTTTTTAGGGCATCCCCTTCCCCCAGAAAAAAGCCAGGTGGAATCCTAGCCTAAGATTTGTTAACCAGGCACCTATTTCTATTGAACGTGGGATGCGTGACCAGAAAAAAAACAACAAATTAGTGTCACTTTTTGATCTTAATCTTGCTCTTTAATGGGTATTAATGGGTATTAATGGGTATTAATGGGTATTAATGGGTATTTAATGAGTTTCTTGCTCTTAAATGGGTATTCCGGGCAAGAATATGTTATCCCCTATCCAAAGTATAGGGGATAAGATGTCTGATCACGGGGGGCCCGCTGCTGAGACCCCCCGCCATCTCCCTGTAGCACCCGCATTCTATGCGGGTGCTGAATCTCCAGCTTTGGAAACCTCCAGGTTTTCGGAACTGGGGACATCATGTCAGGCCACGCCCACTCCCTTCATGTCTATGGGAGGGGGCGTGACAGCCACCACGCCCCCTCCCATAGACATGAATGGAGGGGGCGTGGCGTGACATCACGTCCCCAGTTCCGAAAACCTGGAGGTTTCCGAAACTTGAGATGCAGTCCCCGCATAGAATGCGGGTGCTGCATGGAGATTGCAGGGGGTATCAGCAGCGGGCCCCCCGTGATCAGACATCTTATCCCCTATCCTTTGGATAGGGGATAAAATGTTTTTGCCCGGAATACCCCTTTAAACTATAAGAAAAGTCTCTGCATAACAGAAGGCCACAAACTATACCAGATGTGGGCACTGCTCGTGATCCTATTATAGAACATCAGAATGACATTCTAGAAAATTCTTAAATAAATACGGATGTTTTTTAAGAATGAAATTGTTTTCTCTGCTTAATATTTTCTTCTCGCTTGGGTCTCTAAAGTTTCTAAAAATATATAAATAAACAATAATATTTTAATAAATGAAACTTACATGGTGGAGGATCCTTTTCAGGTCCCTGGACAGCATAGTCTTTGATGTTATAAACATAGATATAACCAATGTAGTCTGCTACAAACATCAGCGAGTTGTCTTTAGTAACGGCAAGACTGCTGACCTGGCACCCGGTCCTAGACTTAAAGGAGAGAAGAGGAATTCCCTGAAAAAATGGTTTATTTAATAGGTAATTGCAAATGACAGTTACGTAACATAATCCAATGATTTGAATTGCCCCATTACAAATGAGAAGAGTTCTTGTAGCTACAACTGTGAGTTCAGGTCATCAGATCTGGGGTCAGAGCAGGACAAGGGGCTGTAATACAGACCCAAAAATGCATTCATACTATACTAGGTTGAACAGTGTCCCTTCCATTAGAAAAAAAACTTTCGATATGTGGTGGAGACATGTAAAAGGTTTTGATCGGTCACAATCTGAGTGTTTAGATTTCCACAGATCTGTACAACAAGCAGGGAGAAGGGCTCCGTTGTGCTCTTCACTACCCAGTTGCTACACTAGATTATAAGTCTTTAGAGATTGTCTCATGCTGAGAGGAGGAAAAGGCAGTGAGTCGGGGAAGAAGCACATAACTGGATGCTTCTCCCAGCTCGTTTTAGAGATCTATGGGGAAACTAAACACTCAGACCCTGACTGATCAAAACTTTTGACACGTTTATGACTAACTACAATGTGGCATAGAGTATCGTGCTATCAGTCTCCTGGATGTTCAGTATACAAGAGGCAGTGATCGGCACTGTATTGCTTTCAGCCACGTAAGCTAGCTACCATAGGGATCACAGCTGCAGCATAACACAAAAACAGGACCACTATAACCAGCTCTACCCATTAACAAACACATAAATCCAATGGCAAAGGAAGAAGAAATGTGGCACTAATGATGATAAGGTGCATTAAATCCATAACGCAGGACGCCAGACCCTGCGGACAGGTAAGTGAACAGCCGTTTTCATGCCAAGAAGAAAACTGTCCCACCACTGAAGCGGTCTCCTCATTGTTAGTGCCCCCCTTCTTTCTTCCTTTGAAGTTGGAGTCTCCTGGATGTATTTGCCTATTCCTTTAATGCCTTAAAGGGATATTCCGAAAATGCTGCAAAAGCATGTCGTATTGATAACCTGTCCTCCCCATATCAGAAACGACCAAAAATGCATTTATTTGGGGGGTCCTATTTCTGTACATTCTGGTTGCTTAGTATTACAATTCCCAAAATGCATTGGTTCCCTCAGCCCTTCATCACAATCCTCCTACCCTGCCAGCTTCCCTCCTACAGCAGTCCTGCTAGTTCCCTGATAGAGCCGTAGAACATTGCAATTCACAGCAGACTATTATACGATCAGTGAGGTTGCAGCATCTGCTGTATTCATCCATTGTCTGCTCCTCTTCCTGTGACATTGTTCAGCATAAGGCAGTATGCTGTAAGCACACATCATTCTTTACTAAATGTCTCAATAAAGTTATATGAGTATATAACAGGTAGATGGTGATGTTTGTTGAAAGGGCTGGCTACTGCTCACGTACAAGATCCAGCCAAGCATCCTGAGACAGGAAAAGATATGTGTTGTCTTGGGAGAGAGGGGGACCTAAAGACAACACCACACTGCCAGGGAAAGGACTACACAACTCCATGTCTGGAGTGAATTATACAAAACCATGCTGAAGCCAGTACAATTTCTGATAACACTAATACAGTATATTAGTTATTTATCTTGGGGTGTTATTTAAATACAATTTTCTGAAACCAGAATACCCCTTTAACACCCTCAAGTGCAGAAATCAACTGAAGCTCTTTGATAATATTCTGCTATCCTGATATCTATGCTCAATTTTTTGATAGTAGCAATGTATTTCTGACATATATATGTTATTTAGAGGGACACTTACTGGTTTAAAACTTGCAGCCAGTTTTCCTCCTTGGAATATATTCCAAAAATTGACATAACCTATAAAACATACATACATTGTGTTTACTACCCAGCATAAATGCAGACTTTATGTAACATTCATTGTATTTTTATGTATTACCTAATGGTCCATTGGAGACAAGTGAGGCTGCTCCTTGTAACTTCACGGTCCGCGTTTTCAGAAACAGAATTTTGCTAACACTTCTGTCGGTTACTGGGGAGAAATATTTGTCTTCAAATTAGAACATTTCTATATGATCTTTTAAAGGGAATGCGTCCTCAGAAAAAAAAATACCTACAGTTTTCATCAGTTTTTTATGTTTAACAGTTTTTTAAAGAAATGCTTATTATTATTATTATTAATAATCATTGTTATTCACTTTACTCACTGTATTTTCAATAATCTTGAAATCTTTAAGCAGTTTTCATTCTAGCCATAAGGTGAAACTTTCTGTACTATCTATCTATATATATATATATATATATATATATATATATATATATATATATCTCTATCTATCTATCTATATATATATATATATATATATATATATATATATATTTTTTTTTTTTTTTTGCAATCTCACCATTATCATCACATTCAGAATTACAAGGATACATGACACCAGTATACAGATAAGATGGGATCAGGCCATTCTCAGTAGGTGATAGCCACAGCATCCCTCCTCCCCCTCTCTGCACTATGACTGTTCAGACCATTCTTAGAAACCTGAACTCTCCCATTGAGTTCAATTAGTCTTTTCCAGTCTCTTGTTTCCTATGCCTAGGTAGCTGCTGTAAAACATATTTCTAAATTCTGTTAACAGAGTAGATGCTCAGGCAATATGGCTGCCCCCATAACATTTTACAAACCATAAAAAAAAAAAATACAATGAGAAAAAAACAAAATATTTCAGTATAGGGCTCTAATCGGTCAAACAAATTCTCCCTTAAAAATCTCTCCTGTCGCCATCAAAGGGGGAATCATTTAATTCAACAGAAACAATATCCAGCTTTCGGCTTCCTAGTAGCAGTTAAAAGTTTCTGCGTTAATTAAAAGGGTTTGTCCACAAACAAAAAAGATAGCACCCCAGCCAACCCAAGATGGGTGGGAGGCCGAAAACTCTTGTTTGTCTTAGAAAATGTACAGAACTCCAATTAATATTATTGGGCGCTGTGCAAAAGGCAGAACAACAGGAGTAATACAAATTGTGTTAGACATATAATTTGTCTGTTTTCAGGTTCCCAACCATCTCCAGTGGCAAGATGACTGGGGAGCCATGGTTTGTATCTGTGGACCATAGGAACATAGTTTTGTATTAAATAAATGAGAATATAAGGTGCCTCAGAAAGGGCATAAATACATAGGAAATAACATAGTTCTACCCCTCTAACATTACTGGTCACATGGAATATTGTGCACAGACAAGCAGTGAGCTGTATACTAGATATCATAGGTGCCATACCCAGCTCAGGGACAGACTTGGTTGTTCCCTAGAACTGAATATAGAAAATAACCAGTTCGGGCAAGATACAGATTACATCGTGACCTATACATTTTCTAACAGCAAAAATAGAAGCAAATTGCTCAAGTTTCTTTAAAACTTCAGCCCTCAAAAATCCAGTATTAAATCAACATGGCTCCGAAAGTGACCTACATTTAAAATGCAGCATTACTTTTATGTGCCGTTTTCATAGAAACAGCCTGAGAGCTTTATAAGAAAGTTGGCCATGTCACCCATCCTATGACATAAGTATGAGGACCTGTCACTTATTATTGCAGTAATATTATTGGCCTGGCACTCTTCATAATGGAGTTTTTAGTATTAACAATACCTGTAAACTACACAATCTCTCCTTCGGCGTCCTCAAAAACTAGGAAAGCAGACAAAGCTCCCAGGAGCCATGTACAGTGACCCCCCGACCTACGATCATTTCATGATACGATGGTCTCTCAGAGGTCATCGCATGTTGAAGGCAGCATCAACATACGATGCTTTTGTATGTCGGGGCCATCGCATAAACGGCTATCCGGCAGCGCAGACTGCTTCAGCTGCCACCGGATAGCCGTTTATGGTGCCCCTTGTGGTCCGCTGACGATCACTTACCTGTCCTCGGGGCTCCGGCGCGTCCTCTTCGGGATCCCCTGCATCGTCGCCGCTCTCCATCGTCGTCATCACGTCGCAGCGCATGCCGTCCCGTCATCCAATAGAAGCAGCGTGTGTAGCGACGTGATGGCGCCGACGGAGAGCGGCGATGGAGAGCGAGGATGACGAGGAAGCAGAGGCCTTGCTGGAGCGCCGGGGACACCCCGGGACGCGGCAACAGCGATGGAGGGCGACATCCAGGGCAGTGGTGATGGTCCAGAGTGGCGGGGACAGGTGAGTACAACTTTCTATGCCAGTGGTCTTCAACCTGCGGACCTCCAGATGTTGCAAAACTACAACTCCCAGCATGCCCGGACAGCCGTTGGCTGTCCGGGCATGCTGGGTGTTGTAGTTTTGCAACATCTGGAGGTCCGCAGGTTGTAGACCACTGTCCTATACTTTACATTGCACGGATCCCTCAACATACGATGGTTTCAACAAAAGATGGTCCGTTTGGAACGGATTACCATCGTATGTTGAGGGACCACTGTATTCTTATACTCACCCCACACCTCTCCTGGTGTTTATCCCTACAGAAGGCCTCTGCAGAAAATTTTCTGATGCCAGCGTGAAGAAGACTTCAGTATGAAAGAATGAGAAGGGGTGAGTATCGGCACGTCTAGTCTAGGGTCAATAAAAGGAAAGGGCACTGGTCTAAGGTGTGTGTTAAAGGGGTCTGTATTAAAGGGGCACTCCACTGGGAAACATTTTTTTTCATCAACTGGTGCCAGAAAGTTAAACAGATTTGTAAATTACTTCTATTAAAAAAAATCTTAATCCTTTCAGTACTTATTAGCAGTTGTATGCTACTGAGGAAGTTCTATTATTTTTTCATTTCTTTTCTGTCTGTACACAGTGCTCTCTGCTGACACCTCTGTCCATGTCAGGAACTGTCCAGAGCAGCAGAAGTTTACTATGGGGATTTTCTCCTGCTCTGGACAGTTCCAGACATGGACAGAGGTGTCAGCAGAGAGCACTGTGGACAGACTGAAAAGAAATTGAAAAAGAAAATAATTTCCTCTGTAGTATACAGCAGCTGATAAGTACTGGAAGGATTAAGATTTTTTAATAGAAGTAATTTACAAATCTGTTTAACTTTCTGGCACCAGTTGACTTAAAAAGACCTAAAAATTATTTTTTTTCCCACCGGGGTACCCCTTTAAAAAGACTGGAGGCTGGAATCACTGCCAAAGGTGCTTCAACTTAGTACTGAGGGTCTTAATACTTACGTCACTGCAATATTATAGTTTTGCTTATGCGCAGATTAAATTGTAACATTCTTTTATCACATTCTCATTATTGGGTATTAGATGCAATTGAACAAAATGTGAAAACTTGAAAGGGTATGAAAACTTTCCAAATGCACTATAATAAAGTAGCCATATGAGCTGGTATTATGTATTAAACTGTAGCATCCTCTCTAGACATCTTCCACTAAACTTTAGGCTTTTCTTGAGGAAAATTAGGCAGACGTGAAACACCTGAGTTTAAAGTGACCCTGTCATTTATAAAAACATTTGAAACAAGTTTAGATTGGTCACGGTCTCATTGCTGAGACCCCCACCGATCATTAGAAAGAGTGGGGAGAAGCATGTTATAGCTCAGCTTTCAGCGACCTCTGTCCTCAAGACCCATTGACACTGTTATGTGAAGCAGAACAGAGATCGATGAAAGACGGGAAGTGACCCCCCTCATATGAGCACTGAGACCCTGACCGATCAAAACGCATGACATGTCAGTAGTTGTTTTATGTAAATGACAGGTACACTTTAAATGGTGTTTGATTCTACAGTCATTTGGCACATCATCATGTAAATTAATATAAATTACCTACATAAAATGAGACAAAATGTTAAAGACATAATTAAACACAAAAGTATTCAAATGTTCAGTTGAATTTGATAAATCCAGTCTAGAAAAAAAAAAACAATCATACAAAAAAAGGATTTAGTAAATCTGGGCCATTATTTTGTCGGTCTATAATATGTTACTATGGCAAAGTGGTGGGTTGCTAAGCTGTCTGATAAAGCTGCCAGCTAATAGGAACAGTGCACGTGCCGTGTGAAATTCATGTATTATGTGCTAACTGCACACTAACCCATTATGCTCCAAGGATAAAACTATTTAAGAACAAAACAGCAGAATATTTGGAAAACTAAACGTTTAAAAATTTTGTCTTAAAGGAAAACTCCAAGCTAAAAATCAACTACAAACCCTATACAGTGAACCCCCGACCTACGATGGCCCTGACATACGATCATTTCAACATACGATGGCCTCTCATGTTGAAGGCAGCATCAACATACGATGCTTTTGTATGTCGGGGCCATCGCATAAACGGCTATCCGGCAGCGCAGACTGCTTCAGCTGTCACCGGATAGTCGTTTACGGTGCCCCGTGTGGTCTGCTGACGATCACTTACCTGTCCTCGGGGCTCCGGCGCGTCCTCTTCAGGATCCCCTGCATCGTCGGCGCTCTCCATTGTCGTCATCACGTCGCTGCGCACGCCGTCCCGTCATCCAATAGGAGCGGTGTGCGTAGCGACGTGATGGCGGCGACCGAGAGCGAGGATGCCGGGGAAGCAGAGGCCTTGCCGGAGCGTCGGGGACACCCGGTGACGCGGCGACAGCGATGGACAGAGACATCCAGGGCAGTGGTAAGGAGCGGTGACGGTCCGGAGCGGCGGGGACACGTGAGTATAACCTCCAATACCAGCGGTCTTCAACCTGCGGACATCCAGATGTTGCAAAACTACAACTCCCAGCATGCCCTGTCCGGGCATGCTGGGTGTTGTAGTTTTGCAACATCTGGAGGTCCGCAGGTTGTAGACCACTGTCCTATACTTTACATTGCACGGATCCCTCAACATACGATGGTTTCAACAAACGATGGTCCATTTGGAACGGATTACCATCGTATGTTGAGGGACCACTGTACAATATTTTCAACTATTTTATCAGGGTAAAATGATGCTAAATATTATAAAGCCTGCCCTAGTGTAGTGCCTGTGTATACTGGTAAACGAAAAGCCACCTGGCTACATATGACAGTGGAGGGTAGAGCTGTTGCTGTCTACCTTCCTATTGTCTCCTTGTAACTATAGAGTACCCTCCATTATACAACAAGGGGGTCTACGCTATATTGCTTGTGTGAACAGAGCCATGTGCGCATTAGTGCCAGTCAGTCCTCCTCGATCTATTTAGACATTGAGGATAACCAACAGTAGTGGAGCTAAAGAGCATAGCTGTTCTGGATTTTACCTGTGTGGATATGTTCACACAATGGAATTTCTGAGCGGAACCTGCCGGAAAAATTCAGCTCAGAAATTCTGTTGTGGCAGAATCCTATTGCTTTCAATGGGATTCTGCTGCACTGTGCACACCTGTAAGTCAATTCTTACAGGGGAATCCGCACAGAAATGCATTGCTGTCTATGGAGATGGTGCATTTCCGAGTGGTCCTAGCGCCGGAATAACATGCAAATTTGCAGAATGTCCGTCGGTGGACATTCCACTAATTTTCATTCGTCTAAAAGTCTAATTCTCCAGCAAGGTCCTAAAGATTCCTACCATCACTTTACCAGTAATACACCTTGTGTATGTGTATAGTATCATTTTTTTGTGGTGTCCCGGTACCGTATTGCATACCGTACCTTGTGTGGTGGTCCCCAAAGTCAGAGTTACTTCGTTCCAGTGGCATCCTCCTGGTGGGATAGCCCCTAGTCGCCTCTTTCATATGCAATTCTGTGATATTTACATGTAAATAATAATTGTATACATAGTGTCGCAGGACCTTAAGTCACATGACTAATGTTAATTCTAGTAAAGTGTGTTGAAGGACCTTTGGAGGTCTCGTGTGTGGTCACATGGTTAGACCATAATGCCTTGTAAAGTGAATGACAGATGGTATGGACCAGTGAGCTTAAGACCAGCCCCTGCCCATATAAGGGAGCTGCAACCAATGATCGCTCTCTTGAGTTCCGGACTAGTGGAGAGAGAAGTGATCCGTGTAACTTGCAAAGACAAGCTTAGGCCTGAAGCCTTCCAGCCTCAGCCTGAATCTAATCGTGAGTTACAATATCAATCCCCGCTAAAGCTACTGTGACTACTGGACCGAATATCAATCCCCTAAATCCAGTGGAACAGCACTTATTCCTTTTCTAAGCTCTAGAAACTCACGAGGTCCCAACCTCGTTTCCTGTTTCCTGTTTAATGTTGCACAAAAGCTGCAGTAAAGATTCCAACAGTTTTCTGAAAACCTCCGGTTGTGGACAATCATTTATTATACCTCCCTATTGTTCTTGGGACGGGTGGCGATAGGACAAGCATATACAGAGGAGCCCGCACCCTGGCGTCACGAGTGATAAGGGTTAAACAAGCACCCTTTAGTTACCGCACAGCTACACCCCATATAGCCTACATCCCCAGGCTACCACATTTTTGTCTTCTACTCTCCTCACTCAGGTGCTTCCTATAGTCTGAAATCTACATATTTTATTCATATTTGAAGTTAAACAGAAAGGTTGCTCAGAGATTAATAATGGAAGATCAACACAGTAGAAATGATCAATATCTGTTCCATCTTCTAACACATCCTTTCATATCTCGGGTTCAAAGCAGAGTTATCCTTTAACCAGTCTTTGATATAAAAGTCAATATTCACTAGACTGTCCTTATCCTTGTCTTAAAGGGGTACTCCGGTGGAATTTTTTTTTTATGAACTGGTGCCAGAAAGCTAAACAGATTTGTATATGACTTCTATTCAAAATTCTTAATCCTTCCAGTACTTATTAGCGGCTGTATACTACAGAGGAAATTCTTTTCTTTTGGGATTTCTTTTCTGTCACAGCCACAGTGCTCTCTGCTGTTCATTTTAGGAACTGTCCAGAGCAGCAAATGTTTGCTATGGGGATTTTCTCCTGCTCTGACTCAGCATTTCTCATCAGCTGCTTGGGAACATTTCTCTTCAGGGCACAGTTTTTTTTTCAGTACACCGACATACCATGCAAATTTGCAGGAATGTGACATACAGTCTGAGTTATTGCTGCGTGGCTAATAATGTACCAGAAGCTTCTTCAGAACATAGGGTCTTGTGCCACAAACCACGAGTAAAGTTCAAGTATCTGCACTAGAGATGAGCGAACTTACAGTAAATTTGATTCGTCACGAACTTCGCCGCTCGGCAGTTGATGACTTATCCTGCCTAAATTAGTTCAGCTTTCAGGTGCTCCCGTGGGCTGGAAAAGGTGGATACAGTCCTAGGAGACTCTTTCCTAGGACTGTATCCACCTTTTCCAGCCCACCGGAGCACCTGAAAGCTGAACTAATTTATGCAGGATAAGTCATCAACTGCCGAGCCGAGAAGTTTGTGACGAATCGAATTTACTGTAAGTTCGCTCATCTCTAATCTGTTCCACAAATAGGCAACCTGTGTAGGCCCCTCACAGTAGAAATCATCTGGTCTTGTATTGTGTCTACAGATGAATTTTCACTAGGAACACTACCTACAAGTGCGAAAAGCACATCAGAGACTTTCCAGCCAGTATCAGCAAATAAAGCAACTGTAAAAGAGACAGTGACCAAATATTCACTCATCTGCTAAAAATTCTGTTTAAAACGACTTCTATGCACAAAAAGGTTCGGTAAAGTTCTACTTTGTTTCCACATTACACAGCTGTATGGATTGCTCAGTCCTGCACCTTACATGGAACAACCTATTTGACAAAGTGTTGTTGGGCTCACCGGGGAACTTCAAGTTACTATATGACATTTGTTTTTCTTCTTTTAATTCAATTTTTATTTTTTATTTTTTTTACAATAATAGATGGTCCCTGCCGTCTCCCTGACAGCCAGCTTTCCACTCTAGCAGCAGAACGGAAATTGCAATACTCTGGTCCTGAACAGCAATGTAGAGTTAATTGCTAGAGATGAGCGAACTTACATTGATTCGATTCGTCACGAACTTCTCGGCTCGGCAGTTGCTGACTTTAGCCTGCATAAATTAGTTCAGCTTTCAGGTGCACTGGTGGGCTGGAGACTCTCTCCTAGGACTGTATCCACCTTTTCCTGCTCACCGGAGCACCTGAAAGCTGAACTAATTTATGCAGGCTAAATCAGCAACTGTCGAGCCGAGAAGTTCATGACGAATCGAATCACTGTAACTTCGCTCATCTCTAATAATTGCCGACCGCCTGGACATTTATAGTCTATGGGCAGTTGGCAAGTGGTTAAGAAGTGTTTTTACACCAGAAAACAATGCACTGATGTTCTTTGCAAAAACTGTTGATTCCCTTACACATAAACAGTTCAACTGTAAAATCATATAGGGGGAGATTTATCAAAACCTGTGCAGAGGAAGAGTGGTGCAGTTGCCCATAGCAACCAATCAGATTGCTTCTTTCATTTTCCACAGGCCTCTAAAGAGGCCTGTGGAAAATGAAAGAAGCAATCTGATTGGTTGCTATGGGCAACTGGACCACTCTTCCTCTGCACAGGTTTTGATAAATCTCCCCGATAGTTTTTAACCTTAAGGACCACAGGTTTTTCCATTTTTGCACTTTCATTTTTTCCTCATCATCTTCTAAAAATCATAATGCTTTCAATTTTGCACCTACAGACTCATATGGGGCTTATTTTTTGCGCCACCAATTGTACTTTGTAATGACATCAATCATTTCACCACAAAATTTATGTCGAACCCAGAAAAAAAATATTTGTGGGGCAGAATTGGAAAAAAAATGCAATTTTTGTAAATTTTGGGGGCTTCTGCTTATACGCAGTGCAATTTTCGGTAAAAATGACACCATTTATTTATTCTGTAAGTCCATATGGTTACAATGATACCCAAGTTATATAGGTTTTCTTTATTTTACAAGTTTAAAAAAATTATAACTACATGCACCAAAATTAGTATGTTTAAAATTGTCCTCTTCTGACCCCTAAAACTTTTTTATTTTTCTGTATACGGGATGATATGGGGCTCATTTTTTGCGCCGTGATCTGAAGTTTTTATCAGTACCATGATTGTTTTGATCTGACTTTTTGATAAATTTTTATAATTTTTTTTTAGGGTATACAAAGTGACCAAAAATACGCAATTTTGGACTTTGGAATTATTTTTACGTCTACGCCATTGACTGTGCGGTTAAATTAACCTTATATTTTTATAGTTCGGCAATCGGCAATATCACATATGTTTATTTTTATTATGTTTATATATTTTGTATATGAAATTTGGGGAAAAGGGGGTGATTTAAACATTTAATAAGGCAGGGGTTAATGTGTGGGTTTTTAAACTTTTTTTAAACTTTCTTTTTACACCTTTAGTCCCCTTAGGGGACTTTTAGAAGAAATCATTTGATTCCTCATACAGATCAATGTGGTTCCATAGAACCACATTGATCTGTGTGCTCTGCGCTCGATTAATAAAGCCTGGCCCTGCCGGGCTTTATCATTCACAGCACAGCAGCCGACACAGGAACAGAGGTAAGCCCTCCGGCTACCTTACAAGTGGGTCGCTCCCTGCTATCATACAGCCAGTATGATGCGGGCTCGAGTCGGGAGCCTGCGCCATACCCTGTTAATGGCACAAGGACGTGTATACATGTCCTTGTTCGTTAATCAGTTAAAAGGGTCCTAAGTAATGATCTTTCAAAGGGGTACTCCGGTGGAAAACAAATTTTTTTTAAATCAATTGGTTCCAGAAAGTTAAACAGATTTGTAAATGACTTCTATTTAATAATCTTAACCCTTTCAGTACTTATTAGCTGCTGTATGGTCCACAGGAAGTTGTATCTATTTAATGCAATCTATTTAACTTTCTGGCACCAGTTGATTAAAAAAATAAATAAAATCCACCGGAATACCCCTTTAATGCAGTATTAAAGAAAACATTTGTGAGGACAGTTTTGCTTCCTAAACTATGAACAGTGCATGTATAGCTGACTTAAACACAAGTTAAAACATACCTAAGGTACTGTTTGTAGAGATGGGAATGCTCTAATCAGTATTGGGCAGACAAGTGTCCTGGAGGTGTGGTCCAGCTGTTGAAGTGCCATTGTTTTTCTAGCCTCATTGCTCTCCACCCCCTGCCCTTTCATTATGACAGATCTGGCATTGGTTACATTCGGGCTGGGCCAAGCCTCCAGGACACTTGCAAGGCCGATAAAACAATTGCACTTAGTACTGTCCGATCTCTATGATGGGTATAATTTAACATGTTTTTAAGACCCTTTTCCCAAAAAATTCTGATACAGTGTTTGCTTCTAACATAAACATAACACATTAGTGGTTTACCAAAATGTTATAGGCTTTCCTGTGATCATCTGATGATCAAGGGGTTGTATACTTTCTACAGGTAATGGCCATGGCAAGCAATTGATTCCTGTGGGCATTTGGAAAGTAATGCACATAATGGACAGTTTCAAGATGGTCGACACTCTCATTTATCTGAGGTGCTCAGTGATAGGGTAACTCCAAATAATAGTGAAAGAAAACCAGGGCACCCACTATCAGCAGGTGCTGTGATCAGCTCCTTACTCAGGGATCCCATTGGTGATGCCCATATATTTTAAAAGATCATGAAAAATAGACTATGTCTTTATGAGAAAATTCTTTTAGACAGATAAGATAAATCTACTGTTTTTGATATACTGAGTATATACTGTATGTTTATTACGTTTAATATTTTATATACTATCCTCAATATTACATAAATAAATGGTATAATGTATGTTTACAGTGAAGTTGCCCTACCGAATTAAAGGCTATGTACTTACATTTCATTCCTGCAGAATCAACATGAATGGATGTGTTTATTCGGCACTGTATGTGGCCCGAAATCATGTTCCAGATAATAATTTCTCCATCATAACTTGAGCTGGCAAGGAGATTAGGAGGATTTTGAGCTATACACAGAATGTCTTCCCGGTGACCTCGGATCTGCAGAAGTAATAGGTACATTGAGCTCTGATGCCATATCCTATCATCTCCAAAACCTGGATTGTGCTCTGTAGAGAAATCACAATCAATTGTATCTCAACTCATAAGACCTTTATATTATTTCTTATCTTGAAATGTGCACGGTAAGCTCTGATATCACACACAAAATACACGATAAGAATGCACTAAAAAACTTTTATCGTTTGTATAGCTCATGTACCATAGGTCTTCAAAAACCCAAGTTGTACATCATAACAAATAACGTGCATTCTGTTCCTCATCTAGCTGCATAGAAGCAAGTGGCTTCTTTCAGTTAAAGGGGTTTTGACACAAGACAGGGGATAAATCACTGGGATTCCCCTTGATCTCAAGAATGGGACTTTCGAAGCTCCCATATGAATAGAGTGTCAGGGCACATACTCGACCACCTCTCCATTCATTGTCTATGAAAGTGCTGAAGATTGCCAAGTGCTGTGCCTGGGTAGTAGAAAAGGTTACACCAACATTTATATCCCTGTGTTAAACCTTTACACCTTAAAGGGGTACTCCGCTGCTCAACGTTTGGAACAAACTGTTTCGAACACTGGAGCCGGTACCGGGAGCTTGTGACGTCATAGTCCCACCTCCTCATGCCGTCACGCCCCGCCCCCTCAATGCAAGTCTATGGGAGGGGGCGTGACGGCTGTCACGCCCCCACCCATAGACTTGCATTGAGTCGGCGGGGCGTGACATCATGAGGGGGCTGGGCTATGATGTCATGAGCTCCAGGCGCCGGCTCCAGTGTTCCGAACAGTTTGTTCCAAATGCTGAGCAGCGAAGTACCCCTTTAATACGGATGATATCAGCTTAGTTGAAATTCTGAGCCACTTACATTTTATTTCTATGGCTTTCTGAGGCCTTTGAGCCCATGAAAGGACATTTATCATTGTTGCTTTGGTAAGCGTGTTCTGTAGTCATTTTTTTTTTGCTTTTGC
Organism: Hyla sarda; assembly: GCF_029499605.1. Taxonomy (NCBI): domain Eukaryota; kingdom Metazoa; phylum Chordata; class Amphibia; order Anura; family Hylidae; genus Hyla; species Hyla sarda. Next base: position 57,510,951 of record NC_079190.1, on the reverse strand, counting down.
TTATGTGTGACATATTTATCATACTATCACAGGGGGTTGATAAATTTGGCTCACATAAGCAAAAAAACAATAAATCACTTTAAAATACAATTTTTTTTAGCACACATAAGCAAATACCAATGAATGACTTCAGAACACCACTTTGTTACCCTACCTCAAGTCGCAGCTATGAAAAAAAAAATGTGCGATATATATGTGTGTGTTTATTAAACATTTTTTTACCACTTTTTTCACCCTAAATGTACTAACCGATTTTTCGTTTGCTTTTTTTTCCTTCTCATTTCAGATCTGTGTATCCTGTGGACTACTTCAGATTCAGTGGACTACGATGACCAGCGTTTTTTGTTTTTTTTTGTTTAATATTAATAAAATGGTTACCGAGGGCTTTTTTAAAATAAAAGTTTCATAAACGTGTTGTGTTTTTTTAAAATTTACTTTACAGGCTTAGTAGTGGAAGCTGTCTTTTAGACGGAGTCCATTACTAATCCAGGGCTTAGCATTGGCCCCAAAAAAAGCTAGCGCTAACCCCCAATTATTACCCCCAATTAAGAGCTGGTACCAACAGGCCCAGAGAGTAAAAAATGGCGCTCCTGGGCCTAGATGGTAACAGGGTGGTGTTATTTAGGCTGGGGAGGGCCGGTAACAATCCTCGCCCACCCTGGTAATTTCAGGCTGTTTCTTCTCGGTTGGCATCTGGCTGAGAATGAAAATATGGGGAACCCCACACTTTTTTCATAATAAATTAAATATTAAAAACAAAAAACTAAACAAAAATGCATAGGGTTTCCCCTATTTTAATCTAAATAATGCCAGCCTGGACCACCTAGGCCCAGGAGCGCCATTTTTGATGCTTCAGGCCTGTTGGTACCGGCTCTTCCCGTCACCCCTGTGGCAGTGGGTACCAGGGTAATAATTGGGGGTTAGTGCTAGCTGTTTTGGGGGCTAACTCTAAGCCCCGGCTTAGTAATGGATTCTGTCTATATGATGGCTTCCACTACTAAGCCTGTAAAGTAAATTAAAAAAACAACAAAAAAAACACAACACGTTTAAAAAAACATTCCCTAACAAGCCCTCATTAACCATTTTTTTTAACATTAAACAAAAAAAAAACGTTGGTCATCGTAGTAGTCCACCGAATCCAGAGTAGTCCACAGGATACAGAGATCTGAAATGAGAAGAAAAAAAAAACATGGAAAATAGGTTAGTATATTTATTGTCACCCGCACCACACATCTCCCGCCCACAGACTACAACTCCCAGCATGTCCTCACTGTAAAAGCTGGGAGTTCTAGTCATGCTGGTGGGAGATGTGCAGGAGGGTGACAAGCAAGTCAGGGAAGCTCACACATCTCCTGCCGCAGTATGGACATGCCAGGAGTTTCAGTCATGCAGAGGGGCAGGTGACATGCTTATCACCTGCCCCCGCCCCAGGAATACAACTCTCACCATGTCCTTACTGTAAGGACATGCTGGGAGTTGTAGTCGTGCAGCAGGGGCAGGTGACAAGCTTGTCACCCACCCTGCCGCGCGACTACAACTCCCAGCATGCCCATACTGTAAGGGCATGCTGGGAGTTGTAGTTGTGTTGCACGGGCCGGAGATGTGCGGGTGGGTTGCAAGCTTGTCACCCACCCGCACATCTTCCGCTCACCTGCCGCATGACTATAACTCCCAGCATGCCCTTACAATAAGGACATGCTGGGAGTTGTAGTAGTGCAGCGCGAGCGGACAATGTGCAGGCGGGTGACAAGCTTGTCACCCACCCTCACATCTTCCCACTGCCCGTGCCGCACCACTACAACTCCCAGCATGTCCTTACTGTAAGGGCATGCTGGGAGTTTTAGTAGTGGGGCGCGGGCGGGTGACAGGGAAGCGGGCAGCATTGTGCTCCACTCCCTGGGCACTGTACTTCATACGGCACTGTAACTTCATATTTCCCATTGGCAGCTGTGATTGGCCAGGAGGTCTGGACCAATCACAGGTCTGCCCGGGAAATAGGAAATTACAGTCCTGCAATTTCATATTCCTGTCGGCCGGCTACGCTCCCCGGCCACCTACCCACAAGCTGTTGGGACTACAACTCCCAGCATGTCTGCATGCTGGGAGTTGTAGTCCTGCAATAGCTAGCAGGTGGGTGGTAGATGCAGGCGGGTGGCCGGGGAGCAGAGCTTTAAAAAAAAGTTGCACTTGCGACTTTTTGGGCGACTTTTTGTAAAGCTCCGCTCCCTGGTCATGTGCCCGCATCTACCACCCACTCCCTAGCTACTGCAGGACTACAACTCCCATCATGCCATTACAGTGAGGACATGCTGGGAGTTGTTGTCCCAACAGCTTGCGGGTGGGTGGTAGATGTGAGCGTGTGCCATGGAATGGAGCTGTGACTTTTTGAAAATGCTGTCAAAAGCAAGTTTGTAAGCCAGGTTTGACCTGGCTTACACTTGCAACTTTTTGAAGGGGCTTTGCAACTTTTTTTTTTTTTTTTTTTGCTTACTTGCGACTTTCGCACTTGATAAATTCCCGACCACTGCAAAGTGAAAACTGAAAATTGCTTAGGTATGGCTGGTTGGTATTTTTTGCTTACCCACAAAAGTCGCACAAAAAACTGCTTAAGCGCACATGCAACTTTTTGTGTGACTTTTGTAAGCAAAAAATCCACCCTCTAAATCCCTTGATAAATCTCCCGATGATGCCAAGATATACTACAGTGTAATATTCTTCTATTACCTTCCCATTTTTAGGCACAGGACTCACACCCAGAAGTGCTGTAGTGCAGGTCGTCTTTTATTTTACTGTTGTGTCTGACCTTTACCAATATTTCATGTAGGCAGAGACAATATGTCATAAGTCACATGGTCTCCAGGAGGGCGTGGCTGTGCTGCAGTGGGTTGGTGGATAGCACTACTTCAGCAAATTCCTTCCATCCTGATATCCACCCACCCACTGCATCATAGCCACACCCCCTGGAGACCATGTGACTTATGACATATTGTCTCTGGCTACACTGGGAATGGTCAGAGGCAACAGTAAAATAAAAGGACTTGCACTACAACATTTCCAGTGTGTGTGTCTAGCACATGAAAACGGGACAAAGCATCACATGGAGGTAATAGAAGCATGTTACACAGTATTATAACTTGGCATCATGGGTTCAAAGGTTAAAGAAAAGAAAATCCTGGAATAACCCTTTAAATATTATTGAAAAGTCATTAAAAGTCCATAAAATTTTATGAGATCCATCTGAAAACAGATCCAGTGTTGCTATCTTGGCTTTCCCATGGAGATATGACTTGTTGCTTGTGTAAACAGATCTTCCTTTTATATATCAACCGGAAGTCATCTTACCAAATCATCGTGCCAACCTGGCTGTGGCTCTTGGAAGTGATGAAGATCATCGTCAGAATCCTGTGAAATAAACAGATAATTAATTTCCGGACAAAACGGGACATAAAAATATGCAGTTTTTGCTTTAATGCCGGAGCCTGGCAGCTACGCTCCTGACTGTTACAACAGGAGATCGGCAACAACTAACATCCGGCTCCCACTGTAGAGGACACCGCAACGTCTCCGGTGTCATCCTCATAAGGTACCCGGTACATTGGATTGCATTTGATTACCTGAAGTCTCAATGTACCAGGTACATCAGCTTAAGGAAAGGAATTAGGAGGACCTTTGGGTCTCCTGACATGTCAATTTTAGTAAATATTTGCATTCCCCATAATATAGAAATTCTTGATTATTTGAACTATTTATGCCTACTGGAAACTGGGTATTACCAGTTGGGTGTGTCAGGACACCAGTGTTTTCAAACCAATGTCCCTTTAGCTGTCCCTTTAGCCAGTGGCTGTCTGGACATGCTGGGAGTAGTAGTTTTGCAATAGCTGGAGGGACACTGGTTGGAAAACACTACTCTACACACTGACAAGGTCCAATAAGTGTTGGTAGTGTCGGACTGTGGACACTGGAATGGTAGCAGCAAGGGATCTTCTAAGCTGACTTGTGACCAGATAAATGGTGACCTCGGACCTGGCCGTAAATGATGTTAGAAGATTATTCAAGAGAGGACAGAGAGGAGCTAAAAACAAAGATGTCAGATAGTTCCAATGACAGATTTACCCTGATTAGGACAGTGTCTGTACTTTTTGCGAAAAACATTCTGGCTGTAGAAGAGAAACTGAGCAAAGTTTTTATTATAGACCTTTGGGGAAAATGTTTCTGTACCATAGTATGTCCAGTACAGTAATAAAAAAAATTGCATTCAAATAGGTTTATTGCTTTTATTATGGCTTATTGCTATGCAATCATTACATATACATACTGTATATTATATAATGATATCTTATCTTATTTCATCTTAATGTGTAACTGACAGATCCCACACAAAAAAAAAAAACATAGTAGCCCTCATTTACTAAGCTAAAACTGACTCGTTTTTGTCAGGTTTCTTTGGCACATAGTGTCTGTGACACGTCTGAGCCAGTGTGTGGCATGAAAATCCGACAAACCTGTGAAAAAGGGGTGTAGTATGCCACAAAGTGGGGGGGTCGGCCCGAAAGGAGGCATGGTTTCCAAACCAGACCTATTTACTATTGAATTCACAGAAAATCCTGAGAATGAATAGCTGCAAATTTCCACCTAGAAAAAGCTGGTCAGAAAATGTTCCCCTAAGGCTAGGTTCAGAGTACGGAATCTCCTGGCAGAAAATTTCCGCCGGGAGATTCCGAGTGCGGCCAGAGCTGACTGAATCAGTCGGCGCTAGAACCGCGCGGACACTGCAATCTCCAATAGACTGCAATGTGTTCCGCACGGATTTCCGCCTGAAGAAAGAGCACCGCCATTCTTCAGGCGGAAATTTCCAAGCGGATATTCCTTTCACAAATTCCGAAGTGTGAAACCCATTCAAGCGGAATTTCTGCCTGCAATTTCAAAGCGGAATTGCAGGCGGAAATTCCATAGTCTGAACCTAGCCTCAATCTATGAATACCTATAGAGTGGAATCCTGCAAGTCTGAAACAACATTTGAAACTAGTAAAAACATTTGACACTAGTAAAAACCCAATATTCTTAATAAATGAGGGCCAATATGTTACTCAGTACCTAACTCTGACCACGTACATGTAATTTTTATGCCTCTACTCTATCATCCATTTTTATTATAAAAATACCTATTTTCATTAGCTCACAGTGTTAGAAATGCTCTCAGGGGAAATGGGCTGTGTGCCCCCTTGTGGTGGGAGATGACTGGTGTGTGGTGGAAAGAGGCATGTCCCTCCTTGTGGTGGTGGGAGGTGATTCGTGTGTCGGCTCATGCAGCCTTGTCCAAGAGTCATCTCTTGTCCGTGACTCATGGACAAGCATGATGTTGCTGCTGGACTGGTTAGTGTCCCAGTAGGTATGGGGACACCTAGTGGTGGGATTTTCAGGAGCCATTTTCTTTATTAAATATTTCAACATTTTTTAAACAACCATATTACAAAAAGTCTTTAATTTTCATGAGTAACAACATATAAAAAGTTTTTGGATCTGACAGTGCCCATTTAATACATACAATGGCAGCACAATTATATTCTAAACAATATCACAATACATATAGAGCAGTGTACTCACAATATACATAGTTATTCTTCTGTCCCATCCAACGCCAACAATATATCTGAAGTTATACAAAGTACTCCATGTTATCATGGTGAAAAGGTATACATTTGCAAGTGATACAGTATATTGTCATGATCTATGGATAATACTGATCTGAGCTAAATGTGGCTTTTATTTTGACATTTTATACAGAATGGCACTTTTGTTGCACAGCTATGTTGGAGCTACAAAAGGTGGCGCAGTAATAGTGCTGAAGAAAACCTATATTTTTGACCAGTCTGAACAAGGCACACAGCTACATACATGAACCCTAACAGCTACTCTGAATTATTAGGAGCCATAAAAGTATGTGACCCCATAATGTACATTCTTTTGGTTTCAAATATGTTTACATACATACAGTTGAACAGAGAGAAATTGGCCATGTTCACTGAGATGTCTTGTTAGAGTACGTTCATTTTATATACGGTAGGCTGTAGATTTTCAGCAGTTGATTTTATACTGCAGATTATCTGCTGCAGATTTTCTGCTGGTAAGGTTTTGTGCACAGCAGGCACTAGGTCATGCGGCTTCACCATTGATGGCAAAGCATATCTGAGCAGATATGCCAAAAGAACAAACGTCTTCATTCTTCCAGGAAGGTCAGGAATTAGAATTTCTGCTGCAGAATTTTCTGCTGTGGAAATTCAGCCATGTGAAAACCCAATCAAAAACAATGGAAGGCTGCTGTACTGGAATTTCTGTGCGGAATTTCGTGTAAATTCTGTAGTTAGGCTAATTTCACACTGCCATTGTGCTATGCCCAGTTAAGGGTCCGTTTGGCTCTTTTTTTGCGCCTCAAAAAAATGGGTCCGAGCACAACGGGCTCTACTGGGTCAACAACAGGTCCAGGCGGATCCTATTGACTTGAATGGGGTCGGTTGGATGAAGAAAAAAAAATAGCGCATGCACTATTTTTTTCTCCGCTAAAATTGATGGAATTGCCCATGGAGCTGCAGAGGCAATGAAGGCCTTAGATGGTGCACACAATAAGAATAACCAATAACATCACAGGAATTGTAGCACTAACCTAATTATGTTCCAGTTCAAGGATGAAACATACAGTGATGTCACAGGACTTTATTCACTGTTATTTATGGGAAAAGGTTATGGAACATAGTGATGCCATAGTATCATGGTCTCAGTGAATCACAATACATAGATGGTGCGCAAAACAAGAATAACAAATACAGGGGTGTCACAGTGCACTGTGAAGTCCTGGGCAAGGATTATTATGTACAGTGGTGCCAAAGTGCAGGAATAATACAGTGATGTCACAGAATTGAAAATGATGTGCACTATGATTTCACAGTATGGAAATAATGCACACAGTGATGTCACAGAACAGATATATCATAGCAAAAGGCTAAGAACATCAACATCAACTCAGAAAACTAAACACAGCATAATAATACAACAACGATAGCATAATAATACACAGCGATGTCACAGTATAGAGGGAAGAAACACTGAGTCTAGGGGTGACTGCAACCTATGGTACCACCCAATATGTCCAGGCAATCTGAAAAATGTCAAAAATGGTATCTTACTTGTTTCTGTTAATTTCCACATATGTGCAGTCACAGATCTCATCTGACTTGTTTGCTGTGAATGGGAAGAATAATAAATGTTGCTATTTATTGCGTTACAGACAAAAAGCAAATAAATCCATCCAGCTGAACAGAATAGGATGTACCATGTAGGTATAGATGTAGAAGCCTACTTAGCACATGTAGCACAATGAGCAGATGTCAACATTTACACCGATGGTTATTTCTCTCATCACTTTATACCAATATCCTATACCACTGTATGGCAGAGCGTAAAGGGCAGAACATTATCTTTCTGTTTTATCTTTCAGGAAAAGCCCTGTGCTTTACCTTCAACCTTTAACCCCTTAAGGACTCAGGGTTTTTCCGTTTTTGCACTTTCGTTTTTTCCTCCTTACCTTTAAAAAATCATAACCCTTTCAATTTTCCACCTAAAAATCCATATTATGGCTTATTTTTTGCGTCGCCAATTCTACTTTGCAGTGACATTAGTCATTTTACCCAAAAATGCACAGCGAAACGGAAAAAAAAATCATTGTGCGACAAAATCGAAAAAAAAAACCCCATTTTGTAACTTTTGGGGGCTTCCGTTTCTACGCAGTGCATATATCGGTAAAAATTACACCTTATCGTTATTCTGTAGGTCCATACGGTTAAAATTATACCCTACTTATATAGGTTTGATTTTGTCGCACTTCTGGAAAAAATCATAACTACATGCAGGAAAATTTATACGTTTAAAAATGTCATCTTCTGACCCCTATAACTTTTTTATTTTTCCACGTACGGGGCGGTATGAGGACTAATTTTTTGCGCCGTGATCTGAAGTTTTTATTGGTATGATTTTTGTTTTGATCTGACTTTTTGATCACTTTTTATTCATTTTTTAATGTTATAAAAAGTTACCAAAATACGCTTTTTTGGACTTTGGAATTTTTTTGCGCGTACGCCATTGACCGTACGGCTTAATTAATGATATATTTTTATAGTTCGGACATTTACGCACGCGGCGATACCACATATGTTTATTTTTTTTTTTTTTTACACTGTTTTATTTTTCTTATGGGAAAAGGGGGGTGATTCAAACTTTTATTAGGGAAGGGGTTAAATGACCTTTATTAACACTTTTTTTTACTTTTTTTTTTGCAGTGTTATAGGTCCCATAGGGACCTATAACTCTGCACACACTGATCTCTCATCCTGATCACAGGCGTGTATTAACACGCCTGTGATCAGCATTATCGACGCTTGACTGCTCCTGCCTGGATCTCAGGCACGGAGCAGTCATTCGTCGATCGGACACCGAGGAGGCAGGTAAGAGCCCTCCCGGTGTCCGATCAGCTGTTCGGGACGCCGCGATTTCACCGCGGCGGTCCCGAACAGCCCGACTGAGCAGCCGGGATACTTTCAGTTTCACTTTAGAATCGGCGGTCAGCTTTGACCGCCGATTCTAAAGGGTTAATACCGCACATCGCCGCGATCGGCGATGTGTGGTATTAGCCGCGGGTCCCGGCCGTTGATTAGCGCCGGGACCCAAGCGATATGATGCGGGATCGCGGCGCGATCCCGCTTCATATCGCGGGAGCCGGCGCAGGACGTAAATATACGTCCTGCGTCGTTAAGGGGTTAAATGGTCACTCTCATTAAAACTAATTTTTGCTATTGCACTCCTTATGGTAAATAAAAAATCTTTCTAATATTCTTTGTTTACAAAAATAAAGTTTTCTATGTTTTATTTGTGTTTAAAAAAGCTGCCACTAGGCGTCTCTCTACTTGTCCAGAGCACATTTCCCCCCATCTTTTGCACGGACTTTGGACTCCTGCTGGCCTTGCAGAAGTCCAAACACAGGAAGTGCAGCCTGGCATGCTGAGGGAGATGTGTCCAGCCTTATCTAATCATAGCTTCTCTCACACTTCACTGTCGTTTGCTGTTGGTTGCAGAGTAAGGGAGGAAGTTCTCCCCTGTATGGCTTCAGATGATGTCACAGCCTGCTGGGGAACACCCCTTTCCAGTCTGTGAACCTGAACCTGAGCAGAAAATACAGAGCAATATCAAGGTAGAAAACTAACAAATAATACAAATAAAGGCAGGTGGTGGTTTATCAGGACGGGGGCAGTGAACTGGGAGGATTATAACATTTAACATGATCATGACAGGTACTCTTTAAAGACTTGACTCACCTATACCTCTACAAGATTTCTTCTACCACCTTCACACTTCTGCTACCCACCTCACAGGCATGTCATGTTACATTTTGCATTATGTACTTTTCTGCCTTGGTGAGTCTGTCTTTCAATAAGAGAATTCAGTGAAATGTTTAATCTACAGGAGAAGATTCCATAGAGAACAAAGTATCGCTTTCTCTTCTTCAAAGACAGACTCACCAAGGTTAAAATGTCTTTCAGTAAGTTTTTAGTATTGCAATTATAGGGGCTATTCACACGGCAAAATCATTCCAAAACTGCAGAAACCCATAGAAGTGTATTAGGCTTTCACTTCAGGCAGAATTCCACCGGCGGAAATTCTGCCGTGTGAATAGCCCCTTAAGGCTAGGTACACACTGCGGAATCTCCAGACGGAAAATTCCATCTAGAGATTCCCAGTGTGGACAGATTCAGTCCGCGCTAGGACCGCACGGACATTGCCGTCCCCAATAGATGGCTATGTCTTCCGCGAGTACATCCGCCTGAAAAATGAGCACCACCATTCTTCAGGCGGAAATTTCAAAGCAAATTGTTTGTTCTTAAATTCTGCTTAAAAAATTACTGAGAATTTCTGCCTGCAATTTCAAAGTGGAATTGCAGACAGAAATTCTGTAGTGTGAACCTAGCCTTACTGCATATGACATGGAAAGTGGGTCCAGGGTGGGACTGGTCCACCAAAGGATCACAGGTCAATGTTTATATTCTCTCCTTTTTTTTTTTTATGTTGTGTGCTGAACCATCCTTAGGATAATACTTTAGGATTCTATTTTCAGGTGAGGTCTATTATATAGTCTTTTACTTGATTTTCTCTCTATAGCAGACTTAAAGCGCTAGCAAATGGAATGTATGTATTATGGATAGATATACCTAATTAAAAAATGCCAACTAGATGAGCGTGAATACTGAGAAGGTTGTCAGTCAGTGAGTGTAACCACCCTCCAGACTCAAACTCTGTGAATGAGAAGATACTTACAGCAATAAGTTATCCTAAAAAGATTCTCATAAAAAAAAGGAAGAGAGGTCTCTGAGGATTTAAAGGGGTACTTCGGTGGAATTTTTTATTTTTTTTAAACTGGTGCCAGAAAGTTAAACAAATTTGTAAATTACTTCCATTAAAAAATCTTAATCCTTCCAGTACTTATCAGCTGCTGTTATGATCCACAGGAAGTTCTATTCTTATTGGATTTCCTTTCTGTCTGACCACAGTGCTCTCTGCTGACACCTCTGTCCATTTTAGGAACTGGCCAGAGTAGGAGCAAATCCCCATAGCAAACCTATCCTGCTCTGGACAGTTCCTGGACTGAGGTGTCAGCAGAGAGCACTGTGGTCAGACAGAAAGGAAACTTAAAAAGAAAAGAACTTCCTCTGTAGTATACAACAGTTGATAAGTACTGGAAGGGTTAAGATTTTTTTATAGAAGTAATTAAAAAATCTGTATAACTTTCTGGCACCAGTTTATTTAAAAAAAAAAAAAAAGTTTTCCAGTGGAGTACCCCTTTAAGGGTAAAAATGGCTGCAATCGTATAAAATATGTGGAGGATGCCCGACCAAAACTTACTATAGGATAGGTCATCTTCACAACATGTTGTGTGACAACACCAGTAGACATCTTGGACTTCAGGAAACCATCTATGTATAAGGGCCGGATCTTGGTATAACCTTGTTAGAAATCTATAATTGATTTCTTAAGTATTAGTGAAGAGTGAAATAGGGGGAAACCCTGGTTAAAGGAAGGGTGGAGAAAACCTGGGGGCACATGGCCTGTGCAAGAAAAACTCAGGCTTTGGTTTACGTGTGATGGAAAACCAAGAGGTCAAGAAAGATATGTTCAAGTAAACAAGAAGTGAACCGCTACTAGTATTGTCATGAAAACTGTATTGCTTGGTTTTATTCGCCTGATAGAAGACCCATATTGGAGCCACAGGGTCTAAATTGTAATGATGCTGGATGTGGATCCACTGACCTGTGTGGCAGATGACTTGGGCCGTATCGGGGAGCGGAGTCTAAGGTGCCGCTGGTCTTCACCAGAGCCTGCCACAAGGCAGTATGGGCTTGCTGCGGCAGGCGGCACCCAGGTCGTTACCCCCGATATGACTCGACCACACAAGTAGCTGGATGAGGTACAGAAGGATGAGGAAGAGGCATAGTCGGACTTAGCAGAAGGTCTAGGCAGGCGGCAAGGTGGCATAGTCAAACACCCTCTTAGGTTTGGGGCTGAGGTGACAGCTAGACCCGATTTCTGCTATTTATTTGCAACTAGTTGTCACCTCCGTCACACCCCCTAAAATTTATTTTGGAGTAAACTTTAGCTTTTTGTTGATTCATTCCCTCCTTGTCCTTGAATGAATATTAGATAACAGATGACAGTCTAGCAGACTCACACTCATTTTGCAAAAAAAAAAAATGAAAAAGAAAAAAAACACCAAAACATCAAACACAGCAACTTTTGTGGTTTTTAGGGATAATTTTGTGCCAATTAGCTTTTATAATGAGTTCTTCTCTGCACCATTTAACGAATTCCCGCATATGTCCTAACCTAAATGTGACTTCTACTGTGTAACACATCCGACAGTCATGTTTTGTAGCAGTATTTTATGTCTTTTATAACAATATCTTCACTTTTCACATCTCTCCCATCTGAACCTATTACTTGTTTAGAATAAAAGTCACCAGGGACTGTAAGACTTTTCTTTCTTAGCGGTTTCTCTGCTTCTTCTCTATCCCTGGAATATTCAGTAGAGGCCTAGTTACTGAAGCATAGTGCGAGCGCGCTCTTCTGGGTTATCTCAATGCAAATTACATGGGATAGAAAATGCTTTGATTTACCTGAGGGAAGACAATATCATTAAGGATACTGTGAAATGGTGTCATTTACCTCTTCTCAGAGTGTGCAGACACTGCCCATTATTGTAATTCCAGACTTTCAGACAGCCATCTCTTCCTCCGGTGATTAGTCTAGGGAACAGAAATATCCACAAACACAGGCAATTTAGACGCGAAAAATACTCTGACCCAAACTGTTAACAAGTTTGTCTTTGTATGGATGGTTTTTGTAAACCTCCTCCATATTCACGAAGGACCATGAACAACTGTGCATATCACAGGCATAAAATTACAAGGGTATACAGAGTAACCTCTTCAAAAGACCACCCTTTTAAAAGCGTACCTGTCATAGCCCACAAAAAAAAAAAAGAATTGATATGTTACACAGTACCTAATCTTGACTATGTACATGCCTCTTTTCATTAGCTCACAGTGTTAGAAATCCACTCTGGGGAAGGGGTCGTGTCCCTCCCTTGTGGTGGTGGGAGGTGATTGATGTGTGGTGGAAGGGGGCATGTCCATCCTTGTGGTGGTGTGAAGTGATTGGTGTGTGGTGGAAGGGGCGTGTCCCTCTTTGTGGTGGTGTGAGGTGATTGGTGCACCTGCTCATTAAGCCTTGTCCACAAGTCATCTCTTGTCCACGACTCATGAACAAGCCTGATGCTGCTGCAGACCTGGTTAATATCCCAGTAGGTATGGGGACCCCTAGTGGTGGGATTTTCAGGAGCTGTTTTCTTTATGAAATACTCAAAACATTTTTAATAACCATATTACAAAAGGTGTTTCATTTTTATCAGTAACAACATATAAAAAGTTTCTGGATCTAACAGTGCCAATTTAACCCCTTCCCACTATAGGACGTATGCATACGTCCAATCATCCGACACGTTCGCGCAATTGGACGTATGCATACGTCATAGCGATCTCCAGCACTGCCGCGGGCAGCGCAGGAGATCGACGACGGGACCCGGCTGTCAATCACAGCCGGAGTCCGGCCGCAGCTGCAGGAGCCGCGATCCCCCCTGTTCCCGCGAGCGTCGATCCCGGCAGCATTAACCTCATAGATGCCATGATCAATCCTGATCACGGCATCTATGGTGTTGACAGGAGGAGTGCTCTCCCCCTGTTCTCCAACAGCGGCGCCGCGATACAATCGCGGGTCGCTGTTGGCTGCTATGGCAGCAGGAGGACAGATCATGACCTCCTGTATGCCTGATACGGAAGCCTGTGAGATCACGTCAGAGGCTGGATCACACAGGCTGTAGTGTCTGCAGCTCACAGGTCATACTGTGCTGCAGTACAAATGTATTGCAGCATAGTATAATCTGTAAAAAGGTGTAAAAAATAAAATAAAAAGTTCTTCAATAAAAGTATGAAGTGTAAAAAATAAATTAAAAAAATGCCCCTTTCCCAATAAAAGCCCTGTATTATTACCAAAAAAGATTAAAAAAAAACACAAATCATATACACAATAGGTATTACCACTTCCAAGATGACGTGTACTATAAAACTATAATGTAAATTATCCCGCACGGTGAACGCCATAAAAAAAGAAGCGCAAAATTCGCCAATTTTGGTACAAATAGCGGAATAAAAAAGATCAAAAGGTAGCACGTAGCACAAAAATGATACATATAAAAAGTAGAGCTCATCCTGCAAACAATAAGCCCTTACTCAATGGCGTCGGACGAAAAATAAAAAAGTTACGGTTGTTGGAAAATGAATGGCAGAAAAAGGAAAAAGAACATAGAAAGCTATATAAAATGGGTATCGCCATAATTGTACTGACCCACAGAATAAATATAACATCACTTTTACTGCACAGTGTACACCATAAAACAATTTTTTTTTAACGCCCAAAATTTTCCAGTTTCTCACAATATTTTGAAGTTTTTCACAAAAAATGCTTCATGTGTTAACAAATATGCACCAGTTATATAAAGTACAATATGTCATGAAAAAACTATCTCAGAATCACTCCGCTCAGAAAAATCGTTCTAAAGTTATAACCATTTAAAGAGATACATGTCAAATAAATAAAAAAAAGAGCCTGGTCATAGAGGTAAAAAATGGGTTCTCAAATGGTCTTCTCAAATACATTTCACTGTATGTCTTATTCTCTGATAAATAAGAACATATACACGCAGAAAATCTCTTGCAAAAATATTTGGGGATTTGAAAGGAAAGGATTTTTTCAGGTTCCAATCACAGAACCACAGAAATAACACATATATATGTAGACTGCATTCAAATAATGCAGCCATATTACTCAGATCTCTCATAATTCCCATAGAACCCAATGATGATCTGAGTTTGGCTCAGTAGAACTGTTGAGTGGGTTTACGTCCCAATTCAGCCCTAATACAGAGGCTAAAAGGAGACATATTGCAGCTGTTTTAATGCACCCTTAGGCAGGGCTACATGATGTATAAGTGGAATAATATTGGTAAGATTGCAATGTGACCTTAATTGTTATATTATAGAGAATACACGTATTTACCAACATATACATGACAGGACACAAGTGAAATTCTTTTTTAACAAAAATACATACCGTCTACCACTAGGATCGAATGTCATACATGTGATTCCAGAACTTCTATGAGCGTCATTGAATTCAAATACTTGTTTCCCGGTCTCAAAGTCCCAAACTTTCACAGCCTGTAGGAAGAAAATAAGTCAATACTAACCATTGCACATGTACAGTAAATCAAAAGTATATCCATGTACAAAAACTATGTATGCAGAATTTAGTAAGTAATACACCTGCAGCTTTCTCGTTGGGCCTCATTTATCAAAACTAACAGTAAGGCTGGATTCACACATAGTATTTGGGTCAGTATTTTTAGCCAAAACTTTCCTTTATAGTTTTTCTCTGTGTTGGTTCCACTCAAAGTTTTGGCTAAAAAAAAGTTATCAAAATACTATGTGTGAACCCAGCCTAAAACTCTAAGGGTAGGTTCACAGAATTTCCAAACATAATTCCGCTTAGAAATTAGGCTCAGAAATTCTGATGCAGAAAAATCCTATTGCTGCCAATGGGATCCTGCTGCACAGTCCACAAAACGGATTTATCAACTTTCCACCGGAGTTTCCTTTTAAAGGGGTTATCCAGGAAAAAATTTTTTATGTATATCAACCGGCTCCAGAAATTTAAACAGATTTGTAAATTACTTCTATTTAAAAATCTTAATCCTTTCAGTACTTATGAGCTGCTGAAGTTGAGTTGTTCTTTTCTGTCTCTCTGATGACACCTGTCTCGGTAACTGTCCAGAGTAGAAGCAAATCCCCATAGCAAACCTCTTCTACTCTGTGCAGTTCCTGAGACAAGCAGGGATGTCAGCAGAGAGCACTGTTGCTGGACAGAAAAGAACAAAACAACTTCAGCAGCTGATAAGTACTGGAAGGATTAAGATTTTTTTAATAGAAGTAATTTACAAATCTGTTTAACTTTCTGGAGCCAGTTGATATATATATATATATATATATATATATATATATATATATATATGTATATATAAATTTTTTCCTGGAATACCCCTTTAAGGGTGCCATTAAAAATTAGTACTCCTCCCCCCAGCCCCCCCCCCCCCCCCTCCTTACCCCAAAATAAATAAATAAATAGGCCCTCACACAGCTCTGTTGATGGATAAACAAAAAACCTTTGGCTCTTAGAAAATGAGGAGGAAAAAAACATAAGCGAAAAAAATTTAACTAAAATGGCTGCAAAGGGAATGAGTTAAAAAAGTTAAAACTTCATCACATCCCCATCAATAGGCCACTGTCTTACATTGTTTTTAAGAATATAAGCTATAGGTGCATTATATTAAATAATAAATAATAGCCCAAAAGTATAGAGACATTGTAGCCTTGAAGACACACTTACCGAACCTTCTGAGCAGGTAACAACTTGTCTGAAGGCTTTATTGTACTTGCAGCAGAGGACGGGGTCTTTGTGGGAGCTGTCCAGGTGAGGCTGAGCCGAGGCCCTTATATAGAGTAGAATATATCAGTCATACTGTACAAATAATATATGTATTCTTTGGCTTCAACATGGTAAAACTACAGTTTACATAATATAAAGATGGTCCCTGGGAAGAGGTCTCTATTGGTGCAGATCTACTAAGTTACATATGCCAGAATGTTGCACCAAAAAAAGAACATTAATGCCTTGCAACACATTTATTATTATTTTATTTTTGTTAAAGTGGACCAGTCAGCAGTCTGAGCTATTAAAACTGCTGATAGGCCCATATAGAGACTGGTGAGAGGGGTGTCTCAGTCTTGTAGCTTGTATAACTGAGATAAAAGTTGCTGGAGACACACGGGTGAGGAAACACTGATCTAGAACAGGGAGCAAAGTCACCCGTGGCTATCGCATGTGATTCACTCATAATTGCAGGTTGCACCTGGATTTGCCATTGCTTAAACCGGCAAGTCCAGGTATCACAAATGCATTTGCTACCACAGTGTGCAAGTGCGCCATAAAGGTCATAATTAGTGATGTCGCGAACATAAAATTTTCGGTTCGCGGACCGCGAACGCGCACTTCCGCAAAAGTTTGCGAACAGGGCAAACCGCCATTGACTTCAATGGGCAGGCGAATTTTAAAACCCACAAGGACTCTTTCTGACCACAATAGTGATTTAAAAGTTGTTTCAAGGGGACTAACACCTGGACTGTGGCGTGCCGGAGGGGGATCCATGGCAAAACTCCCATGGAAAATGACATAGTTGATGCAGAGTCTGGTTTTAATCCATAAAGGGCATAAATCACCTAGCATTCCTAAATGGTTTGGAATAACGTGCTTTAGCCCCCTTTAGGCATCACATAGAGCCCCCCTTTAGGCAGGCACATAGTTAGATGGGGGAATAATTAGGCAGCACATAGATTCCCCCATGTTAGGCAGCACATAGTTAGAGCTCCCCTTTGGGCAGCACATAAGATTCCCCAATATTAGGCAGCACATAGTTAGATTCCCCAATATTAGGCAGCACATAGTGGGATTTGAACCCAAGGCCCCAGCGCTGCAAGGCAGCAGTGCTAACCTCTGAGTCACCATGCTACCCTTAGCATACATCTAATATCCACAGTTGCTAAAATGGACAGAGATGTCAGCAGAGAGTACCAGAAAAATTAGGCATGTACACATGGATGAAAAATTGGGTATTGTCCCAGCTGCAGCTGTAGCAGCGGCCAGAAAAATTGCAGCACCAGAAAAAGTGCAGCAGCAGAGGCCAGAAAAATTAGGCATGTACACCTGGCTGGAAAATTTGTGACAGTTGTGCAATTTTTTTTAATTTGCACAACTGTCACACCGAATATGATTTGCACTAGTGTGACAATGAGCAAAAAAGCTTGCCAGCGGAGTTCCCCTTTTAAGCAGTGGTCCCCAACCAGGGTGCCTCCAGCTGTTGCAAAACACATGGACTGATATATTTCAGCCCTTTGAATACTGTAGTAATTAGTTGCTTTAAAGAAAAAAAGCTTGCCAGCGGAGTTCCCCTTTTATGCAGTGGTCCCAAACCAGGGTGCCTCCAGCTGTTGCAAAACACACGGACTGATATCTTTCAGCCCTTTGAATACTGTAGTAGTTAGTTGCTTGAAGGAGCTTAAGTTTTATACTGGAGTACCCCTTTTAACCAGCGGTTCCCTCCCAACCAGGGTGCCTCCAGCTGTTGCAAGACATACAGACTGATATTTGAGCCCTAAAAAGGGCTTTTTGGGGTGCTGTCCTTAAAGCAGATGTTACACTAGTGCTTTAGGAGTAAACTGGACCCTGAATACACCACCTAGCAGCAACTTCTCTGACCCTCCACTTCCTAAGCCTGCAGCATGCCGAATGAGGGTAAAATGGCGTCCGTGCAAGAGGTAGGAGGGTCTGGAAGGCAGGGACTGCTGCTGATTAGCTGTAATGTGTCTGCTGACTATGACTCACAGGGTCAAAGTTTACCGCAATGTTAAAGTATAGGGGGCGAATCGAACTTCACATATGTTCGCCCGGTGATGCGAACGCGAACATGCTAAATTCACCGGGAACTGTTCGCCGGCGAACAATTCGCGACATCTCTAGTCATAATTTATTGACATAATTTACAGCCCTTTAATTTTTCCTTAGGTAAAAAAGTTAAAGAGGTTGTCCAGAAAAAGAAACAACCTGTGTATGATATAAAAAAAAAAGTATAATAAAGCAACGTATTATTATAATGGTATTAGCCATAGTGCTGAGATCTCTCCATATCAGCTACACATTCTTCCATGTAGCTGTGATATCCTGTCACATTCAGAGCTCCCCTTCCTGAACCCCCTCCTGTCTGCTCAGGGTGAGACCAGTAATGTGAAGAGGGGGAGCTAATGTTACTGCTCATTAGATCTTAGGGCAGAAGGAAGCCTTTCTCAGTCACAGTAGTTTCAATCAGAACAGGCTCACTGCTGCCTTTTCTGAGAAAGGCTTCCCACTGCCTTAAAATCTAATGGACATTAACTCTTCACATCAATGGTCTCACCCTGAGCAGACAGGAGGGAGGGGGAACAGGGAGGGAGAGCTCTTATTTTAAAGAATGTTGTGGGACATCACAGCTCTGCTGATATGGAGAGATCTGTGTAGTAATATGGCAAAGACATTGTATTAGTAAGTTGCTTTATTATACTTTTTGACACCCTACACAGGTTGTCTCTTTCGCTGGACAACCCCTTAAACCAGAGTTTGTCACTTACTTTAGTTTGACCTGTAGAAGGGAGATGGAATCGGTGGTCAGGCATAGTGCTCTGATTTCAGGGATATAAAGACAGGCAGTGAGTTCTCCCCTAATTCCGCTGGATTTTGAGCAGGCTGTAAATAAACACGAGTGACTCTGTATATCCCATATCTGAAAAACATAGTAGGAATAGTATCACATACACTGCCATACAAACCTCAAAGAAATAATTAGCTTCAATATCTGTGCAGTGCACTTTATAATAGGTTTGTTAATATATTTTATCAGGGCTAAGAGCTTTATAAAGAACAACCCCGATCCAGCAAGAGGAAGCCTCCATAACTGAGATTAGAGGGAGGGTTTAGGGACCACTGGCTAGCAGATGAGGAGGGAGCACTAGGTAGGTGAGATGATGGGTGGGGGTAGAGGGTTTGTATCACTCACTGCTACCTGACTAAATCCTTTCCCTGTGTATATCATGCCTGTCTGCTTGTCACTTGAGTTCATAATGGCAGCTGCGGAGGGAAGTCATTGGAGTTGATGAATAAATTTGGTGGGGGGGGGAACAACACATCATGTTTATGCATTCCTTAAAAAAAAATAAAAAAAAATAGGTACGGCTTTACTGGGGCTCCTCAAAAGGGTTATCCCTATGGGGTTTGTGGTTGTGATAAATTATAGTATTTACAGGTGTTTATATTGTGCCTCTAAGGCAAATTTACAGCAGGGAGTAAGTTGGCTTGGCCATAATGCTGTCAAATGTTAGTTTTTTGAATCAATGCAAGACTATGTGAGGCTAAGGTCATATATTAATTTCATGTGTTGACTATTTAATTTTTATTGAAATTTTGAACTTAACAATAAAACAACAAGAGAAGAGCGGCAGGAAGAGGCTTCCCCGCACCTGTCCCTCCCGCATTGGCTACCGACTCACTCCTTCCCCCATGAAGCTCCTGTCCTGTCCAGGGGCCTCTCTGGCTCCACTCCGGTGTAGCTGCCCCTTCCATGGCCGGGCTCCGGCTCAGCTCCAGCTCCCCGCCGCTGTCCGCCCGGTACAGAGCCACGGAGGTTGCCTTCCAATACAGGGTGCCTCCAGTTGTTTTACCACTACAACTCCCAGCATGCCCTGACAGCCAATAGATGTCAGGGCATGCTGGGATTTGTAGTGGTGAAACAGCTGGAGGCACCCTGTTAGGAGAATTAAGGGCGGAAGTTGGCCCCCCCAGCAGGCATCAGTGACGTGGTGCCTGCTGGGGAAGTCTGCCTGGTATTGAGCACACTACCAGGCAGACTAAATGCCATTTTTAAAATAGTAAAAAAATAAAATAAAGGCAGGGAAGGTGTTAGGGATAGAAGGGCAATAGGCAGGGACAGAAAGAAAAACATGATGGTGGGAGCTACACTTTAAGTACACATAGGCTCAATGTAAATTACCATAGTATAGTATTGAAAAAAGTTAATAAAATAAAAGGGGTTATCCAGGCATACAACACAGGACTAACTTCTTTTAAAAACAACACCAAACGTCCTTTTATGGTGTGTGGTATTACAACCTGCCTCCATTCACTTTAAAGGAACTTGGCTGCAATACGACGCATAACCTGAGGACAAGTGTGGTGCTGCTTTAAAGAAAGAAAAAAAAAGAGAGCTTTCTCTTTCTAATCCTGGATAGCCCCTTAACTATTAAACAATAAAAAAAAATCATTGCCAATCAGGTGTCCCAGTTCCTTCCTGGCATTGATCTGTTTGATCAAAGCTGTGCAGGATGGGAAGCTGAATAAAATGTGCAAATTGCGTTCAGCTTCCTGTCATATAGAGAACTATCTGATTTACATGTAGCCCACTCTTCTTCCCTAGATCATCAGGTAATGAGGCTTGTCCACTTGGAAATCAAATATTAACCCCCCTCCACTACATTAGACCTCCAGAGCTGGTGACATTAACCCCACCAGGGAAGCATTGAAGTGTACCTGTCATCAACAAAAACTTTTTATATAATGTAAATAATACCATTATATTTATATTTGCAATGTACATTGGTTAAAAGCGGGGCTCTGTACACCGAGGACAAGCGGGGCTCTGTACACTGAGGACAAGCAGGGCCCTGTACACTGAGGACAAGCAGGGCTCTGTACACTGAGGACAAGCAGGGCTCTGTACACTGAGGACAAGCAGGGCTCTATACACTGAGGCTCTGTGACACGCTCCCGGCTCAGACATCAGAATGATTTCAGCACCAGCTGTTTTCTCCTGTATCTTCACCACTGGCACAGCGGAACCGACGGCCGGCAGCCTCCTGACACTGAAACCTACTATATGCGATCATCAGTGTTGTGCCTGCTCGCACAACACCTACAGGGGAGCAATATTCTTATTGCGGGCACACTGTCCAGCCTCACAAACTGGGAATAACAGCACTTCTGCCCTTTTTTTCCCTTTTCCTTGTGTACATCAGAATGATTGAGAAGCCAGCAGCCTGCTCAGAGCCCTGCTTGTCCACCCACACTTCCTGTATTTGGACTCCTCATTGAGACACACAGGCAATAGCTGCAGGGATAGTACTTTTTTACCCAAAAATATACACATTTTTAACCAATGTATATTGCAAATATACATATATCTTTTGTTGATAACAGGTACACTCACCATGAGGTGATTTTAATACGTACCTGGCAAACAATAATGGACATGCTTAGGAAGGATGTACTTGTCTTCGGGCTAAATGGCTATGTTATGAGATTACCATAACACTGTGGCTAGCTTTTTGTGAACTGGTATTTCCTGTTTCAGTTTTCTTTTTTTGACTACAAATCCCACAATTCCATGTTCCTCACTTCCACACATCAGTCACCCCACCCATTGAAACATAAATGAGCTGCATCCATTCAAAGACCTTTGGTTTTCAATCAGGGTGCCTACAGCTGTTGCAATAGTTGCAGTTTGATCTCTCTCCCACCAAGTGATCGCTCCACCCATTGAAGCAGACAGGCTCCCTGTCATCAGCTGACTAGTGAGTCAGGTCTCGGCCGCATTGCAACCTGGGAAAAATCTGAGACAACAGTCATTTTGTATGCTGCTAAAAATAAATCTTGGGGTAAAAATCACATAAGAATTGTGAGAAAACCGTCACACACAGGTACAGACACTATATTATGAACTACACTAACTTTACAGCCCCTGAAATTAACAGCCCCTTTAATGAACACATTTATTTGGGTGCATCGTATTGTTTGGTGCTTTAATAGCGAGAAAAATGCAATATTCTTTAAATGTAAGTGTTATGAAACCTCTGTTGAATTATATTTTATACATTAAAATCTATAGTATTTCTTTCTTTTATAGGTATATGCTCATTAGCAGCTAAAGCCAGGTAGAACAAGCTGTCTCTTATTACACATCAAGTATAGGAACAGAAATAAGGAAACTTTCTGTCAAGGAGTTTGAGTGTGTTATAAAGGCTGTGAAGATATGAGAAGGTCTATCCACCTAGATCAGTGTGCAAGGCTCCTGTCATGGAGGAAAATTGTGGTGTCATAATAATTTTAATATAAGATAACACTGTGTGATATCTCCAGGGAAAAGACAACATACATTTCTCATCATGTGCATGTTACCTGCAGAACGCACACATTTCATAACAATGCCCTGCCATTAAAATGGTTTTCTGGAATTGTATTTATTTTTTATATTCTGCTGTTCACAGGGTAAAACTAAAAAAAAAAAAAAAAAAAAATTATACTTACACTTATACTTTCGTTCCCCCTCTGCTAACCTCTTGCTTGTTCTTCCCCGATCAGACACAACAGTGGGACCTGCCTGCTCAGCCAGTCAGTCACTGGATGAAATAAGAGACTGCTGCGGGTCCTGCTCTTGCATTGAAAGCAGGAATAAGTGGTGAGCAGCAGGGGACTGAAAGTTGCTGAAAAAGGCATTTCAGGGTACTGGGGTAGGTAAGTATTATATATTTTTTTTTTTTTTTACTCTGTCTCTAACAGAATCTAAAAAAAAAATTAAAAAAATGAGGATCCCACTGGATCCCTTTAAGGCTCCCACTGGATCCCTTTAAGACTATCTTTACATCACGGAATTTTGGTGGAATATGTGTTTGGCAAATTTACAACGGACATCCGGTGCTGGTGCCAGCAGTGCATGCTGGTGCTAGGACCACTCAGAAATGTGAAGTCTCCATATACGTCAATGCAGATTGCACAGAAAGAATTGACATGCCAATTTTTTCTGCGGATGCTGGAATATGAATTATTTTATGTATATAAAGAAATTGTTTAAAAGATAGTTTTTAAACCCAAGCCACACATTCAAATAAACCAACTGGACAGAGAATCTTAGTCAAAGAAAGAATTGGTACAGTATGTTATGATCTCTTTAGGTGTTCAATAGCATGCCTGCCTTGGATATAGCCAGTTGCATCTAAATATAAGAATAAGTACACAATTTGAGCAAGGCTGCACTCTAGTGGCTATGAATACTACTACAACAGCATTACTTTCCGACATAATAAACTTTACACAACTTTCAATTTCCGATATATAATTCCCTCATTCACCACAAGGTCATAGAACAACCAAAGGAAAAACATTTAAAATTAATTTTTTTTTTACAAATAACTGTAATGCTAAATTCTGCTCAGCACCTAAGAGAGAGACAGAGGTTTAAATCTGTGTTTTCCAAACAGGTTGCCTTCAGCTGTAGAAAAACTACAACTCCCAGCATGCCCAGACAGCCAAAGGCTGTCAGGGCATGCTGGGAGTTGTAGTTTTGCAACAGAGGGAGACATTATTTGGAAATTAGCTCTGTTTTTCTATTCCTTTATTTTGCAGATAGGGGATAGGTTGTATTAGGCTACAGTACTCCTTTAAAGGGGTACTCTACTGTAAACATTTTTTCAACATTAATCAACTGGTGCCAGAAAGTTAAACAGATCTGGAAATTACTTCTATTAAAAATTTTAAAAAAAAACTTAACCCTTGCAGTACTTATCAGCTGCTGTATGATGCACAGGAAGTTCTTATCTTTTAAATTTTCCTTTCTGTCTGACCACAGGGTTCTCTGCTGATACCTCTGTCCATTTTAGGAACTGTCCAGAGCAGGAGATGTTTTCTATGGGGATTTGTTCCTAACCTGGACAGTTCCTAAAATGGACAGAGGTGTCATCAGAGAGCACTGTGGTCAGGCAGAAAAGAAATTCAAAAAGAAAAGAACTTCCTGTGGATCATACAGCAGCTGATAAGTACTGGACGAATGAAGAATTGTAAATAGAAGTCATTTACAAATGTGGTTCTGTTGAACTTTCTAGTACCAGTTGATTAAAAAAAATGTTTTCCAGTGGAGTACCCCTTTAAGGGAGAAAAGGACAGAAAAGAAGCATGTTTCTATGGTACTATAAATGACAAAAATGTGTTTGTTTTATTGACCTATGCAAAGTTTGTATAAATAAAAAAAAAGGAGCCTAGTTTATGTTTTCTACTAATAGATGATGCGTAAAACACATTATACGACCTTTACTGTATTGTCTGTTGCAACTGAAAAGATCTTGTTATCTTCTGATGAGACTTCGAGAAAAAATATGGGCGCAGTGTGACCACGCAGCATGCCTGTTGCTCGCCTGTAAACAGCAATAACATTCACATTTTGTACTGTGTCATGTATATAGGAATCAACGAATAGTGTTTTCATACGGACAAAATACATCTCCCAGAAAGAAGTGCATTGTAGTAACTCAGCTGAGCTACTAAAAAAAAAAAAAAAATGTTTTCCCCCAAAGTACCCCTTTAAGCAGGTCTGGTAGCACCTCTCGACAGGACTGCTTAGTACTACATGTTCTGCATTGCTCTTTAAAGGTCATGTTCACATGTTCGGAATTTCTGCGCCAGATGTTTCTGACACGGAAATTCTGATCTCCGTGTCCGCAGAAAGAATGACCCTGTACATCATATTATGCCAGCACTCGCAGTCTGTGGAATGTTGCCACAAAGATTTTCTGTGCAGACATTTCGAGGTGTAAATATAGCCTAACAGTCCCAGGTTGAGGTTCTGCTTTAAAGTGAAGTAATTTACTGCTTCTAGCAAATATTCATCACTCTTATATGTAAGGACTTGGCTTCACAGTACGACTTATCTGCTTATTTCTCTATCATCTTAGTTTTTGTTATTTCGGGTTGACGTTTTGGAGAGTTTAGTAAGAATTACCAGGTCTCCATAGAACTATGGCATTAGGTTACGATATTTTCAACGTATAAAGTAAAGCAAAGTATTTACAGTTACTTAACTTCTACTGCACTCATACATTCACAATGTTGTAAAATTCAGTTCAATGGTCAACCTAACATATAGATCATTGATCCTGTTATATAGATATATGTGTAATATAAAACTTGAAATGATCTTACGCAGGCACATAAAGGTTCCACATTCTAATAATACGATCCATTCCTCCTGTGACAACAAGGCTGTTTTTCTTACAGAATGCAAACGTTTTCACCCCTTTGTATATCCGGAATACTGTTTGGTCCCCACTTGCCCTCTTCTGTGGTGGTCCAGGTGTGAATGCTCCTCGACGTCCCTTTAGGTCTCTCCCATGTTCTTTTATGTCCTTCATCTGCTGTTCTACATTAGTTGTCCCAAGTGTACAACCTTTAGAAGAACAAATATGAGATGATGCTTATGTCTGGTTTTAGAGAATTAAAAATATAACCAGCAAATTGAGTTTATTACAACTATGTAATTGAAGAGTTAAAATAATGCTCATACAGTTATATTATATAATATATATTATATAGTATATTAATGATTTGTTGCAGAATACATTATAGTATTTTGTAGTTTTTTTTTTTCTTGCCTTAGGGACTAAAAAGTTAAGCTTTAATATCTATTTTCTCTTTCTCAACTACCGTATATACTCGAGTATAAGCCGAGTTTTTCAGCATGATTTTTCGAGCTAAAAACGCTCCCCTCGTCTTATACTCGAGTGAGCTCTCCAACTGTCAATCCCTTCTCAGTGGTCTTCAACCTGCGGACCTCCAGATGTTGCAAAACTACAACTCCCAGCATGCCCGGACAGCCGATGGCTGTCCGGGCATGCTAGGAGTTGTAGTTTTGCAACATCTGGAGGTCCGCAGGTTGAAGACCACTGATGAAGGGATTGACAGGCGGTGATGATGAAGGGGGGGATGACGACAGGCGGTGATGATGAAGGGGGGGATGATGACAGGTGATGATGATGATGAGGGTGTTATTGACAGGGGTCTGGATGATTACATGGGGGGGATGATGCATTTCCCACCCTAGGCTTATAGTCGAGTCAATAACTTTTCCTGGGTTTTTGGGGTGAAATTAGGGGCCTCGGCTTATAATCGGGTCGGCTTATACTCGAGTATATACGGTATAATTATTCCACTTAAAAGGTCAGCAGAACTAAAATCGAGGTCATACTGGTAGGTGTAGTTGAGAAAAAAACACCACGTGCTGTGCTTAAAATAGTGCATGTGAAAAATACATGTCACACATGTTTTATACTGCAGTTTTACATAAATAATTTTTAAAGAGAATCTGACACCATGTTTATCTGCACTAAACCGAATATACTGGGTTATAGTGTGGGTGAACAGCTTTACAAAGAGGGGTTATTTACTGAAATCGATTGAATATGCTAATGAATGCTGCGGGTGAGCGTTCAGAAAACAGAGCGCTCAACTGGGGAGCTTATTTGCATATTCATTATGGGGATGGGTGGACGTTGAAAATGGAGAAGGCAGGGGAGTTTGGTGAGCTGCTCATTGCCTCCATTCCATGCTGGGGCGCAAAGCAGCAGGAAGATTACATTGCCATAACTCAGGAAATGGATGGATTTAAGTAAGTGACTCCTCTTTGTAAAGCTCTTCACCTGCACTATAACCAAGTATATTGGGTTTAGTGTGGATTAACAGGATGTTAGATTTTCTTTAAAGAAAGCATTATCTGTGGTATCACCTATAAAATTCCATAAAATATACTAAACTAATATGCTACACCAAATCAAATAAAACAGAATGCTAAAATTGTATTATCAAAACTGCACAGGATGAACTGAATTATTTAAAATTCCAATTTTATGACACGACAGGAGACTTCCATTATGCTATTCTTCTTTACTGTCAAAATATAGCAGCTAAGTACAATAAAGCTTTTTGAAACAAAAAACAGGTAATATGCAAAACAGGAATGCCTCAACAATCAATCAGAGGCTAATATAGATGATATAAGGTGAATACAGGTACAATACACCCTCTTCTTTGCTGCTCTGCTTCAAGATAAGTGTAATTTTTCTCTCTGCATATTATATTTCATCATTATATCTTATTATTTGTTTTCCTTTCCCTAATTACATATATTATCATATTTATTTGATATATTCATTACCATTTTCTTATATTTTAAAACATCCTTGTTTATCTCGGCTTCATTTTCAACTAACTTTTTTCCCATATTAATTTTCTCTTTTATTTTCCCCTTTTTCTTATTTCTAATCACCGCCTTAATTATATATATATAATTCAATTAACCGTCTCCCGGTTCTTCCAACTTTTACTTACTGCGTCACCATCGGCTGTTTTCATCTCCACGCGTGCTCTCATCTAACCATCTCCCTGTTCTCGCGATATTTCGTGCACCCGTCTGGCAATCAGCCGCGCGGCGCACTTTTCTAATCCCCTCACACAGGAATCCTATCAGACGCGGGATTTCTGTCAGACAGTCCGGTCACTTCACTGCTGCCGACGCTTAGTCAAGTTACATTGTATCTATTGCATACGCGTCTATTAAAAGGTGAAGTTCTCATTCCTTAGCTTACAGTGCCATTTATTGGCATCTAGTGATAATATTTCTAAAAAATATTTTTTTTTCTTTTTACAGCATTTCTTACCTAACTTCCCTTTATCCCTTATTTTACCATTACGAATTTCATAAGGAATTTGAAAATAAATAATTTAATTTATTAATAAATTACTCTATATACATATTTACATTACTTACCATGGCAAATGAGGAAACAATCTTCACACTGAATCTCAACAATTTGAGGTTACTGATGAGTCTATTATACAAAGTATGGTGGATCAAGGAATGATCCCTCTATACCCTCCGACCAATATTGGTCCCCTGAGGAGTCAGTTTCTAAACTGGCGGTTGGGTGAAAAAAATCAGCGGAAAGCCTCCCAAAAAATGCATCACATTAACGGTCCTTCCTCTCCACTAAAGAGAAGTAAAAAAGTTAAGGACCAGGATACTTCTATGGCTTTTTCAAAAAGCAAACATACAGATGCCTCTCAGGTGCATCTCAGGAGGTTAAAAATAAACGGGCATATAAAGTCTTGCACAGATCTCAGCCAGACTCATTTATTGAATCCCCCAACCACTCCTCTTCTGATGATACAGATGTCGCTGATTCAGAGGACAATTCTGAAAACGAAGATGTCTCAGATGATGACATTGCTTTAGACCCAGAGGGCCAAAAATCTGTAGTTTTGGACAGTGCTGGTAACCCGTTCTTTGATCCCGGCAGCATTAAACATCCCAGATCGGGAGAATGGGTTCCTCACCCTAGGATTTCAAAGTATCTAAGTCTGTGACCAGAAACAAACTTCGGGCTGAGTGTCCCAGACCCACTCTACCTCACAAACTGGCCGATACACCAGAAGTTCACCCTACCCTGGTAAAAATGTTTAATAAATTGGGGAAAAACACCAAGAAAGAGGTTGATAGGTCATTTAAAACAATTCAGGACAGCTTTTTGGACCTGTTTGGTCCTCTTGCAAGAATTTTGGACCTTTCTGAGGAAGCTATGGCTTCGGACAGTCCTATTGACCTTACTATTTTAAGGGGCTTGGCTCAAAGAGCCATTTACATTTTTGGTGGCATTAATTCTACAATTTGCACGGAACGGAAGAGATCAATTCTCTTAAAATTAGACCCACAACTCATTGATTTGGCCAATACTGACCCTGATGCTCCTACCAATGGTCTCTTTTTCGGAGATTCTTTTATTAAGGAAATAAATAAGTACGTCAGTCTATTTTCCTCACTCGATAAGGCTCGATCCTCGCTGAGGAAAGTTTTTCAGCCTTAAGTTTTTCACAAGGCTGGGAAGAGAAGAGGCAGGCTTCTCAGCCATTCATCCCAAGAGGGACATTATTCCCGTGCCCCACCTCCCCGTGTGGACAGATTCTCCATCCCTCCCAACCCTTTCCAACCCAGTCCCTTCTTTCCTACCAGAGGAAGACCTTGGAGGGCAAGAGGACATCGTGGATTCCCAAGATCCAGACCTCCAACAGGTAAACTCATATCTTCCATCTTTTTACCATTAGGAGGAAGAATATCAATTTTTTTCCCCACTTGTGCTATGATTACTTCAGATGCCTGGGTTCTAAACACAGTGTTGGGATTTCAGATTGATTTTGTCCATCCACCCATCTAACATCAACTTCCTCATCCAATTATTTTTTAAAAATCAGATCAAAATCTCATAGACAAAGAAATCAGAGATCTGTTATCCAAAGGAGCAATTGTCCAAGTTCCTATGACCAATCCAGGTTAGGTAAGCAATCTATTTCTAGTAAAAAAAAAGACGGAGGCTTTTGCACTGTTAAAAATTTGAAGATTTTAAACAATCTTATCTAATACCGCCATTTCAAAATGGAAGGCATTCACCTCCTAAGATCTGCTCTTACACAACGATTGGTTGGCCAAAGTTGATCTCAAGGATGCTTACCTTACGGTACCCATGCATCCAAATTCTCAACCTTACCTCCAATTTATTTGGAAGGAACAGAAATGGCAGTTTACCAGCCTACCATTTGGCCTATCATCAGCACCATGGTGCTTTACAAAACTACTGAAACCAGTAATAGCAATTCTGAGATCAAGAGGCGTTCGGTTGATCATTTATCTGGACGACATCCTTATTTTGGTTCAAACCCTACCTCTAATACATCTTCATATTCAATGGACTCTCTCCTCTCCAATCTAGGTTTCATCATCCACACAGGAAAATCCATTCTATCTCCCTCTCACGAAATAGAATTTCTGGGGTTCATGATCGATTCCCAGAAGCCATTTTGAGTCTTCCTTCCAGGAGACTGAAAACAATTTGCAGGGAAATTCGGATTGTGTTGAACAAACAATTAATTTCACTGTGAGCCATTGCTCGAATTGTGGGCCTTCTGTCTTCATCCATTCAGGCCATCTTCCCAGCCCTTCTTCACTACAGGGCCTTACAACAGTTAAAAATTCAACATCTAAGAAATGGATTAGGTTATTCAGACGAAATAACTCTAACCTTGAAAACCAAAGGGGAACTCCTATGGTGGTTAGACCACATTCAATCTTGGAACACGAAAACTATTTTCAATTCCTTTCCGCATTTGATTATAGAATCAGATGCCAGCTCTACAGGAGGCAAATGGTCATCAGAAGAATCCCTTTTTCATATTAATTGTTTAGAACTCCTAGCTGGATTTTTTTGCCATGAAGAGTTTTGCGAGTCACAGATCCCACTGTTGTATTCTCTTATGAATGGACAACATTTCAGCGGTGCAATACATCAACCGCTTGGGTGGGACAAAATCAGAAACCATGGCCAATATTGCCAAAGAATTTTGGCATTTCTGTCTATCCAAGAATATTATGTTGAAGGCAGAATATCTGCCCAATCTCTCCAATACAATTGCAGATTGGTACTCTCACTACTTAGCAGATTCCAGCGATTGGAAACTCGACACCAATCTCTTTCATCTCCTCAATTCCCTTTGGGGTCCGTTACACCTAGATCTGTTTGCCTCCAGATTAAACAGTCAAACACCACGATTTTTCAGTTGGCGTCCGGATCTGGAGGCAGAAGGCACGGATGCTCTTCTACAACTTTGGCCTTCGGAACCTCTTTACGCGTTTCCACCTTTCAATCTGATTCCGAGAGTACTACAATTAGTACGACCCCTGAAATCAACCCTTGTACTGATTACCCCATGGTGGACAGCCCAGTATTGGTTTCCCCAAATATTGGGAATGATTATAGATTATCCCAGGATACTTCCAGCTTATCCTCTGATCCTACAAGATCCTTTGGGGAATCCTCATCCCTTGGTCATGTCAGAACTCTTGACTCTGGTGGCTTGGTTCATCTTGGGTTGTCAGTGCAAAATTCGGATTTTTCACAATCAACTAGAAACATTCTCGCAGACGCTTGGGCACCAGGTACCATATCTGCTTACAGATCAGCCTGGAAGATTTGGTCTGATTGGTGCTCTCAACAGAATTTGGATCCCGTTCATGCACCTTTAACCCAAGTCTTAAATTTCCTATCTTTTTCTTTTGAAAATGGGAAAGCTTACCGTATGATTAACGTCTATCGTTCTGCGATATCCTTCTATCACGCTCCCATTCATTCTATGTCTATTGGTAAACATCCTTTAATTTGTAAATTATTGAAAGGTATAAAATTTAGATGCCCTCCTTTACCTAAGTATCTTGCTAGTTGGGATGCTTCGAAGATTCTTCATCTTATTGAATCCTGGGGTGATAACGATCTCCTCTCTCTAAAATTTTTATCTTTCAAACTCACTATTCTATTATATGTCATTTCTATTAAAAGAGTATCCGATGTTCGAGCTCTCGACATTTCTCATAGACAGTTTTTTCCTAACTGAGTGTGTTTTTCTATTTCCAGGAGAACCAAGACTAATCTCTAGTCCGTCTTTTATCCTGCTTTTCAGCTTAATCCTAATTTATGTGTAGTTCGCTGCCTTAAATCTTACGAAATTAAAACTGCGTCTTTCATAGATAATAATTCTACACAATTACTAATTTCTTTCTGAAAATCTTTCGGCCAGTCTACTCCCCTACTTTAGCCAGATGGATAAAACAGACTATGGCTCTGGCGGGTATCGATACATCTCTCTTTGGAGCTCACTCTACTAGAGGAGCTATGTCCACTAAACTAAGTCAATCAGGAGGATCTTTATCAGATATATTAAAAGCTGCTGATTGGTCTTCAGAGTCCACTTTTAGAATCTTTTACTTTAGACCTGAACCTCATGTTTCTATGTCTATCCTTTAATTATAGTTCATATTGTATTGATTTATCATTTCCATTTATGCTTATTTATAATGTATTTCATCTTAGCTTTAAACTTGCATAAAGATTTTCCTAGTCTGGATGATGGAAAATATAGAATTTATTAACAACAGGAGACGAACATTATCCCTTCCTATTATCTCTACCCTATACTATTCATTAGTTTTTTTCTTTCTTTCATCCTAATTCCTCATTTCAGATGGGACTTTGTTTAGGAGGATTTACCTCTTCCCAACTTCAAAATTTTGAAATTCTACTTATGATTCTTCGACTGAAAATAATCCTTCTATAAAGAAGAATTTGTTCTTTTCTTTTTGTTACAGACTGTTCTCTTTATTGAATTTACTACATTATATACTTTATTGGTGTTCATTTATATAATTTCTATGTCTTTTGATTTTAAGGAATATTTTGTCATTTAATGTTATTTATCTTTACTCTTAACATCAAAGAAGAGGATATATTGTACCTGTATTCACCTTATATCACCTATGTTAGCCTCTGATTGGTTGTTGAGACATACCTGTTTTGCATATTACCTGTTTTTTGTTTCAAAAAGCTTTATTGTACTTATCTGCTATATTTTGACAGTAAAGAAGAATAGCATAATGTTTGTCTCCTGTCGTTAATAAAATCTATATTTTCCGTCATCCAGACTAGGAAAATCTCCAATTTATTTACATTCACTGTCACTTTGGAGTTCCTTAGGCCCATCAAGGGAAATAAATCTGAGAACCTACAGGGCATTTACACTTTTAATTGTAATCTTTGTTATCACTGCACACTAATAAACTAGTATGTTATTTTTGAATCAATGCTGGTGTATAATGGTGTGTTTTTAACACTGTGGCTGCTGCATGTGGATGAAGCCAAGCCTGCATATGGGGCATGGTTTTTGTCTGCATGCGACTGCCATGTGTGAGTATACCATAAAAGGCATCAAAAATGATTAGGACTATTAAAGAGTACCTGTCATCAAATCATATTTTCTAAACTAACTCAAATTATATTCCCTAACTACTCCTAACACCCCTCCTGCCCTTAAAAAAGCTCCCTGCAGGAGAAAGTGGGCATTCCCCAGCAGGTGCCTCACCATGCCCTGCACACACTTCCTGAGCTTAGTCTCCTGCCAGGCCGGGAGGAGACCAAACTGACTGTTTGACTTGCGGCAGGGAACAGAACAGAGCCACCTAGTGGCTTATAAATACAATATATTAAAAGTTTTGTTTGGTGACAGGTACTGTTTAAGTTATTAGATTCAAAAGTTAAGGGTATGTATGCCTCATGTCTCTCCTGTTATAAGTTTAACATATTATAGCAGTGCTATTTTCATAAAATTGCATGTGAAATGTCAACATTGTAGTGCCTACATACACAATAGATATCTGACAGACAAACATTTGTTTGGCCAACAGCTAGTTATGTTTTTCTGACTGAGTGAAGACAGGAGGGATAAGTCACTGATACACTCCTCTAGGAGAAGTTAATCTCAGCTGAAAGCCAACAAACCCTATCCTTCTCACCCCAATATTATCTAGTTGGGAGGGCCCCCAATCACATAAAACAGTCGACCAGTCCTGCCGAAATCCGCAGGTTTGGAAAACTTTTTTTCTAATGTGTATGGAGAGCCTTAGCTTACTTGACAATTTGGTAGTAGTTTACCAGTCCATTTGCCTATAGGACTAAAAAAAAAACTGTCCCCTTTCCAGTCAACAGGGCAGCCATACCTCCCTTATCCTCTGATTGGGTACTCACTTTGAAGTTCTAACACAACTCACACTGACTTCACTATGGTTTCCCTCAGGGCTGAAGTTCTTACATAACCCAAACAGTTAACAGGACACTTCCCACAGTCATCTCACTGACTAACTCTCCAAGACAATATACAATGCCACTCTGATAAGAAGAAAGTGGAGTCCATCGCAGGTGGTCGGATAAATCGCATAGTCCTTTATTAAACGTCCATAAAACTATACATAGATACAAGAAGATACACGTGACACGTTTTGGCTTTCACCCAGCCTTAGTCATACCATGCCACTCTGGTATTTCTGTTACTCAATGTTCCAGTCAAAACTTTAGAAGACTCATCATATAGCTTCCATTCATGCATATTATTACTCAATGCAGTTTAAGGCCACCAACTGGTTCCTTGGTGGTTAAGCTCAGGCCTATTCTCATTCGTAAACCCAGACCAGGTCTCTCAGACACCTGCAAACTCTATATCTGGCACCTAACACAGCCTCAAATAACCTTCCCTGCGCCTACTCCTACTGTGCCAATGCTGCAATGCAGTGCCCTAGAGCCAAAACACACCTATTCAGATTTGGGCTTTTCCTGGGACCAGGCTGACACCTTCTCCTACAAGTTACAGCCAGGAAGCCATCATTGCTGCTTTGCAGCCGCTGTTGAGAGGGCATGGCAACACAGCTGCATATTGTGACCTGCCAGCCCACTACAACTCAGACCACAAGATGCTGGAGGGGCAGAGTACAACACTTTATATACATACATTACGATTCATGTTGTTAAGCTGGCACATAACAACAACTGTTACTTAAGGGAACTTTAAGGCGTTGAATATAATGTTTACCCCTTTATATGCTAAGTCTTCCTCCACATTGCCCTCTGGCTCTGCTATCAAAATGATGGGAGTTTAGTAGAAAAAAAAAGTACATGCACTATTTCTTTTCTCCACTAAGCTCTGGTAAACTACTGGTTCCCTGACGCACACATTCAAGTCATGGGGATTCATCAAGACCTGGTGGCATCCCAGTTAGTTGTACATCCAACCCCTTTTGGGGCCGTTTGTGGCAAACAAAAGAGCTAAATGGACCCAGGACGGGACAGAGCGTAACCTATGTTTTTCAATTGTAAATAGCCAGGTTAACTCTTGTTAGCAGTAACTTGCTCCTATAGTGCACTTAATAAAAATGTCTGCACATAAGGAGAACCCAAAGGGTTAATTCACACATGGCAGATTAGTTGTAAAAAAATTTGTATCAGGCTTTAAGACTGCTTGTTGCAAAAACATTCCTACTAGGGCAGGTAGTATGCCTTCCAAATTTCTGCACCCTCACTGTCCTGTGTACTGGGGTCACATTGGCTGCACACACATAGCACAACATTGCAATTCTCCTATAGTGCAGTAATATGGTCAATATTAAACAACTTACCAATTGCTAAAGCCGTGGATTCATCATTTGATGCAGAAATTACAGCTTTAATAGAATCATAATATTTCATCTGAAAACATAAAATATTCGGACATTTAAATTACTGCTCCATTTTTAAAAACATCACATAAATTTAATTTACATAAACTGTAGAAAAAGTTTAAGAATTATATGATTTATCCTTTTATACTGATTTGAGTTCTTTTATTCATATACATAATTGCTTTCACAACTCTGCCACATGCCATCAAAGGGGTTGTCAGATGATAACACCTATTTTCAGTTGTCTAATAAATGAACATATATTGATAAAGTTATTTTACTACCTTTCAGTGGCCATTCATGCTTTCTTCTGCTTCCGATGCAAACTGTCTGTTCTAAAGTCCAACTTCCTGTCTGGCCAGGGCACTCTAGCCAGGAATTTAGCCAACTCTATCTTCCTCCCACTTCACCTTTTTGACTATATCTCCTGCCAAATAGTTGAAGTGGAATGGAGTTGGCAGAATTCCTGGCTAGAGTGTCCTGACCAGAAGGAGATCAATTACAGGATGTACACCAGGCAGGAAATGGGGCTAATGAAGATAACATAGTAGACAGTTTGTATCAGAAGCAGAAGGAACACATGAAATACCACAGAACAGTTGTAAAAATAACTTTATTTACAAATATATGTTCATATTTTTACAACTGAAAATAGGTTTCTATCATTAGACAAAACAAAACTTTTAAAAACAGGCAGCAGTTTTATCTACAATGCTTAAAGGGAGTCTGTCACCTGTAAATCATGCTCAGAGCTCAAGTGTCAAAGAGGCTGTGTGAGCTGAAGTATGCACACCTCCAAACCTCCCTTCCTCCCCCTGACTTGACTGATTGACGTACATGGCTGAGTGTTGGAAGCCGAGCCCTGTATGTCAATCAGTCAAGGCACGGAAGGGGTGGGAGAGGGAGAAGGAAAAGGCATGTATCCTTCAGCTCACACAGCCTCTTTGACACTTGAGCTCTGAGAATGATCTAGAGCTGACAGATTCCTTTTAACTCTAAGGGTTTGGCTGCAAGAGATGGATATGCTACAGATGTTCTATCCACATTTGCAGGCAAAAATCTGCAACATTGCCACAGGTAAGGCTAGGCTCACACAGTGTATTTTCAGGTGAATTTTTGTTTTAAAAAATGAGTCTGTAAAATTACAGAAAAATTTCCGGCAGTATTTTTAACATTTATGTGCTCTGTGCAAGTGTATGGGAAAATGCTTGTATTTGTACACACAATATGTAAAAAAATGACAACTTTTTTTCCATCTGCATAAACAAGTGACAAGCGGGCACATTTTTTACAATGAAATACGCCTGCACTAATCTCTGAGAACAAGAAACCAGCAACATTCAAAATTTAGCTTTCTTTGGAAATAGAAAAGAAAACATTGTTTAACAGAAAATCAGTATAAGTATTCCAGTAGCAGCGCTATCTAAGGCTGGCTTCCTTCATTGCATTTTGGCTAATATTGTTAGGCACAGGGGTGAAACTAGCGGTATGGTTACTATGTAGGGCCCTTGTAGTACAGTTATGTCACTGTGTGGTAAGGGGTTAATCTAGTAGAAATACCCCTGTGAAATGGCATTAAAGAATATAGCAAAGACAAGAAGCTCCTGGGAGTCTGAGGTGACAAAAATCATTGCGACTGTGGTTAAAGAAAAAATATATCTTTGTGCTGTGTTAGTCGAAAGATAAAAAAGGATAATAAGTGAGAATCCTCAGTTGTTAATACCTTTTATCTGGAAAGATGATGACAGCCTTCAGGGCCACTACAGTCTCTTTACCAGGTATGGTCGATCATGTTTGTACATAGAAGAAATAGTCTGGTAAATGATGTAAGTGATGTAAAGCAGAAGCATCAATATAAGGGAGTAACTAGCTGGAGCAATAGTTGGAGCTGTCATAGATAAGGAAAGTTGTATTATCCTCTGATCACATGACAATAAAACTTTTACACTCATTATTAGAAATGGGCGAATTGAAGCTGACAAAGTTGAATTTGTTCAAAATTTCATGAAAAATTTGATTCTGAACGAATCCGAATTTCCTCGCGCTTCATGGTAACAAATCGCTTCATTCACTATCACTACATTTTGTGCGGGCCGCGGGGCTAAAATGGCGGCTACATGTGTGAGGACAAGGGGCAAGGAAGTCTGGGAAGGTGGGTAGGAGGGATCACCCTGAATCACATGGCGGCATGCAGCCTATCAGCAGCCAGCCAGCCCTTTGATGTCACAGCCCTATATATTCAAGAGCCATTGCTGAAGACTGGCATTTCCCGGAGGTTTTGCTGAGAGCAGAGACTGTGTGTGCGCACTAATCACTGTTACTGACAATATAGATCTTTACAGCAATGAATCCATTCACTTCAAGCCTTCATTCTTTCTGGCTAGAGAAAGAGCAGACACTGTGTGGTCACTGATCAGCGTTACTGACAATACAGATCAGCACTGGGGAAATCCATTGACCTCAAGCCTGCATCACTGCAGGCAGGGAGAGTTAAGAAGTCATTTCATAGCCTGCCAATTGAGATCATCACAG
Source organism: Hyla sarda (assembly GCF_029499605.1). NCBI lineage: Eukaryota > Metazoa > Chordata > Amphibia > Anura > Hylidae > Hyla > Hyla sarda. Next base: position 57,473,171 of record NC_079190.1, on the reverse strand, counting down.
GAAGCACTCACCATTCAAAGACAGCAAGCAACCATAGTGCAGGCAGGGACAGTTCAGAGAGAGTATGCTTTTTTCTATTGCAACCGTACTGGGGTGTTTTACTGTAAAAAAATCTCTTTAATCTCTTTAATTGTGATGCCATATGGTCTCCTGACCCCGCTGCCACATCCAGACTGTCATTGTGCTGCTCTGCAGCAGTGATTCTAATAGCAATGCCTGTAATCTGCATGTCATACTGAATAACAGTATTATTTTACTACCCCAGCACACTCCATATGCGTGTTATGGCAAGGCAAAGTGTTCTACACCCCTATTGAGGCTTTCTGTAGCCTGAAAATAGCCGTTTTCAATAGCAATTTGCCGTGAATATATTCGTATCAAAACTAATTTTTTCGGAAAGTTATCTATGAACTGCTCCAACTATTTCCTGCTCCAGCACCTCCTCATATTGATGCTTCTGCTTTACACCACTTGTCTTATTCACCTCACTATTCCTATGTCCTACTGTGTGTATATATTATATATATATACAGTGTTCCCTTAACATACGATGGTAATCCGTTCCAAACGGACCATCGTTTGTTGAAACCATCGCATGTTGAGGGATCCGTGCAATGTAAAGTATAGGGCAGTGGTCTACAACCTGCGGACCTCCAGATGTTGCAAAACTACAACACCCAGCATGACCGGACAGCCGTTCGCTGTCCGGGCATGCTGGGTGTTGTAGTTTTGCAACATCTGGAGGTCTGCAGGTTGAAGACCACTGTTAGAGAAAGTTGTACTCACCTATTCCAGCCGCTCCGGACCGTCACCGCTCATCACCGCTGCCCGGGATGTCGCCATCCATCGCTGTCGCCGCGTCCCCGAGGTGTCCCCGACACTACGGCAAGGCCTCTGCTTCCCTGGCATCCGCGTGCTCCGTCGCTGCCATCACGTTGTTACGCACGCCGCTACTATTGGATGACGGGACGGCGTGCGCAGCGACGTGATGACGTCGATGAAGAGCGATGACGATGCAGGGGATTCCGAAGAGGACGCGCCGGGGGCCCTGAGGACAGGTAAGAGACAGCACCGGAGCTCACGGGGCACCGTAAACGGCTATTCGGTGGCAGCTGAAGCAGTCAGCGCTGCCGGATAGCCCTTTATGCGATGGCCCCGACATAAAAAAGCATCGTATGTTGATGCTGCCTTCAACATGCGATGGCCTCTGAGAGGCCATCGTATGTTGAAATGATTGTATGTCGGGGCCATCGTAGGTCGAGGGATCACTGTACATATATATGTGTGTGTGTGTTTCACACCTTACTAAGAATTAATATATTTTTTATAATTATTTTGTTGTTATTCTAATGTATGTTACTTATGTGTTACTGTGCCTATAAGCAGAGGAGCAGCCCCCATGTGACCCTGCCTGCCAATGGGAACCCCTAAATTCTTGCCCATATAGTGTAGTGGGGGAGGAGTTGCCCCAGTTCATCTGCAGTTTCTGCTGAGCTCAAGTGTGGTAAAGGTGTAAGGTTTTTTGTGTGCCCTAAGGATACGAGATTACATATACAATAAAGGTTATATGCCAACCAATTTGAACAGATTCCCAGCAGATCAAATGAAAAATATAACAGGGGAAATGCCTAAAATTTACATTTATTGATATGCATTCAAATAGACTCAAAAATAAATGTGATTCCCAAATGGTGCACACTAAAACTAGTCAATTTTACCATGTTTCACATCCGGTCATGCAGAACTCATATAGCTGAATGCTATCATGCAGTATATATACTTTCAAACGCAAGAACGGCAATCCAGCGTGGGTCAGTAGAAAATCCAGATTTTATTAACTCACGGTAAAAACGGTACAAACAACCAGCAGATCAGACGCGTTTCAGGCGCATGCGCCCTTCATCAGTGATGAAGGGTGCATGCGCCTGAAACGCGTCTGATCTGCTGGTTGTTTGTACCGTTTTTACCGTGAGTTAAAACCAATCACCGCCAATGTGATGTCACGACCACGGCCGCCCAAACCCAGTGTTCTGAACATAATATTCAGTACGTCGGGTGTCTGCATTGATATCACGGGGGTCCCAGCGGCCGGACCCCACGATCAGACATCTTATCCCCTATACTTTGGATAGGGGATAAGAGGTCTAGCAACGGAGTACCCCTTTAAGAGATGTTGTATGAAAGGCTTTTGCTAAAGCGAAAATAATCTTTAGGATTCCGGATCCATAAGGGGGGATGTGCGACTTCTCAATTTTTTGTCCTACTTTTTGATTGTGCAGCAAAAAAAAAAGAAAAAGAAACTTTTTTTTGATTTGCAGTGGTCACAGATTTATCAAGTGCGAAAGTCGCAAAAAAGTCACATTGCATGAAAAAACCTACAAAATTTACTCCAGTTCAGACATAGAGCAGAAAAAGCCACTACCAAAGCAAAAAATTAATAAATTGCTTACATGAAAGAAATTTATCAACAGACTGAAACCAGTTGATAAATAAGTTGCACATAAGAAAAAAAAATTGTAGGGAAAAAAATTACCGAAAAAGGAATAAAGAAGCAAACATTGATAAATGTCCCCAAAGATGTTTCTAACAACTTCAGACCTGGGTAAATATATGTTTGTACTAAGAATAATATAAGTTTTGTATGAAACTAATGAAAGGATCTTTAGATAAAGTACAAACAGAAAACGCAAAATGGAAAACAAAATCTCACTTGTTACGTGTTTTTTCTGTGTGAATATGGACTTGTGTCTGGAGTAATTGGAGCCTCCAGCCATACACGTGTGAATTAACCATGGTATGTTGAATTAACCTGTCCTGCTGGTGAATGTGTGTATATATATATATATATATATATATATATATATATATAGATACACACACACACACACACACTATATGGAGGAATTGATACAGAAAATATATTGAAAAATATTATAACTTTTTATTAAAGAGCAACATGTAGTTGTTTAAACTGGAGCGCTCCCTTTAAGTTGAGTATAATGTCTGTCATTATAATTTGATGTAATCACAGAACCTTAGAAACAGCGTTTTTATGGTTTCTAGTCTGATATATTTCATCACTTTTTATAATCTTTTCTGGTAGTTCCCTTGATTATGACAATGTCATGACCCTTTGTTCTGCCCTGTTCTCTCTCCTTTCCCTTTTGTGTGGTCAGGGGAACAATACTTTTTTTTGAAAATGATTCTTTTATGCTAATTCCTGCCTGAAATTTATGGGGAAGTAAGAATAGTGCTTTGGTAAAAAAAAAAAAAAAAACATTTATGACAATACTGTTAAATTCATCAAATGTAAATGGTTTGAATTCTCCCCAAAAAAGATTTTTATTCTGGAGAGAAATAATGAATTCTGAAGGTAATATAGCATTAACTCAAAGATTTTATCTCCTGCTAAGAGACAATGGTAGATTCAACAATATAAAAAAGCCTACATTTCTATATCTCAAAGACGTAGGAAATAGGGCAGCGGTGACTGTTTTGTCTTGTGATACAATTGCCACCTTTACACAGTAGTTAACATTCTGTATAGGAGCCAAAAAGGGTCAAATCTAATTTTTTTATAATGCCATAAAAGAAGTTAAATGGGCACTGTCACTGTAAAAAACTTTTGGTATGTTGTAGAGACATGTCAGATGTTTTGATCGGCTGGGGTCACATGACCAAGACAGTCTTACAATGTAAGTCTATGGGATTGTTTCGGTTGTGGCACAGAGAGCGGGAGAGAACACAGCTTTTTAAGAAAGTTAAATTCAGGACTGTGTACTTGGTGGAAACATCAATCTAATAACTAACTTAAAATATCATATTGCAAGAAAGAAAATTATAACATGGTAAACATGAGAAAATACCCTGTATTTGAATGGCCTGCACAATATACTGTACTGCATATTTATGGCTATGGATAAGATTGTAATTGATGAGGTGTAAAGCAACCAAGATTTAATAAAGGACTATTGGTGAGATGGGAGAGTTACTAAATAACATTATATTCAGACAACAGCATACGGTCAGTCAGGGAACCCCCAGCCTCTATAGGGCCGTATATATATTTTGAGAACAAGACTCATGAATCTACCATCTGAATTAAGGGCCAATGCACAGACTCAACTGCCTCTCCATTCATTGTTTATGGGAGTGCCGAAGATAGCTGAGTACAGAGGTCAGACCCTTTACAATCAGACACTTATCCCCAATTCTGTGAATGGGTAATAATCTGTCGCTCTATGGCATGCGCAGAACAGTATACATGGGTGGATAGTTAATAGAGTCATAATACAATTGATATCTGTGTCTTAGCTGGTGGCTGTTTGCAAAGTTACAAAATCAAGTTTTACTTTTAAGCTGAAGAGTCATAGAGGCGGTGCTGAGCTGTAACATGAACATCTCCTCCCCCTTCCTGCCCTGCATTATTGATGTACAGGATTTGGCTTCCAGCTCTTAGCTGTTTATTATAATAATTCAGGGCAGGGAGGGGTGGGGGGAGGGAGGAGGTGTGCATGCTGCAACTCAGTCCAGCTTCTACAACTCTTGCACTTAGAAGGAAAACATGATTTTATAACTTTGCAAACAGCAAACAGCTAAGAGACAGGTCTCATATTTTTTTTTTTTTAAAACAGAACATTCTGCCATATTACAAAGGCTAGGCCTCAAAATACCTGTCAATCTACTACAAATAGCAAAAGTATGGAATCATATGTGGTGGCCCAGTACAGGAGTTATACCCCTGTACCCTTGCTGCCCTGTCAGGCAGCCTCCCTGCAGTGTCCCCTGAGCCCCCAACACCTGTCCCCTTATGTATCTATATTTTCTGCCATGTGTTATACTGTAAAATGTATAAAAGAGTGTTATTGCTTTAACCCCTTAAGGACCCAGCCATTTTACACCTTAGGACCCGGCCATTTTTTGAACATCTGACCACTGTCACTTTAAACATTAATAACTCTGGAATGCTTTTACTTATCAATCTGATTCCGAGATTGTTTTTTCGTGACATATTCTACTTTAACATAGTGGTAAAATTTTGTGGTAACTTGCATCCTTTCTTGGTGAAAAATCCCAAAATTTGATGAAAAATTTGAAAATTTAGCATTTTTCTAACTTTGAAGCTCTCTGCTTGTAAGGAAAATGGATATTCCAAATATTTAATTTATTTTATTCACATATACAATATGTCTACTTTATGTTTGCATCATAAAATTGACGTGTTTTTACTTTTGGAAGACTCCAGAGGGCTTCAAAGTTCAGCAGCAATTTTCCAATTTTTCACAACATTTTCAAACTCACTATTTTTCAGGGACCAGTTCAGGTTTGAAGTGGATTTGAAGGGTCTTCATATTAGAAATACCCCACAAATTACCCCATTATAAAAACCGCACCCCCCAAAGTATTCAAAATGACATTCAGTCAGCGTTTTAACCCTTTAGGTGTTTCACAGGAATAGCAGCAAAGTGAAGGAGAAAATTCACAATCTTCATTTTTTACACTTGCATTTTCTTGTAGACCCAATTTTTGAATTTTTGCAAGGGGTAAAAGGAGAAAATTTATACTTGTATTTGTAGCCCAATTTCTCTCGAGTAAGCACATACCTCATATGTCCATGAAAAGTGTTCGGCGGGCGCAGTAGAGGGCTCAGAAACGAAGGAGCGACAAGGGGATTTTGGAGAGTACGTTTTTCAGAAATGGTTTTTGGGGGGCATGTTGCATTTAGGAAGCCCCTATGGTGCCAGAACAGCAAAAAAAAAACACATGCCATACCATTTTGGAAACTAGACCCCATGAGGAACGTAACAAGGAATTAAGTGAGCCTTAATACCCCACAGGTGTTTCACTACTTTTGCATATGTAAAACAAAAAAATTAAAATGTGTGTTTCCCCCCAAATTTCACATTTTTGCAAGGGTTAATAGCAGAAAATACCCCCAAAATGTGTAACCCCATCTCTTCTGAGTATGGAGGTACCCCATAAGTTGGCATGAAGTGCATTACGGGCGAACTACAATGCTCAGAAGAGAAGGAGTCATATTTGGCTTTTTGAGAGCAAATTTTGCTCGGGGGCATGTCGCATTTAGGAAGCCCCTATGGTGCCAGGACAGCAAAATAACCCCACATGGCATACCATTTTGGAAACTAGACCCCTTGAGGAATGTAACAAGGGGTACAGTGAGCCCCACTGGTGTCTGTCAGATCTTTGGAACAGTGGGCTGTACAAAATTTTTTATTTGCACAGCCCATTGTTCCAAAGATCCGTCAGACACCAGTGGGGGGTAAATTCTCACTGCACCCCTCATTACATTCCGTGAGGGGTGTAGTTTCCGAAATGGGGTCACATGTGTTTTTTTTTCTTTTTTGCGTTTGTCAAAACCGCTGTAACAATCAGCCACCCCTGTGCAAATCACCTCAAATGTACATGGCGCACTCTCCCTTCTGAGCCTTGTTGTGCGCCCCCAGAGCACTTTGCGCCCACATATGTGGTATCTCCGTAGTCAGGAGAAACTGCATTACAAATTTTGGGGGGCTTTTTTCCCCTTTACCTCTTGTCAAAATGAAAAGTATAGGGCAACACCAGCATGTTAGTGTAAAAAATTTTTTTTTTTTACAACAACATGCTGGTGTAGACCCCAACTTCCCCTTTTCATAAGGGGTGAAAGGAGAAAAAGCCCCACAAAATTTGTTAGGCAATTTCTCCCGAGTACGGCGATACCCCATATGTGACCCTAAACTGTTGCCTTGAAATACGACAGGGCTCCGAAGTGAGAGCGCCATGTGCATATGAGGCCTGAATTAGGGATTTGCATAGGGGTGGACATAGGGGTATTCTACGCCAGTGATTCCCAAACAGGGTGCCTCCAGCTGTTGCAAAACTCCCAGCATGCTTGGACAGTCAACGGCTGTCCGGCAATACTGGGAGTTGTTGTTTTGCAACAGCTGGAGGCTCCATTTTGGAAACAGTGGCGTACCAGACGTTTTTAATTTTTATTGGGGAGGGGAGGGGGCTGTGTAGGGGTATGTGTATATGTAGTGTTTTTTACTTTTTATTTTATTTTGTGTTAGTAGTGTAGTGTTTTTAGGGGACAGTCACGCGGGCGGGGGTTACAGCGAGTTTCCCGCTACGAGTTTGAGCTGCCGCGCAAAATTTGCTGCATCGCAAACTTGCAGCCTGATACTCACTGTAAGCCCCTGCCCATGTGAAAGTACCCTGTACATTCACAGGGGGGGGGGGGGACCTCCAGCTGGTGCAAAACTACAACTCCCAGCATGCACAGTCTATCAGTGCATGCTGTCAGTTATAGTTTTGCAACAGCTGGAGGCACACGGGTTGGGAAACACTGAGTTAGGAAACAGACAATGTTTCCCAACCAGTGTGCCTCCAGTTGTTGCAAAACCACAACTCCCAGCATGCCCAGGCAGCCGAAGGGCATATTGGGAGTAGTGGTTACGTAACAGCTGGAGGAGAACAGTTTGGGGACCACTGTGTAGTGGTGTCCAAGCTGCAGCCCTCCAGATGTTGCAAAACTACAACTCCCAGTATGCCAAAACTGTCCAGGCATGCTGGGAGTTGTAGTTCTGCAACATCTGAAGGGCCAGATGTTACAGAACTACAACTCCCAGCATGCCTGGACAGTAAGGGCATGCTGAGGATGTGTAGTTTTGCAACATCTGGAAGGGCACAGTGGTCTCCAAACTGTGGACCTCCAGATGTTGCAAAACTGCAACTCCCAGCATGCCCAGACGCCAAGGGCTGTCTGGGCATGCTGGGAGTTGTAGTTTACAGGGTCCCATTACAGCAATGCATGTCGCTTTACGGCGACGTGCATTGCTGTAAAGGGCCCGACCGCGGCTGAAGATCAATTCACCTGTCGCCGCCGCCGCCTTCTTCCTCGCCGGGATCCGGGTCTTCAAGGACGAGGTAAGTACCGGGGCCGGTCCCCAGCACTCCCCCGTCCCCCGCCGCGTTCTCCGGTCTTCCTCCCGTCCTCTCCGGACTTCAAGGGGCCGGGCAGGACGGGAGGAAGTAACCGCCCCCCCCTCCTGCGATTGGTCGGTTAGTTAACCGACAGATCGCAGGGTATAGGAGGAGGTGGCCGGCTTGCCACCTCGCTCCTATACTCCAGCATGGTCCTGGCTGTCTGTGACAGCCGGGATCATGCGAAATTACCGGGCGGTCGGGTCCCAGAGACCCGATCAGCCCGGTATCGCCGCAGATCGCAAGGGCGATTTCCCTTGCGATTTGCGGCGATCGCCGACATGGGGGGCCTACATGGCCCCCCTCGGCGTTTGCCCTGGATGCCTGCTGAAGCATTTCAGCAGGCATCCGCTTCCGATCTCTGCCCGGGGCGCGGCAGAGACCGGAGAAACACCAGGACGTACTAGTACGTCCTGGGTCCTTAAAGCCCAGGGTGCCAGGACGTTCTAGTACGTCCTGGGTCCTTAAGGGGTTAAGAAATGTTAACATGTGATCACCAGTTGTCATGTGAGTTTTCATGTGAGTGTAACCCCGTGAGGTATCAGTGACCATGTGACCTAAGGAAGACCAATAGGACCCCTCCTAATCTCCTCCATATAAGCCCTGGGTGGAGCGAGTTCTGGCTCTTATTCTCTTGATTTCCAGTTAAGTCTTTGTTGAGGTCCAGTGCAGTCAAGTCCTAGAGTATGTCTGGAGTCCATAGAAGGCCTTAAGTCTGTCCTCCAGCCACAAGCCTTCAAGTCTACAAGTAAGCTGCAGTCACAGCTTTGTCAGTCTCAAGTCAAGTCAGTCACAGTCATCTATTGTCAAGTCAGAGTGGCCTGCACTAAAATTGTACAAATCTACTGCAAATCCCAGCAAGCCCTTAAGGTCTCTGAAGTCAATGGTCACCTCCGTGGGCCTGGCTGAACTGTATAGACTGTTTCATCTGTCACTCAGTAAAGCTACCATTGTCCGTAACTTGGCGTCGTAGTCATTATTGCCCCCGTGCCTAGCCCAGGATCCAATGGTATACCTTCGGGTGGTATTGAAGTTAAACTACGCCCTGGTGTCACGAATACAAGGGGTTAATGCCATTTACCCCCAGGGCAATTCCATCTGCCCTGCATCACACCCTCTACCACACCCTCTACCACACATAGAAATAGTAACACCTATGGGTAATGCTAAAACTATGAGATTTTGAACTCAAACATTTATTAAATATAATGTTGAATCTTAATGTGCCCACATTTATTTTTAAAGGTATTTTGACTTCATTGCAATTTTACATTCAAGATTTTTGAAGATCTGAAGAAGAATTTTCAGCTGAATAACATGGAGGCTTTTACGTATAATCACATTGTATGGCTTTGGAAAAATCCAGCATCAAGCACAAAGTGGAAGATACCCGAAAAGGCTGTCACAATGTAAACAGAATAAGGCAAATCAGTAAAATGGTTTATCTGTGATAATGGAGAGATAACACATAGAAGCTAAAGGGAAACTTCCTCTAATGACTAAGGATAGGAGAAGGGCCTGCAGGAGACACCTGCGAGAAAAGAATGACTACAGGCTTTTAGGACATGAACCAAAATGTTCACATCAGCATTAGGCAAATCCTTCATAAAATATCGGTTCCGTTATTGTCACATAACGGAAATCATTATAAACAGATATGAAACTGATGTTAATTGTCTGTTATATTAAAAGGTTTTGTTCAAATTAAATATAAAATAACAGACTTATCGGCTTATAAAATAACAGACTTATCGGCTTATCATCTGGTAGTGTCAGTTATTTTCTAACCATATTTTTTTCTGAGCATGCTCAGTAGCAATAACGGACATAAAGTAACGGAAGTTACTTCCGTCACCATAGACTTCAATGTTAAATTACTAAAGTGTGTTAGAATATCTGTTATTTATGATGTAAAAAAATTCTACATGCCCAGTATTTTTCTCCATTATAACAGAAATGAAACATAACTAATGATAACTGAGTACAGCAGAGATTTAAAAAAAAAAGCCCATAGGAATGAATGGGATCTTTTAACTTGATTTCCATTGCTGTTTTTCAAATTCTAAAATGGAAATGAGTAACCAAAATAGCCAACACTGATGTGAACCCAACCTAAGCCATATTGAAAATACAAGGAAGATACTCCTATAATGCTGGTTACATTTTTGTTGTAGGAATAGAGTATGTTGCATGTGTCATGTTTTTGCTGGCAAGAAATTTTTGCAGCAATATTTAGCCTTGTGGGGGAAGAAATGATACCATTGAACACTGGCCTAGATTCCATTCCCGAAGCTTCAAGATGGCTTGTAAATAAGATATCCGGGCATGCTGGGAGTTGTAGTATTGCAACAGCTGGAGGCACCCTGGTTGGGAAACACTGCCCTGAGGCATAAAGTAAGCTGTCATAGTCTTATAGTTCTTGACTAGGAACCGTTTCAAAGACTGACAAATACAACCGGCATAGTTGCATAGTTTGGAACAATGAATGTATATTTAATGTTAGTAAGGATTAAAATGATAAAATAAAGCCAGTACGGTTTTAGAAATTCTTTCAACACAGAAAAGACATGGGCCATACAAGAGTTGGCCTTAGGGGATTGTGAGCTGTACAGTCGCACAGGGTACATGTACCATAAGCGCCTACAGGGGGAGCAGCAACTATGCTACAAGGCTAAGCTTCCTTGGCTCTGTATTGTATCCGCCTACAGGTACAGCAACAGAGGCAGCCACGCAGCACCTCAACCATGTAAATAGTTAACTATGTAGTGTGGTTTAAAGAGGGAATAACTAGCAGAGTCTGCTTGCTGAGGCCCCTGCCAATCCTAAGAATGCAGGAAAATTCTGGTCTAAAAAGAATGTAGCACACTGTGTATGTGCACTAGGCAATGTTAGGAAGCCCAGTATAGAATGACTGGAGAACTGGCTTAATTCCTTTTAGTATTTTCAGGATCAGCAGGAGTCCCAGTGGTCGGACCCCTACCGAACCGCTAGTTATTCCTTGTCGTGTGGGTAGGGGATAACTTTGTGAAATGAGAATACCCCTTAATATTTAACAATGATGTAAAAAACTTGACTCAATATAAAAGGGTTTAGTAGAAGGGGTGTTAAGTGTTTAAAGGGTACCTCTGATGCTTTTTTTTGGTAAAGGACATGTAGCCAATTTGGCATGTAAATGCCTAAATGGGGCACCGTTCTCACTGCTTCCCGCTGTATATAACTATGCAATAGGATCTTCCCGCTTTGTCTCCACAACACCTGTCTCCAGCGCAAGACCCAGTGTGATGTGATTCTATGGTGCTGGATATTGGTGCTGTGAGAACCGAGCGGGAACCTTAATCTACTATTGCAGATACTACTATACAGCAGGGAGAACGGCGCTCCATTTAGGCACTGAATTTAAAATAAATGTACTTTTATAATAAGTCTTTATATAGCACACACAGATGGTTTCCCTGTCCCCATTGGGTTTAAGTTCACCTATCAGTATGTTTTTGAAGTGCAGGAGGTGACTGGAGTACCTGGAGGAAACCAACACAAACGGGGAGAACATACAAACTAGTTGCAGATGTTGTTCTTGGTGGGATTTGAACCCGGGAAGCCAACACTGCTGGCAACAACCACTGTTACTGTGACTATCATGAACAGAGTTTATTTGAGAATCCATTCAGAGGTATGCTTTAAGGTCTAGTCAAAAACTCTCTAGCTTTTGATATATTTTATTATAAATTATGCAAAAAAGATACTTTGCACTTACTTGTGTCACCCAATCTCTGTGCACCTTCCAGCGGATTAAAGTTACATGAGGAGAGAGAATGGCACTCTCTAAGACAATGGTTGGCATTATGTTATCTGGACGAGGCATCTTTTTCCACATTCTGAAAATAATAATGTACATAGTACAATAATTCAAGTTTTGCATTATCCAGATTTCAGGAATATGTTTTCAAAATCAATGTTTACAGTAATTCTATATAGGTATTTATCGGGAAAAAAAATTGCTGCAAAAAAAAACAAAAAAACAAAAACAAAGCTAAAACATAGTTGTTAAATCATTTTATAAATTCAGGACCACAAATCAGCAAATGTGAGATGTGCGGCATGTACTTTTATTTACCAGTACTGTGCTGTGCTTGCAGCTCCTTCACCTGGCTGTAGGGTGCGGAAGACCTTCTCTTTTTCACTGTCCCATGTTGCGCCAGTTTCTGGCTGGTCACATAGGGACCGCGCGCATGCACATGCCTACTCTTATAGAGTCAGTGTAGCTTCTTGATTCCTGTCCTCTTCCAAGGCAGCAGCTGTATGCGAACACTTCTCCCTTACTGTGGTGCCTGAGCAATATTGTACTTTCTACAAGTGAAGGTGTATCCCCCCACTCCGCTGCCAAGTTTGGTCCAAAGCCAATCAAGTAAGTGGCACAGAGGGTCAATACCTGTTGGGTTGTTACAACCCTCTTCCCGGAATTCCCACAATTAGCCAGTGTACCAAGGAATTTAGATGACTGACAAGAGCAGAGACTTAAAGGGGTATTCCAGGAAAAAAAAACTTTTTTTTTTTTAATATATCTACTGGCTCCAGAAAGTTAAACTGATTTGTCCTGAGACAAGCAGAGGTATCAGCAGAGAGCACTGTTGTCAGAAAGAAAAATACAACTCAACTTCAGCAGCTGATAACTATTGGAAGGACTAAGATTTTTTAATAGATGTAATTTACAAATCTGTTTAACTTTCTGGAGCCAGTTGATATAAAAAAAAGAAAGTTATTTGCTGGATAAGCCCTTTAGATCTTTGTCTCCAGTGAGGTAAAGCCTATCCGCACCTGATTCCTCTATTCTTCAGTTGTCTGTATTTAATGCAGGGGACGCCATGTTCCACTCCCTTCCTTACATGTTGCTAAGTAAAAGAAATGAATAATATCTAAAGGTTACCTAACAATTCTAATCTCTAACTTTCTTCCTACAACAATGTATGTGGGAGTAAGGCAATGTTGAATGTAACAAAATGATCACAATAGTGTCCAGTATGTTACTTATGTTACAATTTTTGTAATGTTAGACATCATTATACCTCAGAGTTTCTCCTATTGAAGTGAAGAGTAGAATGTTCACACAGCCCTGTAATAAAGAATAGGAGCAACAGTAAATGATGATGAATCAAATAGCTCAACTTTTTGAAGCTAGTTGTAACATTTCATAATGTCATTTGATTGTTGTTAAAAATAATTATAAATATACATAATTAGCATTAACAACAAACATTATATATATATATATATATATATATATATATATATATATATATACACACACACACCAAATATATATTTGCAAAAGCGTGTAGAGAGTCTCTGCTTTGTTACATAAGGTCTCATGTACACAGCCATATTACAACTCTAGTTTTGGAGCTGTAATATGGCTAAACTATGTATGCCTATCTTTTCTATGGAGGCAAACAGTTTTTTTTTAAAGTTTTTTTTTAATGTTTTTTTTTAATCCATACAAATCCAACAAATAAAAGGGGCATGTAACGTGAGACTCAGGATTCATGTCCAATGAATCGTGTATACATCTTGTATACTGTACGGCTCCGTGCACAGGTAAGTGTTGTGTAACCAGCAGTGGGTACTTTTGGCATCTGTTTACCTTGTCATCTCCATACAAAATCATACATTCATTGCTGTCAGTTGCACTAGTAAAAGATTAGGAGAAATACAGTTAGATCTTGTATACAGCAAATTCCCATATATGAATATATAATAGCTTCTATGGGTTTAAGATACTTAAGAAGTACATATGAATCACGGGACACAAAGGTTTGGGGTTTAGAGGGTTATTTGAAAGGGGATTAAAATAAGTAAGCTAAAATACAATTTATATGGGCACTGCCATTTTGAACAACGGTCGGTCAGGGTCTGGGTGTTCAAACCCCAACTGATCACTAGATAGCATTACGAGAAGAGTGTGCTGAGCACCTACTCTCCCCTGCTTTGTGCACATAACAGAGATGGACTCCTATTGGAAGTCTGTGGACCGCCTTGTATCAGAAAGGAGAGGAGAGAAGCGCTGAGCCACGTGCTTCTCCCTTCTCTTTCTAGCCATCCGTCGGGGTCTAAACATCCATCCCCACAGATCAAAACTTTTGATACGTCCCTAGAACATGTCAGGTACTCTTTAAGAAATTCAAAACAACTTGAAAATATTCTGCAGTAATCTAGGGACCTCCAACATTCACTATGGTGGAACACAGAATTCTGGGAAGTATTTCTAGCCAAAACAAGAATTAATATAAAGAAAAATTATAGTTGAAAGATTTACAGCTTTTTCTATGGTTACTGAGAGAGTAGTGGATGCATGGAGTAGCCTTCCTGCAGAATTGGTCGCTACAAATACAGTGAAGGAGTTTAAACATGCATGGGATAAGCATAAGGCTATCCTTCATATAATATAGAGATAGGTATAAGGCTATCCTTCATATAAGATAGGGCCAGGGAGTATTCATAGTATTCAGAATATTGGGCAGACTAGATGGGCCAAAGGGTTCTTATCTGCAGACACATTCTATGTTTCTATGTTTCTGTGCTTTGGGCCCACTTTTGGTTTTGGCTAAACATACTTGCCAAAATACTACGTGTGAACTCAGCCTAAGGTTTTTCATCTTCTTTGCTCATCTCCGTTATGTAAATGAGCAACGGAGATGAAAAAAAAAAGAAGGTAATGGATCCCCTTCATGTCAATGGGCTTTTTTAAATCCCCGCTGTACTGTTTCTCTCCGTTGCATTGAATGTGCTTTATTATGAAGCAGAACTGGGCACCAGTGTACAAGAAAGATATAGTGGAGCTGGAGAGGGTTCAAAGACGGGCAACCAGGGTAATACGGGAAATGGGAGGACTACAGTACCCAGAAAGATTATCAGAATTGAGGTTATTTAGTTTAGAAAAAAGAAGGCTTAGGGGAGACCTAATAACTATGTATAAATATATCAGGGGACAGTACAGAGATCTCTCCCATGATCTGTTTATACCCAGGACTGTATCTATAACAAGGAGTCATCCTCTACATCTAGAGGAAAGAAGGTTTCTACACCAGCACAGAACGTTGATCCAGGGATTTATTCTGATGCCATATTTGGAGTCAGGGAGGAATTTTTACCTCTAATATGAGTTTTTTTTTGCCTTCCTCTGGATCAACTCAGTAGGGACTCATTAGGGATATAGGTTGAACTTCATGGACTCTGGTCTTTTTTCACCCTTATGAACCATGTTACTCTGCAGGATTTTTTTTGTCCGTCATAAATAACAGATGTAATATCGGATGTAGTAATTTAACACTGAAGTCTATGGTGACGCAAGTAACTCGGATATACACCATTATTTTCTATCGGATATAGAAACATAGAATGTGTCGGCAGATAAGAACCATTCGGCCCATCTAGTCTGCCCCTTATTTCTACTGTGCATGCTCAGAAAACAAAACTGGTGAAAATATAATGGACATTAACGGAGATAAATGGACGTTTTAAAGATAAATAACGGATGGTAACTATCCGTTATTTCATATGCAAATTTGACATAATCTTTTACCATTTTACTTTTGTTAACATCAGTTTTATATGTGTTATGAATGTGTCAATAATGGACGTATCGTAACAGATTTGAACAACGCTGATGTGAACTTAGCCTAAGTTTGCAATATTGAACTGTGGGGACTCAGTGAATCACTGTACAGGGTCTATGCCTGCAGAAATAATATATACAAAAAATATGCCCTGGGATTCACATAAGCTAAACTCTCAGTTTTGCTGGCATCAGATGCTGAATGATTTATTGTGCATTTTGCCAGAGCAATGCCTCCTGACAGAATAATGTTGCGCCCATTATTACATTGTCAACACTCGCTGCCTTTATATGGCTAAGTCAAACACTTACAATAGCTTTTCATGTGGGTGGTTACCTAGTAGCGATAGTACTCATAGTGCAGAAAATAATGTTCTCATGGTAACATGATCATACAGGAGAAATCCTACTATTGTAGTAATTATTGTAATTTATCGAGTTCACATATTATTATGGCCATAAGATTCTTACTATTTATAACCAGGTTTTCAAGCATTGAGAAATGATTGTACTTTAGATGAGATTAAAGGGAATCTGTCACTCAGAAACTGGCCTTAAAGGGGTACTCCGCTGCTCAGCATTTGGAACAGACTGTTCTGAACGCTGGAGACGGCGCCGGGAGCTCGCGACATCATAGACCCGCCCCCTCATGATGTCACAACCCGCCCCCTCAATGCATGTCTATGGGAGGGGGCGTGACAGCCGTCACGCCCCCTCCCATAGACTTGCATTAAGGGGGCGGGGAGTGATATCATGAGGGGGCGGGGCTATGACATAAGCTCCCGGCGCCGTCTCCAGCGTTTGGTACAGTTTGTTCCAAATGCTAAGCAGCGGAGTACCCCTTTAAAGCATTACTTTAGTGACAAAAATGTCTTTTATTACCGTCTTGAGGAGTCATACAATGCTTCTACCTGCTCCCTTTCTCTACCCTCATTGATGGACACCTAGAGCTCTCCTAGCCCTAGCAAAATGCCACACATGCTCAGGTAACTTTACACGGAAGTCTATAAACTTGCTGCCAGGCTAATGAAAAATCATCCTCATAAATACCTTTCCAATAAAGACATAGGGAGACGAAATAAAACAACTACATAAAAAATTATTACGGTAACTTACAACAACAAATAGATATAGAAATTAACAACATAGCTCAAATTTCATATGCTTAATAAAGCCTTCAGCCTTTCAAATTTCATATGCTTAATAAAGCCTTCAGCCTTTCAAATTACATTGGTAATTTTTATGTTAATCATTTATGTTAAACATTTAGTATCTTTAGACTAAATGATGTTATGACATAAACGATCATAAGTTTATACGTAATGCAACATTTTTACAACACATGCATTATTAATAACATTGTCTTTTTATGGACGAATACATATTAATTTGTTCTATATTACATTCCAAATTCATTGTCGAAATGTCCCTTTTGTTTAATTCTTTGGAAAAACCCAATAAAAAAATCACGTTTAACAGGCGAGATTTATCAAAACCTGTCCAGAGGAAAAGTTGTTGAGTTGCCCATAGCAACCAATCAGATCGCTTTAATTTTTCAGAGGCCTTTTCCAAAATGAAAGAAGTGATCTGATTGGTTGATATGGGCAACTCAGCAACTTTTCCTCTGGACAGGTTTTGATAAATCTCCCCCATACTGTTTGCATCATTGTCATTAGACAATGGGGGGTATTCATGAAAAGTGGAGGAGGTGCACGACTTTTTACTCCATTAATTCACGTGGTGAAAACTGTGTCCCTGCACCAAATGTATTACATGGTGCAGGGCATGTGATAAATCTGGTGCTGATCACATTTCTCTGCGACTTTTTGTGCGACTTAACTCTTGCGACAAATGTGCCACTTTTAATAACGCTGTGGCGTTAGAATTGTGCCTAAATAAGCAGAGTTGCACCAAAATATGCGACAAACTGAAAAGTCGCAAATCATACATTTCTGACCACTGCATGATTTCAACTGAAATCACAACTTCCAATGTCCCTTTGAAAAAATGTTCTCTTTGGTTTTTCACAAAACTTGGTCTTCTAAAAAGCAACTGCACCAAAAATAGAGACAAACTACAGCCAAAATAATGGAGTACAAAGTTTTACACATACCCCCCAATGTGTTTTACAGATTTGGTACAAAAAATTTGGTAGAAATAATTTGTGGACTGACCCTGGTGCTAGCAGCGAAATCACTGACAATCAGCCACTGCAGGACACAATAAAACCAATACAGGATAAGATTACGCGTTTCGGGGGAGCCATCCCCTTCTTCAGATCTTCATTGATCTGAAGAAGGGGGTGGCTCCCCCAAAACGCTTAATCTTATCCTGTATTGGTTTTATTGGTTCTATATGCTATACAATAAACCTTCACGCATTTTAACCTATACTTCTCCGGATTCGGCTTACTACCGCTTTCCTTGGAAACAGCAGTGTTCTACCACTACCAGTCAGTTTCTAAGACTTTGATTTGGAGTGAAACACTGACTTTTAAGGGAAAACAACCTGAAATGTTAGAGTGAGAGCTGCTTTACATATCCTTTCATGAAATGAATAAGTGATGATGCAATAAATAGTGTATAAGCTAATCATTGCTGTAGCTATCTGCTAGTAAGAGGATGAGGGAGGGGGTTTCCCTGGTTGAGATACCTTGTGTGCCTTTTAATTATACTCTTCCTAACATGTGACTTTACCTTTTATATGTGTAACTCAAATACCTATTACCGTATATTATATCATATATCTGTATTGTAAATGATAATGTGCTAAAGGTGTTTACTATATGAGAAATGTATCATTTATTGCAACTTTTTCACATCTTTCTTTCAAGCTTGCACTTTCTTCTTTATCTCAGTTTTAGTTAAGCAACATTTATCAAATTGTTCCATGATGTATGATGAATTTGCACATTTTTATCAGTGCACTTTTTGGTTTGTATGTCAGCTATTCAGTGGAGTTGCACAAAAATGTAAGGAAAAGTCACATATAAAAAATGTTAAGGGATGGTGTTGTCCAGCAACAGGGTCATTAAAATATCCAAGTCTTTATTATGAATTCATAATAAACAAGGATCAGATAAAAAAAACACATAGCAACCCTGGCGATCATGGTATTTAAAAACAACTTGCACTTCTCTGAAATGTCTGCAGAGGCCAATGCTATTAAATTCCCAGCAGTGTCACATTTTAATATTCCTGGTATTAAATACAGCAATTGTAATATTAAAGGAATTGTCTTGCAGGATAAAATAAAGGGAAAAAAAACACTGAATTAAAACATAAAAAAAAGCAATGCTCACCTTACAGATCCCACTCCACAGTGCCACTCCACTGACCCCCAGCTTTTGCGGATCTCCACTTCCTGGTCTCTGTATCTGTCAATCATCCAGCTGTCAATCACTGGTTGAGCTCACATTTCCTTACATTGAGACAGGGACCGGGAAGTGGAGATCAGCAGGGACCTGGGCACCATCAGAATGGCAGCAGAGGAGATTGGTAAGGTCAGTACTGTACTCTATTTTGTCAACCCAATCTACCTCCTTTTTTATTTTATCCTGTGAAAGGGGTTATCCAGCTTCCAAATTGTTACATCCTCCTTTGTTCCCGTGCTGATCCTGCGTTATGCCTTCAGTGAGTGCTCAGCAATGGATGTCGTATGATTTCCGCAGCCAATCAGCGGCCATGGTGATAATACTTCATACTCATGGCATCACCACTGGAGTAGGGAGCGTGACTGATGAGACTGCTGATTGGCTGCATCGGTCACATGACATCTGCTGCTTAAGTAACACCGGAGTGCCAACCAAAGGCAGAACAGGGGATCAGCACGGGAGTGGATGGGGAGGTAAGTAAGAGCTTTTTATTTTAATTTATTGGCCTTACATTTTTTTAAAGATGGATAACCTCATTAATAATAATAAAAAGATTAGCAATACCCTAATATATTCCTGAAAGTCTACATTCTATTGAGCTTGAAGAGTTTTAGTTTTTCAGTAAGAACAGTACATGCCCGTAGGGGTTCTTTACCAGTAATCCACTTTTAATGGCATAGTTTCCAGTCCAGTTATCTGGCAGTAAGGCTCCAGGTTAGACAGTTCATACAGCTGGATCTCTCGATCTCTAAATAAAATACAAATGATCCAAATAATAGAATTTATTTGTTTCACATTTCAGATGAAAACTAAAGACATCTCAGCAGCAGCCACAGTAACTGATCTATTGGAATCGCACAGTACTAATTTAGGCATGAAAATGGCACATTTCCCATTGAAAATACAGTCCAATCTGCAGACACCAGGTTATAGAGCAGGAGGAGCTGAGCAGATTGATATATAGTTTTGTGGCAAAGTTCCAGGATAACTTATTTATTTATGTAAATCTCTGCTAATTCTGGGCTAAGTAGTCAAGTGTGTGGTCCTAATTAGTGATTGACAGCTCTCTCTATATGTACCAACTACTTAATTCAAAATGAGCAGAGGTTTACATGAATGAATAACAGGTTATCCTGGGAATTTTCTCACAAAATAATATCAATCTGCTCAGCTCCTCCTGCTGTATAATATGATACCTGCAGATTGTACTGTATTGTATATATAATCTGCTCAGCTCCTCCTGCTCTATAACATGATCCCTGCAGATTGTACTGTATTGTATATATTATCTGCTCAGCTCCTCCTGCTCTATAACATGATACATGCAGATTGTACTGTATTGTATATATAATCTGCTCAGCTCCTCCTGCTCTATAACATGATACCTGCAGATTGTACTGTATTGTATATATCATCTGCTCACCCCCTCCTGTTCTATAACATGATCCCTGCAGATTTTACTATATTGTATATATTATCTGCTCAGCTCCTCCTGCTCTATAACATGATCCCTGCAGATTGTACTGTATTGTATATATCATCTATTCAGCTCCACTTGCTCTATAACCTGATACCTGCAGATTGTACTGTATTGAATATATCATCTGCTCAGCTCCTCCTGCTCTATTTCATGATACCTGCAGATTGTACTGTATTGTATATATCATCTGCTCAGCTCCTCCTGCTCTATAACATGATACCTGGAGATTGTACTGTATTGTATATATCATCTGCTCACCCCTCCTGTTCTATAACATGATCCCTGCAGATTTTACTATATTGTATATATTATCTGCTCAGCTCCTCCTGCTCTATAACCTGATACCTGCAGATTGTACTGTATTGTATATATCATCTGCTCAGCTCCTCCTGCTCTATAACATGATCCCTGCAGATTGTACTGTATTGTATATATCATCTATTCAGCTCCACTTGCTCTATAACCTGATACCTGCAGATTGTACTGTATTGTATATATCATCTGCTCAGCTCCTCCTGCTCTATAACATGATACCTGCAGATTGTACTGTATTGTATATATCATCTGCTCAGCTCCTCCTGCTCTATAACATGATACATGCAGATTGTACTGTATTGTATATATCATCTGCTCAGCTCCTCCTGCTCTATAACATGATACCTGCAGATTGTACTGTATTGTATATATCACCTGGTCAGCTCTTTCTGCTCTATAACGTTACCTTCAGAATGTACTGTATTTTATATATCAATTTGCTCAGCTCCCCCTGTTCTATAACATGATACCTTTAGATTGTACTGTATTGTATATATCATCTCCTCAGCTCCTCCTGCTCAATAACATGATGCCTACAGATTTGACTGAATTTTAAATGTGACGGGGTCCCTATAAAGCAGTTGTCCTGATAGAGCATATTGACATTATTGAAAGGGCACTGTTGTCAGGACCTTCCTCTATGAGTCCAAGTAGCTAACAGCTAACAAGTAATGGATGTAATGGCCGCAGTGTAGTACTATAACCAGCTTTATTTTATCCTAGAAAAATCATCTATTTACTGTGGAGTCTCAGAAGCTGGAAGTGCGATCAGCTGTCCACCATGGCAGCTCTCATAATGGAAGGCTTTTTGTTGTGAGACAATGCCTTTAAGCTTGTCATGCTCAGTTAGTGTGATAGTTCTGTATTGACGTCAATCATTCAGTAAGACATATTCGTTTTAATAATGAGCGTGTAAATCCTTCAAATTACATTAAATGACTACGTTTGCCTGTGAGGGAAATTCTAATTGTCAAACTGTCCTTTATAATTACATTTTTCAAATATATATATACATATATATATATATATATATATATATATATATATATATATTTAGTTTTTGTTTTTCTTGAAAATATTTATAAAATCTAAAAATAAACATTTTTTTTGTAGAGAACTTTTATTCTCTACATATTTCTATACCATTTTTTTTACAGGCTTATTTCTCTCATGACATCAGAAAAGATAATATTAGACAACCATATTCATGGGGGTTGTTTGGGCAGTTTGATTCTAAGCATAGGACATGAATTGCTGCAGCACATTATTATTTTTTATGCAGGCACAGCTCTGTATACATAAGGGGGGCTGTACTTGGAACCGCAAAATGGTCTGTTCTGTAAGTGGTACTGAGGGAGACTAAGCTGCAGTACCAGGCACAGCCACACTTATCTATGTGGCATAGTGCCAAGATAACATTCACTGTTCTGCTGATATGTGTGGTTGCTAGGGACTGCCTCCTCCACCAGAATATTTAATATGGCCATCTCCCTATTTTCTAAGCATTTTCCAATTAGATCTTGGTTGTTCTGTGGTCGGAGACTGAACAAACATTTATATTTCCTACAGCACCCCTTGCAGGGCAGATGTAGTATTGCATTCGCATACTATGATTAACGGTTCTCATGACTATTTCTATAAAGATTGTTACAAGATTATTATATTTTCAGTGTGACAGGTACCCTATAGTCCTTAAAGGGGTACTCCAGTGGAAAATATATTTTTTTTTCAATTCAACTGGTGGCAGAAATTTAAACAGATTTGTAAATTATTTCTAATTTCAAATTCTTATTCCTTCCAGTACTTATCAGCTGCTGTATGCTCCACAGGAAATTCTTTTCTTTCTGGAGTTCTTTTCAGTCTGACTACAGTGCTCTCTGCTGACACATATGCCCATGTCAGGAAATGTCCAGAGCCAAAGAGGTTTGATATAGGGATTTGCTTGTCCTCTGGAGAGTTCCTGACATGGACATAGATGTCAGCAGAGAGCACTGTGGTCAGACTAAAAAGAAAGAAATACAAATTCATCTGGAGCATACAGCAGCTGATAAGTACTGGAAGGATTAACATTTTTAAATAGAAATAATTTACAAATCATTTTAACTTTCTGGCACCAGTTGATTTGAAAAGAATTGTTTTCCACTGGAGTACCCCTTTAAAGGGGTACTCCGGTGGAAAACTTTTTTATTTTAAATGAACTGGTGGCAGAAAATTTAACAGATTTGTAAATTACTTCTATTAAAAAATCTTAATCCTTCCAGTACTTATTAGCTTCTGAATACTACAGAAGAAATTATTTTCTTTTTGGAACCCAGAGCTCTCTGCTGACATCATGACCACAGTGCTCTCTGCTGACATCTCTGTCCATTTTAAGAACTGTCCAGAGTAGGAGAAAATTCCCATAGCAAACATATGCTGCTCTGGACAGTTCCTAAAATAGACAGAGATGTCAGCAGAGAGCACTGTGGTCATGATGTCAGTAGAAAGCTCTGTGTTCCAAAAAGAAAAGTATTTCCTCTGTAGTATTCAGCAGCTAATAAGTACTGGAAGGATTAAGATTATTTCATAGAAATAATTTACAAATCTGTTTAACTTTCTGCCACCAGTTGATTTAAAAAAAAAAAAAAAAAAGTTTTCCACCGGAGTACCCCTTTAAAGGGAGCCCATCACACCGAAAATGTCCGAGCTGTAGGTGTTATTTTATAAAGTAGGATTTGCTGAGTAGATTGAAATATAATTTTATGGGGAAAGTTCCAGGATAACTTGTCATTTATTCTTATAAATCACTTCTCATTCTGGGCTAAGTAGCCAAGTGGGTGGTCCTCAGAGAGCTGTCAATCACTGACTAGGACCACCCACATGACTACTTAGCCCAGAATGATCAGATATTTTTCTCACAAAACTATATATCAATCTGCTCAGCTCCTCCTGCTCCATTACATGAGTCCAGCGGATTGGTCTGCACTTTAAGGGTGACAGGTTCCCTTTAAGAACTATAGATCAATTACAAAGCAAATAGCTCTGAATTTATAGAAAGTGTGTGATGTAATCATCTTTATAGAAATAGTCATGTGAACAGTTTATTACAGAAATAGGTAGACATGTGTTTGGTAATACTCTGTTCCAGTGTTTCCCAACCAGGGTGCCTCCAGCTGTTGCAAAACTACAACTCCCAGCATGCCCGGACATGAAATATGCATATGGCTTCATATGAAATGCATGTGTGAATACAGTCACTGTTTCCCAACCAGGGTGACTCCAGCTGTTGCAAAACTGACTAGTTTTGTAACAGCTGGAGGCACCCTGTATTCAAGTATTTCCCAACCAGGGTGCCTCCAGCTTTTGCAAAAACTACAACTCCCAGCATGCCCGGACAGCCGTTGGCTGTCCGGGCATGCTGGGAGTTGTAGTTTTGCAACAGCTGGAAGCACCTTGATTGGAAAATACTGGGCATGCTGGGAGTTGTAGTTTTGCAACAGCTGGAGGCACCGTGGTTGGGAAACACTGCTCTATTCCAATGCAATGACATTGTATAATTAAGACGTATTAATATACTTTATTTTACTAATACAGTACAATTTAATGTAATATTATACGTATATAAACAGTTGCTTGTACTGTACATACCCGGTCGCCAGGACTAACTTGTTATACTGTGTCATGATTGTAAAATCTGTCACCCATTTTGGCATCTTCTTTAAGCTTTTTTCCTGAAATTAAAATTTGTTTATTCAATAATGCAGATAGATACTAGAAAAAAGGTAAGGATGGATGTATAAATAAATATTTCACAATAATCTATAAATATATTCCGCAAGTGGTTACTTAAAATAATACTTATAAAAAATAATAGTTTCTTCCCACACTCTCAGAGTTGTTTTCCTACCAGCTAATTCTGCCTGTATTATTCACAATTGTTGTAGATTGCATTGAAAAGTCTGAAGAAAGTAAAATCCTCTGCTATATTCTGTGTTAAAATACCAGACAACCTACGACCCTCATATCTGCAATATTTCTGCTATATACGATTCTACCTTAAATAGGCTGTCTAAAGTAGACATTTAAGTTAAAAAGAAATAGCATCCCTCCCTTCTATGGACTGTTCCTGGTTTTACAGTGAAAGCCTAAGCAGATCTTCTTTAATCCTAAAAAGTCCTTAGTCTATTGGCACATAAGCTTATACATCCAGAGTCTTTCTTAAAGGGGTACTCCGGCCCTAAGACATCATATCCCCTATCCAAAGGATAGGGGATAAGATGTCTGATCACAGGGGTTCCGCCGCCCCCTCAATGCAAGTCTATGGGAGGGGGCGTGACGGCTGCCACGTTCCCTCCCATCAACTTGCATTGAGGGGGCGGTGTGTGAAGTCACAATGGGGCGGAGACAAGATACTCCAGCCCCATGATCGTGAGTCATCAGACACGGAGCGATCTTTGCTCCGTGAGGCTGATGATAGGGGGTGCTGCATGAGAGATTGCAGGGGTCCCCAGTGACGGGAACCTCGCGATCAGACATACTATCCCTTATCTTTTGGATAGGAGATAAGATGTCTTAGGGCCGGAGTACCCCTTTAAAGGGTTATTCTGCACCTGAACATCTTATCTCCATCCAAAGGTTAGGGGATAAAATGTCTGGCCACTGGGGACCCTCATGATCTCCAGCGCAGCAACACGGTCATCCGATGCATGAAGCGCACTCTTCTCTGTGCCGGATGACTGAGGACCACAGACGCTACGCCCCCTCCATTCATGTCTATGGGAGAAGGTGTGGACAGCCGACCCGGAGATTGAGGGGGGGGGAGGTGTCCTGGTGGCTGGACCCCCGTAATCAGACATCATATCTCCTATTCTTTGGATAGGTGCTAAGATATTTAGGGTCGGAGTACCCCTTTAAACCCACAGGCTGATCATTGGGCACATGAGTTTTCCTAGGAGCATTCGTTCTCAAAATGAGCAAGCTCTTGTTCGTCGGCTGATTGGATTTTTGTGAAGATAATGTTAAAGCATTGTTATCGGTCGCACACCGCCCTGTGTAAACAGTTCATGTGCGGCCAATAATGATGACTTTAAATGGCTTCAGGAATGATCCAATGATCCGCACGGTCACATGTTTGGTTGGGGCTTGTGAGCTGGGTTATTGTGCGGGTGCAGGTTAGTGCAGGTGACACTGATGAAAGATTCCCTTTAAATGTTTATTCCAAATGTTTATTACATTAACTTCTCATCAGGACTTACAAATATTGCCTTGTCACGCTTAAGCTTCAGTTGTGTAGACCAAAAATAGATGTGACCGTCTTCTCTAACCATTATTAAAGTGTTGTCTTGCATGAGAAAAATGCGCGCAATGGGATCCCCGTGAACGATTTCCTGGATGGTCGCCGGTAACATGAAGCTGATTTTACTGCGTCTGAGGTAAGAGTCTTCCAGTTCTGAGTAGTCCAGTTGCATGTAGGTGCAGAACTGTTCCTAAACATTTAAAATTTACCATTATTATAATTTAAAAAAATTACAACTCTATTTATTATTATTCTCACATTTGCCACTATAATTAAAACTGTTAAACGGTTATTTATGAAAACGTTTGACATGTCCTGTACACATCTCAAAAGTATTGATCGGTCGTGGCCTCAGTGCTAAGACCCCCTCTGATCATTAGAAGAAACAGGTAGAAGTGTGCGGTAGCATGCTTCAATACCTAGTTCACAGCGAATGTCCTGCAGCACAATACAACCCCATTATAATTCTATCAGGGTAACCAGGTAAGTAGGACAGAGATTACTGTGATCTGGAGAGTGAAGCACGCCATCACACACCTCTCCCTGCTCATTCTAATGATGGGAAGGGTCTCAGCACTGAGACCCTGACAGGTAAAAACTTATATTATGACATGTCTCTGTGTCTCTGAGTTATAGCAAAGTGCAGTAAGAGACATACATCTTCTTTCCCCTGACTCACAGTATAGAATAGTATATTGTATGTAATAAGGTAGCAGCCTGTCTCATTTTCTCCCTGTCAGCTCTTACAGACAGAAGAGAGAGAGAGAGAGCAGTATCAGGCTACATCACACAGAGTCTGTACACTGGAGACACAGTAAGTGTGATCAGTTGTATAACTCTGCAGCTGATCAGTATATGGACTCACCATATACGCAGCATACATGACTTTGTGTCACATATTAAGCACTGTCATTTCTGGCTGCAAGATTGGTGCTCACATGACCAAGCCCCAGTACTGCATTGTATGGATGCAGCAGAGCGGAGAAGAAACAGATGGCACTACAGAAGTAATAATGTTTGTGTGCATTACATGGGGAAAAAAAACAAAACCCTGAGTGTTTCTTTAAGATAGTGTGACTGTTTGACTATGTGCTGTGAGCCATAATGAACTTGTTATTTTACTATGCAGGCCATTGCTCTAATACTTTTATTTGCTCAATTCTTCTATGTAAAAAAAAAGAGTTAACCATAACAGCTATTTTTCACCCATCTATCTGCATCTACAATATAATGAAACAATTCCCACTGTACATAGCTGAACCCCTCATCTTTGATCTGTGGCTTTTCTGTATAAAGTCTACATGATACGTGGGCAAAAGACACACAAAGGAAAGTGTGAGGTTTGATGTATTTTCATAAAAAATGAAATATAAAAAAATAAAAATAAAAAAAGAATCCTACAGTATGTCTCAATATTCAGCAGAAAAGATCTATTCGGTAAAGGTGCCTCTCATAAACTTCTCCTCAAGCCAATTAAAGTCAGTGGGGGTTTAGTTATCTGTTCACATCTCCCAGGAATTAGATCATTATAAGGAAAACTTATTCTAGAACTCTAAATTACATACAGTCTATTAACTAGAAATTGCTAAGAAGCAGAAAACTACTAAAATATCACTGAAAATGTGAGGGAGGGAATTATCCTCCAGCCAAATTATATTTTTATGGCTTTACAGAAATTAACAATACTTCAATATAACAGCATATTTATCTTCAAATATAAAGTCAATGGGGGAAAAACTATTTATCTGTATTGTAATTATTATTAGAACTAAACATACACTAGCAGAGCTATGTGCACAAAACCTGTACTTTTCACTAGGACAGTGTTTTCCAGCCTTCTTAGCCTCAAGCCTTTCCTGGAGAAAACATTTTTCCTTGGGGTACCCCTACTAAATTAATTCTCAAAAAAAAAAAAAAAAAAAAAACATATCTAACAGGGGAACAAAAGATTGTCATAAACCAAGTGTGGATTTATTTTTACTGTATTTACAGTATTAAATCAGTTTTTCATTATCTTGCTCAGTGCATGAAAAGTAGTGGACTTTTCTACAAGATGGCCTTTTTTTTTTAAAGGGGTGCTCCGGTGGAAAACTTTTTTTTTTAAATCAACTGGTGCCAGAAAGTTAAACAGATTTGTTAATTCTTCTTCTTCTATTAAAAAATCTTTACCCTTCCAGTACCTTTTAGCAGCTGTAGGCTACAGAAGAAATTCTTTTCTTTTTGAATTTATTTTTTGTCTTGTCCACAGTGCTCTCTGCTGACACCTGAAGCCCCTATCAGGAACTGTCCAGAGCAGTTCCTTATAGAGGCATCAGGTGTCAGCAAAGAGCACTGTGGACAAGACAAAAAAAAAATTCAAAAAGAAAAGAATTTCTTCTGCTTAAAAGTACTGGAAGGGTAAAGATTTTTTTTTTAATAGAAGTAATTTACAAATATGTTTAACTTTCTGGCACAAGTTCATTTAAAAAAAAAAAATGTTTTCCACCGGAGTACCCCTTTAGGCTTTGACTTGTGAAGATACTAGACTCTGTTTCTTAAGGAGTTATCCTGAGATTAAAAGTTATCCCCTATTTACAGGATAAGACTAACTAGCTGTTCAGTGGAGTTCTAAAGACTGAGACCCCATGATCACATAGCAGGCACATGCTCTGCCACCACCCCATTCACTCTCTATGGGACTACTGAACATTGCTGAGCACTGAGCTGGGCAATGTTCTGAAATCCCATAGATAGTAAATGCAGTGTTGGCCAAGCATGTGTGCTGCCACTCCACTCAATCGGGGGGGGGGGGGGGGGGGGGGGAATTACATCCGTTATCGGGATCGACAGGGGGGTCAGTGGGCGGACCCCCACCAATTATTTATCCATTATGGTGTGAATAACTTCCCATCTGGCGATAATCCCTTTGATTCTTCCTTGATTTGTCCTCTGCTTTGTGCCACATTTTCATACATCTAAAAATACAGCTATATTTAATTAATATAATGTGCCGCGTTGCATCCGACTACTAAAATAAATTGCGCACTAATATACGACAAAGTAACATTTATTGCCGTATAATGCAGATGCAGAACTTTCTGTAGTCTCTACGGATTATTAATGGCTTCGTTGTACATGGAATAAAATACTAACCCACTGAATTTTTCCAGTCGCTGTGAAGTCGATTTTCATAAACAGTTTTTCTATCTGTTCATCACTCTGAAGAGAGAAAACATTAGAGACGGAAAATGACTGTAATCATCTTGTGATTAAATAAAGAGATATATATATTGCTTATTAGGTACAAACTTGGGAGGCAGCCATGTCTTTAGTAAATGAAGGATTTCTAATTCTATTGGGCTGTGTAAAAGCATACTAATGGAATGTAAAACAAATGGGGGGTATTTATCAACAGTGCACTCAGTGCGAAAATGTGAAAAAAATCGCATCATTTTTACGGAAGCACCTTTGCGGTATCTTTTACATTCACATTCAATGTCTCCCTGTGCACTGCATTTACTACAGTTAACACTTGCTAGCAAGAACGCAAGCGCGGCACTGCCGCGCTTGCGTTCTTGCTAGCATGTGTAAACTGTAGTAAATGCAGTGCACAATGGCGACCATGCTCCCTTCATGGCTGAATGTCTAAAGCATATAGCTGCCTTAGACTCTCTACCAACATTTCAACAGCCCAACTATTGTTATCAGAGAGATGCGCTGCCACCGGAGCTGCCAGGCAGAGGCTTACCCCATCTCTCTCCATAGACACCTGAACGTTTAGCTGAGCCGAACATTCATGTGTATGGGGAGATCAGTAGAGATAGCTGTAGGCTGAACAAACTTTTGGCTGCAACCTACGGAAAGTATATGGCTGCCTTAAAGGGGTACTCCGGTGGAAACCTTTTTTTTTTTTTTTTTAATGAACTGGTGCCAGAAAGTTTAAACAGATTTGTAAATTACTTCTATAAAAAAAAAAAAATCTTTATCCTTCCAATACTTATTAGCAGCTGTATGCTAATAATGAAATTCCTTACTTGAATATCTTTTTTGTCTTGTCCACAGTCCTCTCTGCTGACCCCTCTCTCCGTGTCAGGAACTGTCCAGAGCAGCATAGGTTTGCTATGAGGATTTTCTCCTGCTCTGGACAGTTCCTGATACGGGCATCAGGTGTCAGCAGAGAGCACTGTGGACAAGACAAAAAAGAAATTCAAAAAGCAAAGAATTTCCTCTGTAGCATACAGCTGCTAAAAAGTACTGGAAGGGTAAAGATTTTTTTAATAGAAGTAATTTACAAATCCACCGGAGTACCCCTTTAATGGTGACTGAAGTTGTGCTGGAATTTCAAGCTAGGAGAGAGGCAAAGAGAGCTGCCTTGATGCAGTTTAACCTCACACCTATTCCAATAGCCAGGACCGCCATCATGGTAATACAGATAGTGCTTTAGTCAGGGGTCCAAAAAGGGACACGTCACTAGCATGTCAGGTTACCCACCTCTTAACAGCCAATGTATGGAACACTGATATCTCCATATCAACAGTCACTAGTTTTCTTATATTCACAAGTCTTATTTAAGCTTCTGTCCCCCACTTTGGGGACTCATTATTTATATGGTAGGGGCCTAAAAGGAATGACCAAAGGTCATGTAATTCCATTTTCCATTTTTACTAGAGGCATACTACTACTGTATGCTGCATTGGGACTATGTTACCCCCTCCCCCCCCCCCCCCCCTCAAACTACATTCCCCCAACACCTTTTCCCTACTAAATTTATATAATGGGGTACAAGATGGTGTATAGGAGATCTGAAACACAGTTCACAGTGCCCACTACTACGAAAATTCTTTCCCAAATTCCACTTAGGAATTTCAGTTGGAAATTTTGATGCAGCAGAATCCTATCCAACTGGCAATGGGATTCTGCTGCATAGTGTAAACTTTGGAAATTCAGCCCTTAAAAATTCCACTGCCAAAAGAATGATCAGGTTAGGTTTACACTAAGGAGGCTTCAGACGGAAAAAATGTATACGTAGGTTCCAAGTGCGGCCAGCACTGGCTGATTTAGTGCGGACGTCATCCTCATAGACTGCAATGTCTATTGCGCAGATTCCGCCAAAAGAATGAGCGAGATCCTTCTTTTGATGGTGGAATTTCTGCAACGGAATATTCTCCGCTAAAATACCATAGTGTGCACTGTGCTGCAGAATTCCTTTACCAGCAAAGGGATTCTGATGCACCGAAATTTTCGAATGAAAGTGGTCTTTCCAACAGAAATTCCTAAGTTGGAACCCAGCCTCACATTCATTCATTAAGAGGAATCCACGCAACAGACATTACCATCTATGCTGGCCACACACGGAACCTCTGGACAGAATTTTATGTAAACCACTGCTTTAAAAAAAAGTAAAAAATTATTTACGAGACAAATAAAATTCATAATACAATAGCCTTACAATCTATAGGACAACAGGTACTAAATCCCTATTCACTTACAGTGGCCCGTAGTCCAGTGCTTTTCTTTACTGCCCATTTAAAGGCATCCACATCCACTGATTTATGCCCATTCTTTTCAAGCTCCTACAAAAAAAACAATTCCAGTAAATACAGTAAAATGTAGAGATGAGCGAACTTACAGTAAATTCAATTCGTCACAAACTTCTCGGCTCGGCAGTTGATGACTTTTCCTGCATAAATTAGTTCAGCTTTCAGGTGCTCCCGTGTGCTGGAAAAGGTGGATACAGTCCTAGGAGACTCTTTCCTAGGAATGTATCCACCTTTTCCAGCCCACCGGAGCACCTGAAGGCTGAACTAATTCATGCAGGATAATACATCAACTGCCGAGCCGAGAAGTTCGTGACGAATCGAATTTACTGTAAGTTCGCTCATCTCTAGTAAAGTGAATCACAGTGTGACCACCATGCCCCCCAACAATCTATGCAGCACAGTCACAATCATCTAAATGTCCAAGATAACATGTCCAAGATTATTAACTTTTTAATAAAAAAAATTGGAATGGCAGACATCACAGGAGGAAGAAATGTATATATGAAAAGTATATAGTACATTTTTGTCATGTAAAGACAAAGGTGTGACTGAGTTGGCTTGAGGCAAAAATGTAGAAAATCTTTGTTTGGATCCTTTTATACGTAAATAGGGTCTATCAGTACTGGCTTTGGTACAACAAGATGGTTTCCATGATAAAATGAAGCCATAGCATATATGTTGAAGGGATACTCCAGAAAAAAATGTAATCAACTGGTGCCAATATATAGATTTGGAAATTACTTCTACTTAAAAATCTTAAAGCGAACTTGTCACCAAGAATATGCTTGTGATGCTGCACACACCGTGCACTAGGGCTTCACAAGGATATTCTAGGCATACCTTTAGTGGCACTTTAGGCTAGTTTATACTTACACAGTCAAGCTTTATAATCCCCTCGAGAGTCAGACTGACAATTGGGGAGGCGGAGCCCAGGGTCCACTCTGCTCCTGGGTGCACCGCCTCTTTCTACCAAGTTTGCGCAGTTGATTGACAGGTAGGGCTTGCCTTCTTGCAGCGGCCCTGTGTAGCTCTGCTGCCAACACACCCTGCCTGTCAATCAACTGCGCGACGTAGGTAGAAAGAGGCGGTGCACCCAGGAGCAGAGTGGACCCTGGGCTCCGCCTCCCCAATTGTCAGTCTGACTCTCGAGGGGATTATAAAGCTTGACTGTGTAAGTATAAACTAGCCTAAAGTGCCACTAAAGGTATGCCTAGAATATACTTGTGAAGCCCTAGTGCATGGTGTGTGCAGCTTCACAAGCATATTCTTGGTGACAGTTTCGCTTTAATTCTTAAAGTACTTATTAGCTGCTGTATGCTCCAGAGGAAGTTAGGTAGTTCTTTCCAGTCTGACCACAGTGCTCTCTGCTGACACCTCTGTCCATGTCAGAAACTGTCCAGAGCAGGAGAGGCTCGCTATGGGAATTTGCTCCTGTTCTGGATGGTTCCTGACACGTACAGAGGTGGCAGCAGAGGGAACTGTGGTCAAACTGGAAAGACTATACAACTAGTATACAGCAGCTGATAAATCCTGTAAGGATTAGGATTTTGAAACAGAAGTAATTTGCAAATCTGTATAACTTTCTGGCACCAGTTGATTTGAAAATATATATTTTTCTTTCCTCCGGAGGACCCTTTAACTTGATGATTATGAGTATGTTTGGTACCTGATAGTATGCTAACAACTATCTCATACAAACCAACCCAGAAGTGGAAACTCTAGTTTAGGTAGTATGAGATAATCCTTCCTTTTGGAGGATACATCATTTGCATACTTTTTCCCATGAGGCAATGCCGAAAATAATTCTCAATACACCAATGGGTGTTAACGTATCACTTATAAACTGACTATGGATCTGACATGCATCATGTGTTGCTAGAGACTCAGCCCGAAAATCTAAGGAAGTTACAGTTGTCTTGTGTTTACTGATGAGACTGTCAGTATTCAGCAGGGGTGGATGATGGATTAGTCCTCACGTAGGACATGTGAAGCATTATCAGCTTAGAATATGCCATATAATTAGGCCTGTTCCTTTATTCCGCTTTCAATCAGAACACATAATCCTGCTAGAATGACATCTATACTGACAGATGTAATCTGGTTCTATAAAGGAGTGTTTCCCAATAAGGGGGCCTCCAGTTGTTGCAAAACTACAACTCGCATATTTTACCTGTATGACCCGAATTTATAATGTACTGTATATGTGAAGGGGTGTACAGCCTGGTGAGGTGGGGCCACTTATAAAACCCATGGCTTTTGACCACCAAGAATTTTAATGTCAACTAGCTGGGTACCCGGCATTGCCCAATTTACCTACCTTAACCTCATATCAAATCTACATATCCCATCCTCATATTATGCCGACCTCATATTCATTCCTCATATCCCATCCTCATGTCCTGTCCTCATATCCCGACCTCATATCCAGTCCTCATATTATCCTGAACTCATATCCCATCCTCATGTCCCGACATCATATGATGACCTCCTGTCCTTCCATCACAACCTCATATGCTGCCCTCATATTATGCTGACCTCACATCCTTATGTCTTGTCCTCATGTCCCATCCTCCTATCTTGTCCTCATATTATCCCGAATCCTGTCCTTATATTCTGTCCTCATATTATCCCAACCTCATATTCATGCCTCATATCCCATCCTTATGTCCTGTCCTCATATCCCGACCTCATATGCTGACCTCCTATCCTGTCCTCATATCCCGTCCTCATATGCTGACCTCCTATCCTGTCCTCATATCCCGTCCTCATATGCTGACCTCCTATCCTGTCCTCATATCCCGACCTCATATGCTGACCTCCTATTCTGTCCTCATATCCCGTCCTCATATGCTGACCTCCTATCCTGTCCTCATATCCCGACCTCATATGCTGACCTCCTATTCTGTCCTCATATCCCGACCTCATATGCTGACCTCCTATCCTGTCCTCATATCCCGATCTTATATCCCGTCCTCATATCACAACCTCATATCCCGATCTTATATCTAGTCCTCATATTCATTAATCATGTCCCATCCTCATATCCTATATATTATTTCGTCCTCATATCCCGACCTCATATCTTGTCCTCATTTTCATTAATCATGTCACATCCTCATGTCTTGTCCTCATATCCCATCTTCATCTATTTTCATAATTTCCTGTCATCATATTCTGTCCTCATATCTCGTCCTCATGTCCTGACTTCATATCTTGTCCTCATATTATCCCCACCTCATGTCCCGTCCTCATATCTTATCCTCAGGAAGAGCTGAGCTATGAAGAAGAGATTGTAGGGCGAAAAAAGATCATAGGTGCTATTTAGACAATGTAAATCAACATTAGGCCTTTGTATGCTTGTAATATTGTAGTATTGTATGGTAACATTTGCGTTTATGTCATTTACCTTCCCCCACTCTCAGTTTGGTGTTTCCGGCGTGGTGGGGGCGCTCATGTTGTATCCAGTTTATGAAGGCATATACATATATAGTCTGCATTTTCATGTGAATAGACGAGCCATGATTAAGATCCATAGTGATTGAAACGCGTTGGCATGTGAGGGTTTTAACTCCCTTGAGCACTTATACTGTATGTGTGTGTTTTTGTACGATGAGTTTTTAATATGGAGTTTCATTAAAGTTTTGGACTTTTAATCATTTTTTGTGGAGCTGGACAACTACCTTCATTGTTTCCATTGCTTGGACTGAGGATGTGGCTCAGCTTTTCTGCCCTGTGCTCCCGGAGGTGTTTTCTACAGATCTACATATGGTGAGCTGGTGCATTTGTTTTGTATTTTTCTGCAAGCACTGTACACACTGACTGTTGTTTTAGTAATATTTAGCCGTAGCAGCAATATATAGCAGGGGTATTATTACACTGTCCTATACAGGGAATTCTTCTTTTCTGATTTCCAAACTATAAATAATCATTTGACCACAGAGGACACATACTTCAAAAGCTTTCTTTAGTTTATGGAGTTGCTCCAGGGTCACTTGATGTTCAAGCTGTTGAAACAAAATATCATAAAAGATGATGAGATTCACTATTATATAGTTTATATTGTTTATGGTTCTTTGTTGGATTATGGGGTAATCTTCCTTGGCAGATACTGCAAAAGGCTTTACACTAATAGTAATAATGAATCTTCGGAAGTGATAACTGGAGTGATACACTATGGCTTTTCTATAATCCACATGATTCATGACCATAAGGCAGTGTTTCCCAACCAGGGTGCCTCCAGCTGTTGCAAAACTACAACTCCCAGCATGCCTGGGCAGCCTTTGGCATGCTGGGAGTTGTAGTTTTGCAACATCTGGAGGCACCCTGGTTGGGACGCAGTGTCTTAAGGTTATAACTTAAATTACTGTAACTGAGTCATGTGATCTCTATGGGATTAGGATATATAGTTGTTATACACCTCCTCTGAGGCTGTGTTCACACATTAAGTTTTATGCTGCGTTTTACCTGTTTTTGACGTAATTTTCCCAAAATCTATGCAAAAATTATACTATTATACCACAATTGTGCAAATTGCAATGAAAACATGTGGTTTTTATTAAAATTTGGAAAATTGCACATTGAACATGCAAACAGGTTAAAGGTAAGGAGGCCCGTGGGCCAGGCATTGTAACATGACCTGATTCTAATAAAGTAACATCACTGAAGACCCAAGTGCCTCCTTACCTTCTTTGTTTGGATATTAATCTGATTTCTTGATGAGCACCAGGAGTGAGGGACGGAAAAGAGTCCGTAAGTAGCAGCTGCAGTGCTGATTTGGTCAAGTCCTATTGTGGCAGTGCTGACAGCATACTGTATCCTCTTTTGGTTTATTAAAGGGGTATTCCAGTTAAAAACTATTTTTTTCTTCATATCAAAGTTTAACAGATTTGTAAATTTCTTCTATTAAAAAAATCTTAATCCTTCCATTACTGATCAGCTGTTGAAGTTGAGTTGTTCTTTTCTGTCTGAACACAGTGCTCTCTGCTGACACCTCTGTCTGTCTCAGGCACTGTCCAAAACAGGAGAGCTTTGCTATGGGGATTTGCTCCTACTCTGGGCAGTTCCT
This sequence comes from Hyla sarda, assembly GCF_029499605.1. NCBI lineage: Eukaryota > Metazoa > Chordata > Amphibia > Anura > Hylidae > Hyla > Hyla sarda. The sequence goes on along the minus strand of NC_079190.1, from coordinate 57,436,555 downwards.
GAGACAGACAGAAGTGTCAGCAGAGAGCACTGTTGTCGGACAGAAAAGAACAACTCAACTTCAGCAGCTGATAAGTACTAGAAGGATTAAGATTTTTTAATAGAAGTAATTTACAAATCTGTTTAACTTTCCGGAGCCAGTTGATATGAAAAAAAATAGTTTTTAAAGGGAACCAATCACTATCAGTGGCAACACATAATAGAGGTTAATATCACATGTTCTGCCATGTCTGGATGTCCGCTGGTAGATCTATAAATGTGAAGTAAACAATTTTTATAAATGGTCACACGCTGTATGTAAATGAGGCTCAGTCGGGCGTGCGGCTGCTAAAGTAGTCATGGCTACCAGAGCAGTAATCACCCTATTCAGGCTCAAATAATACCTATCTAGGTATGATTCAGCAGCTCAGTCAGGGTTTGATGTCATTTCTTAGAGGTAGGCTGTCAATCATGTCTAAATAGGAGTGATTAGAGCCTGAATGAGCGTGAGTACAGCGTGGGGAGCCGTGACTTCTTCAGCAGGCCGCATGCCTGGTGACTACTTGAGCATGCCTGGTGACTACTTAAGCCTCATTTACATACTGCATGTGACAGTTATTAAAGTTGTTTTTGCCACATTTACAGACGTGCCAGCAGACATCCAAACATGGTAGGACACATGATATTAACCTCTATTACGTGTTGCCACTGGTTATATATGGCAAAACTTAATGACGGGTTCCCTTTAACTGGAATACCCCTTTAAAGTAAATGTGGTCTGAGCAAAAAGATAATTTACTAAAATACTTAAAGGGGTATTCCAGGAAAAAACTTTTTTATATATATCAACTGACTCCAGAAAGTTAAAAAGATTTGTAAATTACTTCTATTAAAAAATCTTAATCCTTTCAGTACTTATGAGCTTCTGAAGTTAAGGTTGTTCTTTTCTGTCTAAATCCTCTCTGATGACACCTGTCTCGGGAAACGCCCAGTTTAGAAGCAAATCCCCATAGCAAACCTCTTCTAAACTGTGCGTTTCCCGAGACAGGTGTCATCAGAGAGGATTTAGACAGAAAAGAACAACCTTAACTTCAGAAGCTCATAAGTACTGAAAGGATTAAGATTTTTTAATAGAAGTAATTTACAAATCTGTTTAACTTTCTGGAGCCAGTTGATATATATAAAAAAAAAAGTTTTTTCCTGGATAACCCCTTTAACAATAAAAAGGCCTCAAACTAAAAATCTAAACAATTTAGACACTAAAAACCTAAAATGTTGTGGACGCACAGGACTGAAAATAAGGGATCGGGGTAGATTTGCCTCTCTGATGGTCTCCATATTTTCTTGCTATGGATCACCAGACATTCTTGGCTAATATAAGCACACACATTCCAATAGCATTTCCTACCTTCTCTTTTCGAAGGCTCCTGGCTGGATCAGAGAAATTCTGAAGACTTTCCAATACATTGTCCACAAGTCCCAGGGAATACCGTCTCTGCTGCCGGCGTATCATCTCCTTCTCTAGCCATTCTGGAGGAGTTTGGATCTGCTCCTTAGTTTCTTCGACATAGTCAGTCTGGCCCCTGGTGGCCCCAACAGCAGTTTTCGCCCTCTGTGGAGCTGGTGGATTTGAAGCAGTAGCATTTTGTCTAATTTCGTTGAAAAGACTGTAAAATGAAAACGGTTTTGGATAAGATATTGTTCGGAAAAGAAATTATAGCCATAATTAAAAATGTCAAGCCTTCTATACAGAGACATAGATAGAAGCTCCTCTTGGAAGAGGTGGCTCGATAAAAGGATCAGAATGTTTCTGTTGTGAGGTGGCTTTACCTTTTTTTACAACAGTGGTACAAATGCTTGAGTTAGGCTGCGTTCACATCACGATTTCTCCATCCGACTTGAGTACACGATTTTTATAGTTTAAAATCGTATGGAATCGTATATAAAGTCGTATCCATTGATCTCTATTAAAAAATCGGTTCCATTACACATATCCGATTTGATCCACATCCGATTTCACATGATTTTTGTTCAGGTCTGAAATCGTGGTCAACCCCGATTTCAGACCCAAACAAAAATCGTGTGAAATCGGATGCGGATCAAATTGGATGTGTGTAATGGATTCGATTTTTTAATGGAGGTCAATGGATCCGACTTTATATACGATTCCATACGATTTTAAACTATAAAAATCGTGTACTCCAGCCGGATGGAGAAATCATGATGTGAACGCAGCCTTTCACAACACACTCAGTGTCCCAATATGCTTGTGGTTGCCGAATACTCTCAAAAGCACGGTAGGCTTTATGGTTGCAGATTAAACTTGTTTAAAACTTTTAATAACAGTGACAGTTTTTGAGTGGTCTTTGTAAGGGACTGTAAAATACTCCACAGGTTGCAAGGCTACTTCCTGCCAGTCTGTCCCATCTAGGAGTTGCGAACAGAACAATCCAGTATATAGAAAGTAAGAAGACAAAAGCACTCACCCTTGAATCAGCAAACGTGGAGGGTCTTTATTGAAACATCAAAGTGCAGTTACATCAACGGGGGGAGAACAAGGGATGCATCTCCGTGATCTGCGGGAGGAGCGGCGATGGCCCCGTTTCGCGGTCAAACACACCGCTTGGTCGCGCCTCACAGAGGCGCGACCAAGCGGTGTGTTTGACCACGAAACGAGGCTGTCACCGCTCCTCTCGCAGATCACGGAGCTGCATGCCTTGTTCTCCCCCGTTGATCTAACTGCACTTTGATGTTTCAATAAAGTCCCTCCATGTTTGCTGATTCAAGGGTGAGTGCTTTTGTCTTCTTACTTTCTATATACTGGATTGTTCATAAAAGAGACACCATCTCTCTTAAGGGCTGCTCATTTTGGTTTGTTCATCGACAGTAAACCAGTAGTACAATGCAGTAATCCCTCAGACCGTCAGGTTTTATCTTTGTAGGCCAATGTTGTTTTTTGCACAGTTCACTTTAACTTGACACAGATTATCTGTAACTTCCAATATAATAGGTCAAAGGACAGCCAGTCTACTCTTATCCACAAGTTGTCCTAAAGCGTCATTTTCTCTCAGCCTACACAGTATTGGCTTTCTACAGGACTGAAGTCTTCCTCAGCTCATGCTCGTCTGCTATGGATTCTCTCTGATGTCTTCTATAGTCCACACACACCTCACAATGCTGGATCACCTCAGGGCTAAAGTCCTCACAGTTCATAAGACACTATGGCGCATTAAAGGGGTACTCCGGTGGAAATTATTATATTTTTTTTTTTTTTAAATCAACTGGCAGAAAGTTAAACAGATTTGTAAATTACTTCTGTTAAAAAAATCTTGATCCATCCAGTAATTATTAGCTGCTGAATACTCCAGAGGAAATTATTTTCTTTTTGGAAACACAGTGCTCTCTGCTGACATCTCTGTCCATTTTAAGAACTTGTCCAGAGTAGGAGAAAATCCCCATAGCAAACATATGCTGCTCTGGACAGTTCCTAAAATGGGCAGAGATGTCAGCAGAGAGCACTGTGCTTGTGATTCAGCAGAGAGCTCTGTGTTCCAAAAAGAAAATAATTTCCTCTGTAGTATTCCGCAGCTAATAACTACTGGAAGAATTAAGATTTTTTTAATAGAAGTCATTTACAAATCTGTTTAACTTTCTGGCACCAGTTGATTTAAAAGAAAAAAGTTTTCCATCGGAGTACCCCTTTAAGCTCACAGTTTGCATTCCCATAATATTTCTCACTATGTGATACTGTTCAGGTACTTCTGATCCTCTGGGTCTCAAACTCAGCCACAAGCGATGTCCTGCCTCGACCGGTGATAGGCTGAAGTGCCGTGTGATGTATCGGGCTAAGGGAAGTAGGAAGTAGACAGCCTGGACAACCAATAAGCTGTTGCGGAGCTCCGGGGGAACGTAGGAAGGTAAGTGAAAGTTTATTTTCTCTTTTTTTGCAGCCCGGGCAGGATGGAATAGAAAAAGTCTGCACCGGACATCTCCTATAATGCACAACCCAACCAAGCACAAAATTCTGGCCTCCAGCCCACCAACTCTCCTGTGATGGACAAGTTCAGGCCCACAGACCTTGCAGACCAACATACGGCACATTACAGAGTCTTATGCACGGGCCAAAACGCTGTCCTATATACATACCCCTTTGTCCACTCCAACACTTTGGCACCACAGTGCATGCACCTAGTTGAATTCAATGTTTTGCCTAAATGACCCCTTTACAGTTTACCCAGGAATCTGAGGGCCGAGACCATAAACATTACAGTAATAAGAAAAACAAAGCTTGAAAATGAGATTAAACTTTAATTTATGACATAGGAGGATTTATACAGCCCATATAACAACCTTTTGATGCATGTGTTATATCTGTTCCCTATTAGAAGTATAAAAAAAAAAACTAGAAAAATGCACCATAAGAGAGAACAGAGACTGTCACTGGGGATTTTGTGGTTTCTTTTCACAACTAATAATATTAAATGTCAAGAGATCACTTTATACTTCAGGCTTAGTTATTGTCACAAAAATTCATTTCCCTTAAGGATTCTAGTTCATCAAGGAGTAGAAATAAAAAAATGGAGATATCTAGAATATAATGCCTCATTCATACGTCTGTATAATAGACTTAAAGAACCAATGTTATGCTGCGCAGCTATCCACATTTCTTTATTGCCATAGTCCTTGTTTTTCACTCTACAGTAAACCCCAGCGTATTTTCCATGATAATCATGTTATTCCCATAAAAGTCAGTTAAAGGGTTATTCCCATTTTCAACTAATGTAGTTAATCTTGTAGGGCACGTCAAGTTTAATATTTTTGCTAATATGTTTTTTAAAGGGGTACGCCGGTGGAAAACGTTTTCTTTTTTTAAATGAATTGGTGCCAGAAAGTTAAACAGATTTGTAAATTACTTCTATTAAAAAATCTTAATCCTTTCAGTATTTATTAGCAGCTGTTTGCTACAGAGGAAAATCTTTATTTCTTTGAATTTCTTTTCTGTCTTGTCCACAGTGCTCTCTGCTGACACCTGATGCCCGTATCAGGAACTGTCCAGAGCAGGAGAAAATCCCCATAGCAAACCTATGCTGCTCTGGACAGTTCCTGACACGGACAGAGGTGTCAGCAGAGAGCACTGTGGACAACACAAAAAAGAAATTCAAAAAGTAAAGAATTCCCTCTGTAGCATACAGCTGCTAAAAAGTACTAAAAGGATTAAGATTTTTTTAATAGAAGTAATTTACAAATCTGTTTAACTTTCTGGCACCAGATCATTTAAAAAAAAAAAAAAAAAAAATTTCCGCCGGAGTACCCCTTTAAGTGGGAAGGAAAGGACAGGGGAGATCAGTAGGAGACAAATTTACTACATAATTGAGTTAGCAAAAATATTTAACTTGATGTGCCCTACAAGTATAACTATGCTAGATAAGATGGGAATACCTCTTTAAAGGGGTACTCCGCTGCCCCAGCATTCAGAACATTTTGTTCCGAATGCATGGAGCGGAGCAGAGGGGTCGTGACATCAATACCACCTCCCCTCCCATAGACTTGCATTGAGAGGGGGGGGGGGGGGGGGGTGTGGCGTAACATCACGAAGGGCTTGGCCGTGACGTCACCACCCCGGCCGCCTACACCCAGCGTCCTAAACGGACGTCGAGTGCTCCCTGGAGATTGCGGGGGTCCCAGCGGCAGGACCCCCGTTATCAGACATCTTATCCCCTATCCTTTGGATAGGGGATAAGATGTCTAGGGGCGGAGCACCCCTTTAAGCCTGAACTTTACATCCATATGACATATCATGTCAATTCTACTACAAATCTATGATGCTGCAACCTTTAAGGGTGCTTTCTACAGTGGGTACGTTTAGGGGCGTAACAACTAGTCATGGGGCCCCAGAGCAAAACTTGGAATGGGTCCCTAATCCCCCGTGACCAAGCTTACTCTCAAATTCACAGATAATCTTCACAGTAATGTCAGATTATAACCATAGTGGGGGTATTTATCAATTTTGCCTGTTGACAGTTTCTTTTTAGCCTTTTTTTTTCACTTTGGTTTTTGTGGAACGTGCACCAAATTTATCATTTGGTGCACGTTATTAGTAATTTTGGCGCAATTGTTGAAATCAGCTGTTCACAGCGCCTTTTACACAGAACTTACCGCCGCCACAGAGGATTTTACCCTATAGAGCGTATTTTACCGCGTAGAGCAGCCATTTCGGAGTCCCTCCTGCAGTATATCAGCAAGCGACGTGAGTTATTATCTTTTGTGGGGTTTAAAGCCACCATGTGAAATGTTTTTTTTCTTTCCTGAACCTGTGTGACGGAGGGTGAAGGTCCCTCAGAGACAACTATGTCGAAGGATAGTGTCGCTGCTATCCCCAAAAAAAATTTCTCATGTATTTTGATGCCTTTACATTTTCTGACATTGCTATGTGTGTTTTCCATGCACAAAATTTCTTGGCGGGGAATTGCGCCAAAAAAAAACCTAAAGGCGCAAGATCGATTGGCGCAAATGATGAATTACTGACCAAAGTAAAAATCACACACAGGACAGTGTGATTTTGAGAAAGTTTAAAAAATGACAGTGGAGAGAATGCGCCAAACTTTGGCCCAAAAAGACACTGCGCCAAAGAATTGCACCAAACATTTATGAAAAAAAAAACACATAAATCCGTTGATAAATACCCCCCAGGGCACAAAGAGACATTAGATTATATTCACATAGGCCCAGATTTATCAAATTTTGTGAGAGAAAAAAACTGAGGGATTTTCCCCCAGCAACCAATCACAGCTCAGCTTTCACTTTACCAGAGCTTGTTAGCTGAGCTGTGATTGGTTGCTATGGAAAAATCTCTCAATTTGGGCCTATGGCCCAGATTTATCAAACTGTGTGAGAGAAAAAATTGAGAGATTTTTCCATAGCAACCAATCACAGCTCAGCTAACAAGCTCTGGTAAAGTGAAAGCTGAGCTGTGATTGGTTGCTGGGGGAAAATCCCTCTATTTTTTTCTCTCACACAGTTTGATAAATCTGGGCCTATATAATGCACACAGTAATAATGTCACAGTACAATACAGCAGGGGAAACCAAAGGACTCCATAGTAAAACGCTATAAATGACACTGAACATACATCAAACTATTAACTATATCTTATATCACAATGGAAATGGGCTCCTTAGTTGATGGGCTGCATGGCAGCTGCTATGACTGCTTCCCTGCCAGATACACTTATGGGTGTACTTTGAGAAAGCTTTTAGTTTATAGTTTTAACCAGGGCTCAAGTCCAGCAGGAACATGCGGGAACTGAGTTCCTGCACTTTTTTCACAGCAGGAGCAACGTTGCCATTAGCAGGAGTTCTGCAGGTCCAGTCCTTGAGTGGAAGAGTTCCCACACCTTTTTTTCCCCAGGACTTAACCCCTGGTTTTAACTAACGCACCTAGAGGAGTGTATAACAAACCTTACCTGCATGGAGGCTGTACCCCTGGATAACCTACAGATGGTTTTGGTACAGACTGGCATATTGTGGTGATCTGCATTTTAATTCCATACATTTCCCTCTGCTCTTGGTTGCTCAGTGCACGGTACAGCACCCATGTCTTTATAACTTCATCTTATCTTAGCGTTTCTTACAATAGTGTATGAAGGTGTGGGAGACATTGGGAAATCCTCCTTTATTGTGAAGTGTTAAAAGACACGTACAGGGTGCAGGCTTACACTGCATGCAACTCTATCTGGAGTTCTGTGTTTAACAATAATTACAGTGCACTTTAGAAGATGAAGGTGTGAGATACAATATAGCGGCAGCAAGTGTAAAACAAGATGAACAGTCAAGGCATTATACATAAGCGATAAAAGAGTAGGAGGCCAAACAGATTACAGTTAGACATACAGCAATACTAACACAAAAAACAAACAATCGGAATAGATATCGATGGTGTATCACAATGGTCTCCAACCTGCGGACCTCCAGATTTTGCAAAACTACAACTCCCAGCATGCCCGGACAGCCAAAGGCTGTCCGGGCATGCTGGGAGTTGTAGTTTTGCAACATCTGGAGGTTCGCAGGTTGGAGACCACTGGTGTATTATATCAGAAGACTATGAGAGCTACTTAACTTCCCATAGACAGAACCGTAAAGACAGTCATATATAGATCAGCTGAAGGGGTAAGCCTCTGCCAGAAACCTCCCAGGAGAACATAGGGCTGGCATGGAATCTATCATATTTAATTCTTCCTTTACCCAACAGCAAGTGACAGAAGACTGATGACCCATCCAATATGTATTAGATCCGTGGATGATGCCTATAATCGGAGGGTTCCTTTGACATGATTGAAATATGTATGCAGTGTCCCACTAAGGAAGCTGCAGGGCCTGTTGGTTGAGGGTTATATCGGTTGCCTTGATACGTTCACACGCGCAGATTTTCGCAGGATCCGCTGGTGAAGGCCCCGCTCTATGCTGTCATTACATGTGCCTGCTGGTAGCGGCAATGCGCCGCAATAGCAGACACACTGCAGCGATGTGCGCGGCGTACTCGCACATCGCGGCCGCTCTCCCTGCTCTGAGCTAGACAGAGAGCTCCCGAGATGTGCGAGTATACTGCGACTCGCACATCGCAGTGTGCCTGCTGGTAGCGGCGTATTGCCACTACGAGCAGGCACATGTAAAGCCAGCATAGAGCGGGCCTTCACCAGCAGATCTGCAGCGTAAATTATACAGAAAATCTGCGTGTCTGAACGTACCCTAATGCTCTTATATGCTGCTTTTACATTGTGTATTTGCTCGTATATAATGCTTTAATGCAAAATCCTTATGCTATATGCTGCATACTATCTCTGGTTGTGAGTCAGGGGTAAACTCTATACATTATACTTAGGTCTGTGGACTAGTTTTGAAAACATTCTAGACCAGGGAGAGAGATGTTATGTTAGGCTGGGTTCACACTACGTTTTCTCCCATACGGGAGCGCATACGGCAGGGGGGAGCTAAAAGCTCGCGCTCCCGTATGTCACCGTATGCGCTCCCATATGTCATTCATTTCAATGAGCCGACCGGAGTGAAACGTTCGGTCCGGTCGGCTCATTTTTGCGCCGTATGCGCTTTTACAACCGGACCTAAAACTGTGGTCAACCACGGTTTTAGGTCCGGTTGTAAAAGCGCATACGGCGCAAAAATGAGCCGACCGGACCGAACGTTTCACTCCGGTCGGCTCATTGAAATGAATGATATATGGGAGCGCATACGGTGACATACGGGAGCGCAAGCTTTTAGCTCCCCCCTGCCGTATGCGCTCCCGTATGGGAGAAAACGTAGTGTGAACCCAGCCTTAGGCTAGTTTTTTCAACAGAAAAAAAGTTTGTTCCAAATGCTGATCAGTGGATTTAAAGGGGTACTCCGGTGAAAACCTTTTTTCTTTTAAATCAACTGGTGGCAGAAAGTTAAACATATTTGTAAATTACTTCTATTAAAAAATCTTAATCCTTCCTGTACTTATTAGCTGCTGAATACTACAGAGGAAATTCTTTTCTTTTTGGAATGCTCTCTGATGACATCACAAGCACAGTTCTCTCTGCTGACGTTATTATAATAATAATAATAAAAACGCTTTATTTATTGTTGTCCTTAGTGGGATTTGAACCCAAGTCCCCAGCACTGCAAGGCAGCAGTGCTAACCACTGAGCCACCATGCTGCCCTTAGCATACATCTGCTCTGCATGGTTGCTAAAATGGACAGAGATGTCAGCAGAGAGAACTGTGCTCGTGATGTCATCAGTGTTCCAAAAAGAAAGGAATTTCCTCTGTAGCATTCAGCAGCTAATAAGTACTGGAAGGATTAAGATTTTTTAATAGAAGTAATTTACAAATATGTTTAACTTTCTGCCACCAGTTGATTTAAAAGAAAAAAGATTTTCACCGGAGTACCCCTTTAAAGTTTAGATCACATCGGCTCTTAGACCAATATTATAACTGTATAAAGTACAGTATAATGAATGTACTAAAACAACAAGTAAATAGTAACATAATTGACATATAGGGGGAGATTTATCAAAACCTGTCCAGGGGAAAAGTTGCTGAGTTACCCATAACAACCTCTTCACTTCTTTCATTTTGCAGAGACCTTTTCAAAAATCAAGAAGCGATCTGATTGGTTGCTATGGGCAACTCAGCAACTTTTCCTCTGGACAGGTTTTGATAAATCTCCCCCATGATCTGTTGCTGGCAGCACGCTGAATATCCAGCTGGATGTAGAACCTAGCCTTATACTGTGTAACATTTTTTTTAAACATAGTAGGGGGCCATATTATTTAACAATATTTATCCAATTTTTTTGTTTCCCACCACATTTTCAAGGCTCACTCTTTAAATATAAGTGAGGTTGCGGTGTCACGACACTTTTTTATTTCACAAAAAAAAAATGTTTTTTTTTTTTGGGCAATAAAAAAAAAAAATTAATAAAAAAAAAAAAGAGTGCGGGAAAAAGCAAATCACACATAACAAGATATGTAAAATACTATATCCGCATTCTAGAGAGCAGTGGTTTTCAACCTGCGGAGCTCCAGATGTTGCAAAACTACAACTCCCAGCATGCCCGGACAGCCATCGGCTGTCCGGGCATGCTGGGAGTTGTAGTTTTGAAACATCTGGAGGTCCGCAGGTTGAAGACACTACTATAGAGACCATAGGCTGTGTTCACTGGTGGCGTCTTATTAGTGGTAAGGTCACAGTACCGAAATGACCGAAATTGTGTAAAAAATGGCGTGTTTTACCACTATTTGCATTATCACAGTACAATTGTGCAATTTTTTTCAGGATTTATGCAGTGGTCCTACTACAGTATTGAAATGCAGCAAAACTAAACAAGCCTCCAGTTCAAAGTATGCAACACCACATGGTATGTTCAGACCCCATTTAGAAATAAATAAATACAACTGGAAATAATATTATATAATACTTTGCAATATATGTAGCATTTTGAAACAAAAAAAAAAATATTTAATTCAAAGTTTTTTATTTTTATTTTACACCACTACAAACGTAGTGTAAACTTTGGGCCATGTAAACACGAGTATGGGCTTTTGGAAAAGTCCTGTAATCTTCCTAATAAAAACGTTCCAAATGGGAAAAAGTTCCATAATTTAGACTAAATGCGACGACACGTCTGGTTTTCAAACACTAAAATGCATCATGCAAATGTTTGTTCTTTTTGGTTTAAATTCCTTTGAAATTGTATTGCGATTGTTTTGCGCCAAACTTTTGACACAAGACTCGGTAAACAGTGGCGCAAAAAAGTTTAGAATGTGTCCCCGGTATTTTTCTTTATTAGAAACAGCAAGACCCAGAAGATCCAATTTTTCCCTACCAGTGTGCCTCCAGCTGTTGCAAAACTACAACTCGCAGCATGCCGGGACAGCCTTCGGCTTGGTAGTTTTGCAAAAGATAGATGCATACTGGTTTCGGGAATACTTATCTATAGAACAGATCAGTGTTTTCCAACCAGTGTGCATCTAGCAAACCTGGGAGTTGTAGTTTTTGCAACTGCTGTAGGCACACTGGTAGAGAAAAATTGGTACAGATGCACTCTATCACATTTTATACAAGATTTCACAAGAAGCACTATTCATTAGCCTGTGTGTCTACATTGGAACCAGGCACTGGGCATGCTGGGAGTTGTAGTTTGCAACAGCTGGAGGCACACTGGTTAGAAAACACAGATATAGATGCACTGTATCACATTTGTATACAAGATATCATCATAGATCGAGAAACACGATTGGTTGTCCTGTATGACTACATTGTAATCAGGCACAGCTGAAAGCTGTCTGGCCATGCTAGGTGTTGTACTATCGCAACAGCTGGAGGCACACTGGTTGGGAAACACCGATACAGATGCCCTGTATCATATTTTTATATAATATATCCTCATAGATCAAAAAGCACAATTAATTAGCCTGTGCGACTACATTGTAACCAGGCAAAGTCAAAGGCTACCTGGGCATGCTGTGAGTTGCACATTTGCAACAGCTGGAGGCACACTGGTTGGGAAACACATATATAGATGTATTGTATCATATTTGTATATAATATATCCTCATAGATCAAGAAGCACGATTCATTAGCCTGTGTGACTACATTGTAACCAGGCACAGCCAAAGGCTGACTGGGCATGCTGGGGGTTGTCCATTTGCAACAGCTGGAGGCACACTGGTTGGGAAACACAGATATAGATGCACTGTGTCACATTTGTATATAATATATCCTCATAGATCAAGAAGCACGATTCATTAGCATGTGTGACTACATTGTAACCAGGAAAAGCCAAAGGTTGTCCGGGCATACTGGGAGTTGTAGTTTCGCAACAGCTGGAGGCACACTGGTTGGGAAACACAGATATAGATGCAGTGTATCATATTTGTATACAATGTATCCTCATAGATCAAGAAGCATGATTCATTAGCCTGTGTGACTACATTGTAACCAGGCACAGCCAAAGGCTGTCCGGGCATGCTGGGAGTTGTAGTTTTGCAACAGCTGGAGGCACACTGGTTGGAAAACACAGATATAGATGCAGTGTATCATATTTGTATACAATGTATCCTCATAGATCAAGAAGCACGATTCATTAGCCTGTGTGACTACATTGTAACCAGGTACAGCTAAAGGCTACCGGGCATGCTGGGAGTTGTACATTTGCAACAGCTGGAGGCACACTGGTTGGGAAACACATATATAGATGCACTGTATCATATTTGTATACAATGTATCCTCATAGATTAAGAAGCACGATTAATTAGCCTGTGTGACTACATTGTAACCAGGCACAGCCAAAGGCTGTCCGGGCATGCTGGAAGTTGTAGTTTTGCAACAGCTGGAGGCACACTGATTGGGAATCACTTGTATACATGTACTGTTTCCCATTTGTATACAAGATATCCACGTAGACCGAGAAGCACAATTCGTTGTCCTATGTGACTACATTGTAACCAGGCACAGCATCATTACATTTTAACACAGTGCAACATTCCTTTGCCATAGCAACAGTAAACATCCTCGACACGTTGGTAAATCCGGCGGTACAACTTCTCTACTACAAAAACCTTAAACCAGTGTTTCCCAACCAGGGTGCTTCTAGCTGTCGCAAAACTACAACTCCCAGCATGCCCGGACAGCCGAAGGCTGTCCGGGCATGCTGGGAGATGTAGTTTTGCAACAGCTGGAGGCACCCTGGTTCGGCTGTCCAGGCATGCTGGGAGTTGTAGTTTTGTAACAGCTGGAGGCACCCTGGTTCGGCTGTCCGAGCATGCTGGGAGTTGTAGTTTTGCAACAGCTGGAGGCACCCTGGTTCGGTTGTCTGGGCATGCTGGGAGTTGTAGTTTTGCAACAGCTGGAGGCACCCTGGTTGGGAAACGCTGCCTTAAAGCAAAGCAGTTTGGCTCCTCTTACCTGTTGGCATGGTACGTCTCCAGTCTGCCCAGGGCAGAGCTGGGTCTCAGCCTTAGTTTCGGATACATACTTTTAGATTCCAGTTGGAGACCACTTGCTTGTCATCCTAATAATCTTGCATGGATGGCTGCCCCAGGGCTCTCAGCTTAGATACAATCCTGGGCCCCTCTGGGCTGCAGGGGGGGGGATGTGCTGAGTCAATTGTGAATATCAAAGCCCCTCCAAGAGTCATTAGCAGCAGCCTCCCCTCTCCTCCCTTGTGCTAATGTTCTGTGTGTGTTGTCAGGTCAGGTTACTCCAGGCTTGGCCCTGCCTCTGGAGAACAAGGTAACTGGCTCAGGTTTCAGTGCACAGTCTGGCAGGTTAGACATATAAGTGAATACAGGTAAAGCCGTAATCGCCTATTTTGTCCTCGCCATAATCATAGTAATTTAGAGACTCATATCTATATCTAAAACATAGGCTGCTTTATGTGTATTGTTACATGTATTGTTTTGGGTATTGTGTGCATGTATGTTATGTTAACTCTATGCACACAGTAACTGGTAGGTGTAGAACAAACTTGAGTAAGATACATAGTTACATAGGAGGGTATTTATCATTCCCTTACGTCCTAACCAGTGGCACAGATGGGGTATTCCGCGCCCCCCGCGTGGACTGGTTAGGACCGGTGGAAATTTATTGACAACCTAATAAATCAAAGAAACAGACCCTCCCCCTCCCCTATAAGTAGGGGAAAGGAACTCCACCCCCTTGTGTTTTTTTCTGTCCTCGGACAGGGTTAGACTGGTGGTGGGGTCCTGTGCAGAGCTTAGCTCCAGGCCCCCCTTCATGTTTGACAGCCTGGGGCTTGGGATTTTCTTCCCCTAGCCCCTCTTTTTCCTCCTACCTGGCCGGTCTATTCTCCGGTTCTAGCGGGGCTCTTGCAGCGCCGCATTTCTTTGTGTCGGGGTGCCCGTCTCTTCCAGTGTGGCTGCGATCTGCTGCCGCCATGTCTCCCTCCCCTGGGCGCATTCTCTCGCGCGTTACTTCGGGGAGGGGGCGGGTCGGGGTGGCGTCTGACGTCACCTCTGTCTCTAAGATAGGTTTCCCCCTTCCTGTGCGCGCTCTCCGCGCCCTGCTCATGGAGGGGCTGGGTCGGAGGTGGCGTCTGACGTCACCTCCGATCCTATGTTTCTTACCTTAATTTTAAGGTTTTGCCCTTAAATATTTGATGTACATTATGTGGGAGTTTTAACTCCTTCATGGCTTCTGAGGCTAGCAAGCCTCTTTTATTATTTTTTCTTGATATGAGAAATTTATATTGAATCCTCCCACATTGGGAGGGTCTTAGGGCCCAATTAGTGCATGGGCTCTATATAAACCCGCTCAGAAAGTCCAGGCGGCCTCCTGGAGTGGTAGTGCTTGCTTGTTTTGCAACAGCCTACTTCTATCTAGAGAATTGCTATTAAGCCTTGCGGCTTCTTAGCTTGCTACCTGCGATTTCTTTCGCTGCTTTTTTGTGCTTTCCTTCTGGTAAAGCTCTTTGCTACTGGATTAACATAGTTTTTCCTTTTTTCCCTTCCCATTTGTTAACTGCTCTTATTTTACAGAGCATGTCGTCGGCTGACGGTTCCCAGGAGGTTTCTTCAAAGAAAATGTCCTCCAAGAGGAAGCACTTACAGTGCTACAATTGTCAGTCCTTGCTTGAGGACGACTATCAATTTTCTCGCTGCCCCTAGTGCCGTGCCAGATACCAGACCCAGCAAGAACCCACTATCAAGGACATGGTGGTCTGGGTCAAAGATTTCGTGGTCCTCAAACATGAACACCATGGGAGCTTCCATCGACGAATTAAAACAGATGATGTCTGCGAAGCGTTCAAGACCATCTTCGCCTCCAAGATCGATGGAAGTGTCTGGGGAAGCAGCCTGTGATGACTCCCAGTCCTCTTCATCTGAGGAAGAAGACAAGTTCCAGTATTTCTTCTTTCCGGAGAAAACACAGCGGCTGCTGAGGTCTATCAGGTTAGGGGACCGTGATGCCAAAGGGGGTGAAGCCTCTACTTCCACCTCTAAGGGGCCTAAGGCCTTTAAAGCGGATGAGTCCCTGCTGTCTTTAAAAGACAGAATGGAAGAAGCCGGAGAAGGGTCCCGTGCTCACCAAACGTTTTAAGAGCATGTTCCCTATGCAGGAAGACCAGATGTCTTCCTGGGGACCTGTGCCCAAGGTGGATTTGGCCATCTCCAAGTTATCCAAATGGACCTTGGTTCCATCTGATGATGGTTCCAGTCTCCACGATGCCATGGACCGTAAGGCCGATTGCGCTTTTCGGCGCTCTTACTCCTCCGCCTCGGCATCCGCCTCTGTGGCGATAGCCTCTTCTGAGGTGGCTAATTTTCAGAGAAACAGGTTTTCTCAGATTCAGTCTGACCTAGACCAGGGGGTCTCTAGGGATGACATTTTGGCCTCTTGTAAGATCGATTTCCTCTGTGATGCCGCCCCTCAATAACTTAAGTTGGCCTCTAAAACCATGGCCCTTTCCTCTGCGGGGCGTCGCCCCTTATGGTTGAAGCCATGGAGGTCTGATACCTCCTCTAAACACACCTTGCGTGCCATGACATACGAGCCTGGCATTCTTTTCGGGACTGAGCTCGACCGCATTATGGAGGGACTGTCTGATCGGAAAGGGAAATTCCTTCCTCAGCAGTCCTTTCGTGGTCGAGGCAAAAGGTATGGAGCCAGATCTGGCTCCCAAACCAGACCCCAAAAAGATTGGGGGTCCCAAAAGCAAAGGGGCGGTAGACGCCCCAGGGGTTCCAAGGGTGGAAGATCCTCGGCGCCCTGACTACGGGCCTCCTCGAGGCTCTTGGATTCCAGCCAGTGCTCCCATTCTATCCCCACTTCCCTTCCCGTCTCTTCCTGTAGGTGGACGTCTCCACCATTTCTTAGAAGCTTGGAGGATTCATATCCAGGATCCCTGGGTCCCCCGAATTATTTCGGAAGGGTACAAAGTGGATCTGGAGGATACTCCTCCAGACAAATTTGTAAGAACCAGACTTCTTCCTTCCAGCAAACAAGAGATTTTGGAAGCCTATATTCTGGAATATCTCCAGAAGGGTGCCTTGGAGGAAGTTCCCTCTCAAGACGAAGGGGCGGGCATCTATTCTCCAGTGTTTCTGGTTCCCAAAGCCACAGGAGATTTGAGGATGATCATAGACTTAAGGTTCTTCAACCAGTCTGTCAGACGGAAGCGTTTCCGAATGGAAACCATTCAGTCAGTTATCAATCTTCTTATGCCAGGGGACTTCCTGGCAACCTTGGATCTCAAGGATGCTTATCTTCATATCCCCATCCATCCTGGGTCCAGAAGATTCTTAAGGATCGCTGTGCAAATTCAGGGAGTTATAAGACACTATCAGTTTGTCGCCCTCCCATTTGGGATCTCTTCGGCACCTCATACCTTTACCAAGGTAGTAGTTTCTGTGGTAGCTGCCCTAAGACTTCAGGGACTGTGTATAGTCCCTTACCTAGACGACTGGCTTCTCAAAGCCTCCTCCCAAGCGATCCTTTCCCAACACATTCAAACTGCTGTGTCCTTTCTCCATCAGTTAGGCTGGATAATCAATTGGAACAAATCCAATCTCCAACCAGCCACATCTGAGAGATTCCTGGGTTTTATGATAGATTCCGTAGCGATGACTATTCATCTAACTCCCGAAAGGAAGCTACGGGTACAGGGCACAGCCCAATCTCTCTTAGTTCCCAAGCGGGTAACTTTTTGCTATCTAATGAAAATGTTGGGACTAATGTCTGCAACCGCGGAAGCGGTAGCCTGGGCTTTGTGGCACCTACGTCCGCTTCAGTCGGAAGTACTAACCAAGTGGGATCACAGTCCAAGGGGACTAAATTCCGTGCGCTCCCTGTCTCCTCAAATCCGGTCCTGTCTACGTTGGTGGGCTCACCTCCAGAACGGAAAATCTCTGATCCAACCTGTTTGGATCATACTTACCACAGACGCGTCCCTTGTAGGTTGGGGAGCGCATCTTCTAGACATGACGGTCCAAGGGACTTGGTCCCCTCAGGAGAGGTTATTATCCTCGAATCTCCTAGAGATCCGGGCCATCAGACTAGCCCTCTTTCACTTTACTCCTCACATTCAGGGCAAGGCTATGAGAGTCCAGTCTGACAGCATGACGGCTGTCCTTTATATCAACAAACAGGGAGGCACGAAGTCACAGAGTCTCTTGAGAGAGATAGGTGTGATTCTGGATTGGGCAGAATTGAACCTCACCCACTTATCGGCCGTTCATATCCGGGGTACTCACAATGTAATAGCAGATCGCCTGAGCAGAGGCCTTCCAACCGGAGAGTGGTCTCTCCATCCAGACATCTTTTATCAGATCACGCTCAGGTGGGGCATGCCAGAGATCGATCTCATGGCAACGAGGTTCAACGCCAAGGTGGACAGATTCTGTTCCCTCTACAGAGAGGACAATCCCTTGGCGGTAGATGCTGTGTCAATCCCTTGGAGGTTCAGGCTGACCTACATCTTCCCTCCTATTTCCTTGATCCCCATGGTATTGATGAAAATCAGGCAGGAACAAGCCTCTGTGATAGCCATCATTCCATATTGGCCCAAAAGAGCCTGGTTCACCCAACTCATTCAGATGAGTCAGGGTCAATTTTGGAGGCTTCCCCCAGAGCAAGCAATAGTGTCAGGGGACACTCACAGCTGCTCCAACATACAAATGTTCAACCTGACAGCCTGAAGGTTGATCGTTCCCTTCCAGGAGTAGAAGGACTCTCAGGGTCGGTCTTGAGAACATTGTCGCACTCCAGATCTGAGGCTACAACTAGATCTTATGGAAGAATATGGAGCACATTCTCATCCTGGTGTCGGCTACGCCAACTGTCTCCAAAGGATCCTACCATTCCTGCTGTTCTGCAATTCCTGCAAGATGGATTAGACAAAGGACTATCTCCTTCCACCCTACGAGTGCAAGTATCAGCTATCTCGGCTTTCCTCAATAAGTCTCTTTCTCAAGACCCCCTAATTAGAAGGTTCCTGAAAGGAGCCTCTAGAATTAAACCTACTATAATTCGACCCATCCCTGCTTGGGATTTATCGGTCATGCTCAGGGGGTTATCATCTCCCCCCCTTTGAGCCTTTAGAGGAGGTGGATTTAAAATTCCTTACACTCAAGGTTACATTTTTGTTGGCCATCACTTCTGCAAAACGAGTCGGTCAACTCCAGGCTTTTTCCGCCTTTGAGCCTTATATTCAGTTCCTCCCGGATAGGGTTCTTCTTAAGTTTTTGGCCACTTTTATTCCCAAAGTGCCAACATTTACTAATATCAACCAGGTTATTTCTCTTCCTGTGTTCGCTCCGCTCTACTCCTCAGAAGATACTAGAGGCCTTCGCACCCTCGACCTGTCGAGATGTCTCAGGATCTACCTGGATCGATCCAAGGAATTCAGTAAGAATGAAAACCTTCTAATCCTTTTTTCTAGTGCCCGTAAGGGACACAGGGCTTCCAAACCAACTATTAGTCGCTGGATTAAGGAAGCCATTCGGGAGTCTCATGTTTCCCAGGGTCTGGAGCCCCCTGAATTTGTTAAAGCTCACTCTACTAGAGCAGTAGCTACTTCTTTTGCAGAAAGAAGCTCGATTCCTTTGGAATTCATCTGTAAATCTGCTTCTTGGAGTTCTCACTCCACTTTCATGTCTCATTATAGAGTTGATTCCAGAATAGCTAGCTATTCCTCATTTGGGCGGTCGGTATTATCCTCCGCCAGGCATAAGTGCCCTCCCATGGGGGTATCTACTTGCTAAATCCCCATATGTGCCACTGGCTAGGACATAAGGGAATAGTTAATTTCTAACGATAATTTGTTTTCCCTTAGTCCTAAGAGTGGCACAACAATCCCTCCCTTACTGACTATTCTTTTCTTCTTTTACTTGTAATTACACAAGGGGGTGGAGTTCCTTTCCCCTACTTATAGGGGGGTGGGGGGGGGGAGGGTCTGTTTCTTTGATTTATTAGGTTGTCAATAAATTTCCACCGGTCCTAACCAGTCCACGGGGGGCAGAATACCCCATCTGTGCCCCTGTTAGGACTAAGGGAGAACAAATTATCGTTAGAAATTAACGATTTTTACCTGTTGTCAGTTTCTTTTTACCCATTTTTTTTTTTACTTTTTGTTTTTAGACATCTGCCAAATTTATCACTTAGTAACTTTGGCGCATACCATATTCTTCCTTTGGTAAGTGTGTTTTTCATGTCAGAATATTGTTGGCGGGGATTTGCTCCAAACATGTGTCAAAAATAGGCAAATTAGCGCCAAAATACAATTGGCACAAATAATAAATTACTGACCACTGCAAAAATCCTACATGGGACCGTCAAAGTCCTAGCAAGTTTACAAAATGACATTGGAGAGAATGCGCCTAACTTTGGAGCAAAAAGACACTGCGCCAAAAAAATGCATATAGTGCATAAGGGTGAAAAAAGACCATTGTGTCAATCAAGTTTAATCCATATTGTGTCCCTGCGGTGTTGATCCAGAGGAGAGTAAAAAATTAAAAATTAAAAACCTACGGCTTGGTTCAGACTACAGAATTTCTGCCTGCAATTCCGCATTGAAATTGCAGGCAGAAATTTCGCTTACTAAAACGTAGAAGCTAGCCAATGGGTTTTCCATTCACCAATTCACACTTTGTAATTTTTGAAGCGGAATTTGTGAACGGAAAATTCACTTTAAAATTTCCACCTGAATAATGGCGTTGCTCATTCTTTAGGCGGATCTACTCGCGGAACACATTGTAGTCTATTGGGGGCTGCAATGTCCGCACTGAATCAGTCGGCGCTGGCCGCACTCAGAATCTCTAGACAGAAATTTGCCGTCTGGAGATCCCGTAGTCTGACTCTAGCCTAAAGGTCTATTCACACAGCAGAATTTCCGCTTGCGGAATTCCACCTCAAATTAAACCCCATAGACTATGGCATTCCGTACTCATTCACACTTCTCAATTTCCACTTGGGATCTAAAGGCAGATATTGGTGGATGTCTGGAAGATCCCATTGAATGGGTATTCCTATGTCATCCGTCTGGTGGTTGGGTTTTTGGCCTTGAAATGTATTTCCTATGTTACCTAAGGGGGCACATTTTTGTATTCACTTGGTACCTTTCATTATGGTATATCTGGAGGCAACTAAATACTGTGCTCCACTATATCTAGATGTCTCTTAGACAGTGAATGGAATAGAAGTACACGTGTGTGTGACTGCCACTTTATCCAGATAGAAGACTCAAGACCCCTGATCTCAAAATCGTTGGGGGTCCCAGAGGTCGGGCCCCAAGCAATCATACATTTATTCCATATCCTGTGGGTTAAATGTAGGGACTGTCTTTAATGGTTATGCTATTTTTATCTCACTCATATATTTACAAAATGTGGCAAGGATGACAGCAACATATGAATAAAACCGATGGGTAAATATACATTTTCCATGCAGATCTGTGCATAGGAAATCCATGGTGGAATGCATGTGAATCAGTGTAGGAACAAATCTCATCTATACATTGTGGAATCCCCACTTTTTCCTTGGCAACCCTCTGCATTGATCTCCTGGCTTCTGTCTGTTATGCCCCATTGTTCATCTTACTTATCTAGTGGCTATCCTACAAAACAAATGCGAATCAAGCCTAAAGGTGCCCATACACATTATACTAAAGATGGACATCTCTAAGATGTGTGGCAGCCTCCCAACTCTCCACAGACAGTTAAAGGGGTTAGCCACCATAAGGTGATTTTAGTACTTACCTGCCAGACAGTAATGAACATGCATAGGAAGGATCTATGCTTGTATTGGAGCTCAATGGCTATGTTGTGAGTAAACCATAATGCTGTAGATATTTTTATGTGAAACGGCTATTTCCTGTTGGAGTTCCCTTTCTCCAACTACAAGCCCCATGACTCCTAGGTTGTTAGTGTGAGGTCACTTTTCTCCCTCCCACTCATCAGCCACCTATTGAAACACACATGTGCTCTCTTCCATGTAATAGACCAATGTTTTTCAATCAGAGTGCTTCCAGCTGCAAAACTACAATTGTTTGCAGAATGATCTCCCCCTCCTACCCCCCCCCCCCCCCCCACCCAGTGGTCACTCCACCCACTAACACAGACAGGCTCCCTTTTATCACCTGAATATTGATGTAATGTCGCGGGCCGCACTGTAACCTGGGGAAACCTGAGACGACAGTCAATATATATGCTGTTAAAAATAAACATTGGGGCAAAAATTTAAGAAGAATTGTGAGACCAACATAAAACATAGGTACAGACACTATATTATGAACTACACTAACTTTACAGCCCCTGTAGCATAGTCATATAAACAAAATTCCTGGAATATCCCTTTTATGTCAGAGAAGAGAAGGGTGAGGGTTGTCGGTTTTTTACTGTCTGATCCTTTTGGACAGTGAAGGATAAGCCAATGCCAGATCGGCCAACAGTTACTTTGAAGGTCAATGTGTGTTGTGATTTATTTTACTTTATTTGACATTTATATATTTTACCTTCTCTGTATATATTAAATGCATAAACTAGTAATAAACTGTCTACAAAGATATAGTACATTATCTACAGTTCAGTGTGTGGTTCAGTGCAATCCATTGTTATAATCTAATTGAATGGTTTTGTAACGGTGCCCATACACCTTCAATAGCTGTCGGCTATCTCTTCTCAACTCCCCGTACACAGGAATGTTTGAGATGGCCGAACATTCATGGATTCTAAATAGGGAGAAGGAGGGTAAACCTTTGACTGTCGGCTCTGGTGGCAGCTTACCGTATTTTTCACCGTATAAGACGCGGGGGAAAAGTTGGTGCGTCTTATACGGCAAATACACATTAAAACCTATCCTATCGCGGCGGTCCCTGCGGCCATCAACCCGCGGCAAAAACAGGACATCACCAATTGCGGTGATGCCCTGTATTAACCCTTCAGACGCGGCGATCAAAGCTGACCGCCGCGTCTGAAGTGAAAGTGACACTAACCCCGCTGCTCAGTTGGGCTGTTCGGGACCGCCGCGGTGAAATCGTGGCGTCCCGAACAGCTTACAGGACACCGGGAGGGACACCTGCCTCCTCGGTGTCTGCTCCGTGAAGGGATCCCCCGCATGGTCGGCGCTTTCCTTCGGCGTCATGACGTCGTCGCGCACGCCGTCCCATCATCCAATAGGAGCGGCGTGCGTAGCGACGTGATGGCGGCGACTGAGAGCGAGGATACCCGGCAGCAGAGACATTCTGGAGCGACGGGGACACCTCGGGACGCGGCGTAAGCGATGGAGGGCAACATCCAGGGCAGCGGTGATGAGCAGTGACGAGTCCAGAGTGGCGAGGACACGTGAGTATAACCTCCTATACCAGTGGTCTTCAACGTGCGGAGCTCTAAAAGGTTGCAAAACTACAACTCCTGGCATGCCCGGACAGCCGTTGCTGGGAGTTGTGCAGAAAAGACCATTGTATGTTGAAACTTGTATGTTGTGCAGGCCCGCAGGTTGAAGGTTCAGAATCTTTTTTTTCTAGATTTTCATGCTTTAAAATTGGGTGTGTGAGTCTTGACAACCCCATGAACTTCTGGTCCATCTGAAAACATTCCACCAACTTTCTCTAATGTGTATGTAGAACTTAATTAAGAAAACTTGTCTTTAGATACCATATTAGGAATTAGTCCTTTGTATTTAGCATAAGATAATATTAGGTGTTAATGTAAAGAGCATTCTCCACTCTGGAGGACTCATTATGCCAGTGCATTATATGGACATCACATTGATTGCAATGGACACTGAATAATGTTTTATTTCCTCTGTGGTAGTACAGAAGGGAGCTGAACGACTGGCAGCAGCAAAACTGAGCAGTATTATCTAAAAGGATAGGTAGAAGCTGAGAAAAGTATTCTTCAATGTGGTAACTGACTGAATGTCCAGAAAAACTTCTGCCCTATGATAGATTATAAGCTCTTGTGAGCCTTTACTCCTCTTGTCTGAATCGTGCATTAGTTTCCTACTATGCATTCTGTGATTATCCATATATGTACCTGCTGTATTGTGCTGCAGAATATGTTGGTATAGAAATAAGTATTATTTTATTATTTTTGTAATATTATTATTAATAAGAATAATAATAATTATTCTTATTATTTATCTTACATATATCTAATACAAAAACTGACCTGAACCAATACTGTACTGTATATGGGAAATATACAGTGACCCCCCCCCCCCGACCTACGATGGCCCCGACATACGATCATTTCAACATACCATGGCCATCGCATGTTGAGGGCAGCATCAACATACGATGCTTTTGTATGTCGGGGCCATCGCATAAAGGGCTATCCAGCAGCGCAGACTGCTTCAGCTGCCATCGGATAGCCGTTTACGGTGCCCCGTGTGGTCCGCTGACTATCACTTACCTGTCCTCGGGGCTCTGGCGTGTCCTCTTCGGGCTCCCCTGCATCGTCGGCGCTCTCCATCGTCGTCATCACGTCGCTGCGCACGCAGTCCCGTCATCCAATAGGAGCGGCGTGCGTAGCGACGTGATGGCGGCGATGGAGAGCGAGGATGCCGGGGAAGCAGAGGCCTTGCCGGAGCGTCGGGGACACCCCTGGGACGCGGCGACAGCGATGGAAGGCGACATCCTGGGCAGCAGTGACGGTTTACATTGCACGGATCCCTCAACATACGATGGTTTCAACAAACGATGGTCCGTTTGGAACGGATTACCATCGTATGTTGAGGGACCACTGTATTAGCAGCTCTTATTATAAGCTAAACTTTTATAACCTTTTGTAGTTTGACGCTTCTTAATTGAAAGGTGTCATACTGGGACATACAGTACAGATAATAGGTAAAACAGTATCTGTTTGACCTTAAAGGAGTACTCCGCCCTTAGAAATCTTATCCCCTATCCAAAGCGGCGGGACCACCGCGATCTGGGCTGCGGTACTCCAGACATCCGATGCATCCGAGTGAACTTCGCTCGGTGCCAGATGACTGACGATGTGGGTCGGAGGCTCGTGAGACGTCACGAGCCTCTGGCACTGCACCCGACACTCTAAACGAACACCGTAGGGAGATTTATAGCCTGTGGTTAGCGGATAAGTGTCTGATATGTTCAGTTCCCTTGACTACCTCTTTAAAGGGGTACTCCGCCCTTTGGATAGGGGATAAGATGTCTAGGGGCGGAGTACCCCTTTAAAGGGGTAGTCAAGGGAAGTGAACATATCAACACTTATCCGCTAACCACAGGCTACAAGTAAAAGTCTATAGTAAATAGGAGTAATTGTTTAGTGTGCATGGCACAAGTGGCGTTTGCACAGCAGTTC
Organism: Hyla sarda; assembly: GCF_029499605.1. NCBI lineage: Eukaryota > Metazoa > Chordata > Amphibia > Anura > Hylidae > Hyla > Hyla sarda. The sequence goes on along the minus strand of NC_079190.1, from coordinate 57,411,760 downwards.
CATTTTAGGGCAATAGACGGTAACTGTATCCAGGCACACTATAAAGCAATGTGTACACAACATACCGGCTGACAGAGGCTTTTGAAACAGGTGATAAATTGAACAATTGGGCACTGGCTTTGCTGGAACAAATCCAGGCATTAAAGCTTCCTTAGTTATCCCAATCAGCAAATCTGGAAGAACATTCTATCTGCTGTATATCAACCAACACTCTAAAATATCTTATTAAATCATTTATAATATAGTTTTAAATCATAAGCTACAGACCCCAAGAATAATAAACTTAAAGTACCGTAGCCCACTGCAGCACGTTCCCTATGCAAAGTCCTCGCCTAATGGAGAAAACCATATATTAGTGCCCAGCTACTCATGGCATCAGAACATTCGGAGAGATTTATCAAAACCTGTGTAGAGGAAGAGTGCTGCAGTTGCCTGTAGCAACCAATCAGAAAGCTTCTTTTTATTTTGAAAGAGGCCTGTGAAAAATAAAAGAAGCAAGCTGATTGGTTGCTATGGGCATGGGCAACTGCAGCACTGTTCCTCTACACGGGTTTTGTACCTGTCAAAAAGTCATCCAAATAAAGTGGTCCCTCAAGTTACAATATTAATTGGTTCTGGGACGACCATTGTATGTTGAAACCATTGTATGTTGAGACCATAACTCTATGGAGACCTGGTAATTGGTTCTAAAGGCACCAAAATGTCATCCAAAAATAGGAAAAAGTGAGAATGAAAGAAAAATAAGTAGATAACTAATGTAGATATAGCAAAGTAAGAAAGATCTGCTGGGAGCTGTAAATCACTGTCTATGTCAGTATTTCCCAAGCATGGAGCCTCCAGCTGTTGCAAAACTACAACTTCCAGCATGCCCGGACAGCCTTTGGCTGTCCGGGCATGCTGGGAGTTGTAGTTTTGCAACAGCTGGGGGCATCCTGCTTGGGAAGCACTGGTCTATGTAGAGGACAGGATCTCGGGGTCCTGTACAGTACACGCAATGTCCTTAAAAAGTAACATGGAGCCGCCCTCACCTGGTGTCCAAAGGAGCAGCTAATCCTGGCCCAAAGAGTAGTACAGAACATGTAATACCTCCCTGTACTGTAGGGGGCGCAACCAGACACCAGTCAGTGCATACGCTTCAGTAATACAGGAGTTTTACCAGTGAATGCCCATTCTGATAGGTCAGTTTATTGACACGTTTCACTGGACTGTCTGTAGCATTGTATGTTGAGTCTGGTTTCAACTTACAATGGTCCAGAAAAGACCATTGTATGTTGAAACTATTGTATGTTGAGGCCATTGTAAGTTGAGGGATCACTGTAAAGTGCTAGCCACTGTACTCCAAAAATATCAGCCATAATTCCCCCAAAAGTGGCAAACACACTGCCAATTAATGTACCGCACACAGTATCATACCTATTAAAACCTAGTCTACTTACTTTTTTCATGTTCATGTTTTGACTAGTAGAATAAGCACCTAAAGCTTAGAGAACAGGTCAGACTTCTGGCCTACAGACATCCCTTCTTAAAGGGGTTATCCACCATAAGTACTTACCTGCAGGACAGTAATGGACATTCTTAGGAAGGCTCTGCGCTTGTCTTGGGGCTAAATGGCTATGTAGTGAGATTACCATAACACTGTGGCTATCTTCTTGTGAAATGGCTATATCCTGTTGTAGTTCTCTCGGTTCAACTACAAGTCCCATGATCCCTTGTTTGTACAGTGGGGCAAAAAAGTATTTAGTCAGCCACCAATTGTGCAAGCTCTCCCACTTAAAAAGATGAGAGAGGCCTGTAACTTCTTCTTTAAGAGTCTCCTCTGTCCTCCACTCATTGCCTGTATTAATGGCTCCTGTTCGAACTTGTTATCAGTATAAACGACACCTGTCCACAGCCTCAAACAGTCATACTCCAAACTCCACTATGGCCAAGACCAAAAAGCTGTCGAAGGACACCAGAAACAAAATTGTAGGCTGGGAAGACTGAATCTGCAAGCGGCTTGGTGTGAAGAAATCAACTGTGGGAGCAATTATTAGAAACCGGAAGACATACAAGACCATTGATAATCTCACTCGATCTGGGGCTCCACACGAGATCTCACCCCGTGGTGTCAAATTGATCACATGAACGGTGAGCAAAAATCCCAGAACCACATGGGGGGACCTAGTGAATGACCTGCAGAGAGCTGGGACTAAAGTAACAAAGGCTACTATTAGTAAAACATTATGCCGCCAGGGACTCAAATCATGCAGTGCCAGACGTGTCCCCCTGCTTAAGCCAGTACATGTCTGGGCCCATCTGAAGTTTGCTAGACAGCATTTGGATGATCCAGAAGAGTATTGGGAGAATTTCATTTGGTCAGATGAAACCAAAGTAGAAATTTTTGGTAAAAACTCAACTTGTGTTTGGAGGAGAAAGAATGCTGAGTTGCATCCAAAGAACACCATACCTACTGTGAAGCATGGGGGTGGAAACATCATGCTTTGGGGCTGTTTTTCTGCTAAGGGACCAGGACGACTGATCTGTGTTAAGCAAAGAATGAATGGGGCCATGTATCATGAGATTTTGAGTGAAAACCTCCTTCCATCAGCAAGGGGATTGAAGATGAAACATGGCTGGGTCTTTCAGCATGACAATAATCCGCAAATACACCGCCCTGGCTACAAAGGAGTGACTTCGTAAGAAGCATTTCAAGGTCCTGGAGTGGCCTAGCCAGTCTCCAGATCTCAGCCCCATAGAAAACCTTTGGAGGGAGTTGAAAGTCTATGTTGCCCAGTGACAGCCCCAAAACATCACTGCTCTAGAGGAGATCTGCATGAAGGAATGGGCCAAAATACTAGCAACAGTGTGTGAAAACCTTGTGAAGACTTACAGAAAATGTTTGACCTCGGTCATTGCCAACAAAAGGGTATATGACAAAGTATTGAGATGAACTTTTGTTATTGACCAAATACTTATTTTCCACCATAATTTGCAAATAAATTCTTTAAAAATCAGACAATGTGATTTTAAGGATTTCATAGTCTCTCATAGTGATAAAAATTACAGGCCTCTCTCATCTTTTTAAGTGGGAGAACTTGCACAATTGGTGGCTGACTAAATACTTTTTTTTCCCCACTGTGTGAGGTTACTTTTCTTCCTCCCACACATCAGCCACCCCACATATTGAAGCACAATTGAGCTGCCATGCTACATTGTAAACAAAAGACCAGTGTTTTCTAACAAGAGTGCCTCCAGCTGTTGCAAGAAAAATCCCTGTAGAATGATCTCCCCCCCCCCCACCCACCCAGTGATTGTTCCATCCATTGAATCAGACAGGCTTCTTTTCATGACCTAGTGATGTAATGACTCGGAACGCAGGTGTATACTATACTATACTATATTATACTATATACTAATATACTATATTATGAACTACTATATACTAACTTTACAGCCCTGTAGCACAGTCAAATTAAACTTTAACCTCTGAACTAGTCCCAATGTGCATGATCGTGTTGGAGATACAAAGAGGAAGACAGCGCTATGCTTCACACTTCATTTGTCACTCAGGTGATCTATAGGGTGACAGGACTCACAATGTTATTCCTTCTTTATCAGGATTTCTGCTCAGATATTCAGACAGTCTTTGATTTGCCACTCAGTTGACTTCAATTTACTCTCACTTTGCAATTATAGCAAATGGTTGTAATGTGTCTGTCCCTTTAATGTACATTGAGGATTTGACTTTATCTTTCCATGAGTCTGAGGATGCATTCACACGTCCAGGTTTTAATAGCAATTATTTAAAAAAAACAGAAATGCATTTGAAATGAGAAGAAGTCTCAGTCTTTCTTTCATATGTGTCCAAGGATCCAGATAGGAAATGGAAGCATGGTAGGAACATTATTGTGGGGTCTAAAACTTGTTGTTGAAGGTTGCAGAAACTTATGAGTTACGGCAGGTTCCCTTTAAAGGAAAACGGTCACCCCTTAACCCACACTAAACCTGATACACCGGGTAATACTGTAGTTTGGGTGAACAGGAGACTGATGCGGGGTTTCTGACCAATATATGTACCTTCAGTCCGGTGCCCGGTCCCTCTGAAGTTCAGCTTCTTCCATCGCTGAATTGCATGCTGGAGGCGGGCCGATGGATGGAGTTTAATATTCATGGACGCTGGTCACGTGAGCGCTCAATCGGCACAAGCGCTCATGTGACCAGCGCCGATGAATATTCAAATGTAGCAGGCGGACCCGCTTTCAGAGCTTAATTCAGCCCTGGAAGAAGCCAAACTTCAGAGGGACTGCAGGTATGTATATCAGTCAGAAACCCTACATTGGTCTCCTGTTCACCCTCACTATACCCGGTGTATTGGGTTTCCTGGTGTATTGGGTTTAGTGTGGGTGAATGGGCGACCGTTTTCTCTTAACCACTGTAATGACCTTTCTTCCTTCCTTTCTCCCTCCCTTCCAACCTCCTTTCCTTCCCATATGGTGTTGGAAAAGTTTACACGCTACCACAATTATCCGTCAAACAATGTGCACCTGAGACAGGAGGTAGCAGATGAACCAAACAACACAATTTTTATAGACAACATTGGAAAGTTCACATCCTGAAATTGTTACACACCATGAATGGAGATGACCCTAATGGAACCATGCAGTACTCCATGTCTGGTCTGGTCTGTCATTTAGAGGTTTAGTTAGGCCATTCTTTTTGAAGTCACAGTCACTAGTCTAGTGTACATCAACATTTACTCTCCATTTTTGCATTTTATGCAGATGAGAATTGTACTTCCAGCAGGATGGCGCACCACCACACTACCACCAAGAGGTGAGAGTCTATCCTAGCTCAATGACATTCTGCCAGGATAATGAATAAAATGAAGAGTGGTTGTTGAATTTCTTCACTATTCCCCTAACATGTCATCTATCAACTTTTACATGTGAGGAGCCCTTAAAGGGGTACTCCTCTGCTAGAGCTGATCACTTGGTTTCCTCACTGAACTGGTTTCCTCATTGCTGTTTCCAGGCAACAGAGCACACACTTTCCCACAATCCCCCCTGCTTGCATACATAGTAGAGACTAAGGAGCAATATACAGTTAAACTGTGCACGAGTGACCATCTAAGTGGATGCAATCTAGTGGCCGTAACCAAGGGCAACAGGGCAAAACAGAGAAGGCAAAGTGAACTATAAACAGTTATATATACAATACATTTTCAGAAATGCTTGGAAATATAGTATATTTTTTTTTATTTCACATAACTCATCAGTTTTGACCTGTGTCTCCGCTCGTAGCGGTGGCTTTCCCGCTGTAGATACAATGCCTGTTCGCAGCAGATGGGCAGCGGTTTATCCGCCGCTAGGAGCGGACACACAGAGCTACCCAGCTGCAGTAGGGTGCTCGCTCTTGTGACCGCCGCCGGCGCCTCCGTGGTGTGAAATACTATGCGGATGCGCTATGTGTGACCCTGCCCTAAAACATTTTTTCGGCTTCAGACCACTTTCAGCAGCTGCAACAGGCCAGAGGGGGCTAGGGGGCCATCTATCTTAAAGGTGTATTCCAGGATCTTTTTTTATATGACTATTCTACAGGGGCTGTAAAGTTAGTGTAATTCATAATATAGTGTCTGTACCTGTGTGTGACGGTTTTCTCACAATTCTTCTGTGATTATTGCCCCAATATTTATTTTTAACAGCATAAAAAATTACTCATGTCTCGGGATTTCCTAGGTTGCAGTGCGTCGAGACATGACCTCACAAGTCAGGTGATCAGATGGAGCGACCACTGGGCGGGAGACAGTTGCATTGAAGGGATCACAGGTGTGTTTCAATGGGTGGGGTGGCTGATTTGTGGGGGGAGGAAAGTGACCTCATACTTACAAACCTTGGAACTATGGGATGTGTAGTTTAGAGAACATAATTCAACAAGAAATACCCAGTTGTGGCAGGTACATACTAAACTAAAATCACCTCATGGTGGATAACCCCTTTAAGACAGGTGTGAGTCACAAATCTATAAGACATTTACCTTTAGATGTCTTACATATAAACTAGGAATAGCTAGTAGTAGGAAGTTAAAATCAACTGAATTGTTTACAATGTATTTATTTACATATTACGGTCAAATTGCAGTTTTGTAAAACTGCAAAAAATGTGATGTGACCTGAATGTGTGAACACAACACATGATCTGAGGGTCTTCCTCACTACCCTAAGCCATAGGGCTCATCCATGTGGCCGTTTCACAGCTCAGTTATAGATGTCACTGTAATATGGTTGGAACAGAGGTGCAGGAGGCATTTTCCGTATCTTCATATGCATTTGACAGAGGGTTTCTCTTTCAGACACCATTATACATCAGACTTCAAATGTTAAAGGGGTATTCCAGGAAAAAAATATTTTTTTATATCAACTGGCTCCAGAAAGTTAAACAGATTTGTAAATTACTTCTATAAAAAAATCTTAATCCTTTCAATAATTATCAGCTGATGAAGTTGAGTTGTTGCTTTCTGTCTGGCAACAGTGCTCTCTGCTGACACCTAAGCTTGTCTCGGGAACTGCGCAGAGTAGAAGAGGTTTGCTATGGGGATTTGCTTCTAAACTGGGCGGTTCCCGAGACATGTGTCATGAGAGAGCACGTAGGCAGAAAAGAACAACTCAACTTCATCAGCTCATAAGTACGGAAAGGATTAAGATTTTTTAATAGAAGTAATTTACAAATCTGTTTCACTTTCTGGAGCCAGTTGATATATAAAAAAAAGTTTTTTCCTGGAAAACCCCTTTAAGTATTCTCTCCTAGAAGCATCTCAATAGAGCCTGTATGGCAGTGTATTGTCAGGGCATGCTGGGAGTTGTAGTTTTGCAACAGCTGGAGGCACCATGGTTGGGAAACACTGGCATAGTGGCTATACAGATTTGTACTAAGAAGCCATCCAGGTTGTGTGCCCTCCAAAAGGGCCCTTAATAAAGTGTTCTGACCTTACATTGCACTGGTAATTAAGTTACCTTAAACAGTTACCAAAATTTGGTTCTAATTAATTAATTAATTCATAAAAATAAATTTCTCCAAATATCTTGGTAAAGACATAAAGAGATCAAATATAACTAGCTACCTGCAGACACCACTAGAAAAAGCTTAGGAGCTGCCTGCATACAGTGAGCACTTCTTTAAGAAGACCACCTTCTCTCTACCTCCTTATTACTAAATTACATACATGAAAACCATCTGCGAAGGGGTGCGGTTCATAGAAAATCATACACGTGTTTGTCATGGTGATGCATGGGCACAGAAGATAACAGCCAAGCTCATGCCGTAACTGCCAGGATCACAGATAACTCTGATCCCAGCCATTTAGAGGAGTTGGTACACAAAGTAACATCAGATGTGTGCTATATTGCATATCCTTTCTTCCCAGAATCACATCCCCCCAAGATATTAGTTTAGGCAACCCTCTGACCTATGGTGAATCCATCAGAGGGACAGACTCTTCATTATAATACGGTGTGCCGGGGCAGTGATCTTTATACAGGGGGTGTGGGCTGTACTCAGAGCCAGCGTGTGTGAGCCTCTGGGCAGGATCCGATGGTAAGTACATCATCTCATAAGATCCTAGTGAGTGTAGGGGATGATGGGGGTAACAGTACCTGCATGGCACTCTGTACCCCAGCTGTGTCATATGGGTTGTAATAGCTAAACTGTAAGGACATAAACTCGGACCCCTCCCGGTCATCAGTGTATTAAAGGTGTTATTCAAGAATAGAAAAACAGAGCTAATTTCTTTCAAAAACCACTATTGAGAATGGTGTGATCCTTATGGGGGAGATTTCTCAAAACCTGTCAAGAGTAAAAGTTGCCCAGTTGCCCAAAGAAACCAATCAGATCCCTTCTTTCATTTTTCAGAGGCCTTGTTAAAAATTAAAGAAGCAATCTGATTGGTTGCTATGGGAAACTTTTCCTCTGGACAGGTTTTGATAAATCTTCCCCTACATCTTTTACTGTAATCCTATTTGTGATGGTAAGAAGGAGAATGCTGGATGGTGATCTGTACAGAACAGAAATTCTCAGCTTTGTTTTAAGCTTAGTGGCCAGAAAGAAAACAGCAGGATTATTTTATAAAATGGAAAATTATGGAAAACATCAAAAATTATAAAGAAAATACTGTATGTTTAACATAAAAACCTGATTAAAACAATAGGTCATTTTCTGATGACACATTCCCTTTAATTCCTCTCTCTCTCTCTCTCTCTATCTATATATATATATATATATATATATATATACAGTGGTCCCTCAACATATGATGGTAATCCGTTCCAAACGGACCATCGTTTGTTGAAACCATCATATGTTGAGGGATCCGTGCAATGTAAAGTATAGGACAGTGGTCTACAACCTGCGGACCTCCAGATGTTGCAAAACTACAACACCAAGCATACCCGGACAGCCGTTGGCTGTCCGGGCATGCTGGGTGTTGTAGTTTTGCAACATCTGGAAGTCCGCAGGTTGAAGACCACTGGTATAGGAAGTTGTACTCACCTGTCCCCGCCGCTCCGAACCGTCACCGCTGCCCGGGATGTCGCCTTCCATCGCTGTCGCCACGTCCCCGGGATGGCCCCGACGCTCCGGCATGGCCTCTGCTTCCCCGGCATCCGTGCGCTCCGTCGCCGCCATCACGTTGTTATGCACGCCGCTCCTATTGGATGACGGGACGGCGTGCGCAGCGACGTGATGACGTTGATGGAGAGCGCCAACGATGCAGGGGGTCCCGAAGAGGATGCGCCGGAGCCCCGAGGACAGGTAAGAGACATCACTGGAGCTCGCGGGGCACGGTAAACAGCTAACCAGTGGCAGCTGAAGCAGTCAGCGTTGCCAGATAGCCGTTTATGCGATGGCCCCGACATACAAAAGCATCGTATGTAGATGCTGCTCTGAGAGGCCATCACATGTTGAAATTATCATATGTCGGGGCCATCGTAGGTCGAGGGGTCACTGTATATATATATATATATATGGTGACACATGGCATATTCAATGCAGAAATGAAAAATCTATTTTATAATTCTTAAAGAGGTTGTTTCTGCACCATGTGCATGGACTTCTGCAAGCCTCATTTAGTGGTATGGAACAGTTTTATCAATCTCTGCAACAAATCTGCAGTGTGCGAATACACCCTTTAGAGTGGTTACTGACATGAACATAGTCCCACAAGAATTTTCAGATTTTAAGTGATTTAAAGTAAAAAAAAAAAAAAATGTTGGAACATTTCTATGCATCACTCATAACTGGACCAAGATAATTCTACATTTCCAGTGAATCCCGTTGTTCTGTAATTGTGTAGCTTTCCAAATGATACATTATTATGTAAATCCTTTGGTAATTCTTCATTTCCATTCCATTTTATCTTGCCAACATCACAAGCCAGTACCACAAACTCTGCATAAATTAAACAAATGACAGCATTTCGAACACTGCAAGCAATTTTTATTATTGTGTCCAAGTGTAATGTTCAATGGTGAGGACAGATCATAAAATACATTAGACGGGCAGTCACATATACAGTGAGGTAGCTGCAAATACTTCCAGTTCAAAATGTAACAATGGGTTAATCAGCACACGATATGTTTCCATCTGTATATAAAACTAAATGAGTCATGTCCTAAACTAAAATCATATCCATCGTATATTCAGGCATTCCTTTCTTATAACTGTTCCTGGGAAAGGTGGGTGACAACTGATACAATACAACTTTATCTGGCCAAACCGATAGAGAATGGCAACACCACCATGCAAATGAGATTCTTTAATAAGGTTATACAAAGTGCAACCTAGTTCAAGGGAATGTATCAGCTCTATATCATGCTCAAAGTGTTAAAGGGGTTATCCAGGAAAAAACTTTTTTTTATATATCAACTGGCTCGAGATAGTTAAACAGATTTGTAAATTACTTCTATTAAAAAATCTTAATCCTTTCAGTACTTATGAGCTTTTGAAGTTAAGGTTGTTCTTTTCTGTCTAAGTCCTCTCTGATGACACGTGTCTCGGGAACCGCCCAGTTTAGAAGCAAATCCTCATAGCAAACCTCTTCTAAACTGGGCGTTTCCCGAGACAGGTGTCATCAGAGAGCACTTAGAAAAGAACAACCTTAACTTCAGAAGCTCATAAGTACTGAAAGGATTAAGATTTTTTAATAGAAGTTATTTACAAATCTGTTTAACTTTCTGGAGCCAGTTGATATATATAAAAAAGTTTTTTCCTGGAATACTCCTTTAAGAAAGATTTACTGAGCCACAACAAGCATGCATTCTCCCTCCACCACCCCTGTATTGACTGACATGCAGGGCTCAGTGATGGAAGTCAAGCAAGGAGGGGTGGGGGAGGGAGGCATGCTGTGGGTCTCCTTGACACTTGAGCTTTAAAGTGGTACTCCGCCCCTAAACATCTTATCCCCTATCCAAAGTATAGGGGATAAGATGTCTGATCGCCGGGGTCGCGCCGCTGTGGACGTCTGCGATCTTGGCTGCAGCACCCCAGACATCCGGTGCATGAAGCGAACTTCGCTCCGTGCCAGATGACTGGCGATGCAGGGCGAAGGCTTGTGACCTCAAGGTCACAACTTGCTCGTGATGTCATGGCCACACACCCTCAATGCAAGCATAGGGGATAAGATGTCTAGGGGCGGAGTACACCTTGAAGTATGATATAGAGCTGACAGATTTTTTTTTTTTTTAAATATTCAATTTTGCATGGTGCTGTTGTCATTCTACATATAAAGGGGATATATCATTACATAAGTAGGCAGATTGGAAACACAGAACTGTGGAAAAGTTGTATGAGCGGAAATGGTACATGTTTTTCACACTCAACTTTCCCAGAAACAGATAACAAATAAAACGCTGAACAGAAATTTTAACAGGTAATTTTGGAGGAAACTTTACTTAGAGGGGTTGTCCAAAGGATAGGGGATAAGATGTATGGGGACCTCCGCGATCTGGGTGCAGCCCCTGGCATTCTGTGAATGTGACATCACGGCCATGCCCCCTCTATTCATGTCTATGGGAGGGGGCGTGACGGGCTTCATTGTCTCGGAGGCAGCGCCCAGCACAGAATTCCGGGGCTGCATCGAGATCGCGGGGGTCCCCAGCGGCGGAAACCCTGCAATCATACTTCTTATCCCCTATCCTTTGGATAGGGGATAAGATTTATAAACCCAGAGTACCCCTTTTAATATCGTTCAGAACATGTATGGTAGGTGTCAGCGTCAAAATCGCATTTGTCAGCTCCATCTTCTTCCTAGCAGCCATTTAACTTTCTTTGACTTTCCATCGATCCTCCATCTTGATGGCCAGCCTCGGGGAAAGCTTTCAGTAGCTTCTCCAGAGCTCTTCTTTCTGGCACTTAGAAGAAATTGAATCCAAGTCATATAAAATGAAAAGTCTAAAAAAAAATGATCGTAACACACGAAGGTGACGAAGTCACAAGTTACCTTCATTAGGAACGTTCTGCAGATAGCGCGCCACTTCCTCAGGACTCAATGGATGTGCAAGTGCCGAAAGGTCAACAAGGTTCCTTCCGAAATGCCTCTGATACGTGGTCAGCTGCTTCTTATTTTCTTGGTTTCGGATATGAGAATATGTCACCGTAGGAACTGAAATGTCAGGGGAAATTAAATAGGATACGTGCTGTCTCTGTGAGGGATCTTCACTTCAATTATGTGCAGAGATGCCATTAGATGGAGGTTATATTCAATGTGCCCTCTAGTTAAGTGGACTGGATTTATTGGGCATAAGAGAGGAATACTTCACCTAATGTCTGTGGCTGTCCTTATGGAAAATATATACCATCACACTTCATGCTGCAGACTCTTACAACTGAGAGCTTACTGAGCTTGTATTTTACGACTATTCAGTCTGACTTTTACGTTGCCTATTATGTCTTGTGTGAACAGCTCTGACAATCTTCCTAAATAGGATAGCATTAATGGCTTTTAGATGCTACCCTTGCAACTCGTAGCAGTGGACTTCCCACCAGCAGTCATGAGCTGACACAGTGCTACCCGGCCGCAGCAGGGATCTCGCTCTGCAGTCGCTCTGTGACTGCCGGCAGCTCCTTCGCAGTGTGAAATAAGCTGCGGATGCACTGTGTGTGACCCTTTCCTTACACTACTAATGCCTTCAAGCAGATGGCAAATTGTAAGTCTACAAACTGTGGACCTCCGACTGTCCGGGCATGCTGGGAGTTGTAGTTTTGCAAGAGCTGGAGGTCCACAGTTTGGAGACCAGTGTTGTAAGTGAATGGCACAAGTGGGCACAGCTATGTCCACCCAGTCTATTCTTAGGCGATGACGGAGGTGACAAGGTGATGGAGGAAAGGGTGAGTACCTTTTTTTCCCCCCTCATAAATAGATTACATTATTCTTAATAAGAATACATTTTAGGCACCATTTAAGATAAAGTTTTTATGACTAAATAATTTCTTACCTACATGACAGCTTTTATGCATTATGCAGTGGATACAAGCAATGAGGAAAGGAGTCATTTTCTTATATATCGCGCCACAAAGATGTACGTGACGTGTGTTAAAGGGAATCTGTCAGTTTTTACTGCCAAGAGCTGCAGATACCATTGGATAACTGTTAGGGTAACATAGCAAACTGTATTTCCTTGAGATAATCGTGCTCGCCAGACATATAAAAAAATATTTTATTAATTAATTAATGTATTTATTTTTCAGCAAAGTGTCAAGAAGGCGGAGCTGAGTTTCTCAAGTGCCACAGACTGGAACCCCTTCTTGCTCACCTGACAGATTCACTTTAAATTTATTATATGTTTTAGACACTTAGTACACTGATCTAGGCAGTTTAGAAAAGTGAAAGTGACTAAGAGCAATCATAAAATGTAACAAACATATTTAGGTGTATGCTAGTTCTATTAACCAATAGTTAGAATTGCTGTACAATGAAGGTAGAACAGAAGCGGCACTCACTGATAAGTGGCAATCTTCATTTTTTTTTATTTACAGTTAAAACTTCCGCGTGTGTAAAGCTACTGTCGTTTCATACCCAAACAGCCCCTGTTGTCTTAGTACACCCCCCCCCCCCATTTAAAAATTATACCTTGAATAAATAGAAAATTGCAACTTTTCAATGAGTGCCACTTCTTTTGCCCTGTTCTCTGTACAGCTTGATGAGCTTGAATTTGGGGAAGCATGGAAGAATCTAATATAGGATAGAAATGCTTACCAACTCCTTTAACTGAAAGGTGACGATTTGCGTAGCACCCATACTTGTGGGTGAAATCATCCAGCTTAGGGCAACGAGGTTGGATTTGATAATTAAACCTAGATTCGGTGGCCAGAGGGTGAGGAATATCTTTCCTCCAGTTTTGAGATGTATCAATGGCATATTTGACCTGGTAACCTGTATGTGATATCAGATAGAAGAAAAGGATAAAAAATGAACAAATAATTAAGATATACAAAAGACCTGCAGCATCTACTCCATATGAAAAAAATTTATATAAAAAGACCATGTCACACAAAGCTTATTTTGGTAGTCCAACAAATAAGGCATGTCTTGTTTTTCAAGTGTATTTTGGCACGTATTTCACACTGGAATATGCCCTGTAGTTGACAAAGTGAACGGTAGCGTGCATTTGACATTCATGGCCTATCCACAAGATACTGCTGACACTAGCCCGCCTGCCGATCAGCTATTTTACAAAGCCGTGGTTCCGGTGTAATGACTCAGCACACGCTGGTGACATGGTCATGTGACACGCCAATCAAGCAGCCTATGTAAAACACTGCAATATGCTGAGTCAACTGTCACATTTGCCATCAAATCACAGAATATTTCATTACACCGGAATACCCCTTTAATAAAGCCCTTGTTATTTTGGTGAACATATATTTGTCGGTTGTATTTTTACCCTTCACAGTAAAGTAGAGGAATAACAATATAACAAAACAACAAATGCGCAGGGCCCATTACTTGGATGGCCTGTACTTAGTTGGCTGGTGACTATGTTCAGGTAATTTTCCAGGCGTATATGTGTTTTGGCTTGGACATACCGGATGTGGCCTGAGTGTATCACTAGCTGACTGCATTCGGGCCTTTGGTGAGGCCTGGGCCCGTGTGCATTGGCTTCCCATTTCAACATTTTGCTGTAATATAAGTGTCGCAGATGGCACAGAGGTCATGTAGACTAATCAACATTCAGAGGTCCAATGCAGTTCTAAAACTGTAGAGAGCGTGAAGACTAAATAAACCTATGTCATATTTCACTGCAAGAGGAGGTCCCCTGTTAAAGGGGTACTCCACCCTTAGACATCTTATGCCCTATCCAAAGGATAGGGGATATGATGTCTGATTGCGGGGGTCCTGCCGCTGGGGACCCCAGCGATCTCTCCTGCAGCACCCTGTATCATCTACTGCACGGAGCAAACTTCGCTCCGCTCCTGATGATGGGCGATACAGGGGCCGAAGTATTGTTACATTATGGCCCGCCCCCTCGTGACATCACGCCCCGTCCACGAGGGGGCGGGGCCGTGAGGTAACGATACTTCGGCCCCTGTATCGCCCATCATTAGGAAAGGAGCAAAGTTTGCTCCATGCAGCAGATGACACAGGGTGCTGCAGGAGAGATCGCTGGGGTTCCCAGCAGCAGGTCCTCTGCAATCAGACATCTTATCCCCTATCCTTTGGATAGGGGATAAGATGCCTAGGGGCAGAGTACCCCTTTAAGAATTAATAGGACAAATAGCAAAGATCTATTTTCTGTTAATAAATCTAAATCCAACTTGGAGTTTAAGAAAATAAAAAGTTTTTGCCATTTACCTAATTTAATAGAAAATTGCCTAAGATTATTGAAGATTTTCTGTAATTAATACAATATTTTTGCATCTGTGTTCCTCTGGTAGTGCAAAAAAAAAAAAAATGGTGCTTCAATAGCAAAAAAACTTGACACATAGAATACAGACTATAAAATGTATTAGGAATACATCTTAGGAAATATTTCAGTTAGTAGATATTGTACATTTTGATGTGTACACCATTCTTTTCCATGTGTTTAAATTGTAATGCAAAAATTAAAAGCATAAAAATAAAACATAGTTTACTGGGCTAAGCCATTTGATTAAATGGGCACTGTCAGATACAAAAATCTTTGATATGTTGTAAAGCATGTATAACCAATAGGTTTTGCAATTGCTTTCATTAGAACATTTTCAGTATTTCAAACTGAAAAAGCCAGTCAAACAACTGCCCCCCTGCCTACTTGGACACATACTAGTCCTGCTGTGTCCATGCATCATCACCTATGTCATGGACACACTTCCTTGATTGACAGCTGTGAGTGCAGGGCTCACAGCTGGAGGAAATATCCTCCCACTGTCAGCTTGTGTCCCGCTACTGTCAGTGAGGACAAGCTGGGAGTTGTAGTTTTGCTAATGCTAGGGGAGATGTGAGCAGACAGCATACTGCGGGAGGGGGCGGAGACCTGCACAGTGAGACCACACCCTCTCCCTTTGAGAAGAATTCAGACAAGTGAGCTAAATTAAAAGTGTAATAAAAAAAGAAATAAAGGTGTTAGAAACATAAAAAATAGATGTACATGGTCAGGATTAGGCACTGAGTGATATATTAAAAAAATGTTTTTTGTTGGATCTGACAGGTACGCTTTAACTCCCAATAAAGTCAATAAAAGTTACAAAAATTGTGTAACTACCTCGCTTTGGCTGTAGCAGGCTAAGAAACCAAATTAACAAGATGGGAATGTTACGCCGAGCGCTCCGGGTCCCCGCTCCTCCCCGGAGCGCTCGCTACACTCTCGCTACTGCAGCGCCCCGGTCAGATCCACTGACCCGGTGCGCTGCGATACCGCCTCCAGCCGGGATGCAATTCGCGATGCGGGTGGCGCCCGCTCGCGATGCGCACCCCGGCTCCCGTACCTGACTCGCTCTCCGTCGGTCCTGTCCCGGCGCGCGCGGCCCCGCTCCCTAGGGCGCGCGCGCGCCGGGTCTCTGCGATTTAAAGGGCCACTGCGCCGCTGATTGGCGCAGTGGTTCTAATCAGTGTGTTCACCTGTGCACTCCCTATGTATACCTCACTTCCCCTGCACTCCCTCGCCGGATCTTGTTGCCATTGTGCCAGTGAAAGCGTTTCCTTGTGTGTTCCTAGCCTGTGTTCCAGACCTCCTGCCGTTGCCCCTGACTACAATCCTTGCTGCCTGCCCCGACCTTCTGCTACGTCCGACCTTGCTTCTGTCTACTCCCTTGTACCGCGCCTATCTTCAGCAGTCAGAGAGGTTGAGCCGTTGCTAGTGGATACGACCTGGTCACTACCGCCGCAGCAAGACCATCCCGCTTTGCGGCGGGCTCTGGTGAACACCAGTAGTGACTTAGAACCGGTCCACTAGCACGGTCCACGCCAATCCCTCTCTGGCACAGAGGATCCACCTCCTGCCAGCCGGCATCGTGACAGTAGATCCGGCCATGGATCCCGCTGAAGTTCCTCTGCCAGTTGTCGCCGACCTCACCACGGTGGTCACCCAGCAGTCACAACAGATAGCGCAACAAGGCCACCAGCTGTCTCAACTGACCGTGATGCTACAGCAGCTACTTCCACAGCTTCAGCAATCATCTCCTCCGCCAGCTCCTGCACCTCCTCCGCAGCGAGTGGCCGCTTCAGGCCTACGACTATCCTTGCCGGATAAATTTGATGTGGACTCTAAAATTTGCCGTGGCTTTCTTTCACAATGTTCCCTGCACTTGGAGATGATGTCGGACCAGTTTCCTACTGAAAGGTCTAAGGTGGCTTTCGTAGTCAGCCTTCTGTCTGGAAAAGCTCTGTCATGGGCCACACCGCTCTGGGACCGCAATGACCCCGTCACTGCCTCTGTACACTCCTTCTTCTCGGAAATTCGAAGTGTCTTTGAGGAACCTGCCCGAGCCTCTTCTGCTGAGACTGCCCTGCTGAACCTGGTCCAGGGTAATTCTTCCGTTGGCGAGTACGCCGTACAATTCCGTACTCTTGCTTCAGAATTATCCTGGAATAATGAGGCCCTCTGCGCGACCTGTAAAAAAGGCCTATCCAGCAACATTAAAGATGTTCTGGCCGCACGAGAAATCCCTGCTAACCTACATGAACTCATTCATCTAGCCACTCGCATTGACATGCGTTTTTCCGAAAGGCGTCAGGAGCTCCGCCAGGATATGGACTTTGTTCGCACGAGGCGTTTTTTCTCCTCGGCTCCTCTCTCCTCTGGTCCCCTGCAATCCGTTCCTGTGCCTCCCGCCGTGGAGGCTATGCAAGTTGACCGGTCTCGCCTGACACCTCAAGAGAGGACACGACGCCGCATGGAGAATATCTGCCTGTACTGTGCCGGTACCGAACACTTCCTGAAGGATTGTCCTATCCGTCCTCCCCGCCTGGAAAGACGTACGTTGACTCCGCACAAAGGTGAGACAGTCCTTGATGTCAACTCTGCTTCTCCACGTCTTACTGTGCCTGTGCGGATATCTGCCTCTACCTTCTCCTTCTCTACTATGGCCTTCTTGGATTCCGGATCTGCAGGAAATTTTATTTTGGCCTCTCTCATCAACAGGTTCAACATCCCGGTGACCAGTCTCGCCAGACCCCTCTACATCAATTGTGTTAACAATGAAAGATTGGACTGTACCATACGTTTCCGCACGGAGCCCCTCCTAATGTGCATCGGACCTCATCACGAAAAAATTGAGTTTTTGGTCCTCCCCAATTGCACTTCCGAAATTCTCCTTGGACTACCCTGGCTTCAACACCATTCCCCAACCCTGGATTGGTCCACAGGGGAGATCAAGAGCTGGGGTACCTCTTGTTTCAAGGACTGCCTTAAACCGGTTCCCAGTACTCCCTGCCGTGACCCTGTGGTTCCCCCTGTAACCGGTCTCCCTAAGGCCTATATGGACTTTGCTGATGTGTTTTGCAAAAAACAAGCTGAGACTCTTCCTCCTCACAGGCCTTATGACTGTCCTATTGACCTCCTCCCGGGCACTACTCCACCCCGGGGCAGAATTTATCCTCTGTCCGCCCCAGAGACTCTTGCTATGTCTGAGTACATCCCGGAAAATTTAAAAAAGGGCTTTATCCGCAAATCCTCCTCTCCTGCCGGAGCTGGATTTTTCTTTGTGTCCAAAAAAGATGGCTCCCTACGCCCTTGCATTGACTACCGCGGTCTTAATAAAATCACGGTAAAGAACCGCTACCCTCTACCTCTTATCTCTGAACTCTTTGATCGCCTCCAAGGTGCCCACATCTTTACCAAACTGGACTTAAGAGGTGCTTATAATCTCATCCGCATCAGGGAGGGGGATGAATGGAAAACGGCATTTAACACTAGAGATGGACACTTTGAGTATCTGGTCATGCCCTTTGGCCTGTGCAACGCCCCTGCCGTCTTCCAAGACTTTGTTAATGAAATTTTTCGTGATCTCTTATATTCCTGTGTTGTTGTGTATCTGGACGATATTCTGATTTTTTCTGCCAACCTAGAAGAACACCGCCAGCATGTCCGCATGGTTCTTCAGAGACTTCGTGATAATCAACTATATGCCAAAATGGAGAAATGTCTGTTTGAATGTCAATCTCTTCCTTTCCTAGGATACTTGGTCTCTGGCCAGGGACTACAAATGGATCCAGACAAACTCTCTGCCGTCTTAGATTGGCCACGCCCCTCCGGACTCCGTGCTATCCAACGTTTTTTGGGGTTCGCCAATTATTACAGACAATTTATTCCACATTTTTCCACCATTGTGGCTCCTATCGTGGCTTTAACCAAAAAGAATGCCAATCCTAAGTCATGGCCTCCTCAAGCGGAAGACGCCTTTAAACGGCTCAAGTCTGCCTTTTCTTCTGCTCCCGTGCTCTCCAGACCTGACCCATCTAAACCCTTCCTATTGGAGGTTGATGCCTCCTCAGTAGGAGCTGGAGCGGTTCTTCTACAAAAAAATTCTTTCGGGCATGCTGTTACCTGTGGTTTTTTTTCCAGGACCTTCTCTCCGGCGGAGAGGAACTACTCCATCGGGGATCGAGAGCTACTGGCCATTAAATTAGCACTTGAGGAATGGAGGCATCTGCTGGAGGGATCAAAATTTCCAATTATCATTTACACCGATCACAAGAATCTCTCCTATCTCCAGTCTGCCCAACGGCTGAATCCTCGCCAGGCCAGGTGGTCTCTGTTCTTTGCCCGGTTTAATTTTGAAATTCACTTTCGCCCTGCCGATAAGAACATTAGGGCCGATGCTCTCTCTCGTTCCTCGGATGCCTCGGAAGTAGAGCTCTCTCCGCAACACATCATTCCTCCTGACTGCCTGATCTCCACGTCTCCAGCCTCCATCAGGCAAACTCCTCCAGGGAAGACCTTCGTCTCTCCACGCCAACGCCTCGGAATCCTCAAATGGGGTCACTCCTCCCATCTCGCAGGCCATGCGGGCATCAAGAAATCCGTGCAACTCATCTCTCGTTTCTATTGGTGGCCGACTCTGGAGACGGATGTTGTTGATTTTGTGCGGGCCTGCACTGTCTGTGCCCGGGATAAGACTCCTCGCCAGAAGCCCGCTGGTCTTCTTCATCCTCTGCCTGTTCCCGAACAGCCTTGGTCTCTAATTGGTATGGACTTTATTACAGACTTACCCCCATCCCGTGGCAACACTGTTGTTTGGGTGGTCGTTGATCGATTTTCCAAGATGGCACATTTTATTCCTCTTCCGGGTCTTTCTTCAGCGCCTCAGTTGGCAAAACAATTTTTTGTACACATTTTTCGTCTTCACGGGTTGCCCACGCAGATCGTCTCGGATAGAGGCGTCCAATTCGTGTCAAAATTCTGGAGGGCTCTCTGTAAACAACTCAAGATTAAATTAAACTTTTCTTCTGCTTATCATCCTCAATCCAATGGGCAAGTAGAAAGAATTAATCAGGTCCTGGGTGATTATTTACGGCATTTTGTTTCCTCCCGCCAGGATGACTGGGCAGATCTTCTACCATGGGCCGAATTCTCGTATAACTTCAGAGTCTCTGAATCTTCTTCCAAATCCCCATTTTTCGTGGTGTACGGCCGTCACCCTCTTCCCCCCCTCCCTACTCCCTTGCCCTCTGGTTTGCCCGCTGTGGATGAAATAACTCGTGATCTTTCCACCATATGGAAAGAGACCCAAAATTCTCTCTTACAGGCTTCATCACGCATGAAGAAGTTTGCTGATAAGAAAAGAAGAGCTCCCCCCATTTTTTCTCCCGGAGACAAGGTATGGCTCTCCGCTAAATATGTCCGCTTCCGTGTTCCCAGCTACAAATTGGGACCACGCTATCTTGGTCCTTTCAAAATTTTGTGCCAGATTAATCCTGTCTCTTACAAACTTCTTCTTCCTCCTTCTCTTCGTATTCCTAATGCCTTTCACGTTTCTCTTCTTAAACCACTCATCATCAACCGTTTCTCTCCCAAACTTGTTTCTCCCACTCCTGTTTCCGGCTCTTCGGACATCTTCTCAGTAAAGGAGATACTGGCCTCCAAGAAGGTCAGAGGGAAAACTTTTTTTTTGGTCGATTGGGAAGGCTGTGGTCCTGAAGAGAGATCCTGGGAACCTGAGGACAATATCCTAGACAAAAGTCTGGTCCTCAGGTTCTCAGGCTCCAAGAAGAGGGGGAGACCCAAGGGGGGGGGTACTGTTACGCCGAGCGCTCCGGGTCCCCGCTCCTCCCCGGAGCGCTCGCTACACTCTCGCTACTGCAGCGCCCCGGTCAGATCCACTGACCTGGTGCGCTGCGATACCGCCTCCAGCCGGGATGCGATTCGCGATGCGGGTGGCGCCCGCTCGCGATGCGCACCCCGGCTCCCGTACCTGACTCGCTCTCCGTCGGTCCTGTCCCGGCGCGCGCGGCCCCGCTCCCTAGGGCGCGCGCGCGCCGGGTCTCTGCGATTTAAAGGGCCACTGCGCCGCTGATTGGCGCAGTGGTTCTAATCAGTGTGTTCACCTGTGCACTCCCTATGTATACCTCACTTCCCCTGCACTCCCTCGCCGGATCTTGTTGCCATTGTGCCAGTGAAAGCGTTTCCTTGTGTGTTCCTAGCCTGTGTTCCAGACCTCCTGCCGTTGCCCCTGACTACGATCCTTGCTGCCTGCCCCGACCTTCTGCTACGTCCGACCTTGCTTCTGTCTACTCCCTTGTACCGCGCCTATCTTCAGCAGTCAGAGAGGTTGAGCCGTTGCTAGTGGATACGACCTGGTCACTACCGCCGCAGCAAGACCATCCCGCTTTGCGGCGGGCTCTGGTGAACACCAGTAGTGACTTAGAACCGGTCCACTAGCACGGTCCACGCCAATCCCTCTCTGGCACAGAGGATCCACCTCCTGCCAGCCGGCATCGTGACAGGGAATACCCCTTTAAGAGTAAAAATTTCCAGATAGTAATATATATCTCAAAGAATGTGTTTTCACAAAGAAGGAAAGAAGGCTAGGCTCTATACATATTCTGGTGACTGCCAATGACTGGTTTGCCAAAGTTAAAGTCACTCAGCACCCACCTTGTGGTGTTCCGAAGTAGTCCCCTTTATATGTGGAGAGATATTGGGACCTTACTGCTCTTTGCACCTCTTCAATTGTTGGAGGTTTAATCCATGGAGAACAGCTATCTTGAGAAATTTTCTTCTCTTCATGAGGTAACTTCCAGGATGAAAAAGTCTGAGGATAAAAAAAAATACTTGTTTCTCAATGAGATGAATGTACTACTTCATATTCCCTGAGGAGGCGCTGCAGAGATATTAAACACCTACAGGCAAGTTAACCAACAGATAATGCTAACGGTCACAGAAGCCGGACCTCCTTGGATCAGCTTAAATGGACACTGTTGCCTTGACGACAACGCGCAGAGACGTCCGTGCGCAGCAGACGTCCGTGACGTCCCTGCGCGGTGGCATCAAGGCAGCGTCACTAGTCTGGGGCCGGCCCGGAGCGGAGAAGAGGGCCTCCCGGTGAAGATAGACAGCCTGGAACGACTAACCCTCCCCACCGGACGGTCCCTGCAGCATAGATGGCCAAAGATGGACGGCCCTGACCAGCTCACCCTTCCTTCCCACTGAGGGGAGGTGAGTAGAAAACAAAAGGGGGGTCTGGATGATGACGAAAGCCGCAGTGGTCTTCAACCTGTGGACCTCCAGATGTTTCAAAACTACAAATCCCAGCATGCCGGGACAGCCGATGGCTGTCCGGGCATGCTGGGAGTTGTAGTTTTGGTGATGATGAAGGGGGGGGGGATGATGACGGGGTGATGATGGTGATAATGACGGAGGTGATAATGATGCGGGTCTGGATGATGACAGGGGGGATGATGACGGGGTCTGGGTGATGACATGGGGGGGGGGGGGGGTGATGTATTTCCCCCCCTAAGCTTATAGTCGAGTCAATAACTTTTCCTGGGTTTCTGGGGTGAGATTAGGGACCTCGGCTTATATTCGGGACGGCTTATACGTATATGTTGTACATCTTGGCAAAACATTAACCTTTCTAATATACTTCATAAAAAAGTTATCTCCTTTTATTAAAAGTCATGGCTGAAAAAAAAGACCACTAGGGGTCCCCAAACCATCCAGAACATAATCCTGTCCGGCTGCAGCATCATCTTTGTCCCAGCTGATGCACAGGCTGGGACAAAGTTTAGTAAGTGAGGGTGGGACTGGCATCAGACTGCAGCATGAAAGCAGAGAGGAAAGGGTTATAGATCAGCTTGCAGTGATTGGATTAAGAGACCCAACACAGCAGACTCAGGCAGGAAGTGAATGGTGAGTGAGGACGGGCTAATTGCTTCCCTAAGACACACCCCTTCCTGAGCAGTGGATGCCAAAATAAATGAGCAACAAAATGGTGGGATTTGTAAGCCAAATGCAGAAGCTAGAAAGTTTCATGCACCAAATTATGGTCCTGCATACTACCCAGATAATATGCCCCCCAGCATCAAAGAATATCAAATAACACCAGTAGACCAACCAGTGAGGGGAAGGTTCTCTTGAAACGTAACCTTTAATTCATCACTTAGAAGGTATAAAAATTGTGTTTGTCATGTCGCATAATAGATCAAATTAGGTCATGACAAATATACACGGCTCTGGTTATAGCCATAAGAAAGAAGCACAAAGGTATATACTGTTAAAAGGTACTACCAAATGTGTTACTATAACAAATATTCAGTTATACTCAAGCACTGGCCCCAACAATCTTTAACATGTGTGCATAATCAAGAACACACATGTAATAGCATATCCCCAACGTGTTTCTATCACTAATTATTGTGACGTCATCAGGGGAGTTACAAAGATAGGGGATTAGATATCATGGTAATCAAGGCTTCACAACCTAATAGGTCCTGTATACATAGCAGTGGAGCCAAAATATAGCACACCATGCAGAGTATTGTTATAAAATTATAGCCACAACAAATATGCAGGATTGCGCTCCCATCCAGAGTGGGTTAGGGTACTTTACCCCCTCCGCAGGATGCATATGCGCTGATCCATGAAAGAGAATGCCGTCCGTGCACGCACAGAAGCTAGAAACATAAAGACATGCAAAGAATCTGCATGATCTAGTAAGTAACATATAAAAGCATTATTTTTTTCAGTGATTGGTCTGACAGGTATGCTTTAAAGGGGTATTACCGTGGAAAACTTTTTTTTTTTTTTTTTTAAAGAGAAATCAAAAAAAGAAATGAATTTCCTGTGATGTCCTGACCACAGTGCTCTCTGCTGACCTCTGCTGTCCATTTTAGGAACTGGAGAAAATCCCCATAGCAAACATATGCTTCTCTGGACAGTTCCTAAAATGGACAGCAGAGGTCAGCAGAGAGCATTGTGGTCAGGACATCACAGGAAATGCATTTCTTTTTGGATTTCTCTTTAGTATACAGCCCCTAAAAAGTACTGGAAGAATTAAGATTTTTTTAATAGAAGTGATTTACAAATCTGTTTAACTTTCTGGCACCAGTTGATTAAAAAAAGTTTTCCACGGTAGTACCCCTTTAAGGTCAGGGGGCACTTCTAACAAGAAGGGAGTGAAAGTGCACAACCCTGCTAAGTGGAGTACACCACTCATGGCTTAGTTATTATACAAAGGTCAAAGGAGGGATCTATGCAGGTTAATGTTGGCCAACAGCATAGGTGACAAGGGTGTCACCTTTTGAGACTACAGGATCTGTGTCAGTGGGACCTGATATTTGTCAAATTATAGGACAGAATAATTTTGAAGTGTTACAGTAATTTTTAGCACCTTGTGACATGTTGCCCAGACATGTCAAAAGTTGTTACAAATGACAGTAACGCTTTGAGGGGGTGCTCCGCCCCTAGTTATTTTATCCCCTATCCAAAGGATAGGGGGATAAGATGTCTGATCGCGGGGGTCCCGTCACTGGGAACCCCCATGATCTTGGCTGCGGCAGCCCAGACATTCGATGCACGGAGCGAACTTCGCTCTGTGCCGGATGACTGGCGATGCGGGGAGGAGGCTAGCGATGTCACGCCCCCTCCCATGGACTTTCAATGAGGGTGTGTGGCCGTGAAGTCACGAGCCTCCAGTGCTGCACCCGACGCTCTAAACCAGTGGTCTCCAACCTGCGGACCTACAGATATTGCAAAACTACAACTCCCAGCATGCCCGGACAGCCAGTGGCGGGGTGTGGCCGTGACGTCACGAGCCTCCGGTGCTGCACCCGATGCTCTAAACCAGTGGTCTCCAACCTGTGGACCTCCAGATATTGCAAAATTACAACTCCCAGCATGCCCGGACAGCCAGTGGCGGGGTGTGGTCGTGACGTCACGAGCCTCCAGTGCTGCACCCAATGCTCTAAACCAGTGGTTTCCAACTTGCGGACCTCCATATGTTGCAAAACTACAACTCCCAGGATGCTGGGAGTTGTAGTTTTGCAACATCCGGAGGTCCGCAGGTTGAAGACCACTGCTCTAAACGAATGCCGGGTGCAGTAGGGAGATCATGGGGGTCCCCAGCGGCGGGACCCCCATGATCAGACATCTTATCCTTTAGATAGGGGATAAGATGTCTAAAGGCGGAGTACCCCTTTAACTTTTTATTATTAAGCCGTGTCGATTATCAAATGCCAGATTGAAGGAATTGCATTGTGAATAGAATATATACAGTACCTTATCAGGATGGGGTCTGTGATTTCTGGCTCCTGACGCTGTCGCAGCTCTGATAGGCTCTGGCTTGGAATAAGGTTTCCAGCAATACTCATCACTGTACATGCTTATCCCAACAGGGTCACATAGAAAGTAAGGGTTTCTGTAGCTTTTAGAGGTCTTAGGTCTGGAAACAAAACACAGGGTAGAATATTATATGCATGCTACTAACATTTCCGCTAACATTCCAATAGACAAGGGATGTAGCAGAGTGCAGTGTGTGGATGGATGTGTCATCTATACCTGTAAAGTGACCCTACTGATGACATCTCTATTAAATGATTCAATGACAAAGTAGATTACAATCTGTACTCAACATGACGGTTGTGCTATCCCATTATAGTCTAATTCAGTGTTTCCCAACCAGGGTGCCCCCAGCTGTTGCAAAACTACAGCTCCCAGCATGCCTGGACAGCCGTAGGTGACACCCTGGTTGGGAAACATTGGTCAAAAATAATAGAGATTTCTCTAACCCCTTCCAGCTGCAGTGATTTTCGTTTTATCTTGTCCTTTTTTTGGACTCCTTGCCCACTAAGAGGAATAACATTTTAATTTTGTTATTTTATTTTTTATACAGGATGATATGAGGACTTATTTTTGTGGAACAAATTGTACTTTTTAATAGCACCATTTATTTTACCATATAATGTATAAAAAAAAATCACCAATTTTTTTTAAATCAACTGGTGCCAGAAAGTTAAACAGATTTGTAAATTACTTCTATTTAAATATCTTTACCCTTCCAGTACTTTTTAGCAGCTGTATGCTACAGAGGAAAATCTTTATTTATTTTTTTATTTTTTTTTGTCTTGTCCACAGTGCTCTCTGCTGACACCTGATGCCCGTAACAGGAACTGTCCAGAGCAGGAGAAAATCCCCATAGCAAACCTATGCTGCTCTGGACAGTTCCTGACAAGGACAGAGGTGTCAGCAGAGAGCAATGTGGACGAAACAAAAAAGAAATTCAAAAAGAAAAAAGAATTTCCTCTGTAGCATACAGCTGCTAAAAAGTACTGGAAGGGTAAAGATTTTTTAATAGAAGTAATTTACAAATCTGTTTAACTTTCTGGCACCAGTTGATTTAAAAAAAAAAAAAAAATGTCCACTGGAGTACCCATTTAATTTAACATTTACAGAGCTATGCGGGGGCTTGTTTTTTTTTTGCGCAGTGATCATTTTTTATGCCTTATTCACCATGCAGGATAAATAACGTTATCTATTCCAGTACAGTATGTCGATTTTTTTTTTGTAGTTTAGAAAGACCAAAAGGTGGGAAATTAGAATTTTTTTAATACTTTAAAAAATAATAATTTCTAGTCTCCCTAGGTGACTTGTACAAGCAATTGTTTGACTCCAATGAGTGCCTTACTAGTTAGATCTACCTGGCCATGAAATATAGCAACCTATGGCTCTCCAGCCGTAGCAAACTACAACTCCTATCATGTCCTGACAGTCCTCGGCTGGCTAGTTGGGGAGCCACGGGTTGTAGTACAGTGATGCAGAGAAAGATGGCTGTGAAAAAATTAGGGCAGCCAACTGGGGCGTAACTATAGGGGGTGCAGAGGTAGCAGTCGCACCAGGGCCCTGGTGTTTAAGGGGGCCCCAAGGCACATCTGCTCCTTAAGAGAGCAGTATTATGAATGACACATGTGGCCCTGTTGCAGATTTTGTTTCGGGGCCAATAAGCTACAAGTTACACCTCTGACAGCTAAGATCATGATTTAAAGGGGTACTCCGACCCTAGACATCTTATCCCCTATCCAAAGTATAGGGGATAAGATGTCTGATTGTGGTAACCCCGCAATCTCGGCTGCAGCACCCCAGACATCCGTTGCAGAGCCGGATGACTTGTGATGCGGGGCTTGTGATGTTACGGTCACGCCCCGCTCGTGACATCACGGCCACGCCCCCTCAATGCAAGCCCCCTCATAGACTTGCATTGAGGGGGAGTGGCCGTGACATCACAAGCAGGGCGTGACCGTGATGTCAGGAGCCTCCGACGCTGCACCCGATGCTCTAAATGAATGCCGGGGACAGCAAGGAGATTGCGGGAGTGGCAGGACCCCCACAATCAGGCATCTTATCCCCTATCCTTAGGATAGGGGATAAGATGTCTAGGGGCGGAGTACCCCTTTATGAATTCTACTGATGCAAAGTAGGCCAAAGACGGAGGGCTAAAGGAAACTACTAGTATAAGGACTTACCGTATGGCTACTGGCGGAGGACATACCTTATGAGGGTAGTCTCTATTCATTGTTGTTTCATAAGGATCCCATATGTTTCCTCCTTCAAAAAAGGTAAAACAATTCACCAACATTAACCAACAGTGTGGATGTTGCAATTGACCTCAATATGATAGATTTTCTGAGAGTAAATGACCCAATAAAGACCGACTGAGAAGCGCAACCAAAATATATCGGTGATGGGTTGTTGTCCAAAAGGTTTAAAAAGAGATTATATTATAATGAGTCTGCGGCCTGCCATACATCAGATTAGACTGGCCTTTAGGATTTATGACCGCACGATTTACATATTTTGGATTTGCCACCATATTTGACAGCAATTTGACTGCGACATAGTCGACTGCTACCAAATGCCGACTATACTCAACAAGAGCTGCCGAGCAAGACTCACATGCTATAGTGACCTTCATAAATATGTCTTTTAGCTGTTTGCTCAACAATGACAGCTTTCAGGCCCTAATTCACACAGCAATGGTTCCTACAGTTTTATTTATTCATAATTTTTTTTTATAAATATTTTTATATATTTTAGAACATATATACAGTGACCCCCCGACTTATGATGGCCCCGACATATGATCATTTCAACATATGATGGCCTCTCAGAGCCCATCGTATGTTGAAGGCAGCATCGACATATGATGCTGCTGTGTGTCGGGGCCATCGTACAAACAGCTATCTGACAGCGCTGACAACTTCAGCAACTGACATATAGTTGTATAATGTGCCCCGTGTGCCCCGTTCTGCCTCCTGTTACTCACATGCTGTCCTGCTAACTCACGCAGGCTTCCACTGTGAGCTCCATGTAAGCCCCGCCCCCCCAGTGCAGCCATAACCAATAGCCTGCAGCATCTTGCTGCAGGAATCCAATGAGCTGCTGGCTGCCCTCCCCTTCCTTTCCTATAGAGCTGTAGTCGGCAGGATGGTAATGGAGGACATTCTGTCCCCCCTGAAGGTATTTACAGTTGCAGCTTTTTTTGTCCTCAATGACTGGCTCCACTGTGGTCTCTATGCCCACTGGATTTGAAAGGCTGTGCCGTGGCGGGCCTCAGGCGAAGGGCCTTCTCTCTGACATTTATTCTTTGCTTCTCCAGCCCCCTGAGGGCGACCCACCGTCCCATTGGGATGCTGTTCTCAATACTACCATCACCCTACCTCAGTGGTGGGTTATCTGGGAAAGAGCCTCTAAGGCATCAATTTGCACCGCCTATAAGGAAACCCAGTATAAACTGATTATGGGCTGGTATCATACTCCGGAACTGTTGAATAGACTGAACCCTGACATTCCTCCCCAATGCTGGCGTTGTGGGGTGGGCCTGGGTTCTGTGTTCCATATTTTTTGGTCCTGTCCTTTCCTAGCTGATTACTGGAACACAGTACAGAGACTGATATTTGAGGCTCTGGGTGTGTCGGTCCCTTTAGACCCCCTTATTTACCTCCTCCATCTCTCTTATCCCACTCTGTCTAAACAACCCTATAAGCTCTTCATGCATATTGCCTTAGCTGCTAAAACCCTTATTGCCAAATGTTGGAAGAGGACCCTCCCCCCCTCTGAGTCTGACCTGTTAGCCCGTATACGTGAGATCCAGAGATGAGCGAACTTACAGTAAATTTGATTCGTCACGAACTTCTCGGCTCGGCAGTTGATGACTTTTCCTGCATAAATTAGTTCAGCTTTCAGGTGCTCCCGTGGGCTGGAAAAGGTGGATACAGTCCTAGGAGACTCTTTCCTAGGAATGTATCCACCTTTTCCAGCCCACCGGAGCACCTGAAAGCTGAACTAATTTATGCAGGATAAGTCATCCACTGCCAAGCCGAGAAGTTCGTGACGAATCGAATTTACTGTAAGTTCGCTCATCTCTAGTGAGATCCCTTCTTTGGAATCACTCACGGGCCACTTTAAAAAATTCTGTCCCTCTATTCCTCTCCGTCTGGGAACCTTGGGATCGTTTCTCTGACAGACCACCGCCTTGATTTCTCAATCCCACCTTCTCTTTCTTTACCCTTTTCCTTCTTTCTCCCTCCTCCTCCCTTTGCATCTTGTGGTAGTTGTATGTTTGTCTTCGTGTCCCCCTGTGTGTGTTTTCACGTCCCCTCCCTGTGTTTGTGGCGCTTAGGCTAGGTTTCCACTTGGTTTTTTTCTGGCAGTTTTTGGATAGCTGCCACTGCAGTTTTTGAGCCAAAGCCATTCAAAAGGAATAGGACATATAAAGGAAGGACTTACACTTCTCCTCCCTTATGGATCCACTTCTGACTTTGGCTCAAAAACTGCAGTGGTAGTTTTCCAAAAACTGCCAGAAAAAAAGTCACGCCCCCTCCCATAGACTTGCATTGAGGGGGCGGGGTGTGATGTCATAATGGGGCGGGGCTATGATGTCACGAGCTCCCGGCGCCAGCATTCGAACAGTTTGTTCCAAATGCTGAGCAGCGGAGTACCCCTTTAAGCCACATTTAGCTCTGTCTCATTGGGGGAGATTTATCAAAACCTGTCCAAAGGAAAAGTTGCCCATAGCAACCAATCAGATTGCATCTTTCATTTTTAACAAGGCCTCTGAAAAATGAAAGAAGCGATGTGATTGGTTGCTATGGGCAACTGGGCAACTTTTCCTCTGGACAGGTTTTGATAAATCTCCCCCATAGTGCAGCATGTTTCTACAGGTTACCCGTAATATCTATTAAATATTGACTACAATGGTGAAGACATGACTAATATGTTACTCATTACTATAATATATTACATACAATAAATGCCATGCAAGTGATCTCCAGCATATAGTACAGTGGTCTTCAACCTGCGGACCTCCAGATGTTGCAAAACTACAACTCCCAGCATGCTGGGAGTTGTAGTTTTGCAACATCTGGGGGTCCGCATGGTGGAGGACCACTGATATAGTACATGGATATAAGGAAACTGCAGCTAGAAAACACAAGGGACAGGGGCGAAAAGAAGAGAGAACTTTTCTATCTTGTCAATATGGGTGTATGGAGGACGCCTTCGAAAGGCTTATAATACAGCGAATTGTAAAATTCACCATGCTTCTGTAGTAATCTGCCTTAGGGTGGGTTCACACTACGTTTTCTCCCATACGGGAGGGCATACGGCAGGGGGGAGCTAAAACCTCGCGCTCCCGTATGCCTTCATATGCGCTCCCGTATGTCATTCATTTCAATGAGCCGGCCGGAGTGAAACGTTCGGTCCGGTCGGCTCATTTTTGCGCCGTATGCGCTTTTACAACCGGACCTAAAACTGTGGTCAACCACGGTTTGAGGTCCGGTCGTAAAAGCGCATATGGCGCAAAAATGAGCCGACCGGACCGAACGTTTCACTCCGGCTGGCTCATTGAAATGAATGACATACGGGAGCGCATACGAAGGCATACGGGAGCGCGAGGTTTTAGCTCCCCCCTGCCGTATGCGCTCCCGTATGGGAGAAAACGTAGTGTGAACCCAGCCTTACCTTGACCTCCATCTTCATTACATTATGTATAAAATGTTACATGCACTTTTTTCGATCATAACAGGCAGTAAAAAATGTAAGAAAAAAAAACCTCTTTTTTTTTTTAAATTTACGATCAAAAAGGCACATGTAAAGTACATAAATTTTACACAGTATGAACCTAGTTTAATAGGGGTATTCCAGGGAAAACCTTTTTTTTATAGATCAACTGGCTCCAGAAAGTTAAACAGATTTGTAAATTACTTCTATTAAAAAATCTTAATCCTTTCAGTACTTATGAGCTTCTGAAGTTAAGGTTGTTCTTTTCTGTCTAAGTGCTCTCTAATGACACGTGTCTCGGGAAACGCCCAGTTAAGAAGATATTTGCTATGGGGATCTGCTTCTAAACTGGGCGTTTCCCGAGACATGTGTCATCAGAGAGCACTTAGACAAAAAAGAACAACCTTAACTTCAGAAGCTCATAAGTACTGAAAGGATTAAGATTTTTTAATAGAAGTAATTTACAAATCTAAAAACAGAAGGGGGACACATTTTGATCAAAAAGTGCGCTAAGAGCCTCCATTTTTTGACCTAGAGTGCTGTTGCAACTTTCTTGTTTGTACATAATTTACAAATCTGTTTAACTTTCTGAAGCCAGTTGATTATATAAAAACATTTTTTTTTTCCTGGATAACCCCTTTAAGGCCCCTGGTGTAAGGCCAGGTTCGCACAGTGGAATTTTCAAGCAGAATCTGTTGGAAAAATTTAGCTTGGAAATTCCGTTGCAGTCCCACTGTTGTCAATGGGATTCTGCTGCACTGTGTACACGGTGGAATTTCCGGAAATGCATTGCCATCTATGGAGACGCCGCATTTCAGAGCGGCTTTAGCACCAGTGGAACATGCAAATTTGCAGAATGTCCGCATGATATTATCAAGCTATAGCTGGTATTGCTTGGTATACACTGCTTTAAACTGGAGGCATTTCAGAACCAGCCATAGGTTCCTTCTTCAGCAGCAGTAGGAACCTATGGCTGGTTCTGAAACGCGTCCAGTTTAAAGCACTGTATACCAGTACAGCAATACCCTGGTTGGACTTGATTGACGTATGTCTCTTTTCAACCATACTAACTATGTAATACCACCTAGAGCTTGATATTATTCCGCTACTACGTCTATCTACCCATACTGAGCTGCTGTCAGTCATCCTTAAAGGTTACTCCGCTGCTCAGCGTTTGGAACATACTGTTTAGAACGCTGGAGCCGGCGCTTCGTGACGTCATAGCCTCGCCCTCTCATGATGTCATGCCCCGCCCCCTCAATGCAAGTCTATGGGAGGGGGCGTGATGGCTGTCACGCCCCCTCCCATAGACTTGCATTGAGGGGCAGGGCGTGACGTCATGAGGGGGCTGGGCTATGATGTCACAAGCTCCTGGCTCCAGCGTTCTGAGCAGTATGTTCCAAACGCTGAGCAGTGGAGTAGCCCTTTAAATATCCTCTGTCATCAGAGGGATCCGAGCGCGTGCTCAGCGCCCACGAGGACGCTAGCCTAGTGCTGCTAGCGAAGACTCTATGCTACTTCCAGCTGACAAGTACATGAAGAGCGTGAGCACACAGGGAGCGCTAATCCTGCCGGCCGCGCCGCAAGCAACTGCATACATACAGCAAGAGTATCGGCTCACAGCAACCCGGAGCCCCCACGAGGTGAGAGGTGCCCCGCACAAGATCTATTGATCCTCCGGAGGGTGAGCTGAATAGACTCTACATATCGCTGTATCTATTATTAGTACTACCCAGAGAAATCGGGCAGCAATCGCCCTGGATATCACCCTGTCTTTTTGGATATATATTTATGCCGGATTGTGAGAGGATGAGATTTATATAGACACTCATCGGACCATATTTCTAAGCTTGGAGTTGTTATAGACATTTATCTGTATATAAAATAATCTTCTGCATATATCATTATGCATCCAAATGTGGAACTACATTATTAGCAGATACTCCAGTTTTATTCCTACAGGACCAGCTCAGTTGTAATAACAATAGACTAACATATCTATACCCACTATACAGTGGATATTCTGGTGGTATTTTATTTATTTAATACATTTTATCTGGCGCCAACACAGTGCAATATTGATTTTATTTGTGGCTAATACTTTTTAAAGAGGTGGTTTCACAAGGGCCCTGTGAATCACCTATTTATGCATGTTATTTAATGTGTTAATTACATGAATAAATCATTATTCCAGTATCTATAGACTTTTGAGCTCCAACATATTGGCTGACATTTATCATTGTCTTTAGAAAAGTCTAGAAAAGGTGCAAAAAAGGCAAAAAGCCACTGAAAAGTCTCGAAAACTACACCAGCCCAGACTTAGCTTAGCTTTTTGGTGTATGTAAAGAGAGAAATCTGAGAAAATGTGACCTGCACAAAAATTATCAAATGCTCTGCGACCATTTAATAAATTTGGCGCTCCTACACATTACCAGCACACAAAAAAAAGGTGTAGAAAAATGCTTCACTTACACCTACAATGATAAATGCTTCACTTACACCTACAATGATAAATGCTTCACTTACACCTACAATGATAAATGCTTCACTTACACTACAATGATAAATACTGGCCATTATCTTCTATTTCCTTTGCATTTTACACCTTGGGTATAGGTGTTCGGTTGGATTGCTCAGTCTAGTCAGTGACATTTAGTGTCAATTGAGCCGTATCCACATTCTATATATTTGCATTAGACAGTTGTGTGTTTTGTGAACTTTTCCCTTAAAAGTGGCCGATCCCTCTATATACAGAACCAGACGTATTAATCCTGGGGCTTACAGTGCTACTGAACTAGAAAGATAACATGTTCATACAGGTCTGTCAAAAGGACAGTCCGCTGACTCAGCCTTCCCAAACACAGAACAATGTCACCTGTACACCTCCTAATCCATCTCCTCCCCCACCATCTGTCACACTTCACATCTTACCTAGAGAAGCCATTGCGGTCTTGGGTCTCTGAAAAGTTCTGTTGATGGCTCCAGAAAGCTTTTCCTTGCCGCTGAACTTGGAGGATATTCGTAGACAGGCGGCCAGTTGGTCACATTTTTCTTTCTCCGGCAAAGATTTACTTCTATCTTTCAGATAGTTCAGCTGCTCGGTGAACTGTGGCTTCAGAATGTCTCCATCCAGCTATGAAATGATCAAGAAGGCATTAAAAGTCATTGAGCACGGCTCCATCCAGTGCATAACCTTACATTTTTAAAGGTGTATTCCCAGAAATAAATATTATATTGTTGGGGGATGGTGTACAAAAGAAAAACAAAATGATACTTACATCCCCTGGTACCCTGCAGTTCCAGCTGTTGTTCCCATTCGGCTGCTGCTGGTCCCCCCAATGCTCGTCTCTTTTCCTTGCTTTCAACAAGAGAGAATGGAGCAGGACCTGCCTGCTCAGCCAATCACTGACCACAACAGTGTCCCATCTTGGCTAGTAATTGGCAGTGAGCAAAACAAACATCAGGGGACTGGAAAAAGCCACAGGAGGGCCTCAGAGGAGCCACAGTGGGAGCTGCTGAGGACTAGGGGTAGGTAAGTATATATTTTTTTTAACCTGTCCCAGCTATATCCTAGTTATTTCTGAACACCAGAATACCCCTCTAACACAACAGACACCTACAAGCCAAAGTGGCTCAGGAATATTTTGAGGAACAAGACAAAGAGTTCAATGGTAATGACTTGGTTTCCAAATTCCAGATCAAGTATCTGCAGGATGTGATGGAAAAGAAAGTTTGATCCATGGATGCAACACCTCACAACATACAGGACTTAAAGGAAAACTTTCAGCAAGTTCACCCACACAAAACCCAATACACTGGGTTATAGTGTGGGTGAACAGGAGTCCATACAGGGGTCACTTACATTTTTTTGTTGGGTTTCTGCCAAGTTTTAGTCCTGTAAAGTCCCATAATTCACCCCCTCTATTTGCGCTCTGCAGGCGTGTCCCTCGCCACCAGTCATACTTTGGGTCCCGGAAGAAGGTGCCTAAGCCCGGCCCTCTTATTCACATATGCATTTTCTTCAACTCCACGTCCTAGTGATGTGGAGTACCTCGCCCCCTGAGCGCTGCACTCTGTATGCAGAGCGCATGCGCTGAAGATTTTACACAGCTGTCACGTCCTGATGACATGAGAGCTGTGCGTCCCCGGAAAGCGCTCTGTGCTGGGTAACTGGACATGCGCTGGGCCCTTGCTACAGAAGTCAGGAGTAGCGAGGGCCTGATGATGTAAAGATTTCTACGATCTGTAGAAAACTAAGAGCGCATGCGCAGCACTCTGCTTATGGCATAGGGCAGTGTCAGGAGCGCAGTGCTAGCATAGCCCTGCGCATTTGTCAACTTGCCGCGCAGGGCTAGCGTTAGGAGCGTAGTTTTAGCGTAACAAGCAGAAGTCCGTAGAAAAATGCAGGTGCATGCGCAGTTTACTACGGACTCTGTGTGTGTAGTTAGAGTAGGTAGCATAAAGTAGCAGGCAGGGAGAGAGGGAGATGAGCGTAGTAGTTAGCTTAGATTGTAGCGTAGCTTAGGTTTTAAAGTGAAAGGACGTAGGTTAGTTTTTAAAGTAAAGACACTACAATTCCCAGCATGCCCAGGCAGCCTAAGGATGTCCAGGCATGCTGGAAGTTGTAGTTTTGCAGGTTTTACAGTGAAGGGACTACAACTCTCAGCATGCCCAGACAGTTAAATGCTGTCCAAGCAGGATGGGAGTTGTAGTTTTACACATGTATAGAGTAGTTAGAGTAGTGTTAGTGCAGTTTTACACCAGTGTAACGTAGTTTTAGGTTTAGCGTAGTTACCGTAGCGTAGTTTTACACAGGTGTAGTGTAGTTAGCGTAGTGTTAGCATAGTCTTATACAGGTGTAGTGTAGTTAGCGTAATGTTAGCGCAGTTTTACACAGGTGTAGTGTAGTTAGCATAGCGTAGTGTTAGCGCAGTTTTACACAAGTGTAGTTAGTTAGCGTAGTGTTAGCGCAGCTTTACACAGGTGTAGCGTAGGGTTAGTGTAGTTTTACACAGGTGTAGTGTAGTTAGCGTAGCATAGTGTTAGCGTAGTTTTACACAGGTGTAGTGTAGTTAGCATAGCATAGTGTTAGCGTAGTTTTAAACCAGTGTAGTGTAATTAGTGTAGCGTAGGGTTAGCGTAGTTTTACACAGTTGTAGCGTGGTGTAGTTTTACAGTTATAGAGTAGTTAGCGTAGCTTAGTGTTAGCACAGTTTTACACCAGTGTATTAAAAATGTACCAACCCATTTTTTTGTGTTAATCTTCTCTTCTTGTTTCAGATAAGCTAAACTTTTTTTTTTTTTTTTTATGAACTGGTGCCAGAAAGTTAAACAGATTTGTAAATTACTTCTATTAAAAAATCTTTACCTTTCCTGTACTTTTTTGCAGCTGTATGCTACAGAGGAAATTCTATTCTTTTTGAATTTCTTTTTCGTCTTGTCCACAGTGCTCTCTGCTGACACCTCTGTCCGTATCAGGAACTGTCTAGAGCAGGAGAAAATCCCCATAGCAAACCTATGCTGCTGGACAGTTCCTGACACAGACAGAGGTGTCAGCAGAGAGAACTGTGGACGAGACAAAAAAGAACAGAATTTCCTCGGTAGCATACTGCTGCTAAAAAGTACAAGAAGGGTAAAGATTTTTTAATATAAGTAATTTACAAATCTAAAAAAATTGGGGTATGTGCAGCTCACAATATAAATTAATCGAGGCTAAATGGAAAGTATTTACACCAAAAAAATACTAGTACAAAATAATATATAAGGAAAAAAAGGGGGGGTACCAAATGCCTCTAGACTAATACCATAAAATGGTACATGATGATGGAATTACAGAAAAAATAATAAATCGGACTGTGCTTCACTTTAAATGATGTACAAATTTAATAAAAAATACAAATAAGACATAAAATAAATAATGCAAATCTAATACATAAATGCCTCCTACCACAGGGCCCTTGTGGGGAGGTATGATATTTGAATACAAAGCATATATTAAAAATTTTTAAAATATAGCATGTGAATTACGTTCTACCGCTATCCCAATATATTGCAAACCGACATAGTGTACTTTTGTGCGGTACACTCCGTTCTCATGTGATTTAGAACAGTTCACAAAGTGATATAGTTACCAACTCCTAAGGGTGGTTTTGGCTGGACGTCCGAGAGATGGATATATGAGGGCTGTGTCCAGCGCTAGCGTGCGCTTACGGTGACGGGCCCGGATGCCACAGGCCAAAAAGGTCACCGGTCACGGAGTGATTGCAGGCTCGATGGCAGATGTAGTGGAGGCTGTGTCCAGCGCTGGCATGCGCTTGCGGTGACGGGCCCGGTTGCCGCAGGCCGAAGAGAAGTCACCGGTCACGGAGTGGCTCCGGAGATGGAGATATACTCGGAGATAGATGGATCTTGCTCCGGAAACAAGGAAAGCCTCGTGGAAGATCTCTCGGCGTCTGGTGGAATGGCGGATGAATTACAGCCAGGTGTAAAATCAGCAGATGATGGAGTTGTGTCGGAGGTAAATGATGGCGGTTTGTGGATTGCGGTAGTCATGCGATAAATGTTTCTTTCTCTAGACGCGTTTCAGGGTACTTTATATATGACCCTTTCCTCAGTAGAGATATCTTTAACAGTGAAGCTCAAAGTCCTTTTATACATGTTGCCTGTCTAATTGTTACAGGTGTGTTTCTGTTTAGATCTTCCGCAAATAGCGGAATGGAATGGGAAACATAGGGTTGTTTCATCTTGATAAAGCAGTGTTCACATTTAGAATCAGTATGTATGCGTTCTTATTTAAATATAGTATTATATATATTATAAACATTGGAATGGTACATATAGCATACAGTAAGATGTACAGATAAAGTGTATAATACTGAGATAGAGATATTGACAAAAATGAAAATAAATAAAAATAATAATAATAATAAATGTAAAAATAAAAAATAAATAAATAAATAAAGAATAATAAATGTAAAAATAAGGATGATAATATAAAAAATATAATATAGAAGTAGAAATAAATGAAAATAAAAATAAAAATAAGATTAGAAATAAAATAGAAAAATACAAAAAATGGGGTAATAAATAAAAGGATATAAAATAAATATAAAATAGGTGCATAAGTAAAATAAAATGCTATAGATTTACATGGAAATAATTAGTATACAAGAAGGTTGAAGGATGGCCAGTCA
Source organism: Hyla sarda (assembly GCF_029499605.1). NCBI lineage: Eukaryota > Metazoa > Chordata > Amphibia > Anura > Hylidae > Hyla > Hyla sarda. Next base: position 57,373,633 of record NC_079190.1, on the reverse strand, counting down.
CGCAGAACAGAGATAGAGTGGGTCCGACCCCTTCATGGGGGCCCCCAAAGCAAAAAAGGGGGCCTCCATGGGGAGAGCGGGACACACTCTACAGAAATCCGAAAAGTTCAAAATTCGAGTTCAGGCCATTCGGCTCTAGAGAATTAAATTCATAAATCTTCTGACTTTCAGCATTAGACATTTTAACAATGAAGCTGCCTCCTCTCCAATCTTTCTTAATAGTTTGTAAGCCTGTGTAGAAGAAGGTAGTAATTTCTTTATTATGAAATTTTGCAAAGTGGGCTGATAAAGGGTGTTTTAGGTTTCCATTTTTTATGTTTGTTAGGTGTTCAGCAATTCTAGTCTTTAATGGTCTTTTTGTTCTCCCAATGTATTGTTTCATACATCCACACTGTATCAAATATAGTACTCCACTTGTGTGGCACGAAATGTGTTCTTTAATGATCCATTTAAAGTCAGTAGTACATGATGAAATTTCTGTGGTTTTTTTAGGGCCCTTCACTTTCATACAGTTGGGGCATATTCCACATCTAAAAAAGCCTTTTGTGTTTAGCCACGTCTCGGACATATTATGAATTTTTATTGGTGGTTTTATACTTGGTGCAATCGTTATCCCCAAATTGGGGGCCTTTTTATATACAATGGGGGCTCGGTCTGGCAGCAATCCTCCTATATCCTTATCTTGTTTAACCATATGCCAGTGCTTATTGATGATTTGTTCAATTTTTTTATATTCATAATTATAAGGTAAAATTAATTTGATTGAATGTTCAGTGGATATAGTGTCATTATCTTTTGGTGTAAAAAATGTGGTTCTATCTAGAAGTTTAACATGATTAAGGGACTGGGTTAAAAGTGTGTCCGGATAATTTTTATCTTTGAAAAGAGAAGTCATATCTTCTGCTTCTTCCAAAAAAATATTGTTCGATGTACAGTTACGTTTTAAACGGCGAAACTGTCCTTTAGGGATATTTGTAAGCCAACTAGACAGGTGGCAACTTGTATAGTCGATATAACTATTTTTCGTAGTAGGTTTCTTATAAGTATTGCAATTTAATCTAGTTTTATCCGGACTCACTTTGATCTCTAAGTCAAGAAAGGTGATAGATTGTGTGCTAATGTGTGAGGTAAAGTTGAGAAAGTGACTATTAGTGTTTAAATTATTAATAAATAATTCTAAATCTGTGATGGACCCATCCCAAATTAAAATAATATCATCAATGTAACGTCTCCAGAGCACCAGATTTGCGCCAAGGTGGGGGGTGATGGTATCCTCTTCCCAAGATGCCATAAATAAATTAGCATAACTTGGCGCAAATCTGGTGCCCATCGCGGTACCGATTAACTGTAAAAAATAATCACCATTAAAGTAGAAATAATTGTGAGTAAGAATAAAATTAATTGCTGTGAGGATAAATTCAATCTGTGAGGGTTTGTGATTGTGTTTGAGTAAAAATTTCTGAGTTGCTGCCAGACCTAAATTGTGACGTATATTTGTATAGAGAGATGATACATCCAGAGTGGCTAAAATATGATTGTCAGACCAGTTAAATGATTCAATAATTTTGACAATTTGGGTGGTATCTTTAATATAAGATTTGGTACTTTGTACCATATCTTGTAAAAATTTGTCTACATATTGGGACAGGTTAGAAGTCATAGACCCGATCCCAGATATGATAGGTCTACCCGGAGGGCTAATTAAGCTCTTATGTGTCTTGGGTAGACAGTAAAAAACAGGAAGTCTCTCATGAGTGCTCAAGATGAATTTATATTCGTTGTCATTGAGGATATCTTCCTCTAAAGCTTTTTTACAGATATTTAATAATTGGGCACTGTATTCTGCAGTGGGATCCTTTGTTAATTTTTTATATGTCGTATCATCATTCAACTGTCTTTGACATTCGTTTATATAGTCTTTTGTATTTAAAATCACAATACCTCCCCCCTTGTCGGCGGGACGTATTGTGATTTCATTATTGGCCTGTAGTTCTTGAATTGCTTTCTTTTCTGCAAAATTGATATTAGATTTTTGTTTGTGGCTATATTTTAGTTGCCTAATATCTTTTTCTACTAGATTTTTAAAAGTCACAATATCTGGACCCATCATATTTTTTGGATAGAACCAAGATTGTGGTTTAAGATTCGTGTGTACAAATTCCGTAGGTTTGGATTCATATTGAAAAGGGTGTTTAATGAAGTATTTTTTTAAACAAATAGTTCTAATAAATTTTTCAAGACCGACATATGTGTCGAATTTTTTTAAAGGATAAGATGGAGCAAATTTTAAGCCCTTATTCAACAATTTAGTCTGGGCAGGAGTTAAAGTATGATTACTTAAATTAATAATGACATTGTCTATTGGTGTGGATGTGTCTTTCCTATTTTCTGAGGTGGTTGTGATAGATTTTCTAGTTCTAAATTTTCTTCGTGTCCTCTTTTTTTGGGGGGGTTCGGTGTTGCAATTGGTTCTATGTGGTTTTTCCCAGGTATGGGATGCATCTCCACTGTTACTGTCTGTGTTCTCTGTGTTGGTCCTGTTGGTTGTGGTCGGTGTGTTTGGTACTGGTTGTGTCTGTATGGAGATTGTGGGTATTTTCTCCACTTGGGGGAGTAGTGTTGTGTTTGATAAGTGTAGTGAGATTGGTGATGGTTGGTATAAGGAGGATATTTCTTTCTGGTGTATGGAGATGGGTTTTGTGTGTAATTGAGATTGGTCTGAGGGTGTTCTTCCCCAAAAAAATGTTTATCTGTCAAAGGGGCATATCTGTTCTGAGTATTGATATTGTAAGTGGTTACTTTCTCTGATGTGGCTGCTCTAGAAGGTTTAATCATGGTTTGCCATAAGAGTTTTTTTGTTTTTCTACTGATAATTTCTTCTTCTAATCTATCCAATTTTTTACATTTTTTACATAAATATTCTTGTTGTTTAAGATATTCCGGGGATTGGTCATATTGGTCTAGTAATATTTTGATTTGATTGATTTCATTATCTTGGGTGACTATAAGTTCTTTTCTTCTTTCTATGACCAATCTGACCAGTCCCTTAGAATATTCTTTGAGGGTTTTATCCCATTTGGAATTAAACTGTTCACTTTCTAAGTCCCCCGCAGGGGTTTTGTTTAGATATAGACCTTTTGGGATATGGTCTATCTCTAGTAGGTGGGACAAACTTTTGATTTCCCACTGGTTTCTCAATCTGCGCGACAAGACATTCTCCAACCTTTTGAAATTTTGAATTGTCTGTAAATCTATACCTTCATCTGGTTTTATAGAATTTTTGTCAATGTTTGAAAATGTAAAATTATCTATTGATTTTTTCTTATTCTCTAAATGTGACCAAATGTTCATCATGAAATAGTGGAGCACGTTCACAAAGGTGTAATAGATTAAATCGAAAAAAATTGGGGTATGTGCAGCTCACAATATAAATTAATCGAGGCTAAATGGAAAGTATTTACACCAAAAAAATACTAGTACAAAATAATATATAAGGAAAAAAAGGGGGGGTACCAAATGCCTCTAGACTAATACCATAAAATGGTACATGATGATGGAATTACAGAAAAAATAATAAATCGGACTGTGCTTCACTTTAAATGATGTACAAATTTAATAAAAAATACAAATAAGACATAAAATAAATAATGCAAATCTAATACATAAATGCCTCCTACCACAGGGCCCTTGTGGGGAGGTATGATATTTGAATACAAAGCATATATTAAAAATTTTTAAAATATAGCATGTGAATTACGTTCTACCGCTATCCCAATATATTGCAAACCGACATAGTGTACTTTTGTGCGGTACACTCCGTTCTCATGTGATTTAGAACAGTTCACAAAGTGATATAGTTACCAACTCCTAAGGGTGGTTTTGGCTGGACGTCCGAGAGATGGATATATGAGGGCTGTGTCCAGCGCTAGCGTGCGCTTACGGTGACGGGCCCGGATGCCACAGGCCAAAAAGGTCACCGGTCACGGAGTGATTGCAGGCTCGATGGCAGATGTAGTGGAGGCTGTGTCCAGCGCTGGCATGCGCTTGCGGTGACGGGCCCGGTTGCCGCAGGCCGAAGAGAAGTCACCGGTCACGGAGTGGCTCCGGAGATGGAGATATACTCGGAGATAGATGGATCTTGCTCCGGAAACAAGGAAAGCCTCGTGGAAGATCTCTCGGCGTCTGGTGGAATGGCGGATGAATTACAGCCAGGTGTAAAATCAGCAGATGATGGAGTTGTGTCGGAGGTAAATGATGGCGGTTTGTGGATTGCGGTAGTCATGCGATAAATGTTTCTTTCTCTAGACGCGTTTCAGGGTACTTTATATATGACCCTTTCCTCAGTAGAGATATCTTTAACAGTGAAGCTCAAAGTCCTTTTATACATGTTGCCTGTCTAATTGTTACAGGTGTGTTTCTGTTTAGATCTTCCGCAAATAGCGGAATGGAATGGGAAACATAGGGTTGTTTCATCTTGATAAAGCAGTGTTCACATTTAGAATCAGTATTTATGTAAAAAATTGGATAGATTAGAAGAAGAAATTATCAGTAGAAAAACAAAAAAACTCTTATGGCAAACCATGATTAAACCTTCTAGAGCAGCCACATCAGAGAAAGTAACCACTTACAATATCAATACTCAGAACAGATATGCCCCTTTGACAGATAAAAAACATTTTTTTGGGGAAGAACACCCTCAGACCAATCTCAATTACACACAAAACCCATCTCCATACACCAGAAAGAAATATCCTCCTTATACCAACCATCACCAATCTCACTACACTTATCAAACACAACACTACTCCCCCAAGTGGAGAAAATACCCACAATCTCCATACAGACACAACCAGTACCAAACACACCGACCACAACCAACAGGACCAACACAGAGAACACAGACAGTAACAGTGGAGATGCATCCCATACCTGGGAAAAACCACATAGAACCAATTGCAACACCGAACCCCCCCAAAAAAAGAGGACACGAAGAAAATTTAGAACTAGAAAATCTATCACAACCACCTCAGAAAATAGGAAAGACACATCCACACCAATAGACAATGTCATTATTAATTTAAGTAATCATACTTTAACTCCTGCCCAGACTAAATTGTTGAATAAGGGCTTAAAATTTGCTCCATCTTATCCTTTAAAAAAATTCGACACATATGTCGGTCTTGAAAAATTTATTAGAACTATTTGTTTAAAAAAATACTTCATTAAACACCCTTTTCAATATGAATCCAAACCTACGGAATTTGTACACACGAATCTTAAACCACAATCTTGGTTCTATCCAAAAAATATGATGGGTCCAGATATTGTGACTTTTAAAAATCTAGTAGAAAAAGATATTAGGCAACTAAAATATAGCCACAAACAAAAATCTAATATCAATTTTGCAGAAAAGAAAGCAATTCAAGAACTACAGGCCAATAATGAAATCACAATACGTCCCGCCGACAAGGGGGGAGGTATTGTGATTTTAAATACAAAAGACTATATAAACGAATGTCAAAGACAGTTGAATGATGATACGACATATAAAAAATTAACAAAGGATCCCACTGCAGAATACAGTGCCCAATTATTAAATATCTGTAAAAAAGCTTTAGAGGAAGATATCCTCAATGACAACGAATATAAATTCATCTTGAGCACTCATGAGAGACTTCCTGTTTTTTACTGTCTACCCAAGACACATAAGAGCTTAATTAGCCCTCCGGGTAGACCTATCATATCTGGGATCGGGTCTATGACTTCTAACCTGTCCCAATATGTAGACAAATTTTTACAAGATATGGTACAAAGTACCAAATCTTATATTAACGATACCACCCAAATTGTCAAAATTATTGAATCATTTAACTGGTCTGACAATCATATTTTAGCCACTCTGGATGTATCATCTCTCTATACAAATATACGTCACAATTTAGGTCTGGCAGCAACTCAGAAATTTTTACTCAAACACAATCACAAACCCTCACAGATTGAATTTATCCTCACAGCAATTAATTTTATTCTTACTCACAATTATTTCTACTTTAATGGTGATTATTTTTTACAGTTAATCGGTACCGCGATGGGCACCAGATTTGCGCCAAGTTATGCTAATTTATTTATGGCATCTTGGGAAGAGGATACCATCACCCCCCACCTTGGCGCAAATCTGGTGCTCTGGAGACGTTACATTGATGATATTATTTTAATTTGGGATGGGTCCATCACAGATTTAGAATTATTTATTAATAATTTAAACACTAATAGTCACTTTCTCAACTTTACCTCACACATTAGCACACAATCTATCACCTTTCTTGACTTAGAGATCAAAGTGAGTCCGGATAAAACTAGATTAAATTGCAATACTTATAAGAAACCTACTACGAAAAATAGTTATATCGACTATACAAGTTGCCACCTGTCTAGTTGGCTTACAAATATCCCTAAAGGACAGTTTCGCCGTTTAAAACGTAACTGTACATCGAACAATATTTTTTTGGAAGAAGCAGAAGATATGACTTCTCTTTTCAAAGATAAAAATTATCCGGACACACTTTTAACCCAGTCCCTTAATCATGTTAAACTTCTAGATAGAACCACATTTTTTACACCAAAAGATAATGACACTATATCCACTGAACATTCAATCAAATTAATTTTACCTTATAATTATGAATATAAAAAAATTGAACAAATCATCAATAAGCACTGGCATATGGTTAAACAAGATAAGGATATAGGAGGATTGCTGCCAGACCGAGCCCCCATTGTATATAAAAAGGCCCCCAATTTGGGGATAACGATTGCACCAAGTATAAAACCACCAATAAAAATTCATAATATGTCCGAGACGTGGCTAAACACAAAAGGCTTTTTTAGATGTGGAATATGCCCCAACTGTATGAAAGTGAAGGGCCCTAAAAAAACCACAGAAATTTCATCATGTACTACTGACTTTAAATGGATCATTAAAGAACACATTTCGTGCCACACAAGTGGAGTACTATATTTGATACAGTGTGGATGTATGAAACAATACATTGGGAGAACAAAAAGACCATTAAAGACTAGAATTGCTGAACACCTAACAAACATAAAAAATGGAAACCTAAAACACCCTTTATCAGCCCACTTTGCAAAATTTCATAATAAAGAAATTACTACCTTCTTCTACACAGGCTTACAAACTATTAAGAAAGATTGGAGAGGAGGCAGCTTCATTGTTAAAATGTCTAAGGCTGAAAGTCAGAAGATTTATGAATTTAATTCTCTAGAGCCGAATGGCCTGAACTCGAATTTTGAACTTTTCGGATTTCTGTAGAGTGTGTCCCGCTCTCCCCATGGAGGCCCCCTTTTTTGCTTTGGGGGCCCCCATGAAGGGGTCGGACCCACTCTATCTCTGTTCTGCGTGACTGGCCATCCTTCAACCTTCTTGTATACTAATTATTTCCATGTAAATCTATAGCATTTTATTTTACTTATGCACCTATTTTATATTTATTTTATATCCTTTTATTTATTACCCCATTTTTTGTATTTTTCTATTTTATTTCTAATCTTATTTTTATTTTTATTTTCATTTATTTCTACTTCTATATTATATTTTTTATATTATCATCCTTATTTTTACATTTATTATTCTTTATTTATTTATTTATTTTTTATTTTTACATTTATTATTATTATTATTTTTATTTATTTTCATTTTTGTCAATATCTCTATCTCAGTATTATACACTTTATCTGTACATCTTACTGTATGCTATATGTACCATTCCAATGTTTATAATATATATAATACTATATTTAAATAAGAACGCATACATACTGATTCTAAATGTGAACACTGCTTTATCAAGATGAAACAACCCTATGTTTCCCATTCCATTCCGCTATTTGCGGAAGATCTAAACAGAAACACACCTGTAACAATTAGACAGGCAACATGTATAAAAGGACTTTGAGCTTCACTGTTAAAGATATCTCTACTGAGGAAAGGGTCATATATAAAGTACCCTGAAACGCGTCTAGAGAAAGAAACATTTATCGCATGACTACCACAATCCACAAACCGCCATCATTTACCTCCGACACAACTCCATCATCTGCTGATTTTACACCTGGCTGTAATTCATCCGCCATTCCACCAGACGCCGAGAGATCTTCCACGAGGCTTTCCTTGTTTCCGGAGCAAGATCCATCTATCTCCGAGTATATCTCCATCTCCGGAGCCACTCCGTGACCGGTGACTTCTCTTCGGCCTGCGGCAACCGGGCCCGTCACCGCAAGCGCATGCCAGCGCTGGACACAGCCTCCACTACATCTGCCATCGAGCCTGCAATCACTCCGTGACCGGTGACCTTTTTGGCCTGTGGCATCCGGGCCCGTCACCGTAAGCGCACGCTAGCGCTGGACACAGCCCTCATATATCCATCTCTCGGACGTCCAGCCAAAACCACCCTTAGGAGTTGGTAACTATATCACTTTGTGAACTGTTCTAAATCACATGAGAACGGAGTGTACCGCACAAAAGTACACTATGTCGGCTTGCAATATATTGGGATAGCGGTAGAACGTAATTCACATGCTATATTTTAAAAATTTTTAATATATGCTTTGTATTCAAATATCATACCTCCCCACAAGGGCCCTGTGGTAGGAGGCATTTATGTATTAGATTTGCATTATTTATTTTATGTCTTATTTGTATTTTTTATTAAATTTGTACATCATTTAAAGTGAAGCACAGTCCGATTTATTATTTTTTCTGTAATTCCATCATCATGTACCATTTTATGGTATTAGTCTAGAGGCATTTGGTACCCCCCCTTTTTTTCCTTATAATTTACAAATCTGTTTAACTTTCTGGCAGCAGTTGACCTATAAAAAAAAATGTTTCCCACCGGAGTACCCCGGAGTACCCCCTTAATGCGGAGGACTACGTCGGATTCGGTGGACTACGATGATGACCTGCATTTTTTTTTGTTTTAATAAAATGGTTAACGAGGGCTGTGGGGGAGTGTTTTTCCTAACAAAAATGTTTTGACTTGTGTGTGTGTTTATTTTTTTTATTACTTTTCAGGCGTAGTAGTGGAAGCCGTCTTATAGACTGAGTCCATTAACTAAGCCGGGGCTTAGCGTTAGCCCCAAAAACAACTATCGCTATCTCCCAATTATTACCCTGGTACCCACCTCCACAAGGGTACTGGAAAGAACAAATTCCAACAGGCCCAGATCGCCAAATATGGTGCTCTTGGGCATAGGCGGTAACAGGCTGGCGTTATTTAGGCTGGGGTGGGCCAGTAACAATGGTCCTCGCCCACCCTGGTAACGTCAGACTGTTGCTGTTTGATTGGTATCTGAATAAAAAGACGGGGAACCACGCACTTGGTGTGGTGTGGTTCCTAGTCTTTTCTTTCTCAGCCAGATACCAACCAAACAGCAACAGCCTGACGTTACCAGAGTGGGCAAGGACCATTGTTACTGGCCCACCCCAGCCTAAATAATGCCGGCCTGTTACTGCCTAGGCACAAGAGCACCATATTTGGCGATATGAGCCTGTTGGTATTGGCTTTTCCTGGTACCCCTGTGGCGGTGTGTACTGGGGTAATAATTGGGGGTTAGCGATAGTTGTTTTTGGGGTTAACGCTAAGCCCCAGCTTAGTAATGGACTCCCTCTATAAGACGGCTTCTACTACTAAGCCTGAAAAGTAATAAAAAAAAATAAAAAAACACACACACAAGTTAAAACATTTTTATTAGGAAAAACACTCCCCCCAGAGGCCTCGTTAACCATTTTATTAAAACAAAAAAAAGAATGCAGGTCATCGTTGTAGTCCACCGAATCTGACATAGTCCTCCACATTCGCATATCTGAAACAAGAAGAGAAGAAAAATAAAAAAAAATTGGTTAGCACATTTTTACTACACTGGTTTAAAACTGCACTAACACTAAGCTATGCTACAACTGTGTAAAACTATGCTAACATTATGCTACACTTACTACACTACACTGGTGTAAAACTGTGCTAACACTACGCTACGCTAACTACACTATACCTGTATAAAACTACGTTAACACTACGCTAACTACACTACACCTGTATAAAACTACACTAACTACGCTAACTACACTACACCTGTATAAAACTACGCTAACTACGCTATACCTGTGTAAAACTGCGCTAACCCTAGGCTACGCTATCTACGCTACACCTGTGTAAAACTACGATAACACTACGCTAAACTATCTACGCTACAACTGTGTAAAACTATGCTAACACTACGCTACGGTAACTATGCTACACTGGTGTAAAACTGCGCTAATACTACTCTATGCATGTGTAAAACTACAACTCCCATCCTGCCTGGACAGCCTTTAGCTGTCTAGCCATGCTGAGAGTTGTAGTCCCTTCACTGTAAAATCTTCAAAACTACAACTTCCAGCATGCCTGGACATCCTTAGACTTCCTGGGCATGCTGGGAGTTGTAGTCTCTTTACTTTAAAAACTAACCTACGTCCTTTCACTTTAAAACCTAAGCTACGCTAACTATGTTACAATCTAAGTTAGCTACGCTGACCCTACGCTGAAAACTTTACATCAAAGGAGACGCACAGCTCTCAAGTCATCAGGACGTGACAGCTGCGTAAAATCTTCAGCGCATGCACTCTGCATACAGAGCCCAGCGCTCAGGGGGCGTGTGACTCCATGTCCTAAAATGCATATGCGAATAAGGAGGGCAGGCTTAGGCACCTTCCTCTGGGACCCAAAGTATGACTGCCGGCGGGGGATACGCCTGCAGAGCGCAACTAAAGGAGGTGAATTATAGGACTTTACAGGACAAAAACTCAGCGGCAACCCAACCCCTGTATGGACTCCTGTCCACCCACACTATAACTCAGTGTACTGGGTTTAGTGTGGGTGAACTTGTTGACAGTTTTCCTTTAAAGAGGCTGTGAACAGCACCACTCCTGTCCACAGGTTGTGTGTAGTACTGCAGAACATTCCTATTCATTTCAGAGGGAACTGAGCTACAATACTAGACACAACCTGTAGAGGTGCAGTTTTTGATTCTTCAGGACACCTTCAGTGATCTTGTGGGGTCCAGGCCTCAATGGGTCAGTTTTAATGGCACTAGAAATATCTACAGAATATTAGGTTTGGTGTGTAGAGACGGAGAAGAGGATTTCCAGGATTTCCATGATTAGGAAAAACAGAGATGATTTCTTCCAGAAACAGCGTCACTCTTGTCTTCAAGCATTGTGTGGTATTGCAGCTCAGTTCTATTAAAGTGAATGAAGCCAAGTTGTAATACCACACACAAGCTGAGGACAGGTGTGGCGCTGTTATTTGGAAGGAATCTGACATTTTTTTCCAATCCTGGATAACCTCTTTAGGGTCTATTCCCATGTACAGTATCCTGTGCATATTTGATGCTGCAGATTTAAAAGTAAACTAAATGACTGAACACAGCTTCAAATCTGCAGCTTCAAATATGCCCTGGTACTGTACTCGTTAGAGATGTGCGAATCGAATCTGACGAACCCGAATTCGTTACGAATTTCAAGAAAAATTCGATTCTGATCGAATACGAACTTCGCCACAATTCGATCGCACGATTCGCTTTATTAAACTCCATTTTCCTGCGTTCTAGGCTGTTTTAGACCTAAGATGGCGGCTACACATGTCAGTACATGGGGCAAGGCCCTATGGGAGGGCAGGAAGCTGGCGCGGGAATCAAGGTAGGTGGGCTGACCCTGAATCACATGTCAGATGCAGCCTATCAGTGTTCACTGACCCCTGTGATGTCACAGCCCTATATAATCGGCGACCATCTTCCCTCTGGTCATTTCTTCTATGCACGAGATAGGGAAAGGATGTGACTGCACGTCTGTGTGCTGATCGCATACAACAGCGTTATACAGCATCCGACCACTACGAGTAGCGGTGACATCAGCATTAGGGAAAGATACAGGGCACAGTGTTTCTGCTGTTCTGACCAAGAACGATTCTAGCAAAACCTTGTATTCTCCTTACTCCATATAGCAGGCAGAGAGGTGCTGCAAAGCAGTCACCTGCGTCATAGATCTCACAGCTGTTTTACCTGTATGGAGCATCTAATCTCTTTTTTCAGCCCAATTGAGTATTTTCTGTTGCTCCACAAATCTGATTCTCATAATTGTGTGACAGAGTGCAATTTAGGGTTTAATCCCTGTAAAAAAAAAAATTCTGTGGTGCTGCCCAGTTGGGTCCTGCTGCTGTTCAGAAATAAGTCATATTAGTGTGGACTTTAGTGCCTTTTTACCATTTTTCACCTGTTACTCTGTCTCTGTGCTAAATTCAGTGTTATACCACACGTTGTACACCTGCCGGTGTATGAAAGAAAAAAAAAAAAGGTTTTCCTGCGTAGAAATATGCTTAACAGTGGCCTTATCCTTGCAAAGGGCCTACACACAAGCAAATAGTGTACCATATACTACCTTTTTTCCTTTCTCTGTGCTAAATTCAGTATACACCTGCTGGTGTATGAAAAAAAAAAAAAAGTTTTTTCTGCGTATAAATACGCATACCAGTGCGCTCATCATTGCAAAGGGCATACATACAACAAAGCAGTGTACTATTTAGTAACTGTTATTCTGTCTAGGGCCTATATACTTTGAAAGGACAGCCGTAAGTAATCGCCTGCTGCTGTTCTCTACCCTCATAAACGCACTAAGTATGTCAGGCAGGGAAGTGCCAGGACGTGCACAGAGAAGGGGCAGAGGCCTACATACGTCAGGCAGAGTTGGCAGCAGACTTGGGGCGAGTGGCAGCAGGAGTCGCAGCAATAGGCCTGAGCTCCCGTTAACACCCAGCGGTCATGTCGTCGACCCATCTCTCCTCGTCAATTGGTTTGCACACTCATCCCCATCATCACAAGCAACATGTGACAACCCCAGTCAAGAGTCGGTGGGTTCCTCAGACACAACCCTCAGTTGGCATGGCCCGGGAGCAGTCCCAGTAATCCCATTGCCTTTGTCCTATGCTGTTCCCTCTCCCAAAGAAGTATCTCATGCTTTGGGTTCAGCTCCACTATTTAGCGAGGACGATGTAATAGAGGACAGTCAGCAGATAATGGGCAGCCAAGAATGTGAGGAGACATGCGTCGCTTGCTCCGCAAGGCGGCCAAGTAGTGATGCGGAGAGTGACGTGGGAGGCGGTGTAGCAATTGTTCAGGGTCCTGAAACAGACACTGTTGTTGAACCTGAGGAGGACATCAGTGACGTGCACACATCTTTTAATGATGATGAAGCCGATCGCAATTGGGAGCCGGGTGCAGAAGCCAGGGTTTCATCATCATCAGGAGAAGATTTGCTCTTTGTCTATGAGGCAGCAAGGCGGTAGCACGGTTGGCAATCAGCGTGGTGGTGGCAGTAGTGGAAATTCAGGAGCCAAACGTGCCAGGGGGAGACCACCTGCTTCGCAGCAAGCTACCATTCTGGGAGGTAGTGGAACAGGGGTTCCTGGAGACGGCGCCAATAGCAGTCAAATAGTGCGGACTGCGGGTGGGAAAATCAGCTACTCTGCAGTGTGGCTGTTCTTCATAAAGAATCTGGAGGACCTTAGCTTAGCCACATGCAAAATCTGTCGGCAGACAGTGAAGCGTGGCCAGGGTCCCAATCTCGGCACCACGGCCCTGCATCAACACATGATTCGCCACCATAAAGCGGCCTGGGATAACCTTGGCTCCGATGTAGTGGTCCAGCCTGCCGCATCACCCAGTGGCCATCCGCTCCCTCCGTCATCCAGCCAAGGCTCCACCACCTCAGCCGAAGGGAGCATTGTGTCAAACCCTCCTTCTTGTGCTCCTGCTTCTTCTGCTCGTAGTCAGCCATTCCGCCAACAATCGATAGGCGAAGCCATGTCCAAGAGACAACAGTATGTGCCCACTCATCCAACGGCGCAGACGTTGAATGTGCTCCTGTCCAAGTTGCTGGTGTTGCAGTCCCTCCCTTTCCAACTGGTGGACTCTGCAGCTTTCAGGGAATTGATGGCTTGTGCCGAGCCCAGGTGGAGAGTCCCAAGCCGTCATTTCTTTGCGAAGAAGGCAGTACCAGCCCTGCATAAGTTTGTACAAGAGAAGGTGGGCCAGTCCTTGAGCCTGTCGGTGTGTTCAAAAGTGCACGGCAGCGCCGATGTGTGGAGCTGTAACTACGGTCAGGGACAATACATGTCTTTTACGGCCTACTGGGTAAATGTTGTTCCTGCACAGCCACAACAGCAACTTGGACAGGTCACACCGCTTCCACCTCCACGCTCTCGTTGGTCCTTTTACAGTGTGCGCCTCCTCCTCCTCCCCCGTGTCCTCGGCCTCCACTGCACGTCCAAATCTCGGTGGCCCTTCATCGTACCATGTGTGTAGGGCACAGCGGTGTCAAGCCGTCCTTCACATGGTTTGCCTTGGCGAACGGAGTCACACAGGGGAGGAACTGCTAAAGTTCATTCGTGAAGAAATCCGAGTATGGCTTAATCCACGAAATCTGGAAATGGGAACCATGGTGACCGACAATGGGAAGAACATCATGGCCACGCTGCGACAAGGAAGTGTGAACCATTCGCCCTGCATGGCACACTTGTTGAATCTGGTTGTCAAGAAGTTCATCAAGTCTTCACCCCATTTGCAAGACATCCTGACAATGGCAAGGAAACTGTACATGCACTTCAGCCACTCGTACACCGCCAAGCACAATTTGCTTGAGCTCCAGCGTCAGAACGGTATCCCACAACATAGTCTCATTTGTGACGTTGCCACACGTTCCACCCTCCATATGTTGGACAGACTATATGAACAAAGAAAAGCCATCACCGATTTTTTGATGATCCAAGCAGATAGGAGTACTCCCCTGTGTAACTTCAATGTAAACGAGTGGCAGCTCATACGTGACACCTGCCGTTTGCTGAGGCCCTTTGAGGAAGCCACATTTTTTGTTAGTCGCTCGAATTACGCCATGAACGACATAATTCCACTCCTACATTTACTCCAAAAAATGATTGAAAACATGGCTGGTCATGGCAATGGAGACATTGCGCCTACATCAGAAGGCTACATGAGTCCTGTGGGGGATGAACTGGAGGAGGAGGAGGATGATGAGAGGCAGAGCGAAGCACAGTTTACAGTGGATAAGATGGCCGGTGTTTCTAGTCATTGGACAGGAGAGGAGGAGCAGGAGCAGCCAGAGGAGCTGGAGGGTTATCACGAGGGAGGCGAGACAGAGGACCCAGACACACCGTGGCAGTATGCAGTGGAGATGGAGGCAGGTAGTCCCAGCGAGTCACTGTCACAAATGGCACGATGCATGCTGAGTTGCTTGCGTAGTGACCCCCGAATTGTCAAAATTCGTCAGCGCGATGACTTCTGGATCTCCACCTTATTAGACCCTCGCTACCGGCCCAGAATGGGGGCCTTTTTTACACCCACTGAGAGGGAGGACAAACTGACCTACTACAGAGAGCTTCTACGTAGTCGGTTGGCCGATGCCTATCGGCCACATGGTCCATCCACTCGCAGGTCTGAGTCAGGGGGCCCTCTGCGCTCACCTTCCACTGCCACGGCTGCTGTGGAGGGGAGGGGTGGCAGGAGCAGTACAGCCTGCGTCTACAGTCGCTGATGAGTAGCTTCCTTCAGCCGCATAGTGAAGCTACTCATCAGCAGCAGGTGGACATGGAGCAGGACCTGAACCAGCAGGTGGTGGCATACCTCAACATGACCGTGCCAACAACCGTTGAAGATCCGCTGGACTTCTGGGCAGCCAAACTCAATTTATGGCCGCAACTAGCGGAGTTTGCCGTGGAAAAGCTGTCCTGCCCGGCCAGTAGTGTGCCATCAGAGCGGGAGTTTAGTACGGCCGGGGCCAAAGTCACCCCAAGGCGAACTCTTCTGTCCACTAAAAATGTGGAGAGACTGACGTAGTAGATTGACCATGCTCCTACAACAAAATGTTCTCTATTATGGTTGTACGGCCCGCTTGCCACATACGGCCCTTTGATTGGCTCTGACCGGCCCGCGCTGACTGGGGGACAACTATGCTGCCTAATCTGGGGGACAACTATGCTCCTAATCTGGGGGACATCTATGCTGCCTAATCTGGGGGACAAGTATGCTCCTAATCTGGGGGACATCTATGCTGCCTAATCTGGGGGACATCTATGCTGCCTAATCTGGGGGACAACTATGCTCCTAATCTGGGGGACATCTATGCTGCCTAATCTGGGGGACATCTATGCTGCCTAATCTGGGGGACATCTATGCTGCCTAATCTGGGGGACATCTATGCTACCTAATCTGGAGGACATCTATGCTGCCTAATCTGGGGGACAACTATGCTCCTAATCTGGGGGACATCTATGCTACCTAATCTGGGGGACATCTATGCTGCCTAATCTGGAGGACATCTATGCTACCTAATCTGGGGGACAATTATGCTCCTAATCTGGGGGACATCTATGCTGCCTAATCTGGGGGACATCTATGCTGCCTAATCTGGGAGACAACTATGCTCCTAATCTGGGGGACATCTATGCTGCCTAATCTGGGGGACAATTATGCTCCTAACCTGGGGGACATCTATGCTGCCTAATCTGGGGGACATCTATGCTGCCTAATCTGGGGGACAACTATGCTCCTAATCTGGGGGACAACTATGCTCCTAATCTGGGGGACATCTATGCTGCCTAATCTGGGGGACAATTATGCTCCTAATCTGGGGGACATCTATGCTGCCTAATCTGGGGGACAATTATGCTCCTAATCTGGGGGACATCTATGCTGCCTAATCTGGGTGACATCTATGCTCCTAATCTGGGGGACAACTATGCTCCTAATCTGGGGGACATCTATGCTGCCTAATCTGGGGGACAATTATGCTCCTAATCTGGGGGACATCTATGCTCCTAATCTGGGGGACATCTATGCTGCCTAATCTGGGGGACAATTATGCTCCTAATCTGGGGGACATCTATGCTGCCTAATCTGGGGGACATCTATGCTCCTAATCTGGGGGACAACTATGCTCCTAATATGGGGGAAACTGATGCTTCTGGCCTTGGGCCTATAATTTTTTGAAGTTTAGCAGTAGCTAAATACATGCTTAATGCAAATGTAAACATTGATCTTTAAATGTAAGTGGTTATGAAACCCTCTTGTGTACTGCAAATGACTGCTACAGACTCATTCTGTGTCTTTCACAAACTACTTGCCTATCTGGTGCCTCTGGCCTTGGGCCTTACATTTTTGGATGTTTAGCAGTAGCTAAATACATGCTTAATGCAAATTTCAACAATGATCGTTAAATTCTCGGCGCTCTGCCAGGGCCTTCTCCTACCCCGCCTGGGCCGATCCGAGGACCTCACTAACCAATCCGATCGGTTGTAGCGATGGGCGGTGTGTACAAAGGGCAGGGACTTTCAACGCGAGCTTATGACCCTCACTTACTGGTAATTCCTTGTTTTAAGGGTAAATAATTGCAATCCCAGATCCCTATCACGAACTGGTTTCAGCGGGTAATTAAACACTCTTGGGTAGAGTTATTGTTAAATTTACTGATAATTTTATCAGTATTAAAATTGAATTTTGCAGAATGCTAACCGTTACACAACGGAACGCTTGGTGCGTGTGATTTTTTTAATGAAAATTTTAAAAAAATTAATACGGAGAGGGATTAACTCTGCTTAATAATTTTTTGGGGAAAAAAATCCTTTGGTGATTTCAAACATTGTGTGGTTTATTACTTTTGAGAAGAAAGTCTTTGGGTGGTCCACTATCCTGCATTATAGAGTCTTCTGAACTGCTGTATATGCGCTTGTTTTTACACAAAGGTATTTTGTCAGACAATTTCAAAAAAAATTAGCTGTTTTTTGGGGTGGATTGTGAAGCCCGGGTGACGGGTGTGTACTCGTGCATCAGTCAACTCCAGTCTGTGTCCGTTAGGCAATATATGTGTTACTGAAGCAGCAGAGGTGGAGCCTTGGTCTTTGAATTTCAATTTTTTTTTTAAATGTCACAAATTGTGTGGTTTATTGTTTTTGAGAAGAATGTCTTTGGGTGGTCCACCGTCCTGCATTATAGAGTCTTCTGAACTGTTGTATATGCGCTTGTTTTTACACAAAGGTATTTCGTCAGACAATTTCAAAACATTTTGCAGTTTTTTGGGGTGGATTGCGAAGCCCGGGTGTGTACTCGTGCATCAGCCAACTCCAGGCTGTGTCTTTCAGGCAATCTATGGGTTACTGATGCAGCAGGTGTGGAGCCTGGGTCTAGGAATTTAAATAAAATAAAAAATTGTGTGGTTCATTATTTTTGAGAAGAAAGTCTTTGGGTGGTCCACCGTCCTGCCTTATGGAGTCTTCTGAAATGTTGGATATGCGCTTGTTCTTACACAAAGGTATAAAATACATTTTTTTAATTATACAATTTTGTTGATTTTGGGGCGGATTGTGAAGCCCTGTGTGTACTGGTGCATCAGCCAACTCCAGGCTGTGTCCTTCAGGCAATTAATGGGTTCCTGATGCCGCAGAGGTGAGGCCTGGGTCTGGGAATTTAAAATTTTTGGATAGCGGGTGCTACCTATGAGAAATCTTTGTCAAACATTTCTCATATTGTGTTGTTTTTTGGAGGGGATTGTGAAGCCCTGGTGTGTAGTGTACTCGTGCAACAGCCAACTCCACGCTGTGCCATTCAGCCACTATATGGTCTCCTCATGCTGCCAACACCTCCACGCTGTGCCATTCACCCACTATACGGTGTCCTCATGTTGCCAACACCTCCACGCTGTGCCATTCAGCCACTATATGGTGTCCTCATGCTGCCAACACCTCCATGCTGTGTCATTCAGCCACTATATGTTCTCCTCATGCTTCAGCCTCATCCAAGCTGTGTCATTCAGCCACTATATGGTGTCCTCATGCTGCAAACACCTCCACGCTGTGTCATTCAGCCACTATATGGTGTCCTCATGCTGACAACCTGTCCATGCTGTGCCATTCAGCCACTATATGGTGTCCTCATGCTGCCAACACCTCCACACTGTGCCATTCAGCCGCTATATGGTCTCATCATGCTGCCAACACCTCCACACTGTGCCATTCAGCCGCTATATGGCCTCCTCATGCTGCCAACACCTCCACACTGTGCCATTCAGCCACTATATGGTCTCCTCATGCTGCAAACACCTCCACACTGTGTCATTCAGCCACTATATGGTGTCCTCATGCTGCAAACACCTCCACGCTGTGTCATTCAGCCACTATATGGTCTCCTCATGCTGCAAACACCTCCACGCTGTGTCATTCAGCCACTATATGGTCTCCTCATGCTGCAAACACCTCCATGCTGTGTCATTCAGCCACTATATGGTCTCCTGACACTGATGCCACCACCAGGCTCTGTCATTGTGCTGCTGTGCGGCAGTGATTCTAAGAGCGATGCCGGAATTCTGAATAACAGTATTATTTCACTAACCCAGCACACTCCATATGTGTTTTATGACACAGCAAAGTGTTCTATACCCCTATAGAGGCTGTATGTAGGCTAGAAATAGCCTTTTTTAATAGCGATTTGCCGCAAGCAAATTCGGATCGAAACAAACTTTTTCGGAAAATTCTGCGAATCGGCCGAATCAAATTTTTGAAAAGTTCGCTCATCTCTAGTACTCGTGAATACACACATAAGCAGCTTCAGGGTTCTGACACATATTTTACTACCTGCATTCAATA
This sequence comes from Hyla sarda, assembly GCF_029499605.1. Lineage (NCBI taxonomy): Eukaryota > Metazoa > Chordata > Amphibia > Anura > Hylidae > Hyla > Hyla sarda. The sequence goes on along the minus strand of NC_079190.1, from coordinate 57,353,873 downwards.
GGACTTATAAGCAGTCGGCACTTTCCCATGCAATAAGCTAAGGCTGGGCGGTATACTGGTTCATACCGAATTTTTTGAGCTGCCCGATATGAATTTTCCCCCATACCGCAATACCGGTTGGGCCCCTCCCCCTCGGGAATGTATTATCAGCCCAGTGCAGCGCTGACCTCACATCGGGGAACTAACCCTATGTTACCCGCCAGCGCTGTTCTGCTCCCCCCAATTAATGATCAGCCCAGCGGGGTACTACTCACAGATGTCAATCACTGCCCTCCTCCTCTTTGTTGGGGTCCGCCGGGCGCTGGAACTCTATACTGTACACCAGTGGTCTCCAACCTGCAGACCTCCAGATGCTGCAAAACTACAACTCCCAGCATGCCCGGACAGCCAACGGCTGTCCGGGCATGCTGGGAGTTGTAGTTTTGCAACAGCTGTAGGTCCGCAGGTTTGAGACCACTGCTGTACGCTGTATACCTATGCCCGGGCTGCAAAAGATACAGAAAATAAACTTTTAACTCACCCACCTCGGCCGCACGCTGGGGACTGGAACGTGGACAGCCGTCGGCCTATCACCGGCAGGAGCGATGCCCCGCCCCGGCCAGTGATAGGCTGAGCCCACTGTCATGTAAGAAACCGGCTGGGGCAGGGCATCGCTCCGGCCCGTGATAGGCTGACGGCTGTCCACGTTCCAGTCCCCAGCGTGCGGCCGAGGTGGGTGAGATAAAAGTTTATTTTCTGTATGTTTTGCAGCCCGGGCATAGGGATACAGCGTACAGCAGTGGTCTCAAACCAGCGGACCTCCAGCTGTTGCAAAAGTACAACTCCCAGCATGCCCGGACAGCCAACTGCTGTCACATGACTGGGGCGGGCGGGGGGTGGGGTTGGGTTGACAGAACAGCGCTGACGGGTCACATGATTTGGGGGGGGGGGGGTGTAAGAAAATACCGTTATATACCGTGGAACCGGCGTAAGTTTAAAAAAATACCGTCCTACACATATTTGGTCATACCGCCCAGCCCTACAATAAGCTAAAAATACATCATAGGTCACACTCAACATATACGCGGCGCAATTTACTGCAGCGTGTATTCTTATTGAAAGCAATGAGACGTGCATTGCACACATTTTTCGACATGTATTTTTTTTATGCCAAAAGACTATGGGGACGAATTATTATTAGCTTTACCCTGTTTTTGTGGTGTTGATTTGACGCACAATTTGTCCCAGTTGCTCTTTAGAGACTTGTCATTGCGACGTTTGCTTTAAATGCTTTTTCTATCATTTCGTAGCGATGGCGCAGTCCGGGTACGTTTTTGCAGTAGTCATGAATTTATCATGTGCGGTTTGTTGCACAATTTGTCACAAATCTATCCCAGACCTGGCTTACAAAACGGGCCGTGAATAGCATTTGTCGTCACATTTTGGGGCGACGGGTTAAAAAGTCGCAGAGGAGGAACCATACAAAGTGGTGTTATGAAGTGGAATTCTAGCGCACGTACATAGCCTGATTCTTTAGGGAAGTATTGCCCCACCAGGGTGCCTCCAGCTGTTGTTAAAACTACAACTTTCATTTAAAACTATGGCAGAGCCGAAGCACTGCCTTCGGCAATCTCCGGCTCTGCCATAGCGATGTATTGAGGGGATGTGTCAGCTGCCGCTTCGTGTGGTGGTCCACACCCGCTATCTGGCCAGCAAGCCGGGCCCTGCACAGGAGATCGCGGGGCCCAAGCGGTCGGACCCCCCGCGATCTGAAACTCATCCGCCAATCCTTAGAATAGGGATAAGTTTTACAGCACTGGACTACCCCTTTAAAGGACATCTGCAGCGTTACAAACACTTATCCCCTATCCTCCATATAGGGGATAAGTGTTTGATCGCGGGGGGTACGAACGCTGGGGTCCCCAGCGATCCCCTGTACAGGGCAGCATGACATTGCGGCCAGCACGCCTCCTCCATGCATCTCTATGGGAGAGGCCGGGAGGCAGCATTCGTGCCTCCCCGCACACCACATAGAACTGTATGGGGACGGGGAGGAGATGGGGCGTCACCGTCGACCTCTAGGTTGACGCTACGAGCCTTAGCGCTCACCATGAGCGCTTATGGCGGCGCCCGTTAGGGAGATCGGGGGGTCCCAGCGGTCGGACCCCCGCGATCAAACACTTATCCCCTATACTGTGGATAGGGGATAAGTGTAATGCCGCTGCAGTTGTCCTTTAAGAATTCACACACTCTCTGTAAATGCCCCCCTATGTGGCCAAATTGCGTCCCGGCTATCAAAGGTGCAGAATCTGGGAATAATCTATTTGAAAACGTGAGGAAAAATTTGCCCCAGAATTTCCAAGAGAAATCTCTGGGCAGATTCCAGTTGCAGCAGCCTCCCATTGATTTTAATAGGATTTCCCTGCACAGTTCACACTGCGGAATCATTATTTTCCAATCAAGGTGCTTCCAGCTGTTGCAAAACTACAACTCCCAGCATGCCCAGTATTTTCCAATCAAGGTGCTTCCAGCTGTTGCAAAACTACAACTCCCAGCATGCCCAGTATTTTCCAATCAAGGTGCTTCCAGCTGTTGCAAAACTACAACTCCCAGCATGCCCGGACAGCCAACGGCTGTCCGGGCATGCTGGGAGTTGTAGTTTGTGCAAAAGCTGGAGGCACCCTGGTTGGGAAATACTTGGATACAGGGTGCCTCCAGCTGTTGCAAAACTAGTCAGTTTTGCAACAGCTGGAGGCACCCTGGTTGGGAAACAATGACTGTATTCACACATGCATTTCATATAAAGCCATATGCATATTTCATATGCAAAGGGACAAAAAGATCTGCAAGTGTGAACACTGTCCTAAGCTGGATTCCTGCTGTCATCCATAGTTATTACAGGGAATCGGATCCCCGGGATCACTGATACACTGTGACAGATCCAGTTACACTGTGCACTGGGGATCCCGGTCCGTCCTGTGCCCTCTTGCCCACCTGAGTGGTGATCATGGCTTCAATGTCCTCCGCGGGCACCCGTCTCACGTGATCGGCTCGGGGTACCGGAGCTCAGCACAACTTTTTACTCCTCTGCACCCGGGACGCTTCGGTTGCTAGGTAACAAAGCGACCAGGCGTGGCGGGGGGCGTGGCGATTGTGTGCGCGCGCGTGTTTGTGCGCGTGCTTTGTGGTTAGGACGGGAGCACGAGCCCGGTCGCATGTATAAATGGGACAGCGAGAGGACTGTTATACCCTACTGAGCCCAGCAGGGGCGCACCTCTTCCTGGCTTTGTGTCTGCGTTCGCATAAGAGTTACCTAGCAACACTCGGATGCTCGCTAGACACAACGCCCTCATGAGCAAAAACGCATAAATAACTTACCCTTTGTTCACACTGCGTTTTTGGCTTCATTTCACTATTTCCGTTACAGAACGTTTAATGTTGCTATGTGTAAAAACATAGTTAAGTATGCTATTGTGTACATAAAAAAATAATAATAAAAAAAACCCTCTAAATTAGTTATTTTTACAATGGAAGTCAATTGGAAACAGATGATATCAACTAACCTATACATTTTTTTTTCTAAATAACATATATGTTAAAGGATAGCTCTGGTATGTCAAAAACATATCCCCTATCCTAAGGATAGGGGCAGAGGCGGTGTGAGGTGGTTTTTTGCGCCCCCGTAGATCCATGCGTCCGCTCCTCCCCCAGCTCTCCGAACATTTCCGAAGCTAGAACTGGGGGAGGGCAGAGCAAGGCGAAGGAGAAAGTTCACGCCCCCTCCCTCATCTCCCTGAGCTCGGCTGGACGCAGATCTCTACGGCCCGCCCCCTCCCTGAGGACATAGAGCTCCACGGCAGGTCCCCTCCCTCATCTCCCTGACCTGAGGACGTAGAGCAGTGCTCCCAATGAGCTCTATGTGTAAAGGGGGACATACTGTACGGGCTAAATGTCCCCCTTTAGCGTGTACAGTAGGTCCCCCTTTACACATAGAGCTCAGTATGTCCCCCTTTAGCTTGTGCAGTCTTTAGCCCGTACAGTATGTCCTCCTTTGTCCCCCTTTAGCCTGTAGCCCGTGCAGTATGTCCCCCTTTGAGGGGACCTGCCGTGGAGATCTGCTGGGGGAGATGAGGGAGGGGACCTGCCGTGGAGATTTACGTCCTCAGCTCGGGGAGATGAGGGAGGGAGGGACCTGCCGTGGCGATCTATGTCCTCGGGGAGGGGGCGTGCCGTGGAGATCTGCTGGGGGAGATGAGGAGGGGACCTGCCGTGGAGATTTACGTCCTCAGCTCGGGGAGATGAGGGAGGGAGGGACCTGCCGTGGCGATCTATGTCCTCGGGGAGGGGACCTGCCGTGGAGATCTGCTGGGGGAGATGAGGGAGGGGACCTGCCGTGGAGATTTACGTCCTCAGCTCGGGGAGATGAGGGAGGGAGGGACCTGCCGTGGCGATCTATGTCCTCGGGGAGGGGGCGTGCCGTGGAGATCTGCGTTCAGCAGCCGAGCTCAGAGAGGGGAGATGAGGGAGGGGGCGTGAACTTTCTCCTTCCCCTTGCTCTGCCCTCCCCCAGTTCTAGCTTCGGAAATGTTCGGAGAGCTGGGGGAGGAGCGGACGCATGGATCTACGGGGGCGCAAAAAAACACCTCACAGTGGCTCTAGACTTTATGAGGCCTTAGACGAAACTTGAACATGAGGCCCTGCATCAATTTCTGTAGACGTCAGATGGTGATCCAGACGGTTGTGAGATGGCTGCCTTGTCATGACAGCACCAATCTTAAGTCGTGAAGGGGCAGCTATAACATCAGGGGTGTATCTAGTGTCCTGTGGGCCCCATGGCAAATTCTGTACAGTAGACCAAGACCACATTCACCAATATTACCAATATACAAGGAGGAATATTATCACCATACGTATTACCATCATACTGTTACTGACCAAATCCTGTATACTGAGACCTATTCAGTGGTCCCTCAACATACGATGGTAATCCGTTCCAAACGGACCATCGTTTGTTGAAACCATCGTATGTTGAGGGATCCATGCAATGTAAAGTATAGGAAGTTGTACTCACCTGTCCCCGCCGCTCCGGACCGTCACCGCTCGTCACCGCGGCCCTGGATGTCGCCCTCCATCGCTGTTGCCGCGTCCCTGGGGTGTCCCTGATGCTCCGGACGTCTCTGCTTCCACAGGATCGTTGCTCTCACGTCACCGCCATCATGTCACTACGCACGCCGCTTCTATTGGATGACGGGACAGCATGCGTGGCGACGTGATGACGATGATGGAGAGCGCCGACGATACAGGGGATCCCGAAGATGACGCTCCGGAGCGCCGAGGACAGGTAAGAGACCATCACCGGAGCACACAGGGCACTGTAAACGGCTATCCGGTGGCAGCTGAAGCAGTCATCGCTGTCGGATAGCCGTTTATGCGATGGCCCCGACATACAAAAGCATCGTATGTTGATGCTGCCTTCAGCATGCGATGAAATTATCGTATGTCGGGGCCATCATAGGTCGGGGAGTCACTGTATATAGCAGTACAAAAAGAAAAATGGTCAGCATCTCAGGACAAAATGAAATACGTGCACAGGTGTATTATCCCTGTAATGTGGCATTCCTATGTGTATTAACCCTGTACTGTAATGTCACTTTGCATTAACCCTGTTATGTGGCATTCCTATGTGTATTAACCCTGTACTGTAAGCCACAATGCAGGGTTAATATGCACAATGACATCACTACAGGGTTAATGTACACAGGGATGTCACAGGACAATGTTAAGAACAGTGACATCACATTACAGGTAATATGTAACATGGGCCAGCCAGGGCAGTGGGTACAGCACAGAGTTTTCGGTTTACACGTATGCTTGCAGATTAGTGGAGGGGAGTTATTCAGTCACCATAACATGACTGAATTACACCGCCATACCAAAACTGAACAATACTGCCATACCATGACTGAATAACACTGCCATACCAAAACTGAACAATACTGCCACACCATGACTGAATAACACTGCCATACCAAAACTAAACAATACTGCCATACCATGACTGAATAACACTCCCATACCAAAACTGAACAATACCACCATATTTTACCATCAAATTGTGAGTAAAAATTATCAATATGCTATAAGTCAATATGAGGCCAAAAAACGCTGCGGCCATATGTTAGCTGTAAATCAATGAGAAATTGCAAAATTCTTTTTCCACTTGGTGTTTTTCAGTTTGGCGTTTTTTTTTATAATCCTTTTGGTGTTTTTTAGCTCCTTGGCGGTTTTGCAAAATCGCAGCATGTTGAGCCACTGGCGTTTTTTTCCCTGAAATCGTGGTTTTTTTCTCCCATAGAAGTCTATGGGAGTAAAAAAAAACGCCAAGAAAAACGCCATGTGGGTTTTTAACTTTGCCGTTTTTTCAGGCATTTTTTATTCTCTTTTGGACTTTAGCAATCCAAAAAGTGATAGAGATACATTTTTTAATAAAATTTTGTAGGGTACCATTAAAAAAAAATTATAAAAAAGATACAGTAGTGATGGAAAAAAATTGTATTTAACGAAATGTATCTTTTTTATAACAACATTTTTATTAATTTTTAAATTGTCGGCGGGCAGGGCCCTAAAAATATAGCCGACAATAATAAAAATGTAGTGTGTGTGTGTTATTCACTTTTTATTCTTTATTTTTAGGTGGTACTACTGCTCCCAGCATGGAGCACACACTGTTCCATGATGGGAGTAGTAGTACCTGTACTAATTAACAGATCACCCCGGGTTCCATTGCGATCCTCCTGTATAATGTATAGATGCGGCGGCCACTCTTCTATGGTCCCCTGCACTGCCGTACATATACACCTATTCATATTTCCCGCAGAGCTGTGATTGGCCAGATGGTTCCAGCCACCCACAAATCTCTGTGGGAAATATGAATATGTGAATATATACGTCAGTGCAGGGAACCATAGTTGAGCGGCCGCCCCCATCTATTATAAATTATACAGTGTGATCACAGCGGGTGTCAGAAGTGACATCCGCTGTGATCTTTCTTTAACTGCAGGTACTACAGCTCCCAACATGGAACAGATTGTGCTCCATGATGGGAGTAGTAGTACCTGCAGTTAAGGACAGATCACAGCGGGTATCACTCCTGACATCCGCTGTGCTCGTCCTTTCTATTGCAGAGATGCGGAGCGGCTCTATACAGCGCTTGCATCTCTGCTCTGTACTCCGGCCAGTGATGTGAATAGAACTCATTCATATTTCCCTCTGAGAGCTGTGATTGGCTGCAACCATCCAGCCAATTCCCACTCTGGGTGGAAAATATGAATGAGTGATGTTCTATTCACATCACTGGCCGGAGTGCAGAGCAGAGATGCGAGCGCTGTATAGAGCCGCTCCGCATCTCTACAATATTATGAATGATCGCATCGGGCGATATGCCTATTAGTACAGGTACTACTACTCCCATCATGGGACAGTGTGTTCCATGCTGGGAGTAGTAGTTCTACCTAAAAAATTTCAAAAAAATTAGAAAAAAGAAAGTGAAACACACACACACACTTTATTAAAAATTAATAAATATTTTGTTATAAAAAATATAAATTTCGTTAAATAAATTTTTTTTCCATCACTACTGCATCCTTTTTTTTTTGCACCCAACAAATTTTGGGTACCAAACAAAAAACGACAAAGGGGCCAAAAACGGAATTTCCACACAAATGAAAAAACGCCAGGAAAAACGCCAGACGCAGGAAATTGCACTGGCGTTTTTTCTTGCGTTTTTTTTTTCAAACCAAAAAACGCAAGACAAAAAACCAAGTAGAAACTTCGCCTTAGGACTGTACTGTCAGTGAATACATGGATCATATAAACATGTGCGCTCAGTAGCTTACCATCCACTGCAGACTGGACAAATTATTAACAGAGTTGTATGAGGGTCATTACCTGTGTTGTGATCTGTAGTTTTTATTTGTACCAGTTTGGGATAGATGGAACTTTTTATCACTTTTTATTATGTTTTGTGGGATGTAATGTGACAAAAAACTACTTCTGATTGGGTATTTTTAAGTACAGCGTTCACCACGCGGGATTAATAATGTTCTATTTTAATAGACCAAACATTCACATGTAGCAATACAAAGTATGTTTTTTTATTTTTGCCGTTTAGAATTTTTAATAAAAAAAAAAAAATGGGGAAATGGAGTGACCTGAATTTTTATGGGGGTGTATTTTGGAAAACTTTTTTATATACTCATTGTACAAGCCCTCATTCTGCATTATAAGGGAATGTTCACATGTGCGTATTTTGCTACAGATTTTTCTAGTCAATGGGTAGCAAAATCCGCTGCAGATAATTTGCAGAAAAATACGAATGTGTGAATGTCCCTTAGTTTTACAGCTGCAGAGTCATAGGGTAACTTTTGTATTTCAGAGGATGCGATCTCCCGAACGGCGCCCCAGCTCCCTGCATGTTACGAGCGTTTTTGACCACTGCACGAGGCTGCGGCCAAACCCCCCCCCCCCCCCTCCATGCAGCTCTATGGGAGAGCCGGAGCACTGCTTTCGTCATCTCTGGCTCCACCATAGAACTGCATGCAGGGGGCGTGTCGGCCGCAGCCTCGTGCGGTGGTCAAAAACGCTCGTAACATGCAGGGAGCCGGAGCACCATTCGGGAGATCGCAGGGGGCCACAGCGATCGGGGACCCCCCCCCCCCAACACTTATCCCCTATCCTTAGGATAGGGGATAAGTCTTTACATCTCGGAGTTATCCTTTAACCACTTTAGGGGGCTGAACTGTGTCTTTTTGAGTTGTAATAACTTTGACATGTTTTTACTGAGCAAAACGATTCTGAGATTTTGAAATTGATTGCCTTTTTATTAATAATTTTTTTATGACATGCATTGCGGGGTAAAAGTGATGTTATCTTCATTCTGTGGGTTGGTATGATTATGAGGATACCCAATTTATGTAGCCTATTATGTTCTTTTTCCTTTTAACAACAAAATCTTTTTTTTCCTTTTTTGTGTTGCCATGTTCTGCCATTACTTTTTTTATTTTTTGTCCAACACCATTGTGTAGGGGCTTATTTTTTGCAGGATGAGTTGTACTGTCGTTGATGAGGTAAAATGTCTATTTCAGAATATGCTGGTTAAAATGGTTACTCACTTTTTATTGGTACCATTTTTAAAATACATGCCACCTTTTGTTCTTTTTCACTCCACGTTTTGGACTAAAATTATTGATTCTTGTGCTTTTTTTTTTTTTTTTTTTTTTGTTACAGCGTTCGCCAAGCAGTACAAATGGGTATCATTTTATTGTTCAAGCTATTATGAACGCAATATCTTATATACCATATATATCTATATATATATTTTTTTTTTTATTTTTTTTTTGGGTGATATAGCAGGCTTTATTGGGAAAGTTTTGATCGTTTAGGGTCTGAGTGTAAATACCATGAACATTAGCTAGAACTAACTTGGAGAAGAGCGTGCTAAGCGAGACACACGTATAATGTAAGTCTATGGGATTGTCTAGGTCAGCTGTACTTTTTCTCCCAGCTCCATTCAAACAATTGGTCGGGTTCTGAATGTCACTCATGTCTCTAGGACATGTCAAAAGTTATTTATAAGATATACTTTAAATTATATTTTTTTTTTAATAAAAAAGAAAACATCCCCCCATAATAAAAATTCAAATCACCCTTTTCCGAAAAAATAAAATAAAATAACAAAAACAATAAAACATATTTAGTATTGCTATTTGAATTGTTTTTTAGAATTATCTAAACTATGAAATTTATACATTCCTGATCCCACATGGTCAGCGATAACACTGATCAATGCTGTGATGTGGGCCCTTTTACTATTTTTTTTTATAAAATAAGATGCAAATCAAAAAATGTTGCAGTATCTTGTAATACCTTTTTCTCTATCGGCTCCATTGGGGGACACAGACCGTGGGTGTATGCTGCTGCTGCTATCTCTAGGAGGTGTGACAACAAAAACAGTTGGCTCCTCCCAGCAGGACATACCCTCCTTCAGGCTCTGAGCTAATCAGTTTAAGCTTAGTGTCTTGCAGGAAGTGGACATGGTCTGGGTTGCTCCAGACCAGGTCTTCTGTTTTTTTGTTTTCCTAGTTAGGGACGTGTTAGTTTTTTATTCCTTTTCTTTTCTGTTTTCAGGTGGGGACTCAGGAACTGCGGTTCCCCGTTTCCCCATTGCGAGTGAGGGGGCACAGACATTGCACAGACCCCCCCTCGCCAACGGTCAGCGCTTGGGTGGTACCTCATGGGTCCGGGTCCCCCTATTTACCTGCTCGCCTCGCTCGCGCATAGCAGCCAGGCGTGATGCAGGTAACTAAAGCTGACTGAAGACTTCACTGAAGACTCCTTTAGGTAAGTTCTTCTGACTGAGGTAAGTACTTTCCCCCCTTTTTTCTCCATAGGTACGAACTCGCAACCTCTGGAGACCCCCTGTTTTGGCCCACCTACACTTTATGGGCTAGCCTATGCAAGGGCTGTACTTTATTCTGGGGGAGCAGTGGCACCTGAGGGGACATTTTTTATGGGGCACTACATCTATGTGTGTGTGTGTGCTTGGTGCACTTCACTTATATGTGTGTGCTTGTGCTACCATGTCAGCGCCTTATATGCGGCTGTCAGCCGCGGCGCTGTATCGGGCCGGACGCTCTCAGCGCCGGTTTACTTTAGTTTTGTCGGCAGTGCCTTATATGCGGCTGATAGGCGCGGCGCTGCCGGGAGCCGGGCGCTTCAGCGCCGGCTTACTTTCTCTTTCACCGGCAGTCTCTGCCGGCGCTTTGTCCGCCCGCTCTCTTCCCCCGGGCGCATAAACGGCCGTCAGGTTTGCTCGGGACAAGGAGCGGGCGCCATGACAGTTCTTTAAGGCCGTCTATAGCTCCGTCCACAGGGCTAAGAGCTCTCAGAGGCGCGAAGCAGCCTCCAATCGGCGCTGTGGGCGCGATTTTCAGTTAGAAGGGGTCAGTTAGTGAGTGCCTTGCTTCAGGCACGCCCCTCTCTTCCTATTGGCTGGCCTGTTCACTCTCTAGCTGCTCAGAGCGAGTTCTCCTCACTGCAGCTGACAGGAGACACAGACTAGGGTGAGAAAGTTCCTATCACCTTTTTTCTTTCTTCATTATGTCCGTATCCAGAGCTGTTCTTCCTCTAAACAGAAACCTGGAACTTCCGTGACTTACTATCTCTGTAAGCACTGTAATACCAAGATGTCTGACTCTTCTGAGCCCACTTGCCCTGCCTGCTCCCATGCTCCCCCAGACCCCTGGTACCCCCTGATGTCCCTTTGGTCCCGGTGGGTTCAGCCGCTCCACCAGCCTGGGTTTCTTCCCTGTCCCAGTATATGGCTGACTTGACCAAAGTCTCCCGTTTGGTGGCTGAGGCCTCCCGGGAAGTGGTGTCCGCCTTGAAGGGGTCTTCCCTGCGCAGGACCTCTGGAAGGGCCCGTTCCTCTTCTCCACATACTTCACGCTCTCATAAGCGTCCTAGGGGTGCCTCGTTTGACTCTTCCATTGAGTCTTCAGATAGACGTGTGCATTCCCCTCGTGGGTCCCGCCCCCCCGGTCATCTGGGCACAAACGTTGTTCCTCTAGAGGACGTTCTGGGAGTCGCCGCTCTGCCACGCCAGAGCCGCGTACTCGGTCCGGGTCGCCCACCTCCAGGATTGCCTCTACTCATTCTCATTCCCCTGGTGAACTGGTGGACGAGGCTTCCGAGCCGGCATCTGACTCAGAGGACCGCCCGGACTCAATTGCAACAGTGACAGCCCTAAGAGACACCTTTCACTTAGAGGACCCAGGATCTTCGGATGTCAATCCAGGAGTATCCTTTCATCGTGCTAAGCCAGCACTTCAAAGGTTCAGCTCTCACGCTGACTTTGACGACATTCTGGAAACCGGATGGAAACATCCAGACAAGAGGTTTCCGGGAATCAAGACAATTCAAGAACGTTATCCATTTGACAAGGACCTTGTCATTAAGGTGGTTTCCCCTCCCTCAGTGGATCCACCAATTTCCCGGATCTCTAAGGCGACTACACTGCCTCTGGCAGATGCCGCTGCCTTCAAGGATCCCACGGATAAGAAGGTAGAATCCTTAGCGAAGTTTGCCACTGAAGCAGCTGGCACTTCTTCCCATCTTCACCTCGACATGGGTGTCCAAGGGCCTGGCCAAAAGCTCCATCAGGATATCTTAGCGGGATCCCCCCCGGAGGATCTATCTGCTCTGGCTCTCCAATGCTCTAAAGCTGGGGACTTCCTGTGCACAGCTTCCATGCAGGCAGCCCGTTGTTCTGCTTTTGCTGTGGGTCACCTAGCGGCTCTCCGCCACTCTATGTGGCTTAAAGCTTGGAATGCGGATGCCGCTTCCAAAAGGTCTCTCACTGAGCTTCCCTTTACGAGCGGCCGTCTTTTTGGCAATCGCCTTGATGAAATTATCTCTGAGGCAACGGGAGGTAAGAGTTCCTTGTTACCTCAAAATAAGGCTCGCCCTACTTCCCAAAGGAAGCCCTTTTCCTTTCGGTCCATTCGGACTTCTGGCTCCAGCAATGGGTCTGGGCAGGCGCCCTCGCGGGACAGGAATGCTCCCTCGTTCTGGCCACGCCCGTCTTGGAAGTCGGACTCCAACCGGTCCGGCCGCTTTGCGCCCAAATCAAGCAACCGCAAGCCCACTTCTGCATGAAGTGAGGCCCCCACCCGCAATTTCTTCTCGGGTGGGAGGTCGTCTCTTGTTTTTTTGAGACATTTGGACCTCTCACATTCAGGACTCTTGGGTCAGGGATGTGCTGTCCAACGGTTACCGGATCGAATTTGCCACCCTTCCGAAGGATCGGTTCCGGAGGGGCACTTTCAATTTGTAGCTCTACCCTTCGGTCTAGCCACGGCTCCTCGGGTCTTTACAAAAATCCTTGCGCCAGTGATGGGCCTGTTACGGTCGAGGGGAATCTCGGTGATACCCTATCTGGATGACCTTCTCATCAAGGCTCCAACCAGAGCCCAGACTCTAGAGAATCTGGACGTCACTCTCCACACTCTGACTCGCTTCGGGTGGATGGTCAACCGGGACAAGTCAGTCCTCGACACGGCCTCTGCCCGGATTTGTCTTCCGCCGGACAAACGTCTGGCACTCCGGTCGGGGGTCCGCTTCCTTCGGTCCCGGGTATCAGTCTCCATCCGCACTTGTAGGGAAGTCCTGGGTCGGATGGTGGCAACTATGGAGGCCGTACCCTTTGCCCAGTTTCATTACCGCCCCCTTCAACTGGTGATTCTTTCCCGATGGAACAGGTCTCTTCTGTCCCTCGATCGTCAGATTGTTCTCCCTCACGGGGTCCGTCAGTCTCTGGCAGGCTCTGGTGGCTCCGCTCCCCCCTTCTTCTCCAAGGGCGGTCATTTCTTCCCCTTCACTGGCAGGTTGTTACAACGGATGCCAGCCTGTCGGGCTGGGGTGGCGTGTTCAGGGATTCGACGGTTCAGGGACTCTGGTCTCCCCAGGAGACCCTTCTTCCGATAAACATATTAGAATTACGGGCGATTCTTCTTTGTCTTCTTCATTGGGAGTCCCGTCTTCAGTCCCATCCTGTCCGCGTTCAGTCGGACAACGCCACGGCCGTGGCGTACATAAATCGACAGGGCGGTACTCGCAGCTCGGCAGCCATGGCCGAGGTGACCAAGATTCTCACCTGGGCGGAGAGCAAGGTTCCGGCCATTTCGGCGATTCACATTCCGGGGGTGCTCAACTGGGAAGCGGACTTCCTCAGTCGGTCCTCACCCGACCCCGGCGAGTGGTCTCTACATCCAGAGGTCTTCGCACAACTCTGCGACCTCTGGGGCATTCCGGACGTGGACCTTTAGGGGACCCTTAGACTCTGTCCGTGGACGCCCTAGTGATTCCTTGGGCAAGGTTTGCCCTACCCTATCTGTTCCCTCCTCTTCCGCTCCTTCCCAGGGTGCTGAGGAAGCTCAAGGCAGAGGACGTCCCCGCCATTCTGGTAGCTCCAGATTGTCCCGAAGGTCGTGGTACGCCGACATAGTCAGGCTCCTGGACGACCACTGCACCTTCCGCTCCGTCAGGACCTGCTCTCTCAGGGTACTCTTTGCCACCCCAATTTACAGTCGCTGCATTTGACGGCATGGCGGTTGGGCCCGCGGGTTCTCTTCCCAAGTCATTCACACCATGCTCAAGGCTCGTAAGCCCTCCTCTGCAAGAATTTACCATCGTACTTGGCGGTCTTATTTTCGTTGGTGTGAAGCTCAAGACTTCTCCCCGGTAACCTTCTCGGTTACCCGTCTTCTCTCCTTTTTGCAGTCGGGGTTGGAACTAGGGTTGTCTCTCTGTTCCCTTAAAGGTCAGGTTTCGGCCCTTACTGTTCTTTTCCAGCGGCCCCTGGCTTCTAATTCTCATGTCCGAACTTTCCTTCAAGGAGTGATGCATGCTGTTCCTCCTTATCGGTCACCCTCTCCCCCTTGGGACTTGAATTTGGTTCTGAGTGCCCTCCAGGGTGCACCCTTTGAGCCCCTTAGAGAGGTGTCTATCCGCCTCCTTTCTTGGAAAGTGGCATTTTTTGTTGCTATCGCCTCCATCAGGAGGGTGTCTGAATTGGCAGCTCTCTCCTGCCGTTCTCCGTTTCTGGTGATCCACCAAGACAAGGTTGTTTTCCCGCCAGATCCCTCCTTTTTGCCTAAGGTGGTTTCGGCCTTTCATCTCAATGAGGACATTGTCCTCCCGTCTTTTTGTCCTGCTCCTTCTCATCCTAAGGAGCGCTTACTACACAAGCTGGATGTAGTTCGGGCTGTTCGGTCTTATCTCTCCATCACTTCTTCGTTTCGTCAGTGTGATTCCTTTTTTCGTCCTTACGGAAGGTCGTCCCAAGGGACAACCTGCTTCCAAGGCCACCATTTCTCGGTGGATTCGGTCTGCCATTTCGGAGGCCTATCGCTATAAGGGGAAGATTCCTCCTTTCATTCTACCCATTCTATTGGGGCATTCTGGGCTCTCCAGAATAGAACCTCGGCCTCGCAGATTTGCAAGGAGGCTACCTGGTCGTCTTTGCACACTTTCTCGAGGTTCTACCGAGTTCACACCTTCTCATCGGCTGATGATAGTCTGGGCTGTAAAGTGTTGCAGGCGGCAGTGGAACGGCCGTCTACCTGACTGCTTATATGCCTACCCAAGGGACGGCTTGGTACGTACCACGGTCTGTTTCCCCCAATGGAGCCGATAGAGAAAAGGAGATTTTTTAACCCTTACCGTAAAATCTCTTTCTCAAAGGATCCATTAGGGGACACAGCTCCCACCCTTTTGGGATTTTCCTTGGTTCTCTGTCCGAGGGTGTGTTCAGTTATGTTTTTTCTTCTGGTTCTCGGACAGTTTTGGGTTTTTCTTGACCTGTTAGTCTCCTCCTATTGCTCTGGAACTTAAACTGATTAGCTCAGAGCCTGAAGGCGGGTATATCCTGCTGGGAGGACCCAACTGTTTTTGTTGCCATAGTGTCACACCTCCTAGAGACAGCAGCAGCAGCATACACCCACGGTCTGTGGCCCCAATGGATCCTTCGAGAAAAAGATTTTACGGTAAGTGATAAAAAATCTCCTTTTTATTGGACTAACAGAATTTTGTAAAGAAAAGCTTTCGGGATTCCTCCCTTCATCAAGTCCAAAGCAAATCTAAGCTCACAATTAAACTAAAATTCTGTTAGTCCAATAAAAAAGGAATTACAAGATACTGCAACATTTTTTGATTTGCATCTGCATCACTGGACTAATACGGCTACTCAAATTTACTTTTATAAAATAATATATACAAACATAAACATTTGTGATATCGCCACATGCATAAAAGTCAGAACTAATAAAATATAACATTAATTAAAAAATGGGACCAAAGTCCCAAATTGCATATTTTTGGTCACTTGATATACCATTAAAAAATTTATAAAAAGTGATCAAAAAGTCCCATCAAAACAAAAATGGGACTGATAAGAACTACAGATCATGGCACAAAAAATTAGTCCTCATACATCCCTGTATATGGAAGGAAAAAAAAAGGGGGTCAGAATAGGGCAATTTTAAGCATATGAATAAAACATAAATTAATTGGGTATTATTGTAGTCTCATGGACCTACAGTAAAAAGATAATGTGTAATTTTTACCGAAAAGTGCCCTGTGTAACAATGGAAGCCCCCCAAAATTATAAACTGTTGTTTGTTTGTTGTTTAATTTTTCCCCACAAATAATTTTTGTTTTTTGGTTTTGCCGTAGATTTTGTGATGAAATGATTGATTTTATTACAAAGTACAATTAGTGGTGCAAAAAACAAGCCCTTATATGGGTCTTTAGGTGGAATTGAAAGCATTTTGATTACTAGGTGAGGAGGACAAAAACAAAGGTACAGAATGAATGTAACATGTCAGTGTGAAATTAAAACCTTCAAAATTTGCTAAATTGATGGTCCTTTTTGTTCAATTGTACCCCACAGATTAGTTTTTTTTAGGTTTTGCCATACAATAACCCCTTAAGGACCAAGGACGTACCGGTACGTCCTTGGTCCTGCTCCCGTGATATAACGCGGGGTTACACAGTAACCCCGCATCATATCACGGCGGGCCCGGCGTCATAGTGAAGCCGGGACCCGCCACTAATAGCGTGCAGCGCCGATCGCGGCGCCACACGCTATTAACCCTTTAGCCGCGCGCTCAGAGCTGAGCCGCGCGGTTAAAAGCGAAAGTAAAAAGTGCCGGTTAACTCAGTGGGCTGTTCGGGATAGCCGTGGCGAAATCGCGGCATCCCGAACAGCTTACAGGACAGCGGTAGGGCCCCTACCTGCCTCCTCGCTGTCCGATCGCCGAATGACTGCTCAGTGCCTGAGATCCAGGCATGAGCAGTCAAGCGGCAGAATCATCGATCACTGGTTTCCTATGAGAAACCAGTGATCAATGATAAAGATCAGTGTGTGCAGTGTTATAGGTCCCTATGGGAGCTATAACACTGCAAAAAAAAAGTGAATGAATATCATTTAACCCCACCCCTATTAAAAGTTTGAATCACCCCCCTTTTCCCATAAAAAAAAAAACACAGTGTAAATAAAAATAAAAATAAACATATATGGTATCACCGCGTGTGGAAATGTCCGAATTATAAAAATATATTGTTAATTAAACCGCTCGATCAATGGCGTGCGCGCAAAAAAATTCCAAAGTCCAAAATAGTGCGATCAATAAGTCCTATCAATGCAAAAATGGCACCGTTAAAAACTTCAGATCACGGCACAAAAAATGAGCCCTCATACCGCCCCATACACTGAAAAATAAAAAAGTTATAGGGGTCAGAAGAGGTCAATTTTAAACGTATTAATTTTCCTGCATGTAGTTATGATTTTTTCCAGAAGTACGACAAAAGCAAACCTATATAAGTAGGGTATCATTTTAATCGTATGGAACTACAGAATAAAGATAAGGTGTCATTTTTACCGAAAAATGTACTAATTTTTTTCACCGTAGATTTTTGGGCAAAATGACTGACGTCATTGCAAAATAGAATTGGTGGCGCAAAAAATAAGCAATCAAATGGATTTTTAGGTGCAAAATTGAAAGAGTTATGATTTTTTAAAGGCAAGGAGCAAAAAATTAAAATGCAAAAACGGAAAACCCCCCGGTCCTTAAGGGGTTAAAGGGGTTATCCAGGAAAAGCTTTTTTTTCATATATCAACTGGCTCCAGAAAATTAAACAGATTTGTAAATTACTTCTATTTAAAAATCTTAATCCTTTCAGTATTTATGAGCTTCTGAAGTTAAGGTTGTTCTTTTCTGTCTGAGTGCTCTCTGATGACACGTGTCCCTAGAAACGCCCAGTTTAGAATCAAATCCCCATAGCAAACCTCTTCTAAACTGGGCAGTTCCCGAGACACGTGTCATCAGAGAGCACTTAGACAGAAAAGAACAACCTTAACCTCAGAAGCTCATAAGTACTGAAAGGATAAAGATTTTTTAATAGAAGTAATTTACAATTCTGTTTAACTTTCTGGAGCCAGTTGATATATAAAAATACGTTTTTTCCTGGAATACCCCTTTAACCTCTTCAGGACCCATGACGTATGCTTACGTCATCACACCCTGGGTCTTAAGGACCCATGACGTATGCATACGTCATGTCTTTTCCTGGTCTCCGCCGCTCAACCGGCGGAGATCGGAAGCGGATCCCTGCTGAAATCCTTCAGCAGGGATCCAGGGCAAACGCCGAGGGGGGACCCGACCGCCCGGTAATTTCGCATGATCCCGGCTGTCACCTCCTCCGATCCCCTGCGATTCTTCGGTTAGTTAACCTCTTAAGGACCCAGCCATTTTACACCTTAGGACCCGGCCATTTTTTTAACATCTGACCGCTGTCACTTTAAACATTAATAACTCTGGAATGCTTTTAGTTATCATTCTGATTCCGAGATAGTTTTTTCGTGACATATTCTACTTTAACATAGTGGTAAAAATTGTAACTTGCATCCTTTCTTGCTGAAAAATTTGAAAATTTTATGAAAAATTTGAAAATTTAGCATTTTTCTAACTTTGAAGCTCTCTGTTTGTAAGGAAAATGGATATTCAAAATATTTTAATTTTTTTTTCACATAAACAATATGTCTACTTTATGTTTGCATCATAAAATTGACGAGTTTTTACTTTTGGAAGACACCAGAGGGCTTCAAAGTTCAGCAGCAATTTTCCAATTTTTCACAAAATTTCCAAACTCACTATTTTTCAGGGACCAGTTCAGGTTTGAAGTGGATTTGAAGGGTCTTCATCTTAGAAATACCCCACAAATGACCCCATTATAAAAACTGCACCCCCCAAAGTATACAAAATGATATTCTGTCAGCCTTTTAACCCTTTAGGGGTTTCAAAGGAATAGCAGGAAAGTGAAGGAGAAAATTCACAATCTTCATTTTTTACACTCGCATGTTCTTGTAGACCCAATTTTTGAATTTTTACGAGGGGTAAAAGGAGAAAATGTATACTTATATTTGTAGCCCAATTTCTCTCGAGTAAGCACATACCTCATATGTCTATGTAAAGTGTTCGGTGGGCGCAGTAGAGGGCTCAGAACCGAAGGAGCGACAAGGGGATTTTGGAGAGTACCGTTTTCTGAAATGGTTTTTGGGGGGCATGTTGCATTTAGGAAGCCCCTATGGTGCCAGAACAGCAAAAAAAAAACACATGCCATACCATTTTGGAAACAAGACCCCTTGAGGAACGTAAAAAAAATTAAGTGAGCCTTAATACCCCACATGTGTTTCACGACTTTTGCATATGTAAAAAAAATAAAATAAAATTTCACTAAAATGTGTGTTTCCCCCCAAATTTCACATTTTTGCAAGGGTTAATAGCAGAAAATACCCCCCAAAATTTGTAACCCCATCTCTTCTGAATATGGAGGTACCCCATAAGTTGACCTGAAGTGCACTACGGGCGAACTACAATGCTCAGAAGAGAAGGAGTCATATTTGGCTTTTTGAGAGCAAATTTTGCTCGGGGGCATGTCCCATATAGGAAGCCCCTATGGTGCCAGGACAGCAAAAAATACCCATATGGCATACCATTTTGGAAACTAGACCCCTTGAGGAACGTAACAAGGAATTAAGTGAGGGGGGCGGAGCCTGACCGCTGAGCTGGATGGCCGCATGAACGCGCTGCTCTCCACAGCCTAAGTCCTAAGCTGACCTACACGGCTCATAAATACCTGCCAAAATGGGTAAACATGATGACACAAAGTCCGGTGCCACTCCTGGACCGACCAAGACCCGAAATAATCAATCGGACATGGCCGCATTTCTGAAAAGAAAACCGGAGCAGAGCCCAGCACGGCCCTCCAAGATGGCGCCGACCGCCGCGCTTGTAAGTGATGCTGAAAAAGAGGACGGGTCCGATAGGGAAAGCCTCCCAGGGACCTTCAATGACTCTGGTGGGGAAGATACGCGACTGTCGGTCACTAAGGCCCTCATAAGGAAGACGGTGCAACAAGCAGTGACTAAGGCCATACAAGCAGCAATGGCGCCGCTACTACAGGAACTCGTGGAGATCAAGACAGATGTGAAACAGGTGGGCTATCGCACCGAACACCTAGAAAATGCACTTACCGACACTGTCTCTTTCTGTGACTCTGCTTCTCACCACCTAAGGGCACAGGAGACCCAGCATAATAGGGCACTCTTGCTCCTTGAAGATCAAGAGAACCGCAGCAGGCGCCGGAATATCAGAATAAAAGGGGTTCCGGAGACGTTCGCGGCGGACTCCCTACCAGCAGTGACCCGCCAGATTTTCGCATCCTTGCTGGGGAGCGAGAGGGCCGAAGAGGTGATCATAGAAAGAGTGCATAGAGCGCTGAGGCCTAAGCCGAAACCGTCCGAACCACCCAGGGATATCATATGCGGTCTTCTTAGCTACCTGGACACGGCTGCGATCCTGAAAGCAAACAGAGAAGCCAACTCCATACTCCACGAAGGTGTGGCGGTGAAATTATTTCAGGACATTGCACCATCTACACTGGCTAAACGCCGACTACTGAATCCCCTGCTTCAACGTCTCAGGGAGATCAATGCACCCTATACCTGGCTGTATCCTTTCGGTCTCTCAGTGCTGAAGGACGGAAGACGTCTCGCTATACGCGATCCTGAAGAGCTGGAGAAGCTGTGGCCTTTCTTGGGAATTGAAAAGATAGAGGTCCCGTCGTGGCTACCGGTCCAGCTCAGCCACACACTACCTGCCTTACCCAAGATGTCGCAGTGGTCGAAAGTGGAACGCTTCAAGTCTCCCAAGCAGAAGAAGCAACAAAAGGCTCACCAGAGATCTGACTGTTCCTCTACCTGAAGAACACAGACAAGGACACCTGCCCTAGTTTTATAACTCCCTGCATTAAGGTACCGTCCTCCGGTTGACTGATCAGTAGCTCCCTACCTTCTCAAGATACGTACCGGACTCTTACGGTTAGTAGGTTTATCACTTTATTAACCCTCTGGCTAAAGTGGCTTTGCTGGACTGTGGTGGCTGCTGTGGTGTACCGGGGCAGCACCATCTCGGAGGAGCGAGGGGGATTGGGATGGACTGCAGGGGTTGAGATCTCATGCCAGCTTCAGTGTTCCTGGATTCCCATAAGTCATTTTTATTATGTTACCTGCCATCGCGATGTGGACTTTTGCTGACTCACATAAATGCTATCATCTATCAGTACCCACAGGACTGCTCAAGCTTCCTATAGAGGATGTAGGGCGCTAGCCAATTGCTTATTAATCCAAGACCCGATGAGGAAATGTTCCTGTTCATCCTGTGGTCGATATGCTGAGGTTCCTCATACCTGACTAACATTGCTACGGGAGACTCTCTGAGGAAGTCCACATTGTGAATATTTTATATTACTATGCTAAATGCTTACTGTTTTCTCTATATTATATATATTTTTTTTATTTTTATTTATTTATTTTTTATTTATTTATTTATTTATTTTTTTTTTTTTTTTTTTTTTACACTGACCACTTACGAGCCTGGCGGCCCTAGCCCCCCCCCTCCTCCTCTGTTCCCCCCCCCCCTCCGTCCCAACCCTTCCATCCCCCCCCCCCCCCTATTTTCACCTCCTCCCCTCCCCCACCAACCTCTCCTCCACTCCTCTCCGTCACTCGACCCTCCGCCTCCCCCCTCCCCCCCCTTCCCCCCCCCCCCCGGTGACCATAGGCCACTGCGTGGCCACTGCACGCACCTCAGGGGCTACTTCTGATGATGGTTCCCACGGGGTGACAGTGGCCCAGCATTAGTTGTAGGCAGATGTTTATTTGGTACTTTTCATCGTATGCCGTTGTTTTATTAAAGTTTATATGTAAGCAGAAAGATTCACGGTCGGCCTCGGACCGGCTGTCGGTTCAGGAATCCCTCCGTCTCCCACCCACTTGAATTTTTGGCCTTGGCTGATAATTCATTGTTCAGTTCTAATTTTGTCACTATCACGGTCCCACCTCTCTGGAAAGGACCGCTTGTCTTACTGTTTTCTTCCTCTGTCCTTGCTTTTCTCTTTCCTCCTTTCCTCATTCTCCACTCTCCTACTCGCACTCACCCACTCCTACCCTCAACACCCTACCCTACCCCCACTTCCCTACCCACATACCCAGCATCCTCCCCGGGTCGATAGATATCCTTACCACCTGAGGAAACTGTAGATTTCTTTTCCGATGAACACACTGAAATTCCTCACATATAACTTGAAGGGGTTCAACTCACCATGCAAGAGACATAGCATCTTCACGTTGCTAGCTAGAGAAGGGGTTGACTTCCTTTTTTTACAGGAGACTCATTTCAAACAGGGAAGGGTCCCTAAACTACCCACTAATAACTTCTTGCATTGGTTCCACAGTTGCGGCTCCAACTCTTCCTCCCGTGGGGTTACTATCGCAATACAGAAGGATGTCCCATTCACTTTAATCGCTGTTCATGATGGAGGAGATGGCAGGTCTCTATTTGTTAAAGGTAAGGTTGGATCCATGACATACACCTTAGCCTCATTGTACACCCCTAACAAAAAACAGGTCCCCTGGTTGTTAAAAACCCTTGATAAGTTGAGGTCCTTTGCTGAAGGCCCCATAATACTTGGTGCGGACTTAAACCTCCCATTAGACCCATCTCTTGACACCTCGTCCACTAACACTTACACCTCAAACCTTGCTATCCGCACACTTCGCAACCGATTACATGACATGGAACTGACTGATGTGTGGCGAGCGATGCATCCGACGGAACGGACATACTCATTCTACTCTGCGCCCCATAAGTCCTCTCACCGACTGGACTACATCTTCTGTCATCATAGCCTACTTCCCACGATCCACTCGTCCGACATAGGATCGCGGACGTTATCTGACCATGCCCCAGTACAAGCAAATCTCGCCCTACCGCACATACCCAATAGGACCAGGACATGGCGACTGAATGAGTCGTTGCTATCTGACAACATAGAACTTGCTAAGCTCTCGTCTCAAATAGCTGAATACTTTGACATAAATACCACACAAGATGTCTCCCCTACAATCACTTGGGAAGCCCATAAGGCCTATGTGAGGGGTCTCCTCATATCACTGGGCTCCAAGGTAAAGAGAGAAAGGACGGCGCGAATCACTCAATTAATGGCAGACATTACTGACATGGAAAAGTCTTCCTCTCAGTTAACTGGGAATTCCGATGTTGACGGAAACTACACGACTTTGACTTCCCTTAGGGAACAACTAAAAGACATATTGTCAAAACAGCATGGCGACCAGGTCATACGTTTTCAACAAAAATTTTTTTTACATGGGAATAAAGGGGGACGACTCATGTCGGCCATGATCAAAAAACGTAGAGAGAAAACACACATTGATAGGATTGTGGAGCCGGATGGTACCCAACACGTAGATACTGGCCCTATAGCAACGGCTTTCCGGGACTTCTACTATTCTCTTTATAACATACACCCAAATAACCCCACGCCATTGCCACGCACGCAGGCAATCCAAACTTTCTTGGATCGATTGAATTTACCTACCCTCACCACACTAGAAGGGGAGACATTGCTGAAGCCTTGCACTGCTGAGGAGGTTGAGGCAGTAATAAAGTCCTTCCCCATAGGGAAGAGCCCGGGACCAGATGGCTTGAGCTTACAATACTATAAAAAGTTGGGCACAGTTTTGCTGCCTCGGCTTACTCAGTGGTGCAACGCGTTACTTGGAGGCACCCATTTGCCGCCCCAATCTCTAGAGGCACACATCACTATTCTACCAAAAGAGGGTAAAGATCCCCTAATGTGCTCGAGTTATAGGCCCATTTCACTCTTGAATATGGACCTAAAGATCTGGGCTAAGCTGTTGTCCATGAGACTTCGCCCTCTCCTCCCTGACCTTATTCATGTGGACCAGACTGGTTTTGTGAAGGGCAGGGAGGGGAAGCACAACGCATTACGAGTCATGCACGCTATTCACTATGCCACACAAAAAAAGATCCCTCTACTCCTTCTCGGCACAGATGCTGAGAAGGCGTTCGATAGGGTAGCGTGGGACTACATGACCAAGGTGTTAGCCAAATATCGCATCCCTGATCGCTTCATCCGAGCTATCATGTCCCTATATAGTGAACCCAGCGCTCGGGTTAGGGTCAATGGCACTCTTTCTGAATCTTTCCCCATATGTAATGGGACGCGACAAGGGTGCCCCCTATCGCCGTCACTGTACGTCCTCGTGATGGAGACTCTTCTCCAGGCCTTGAGGCAGGATGAGGCGATTAGGGGATTGCAAATAGGGGATAGGACTCATCTTACGGCAGCATTCGCTGATGACCTACTCATAATGATCACTAATCCTACTGAAGCCCTGCCCCGTGTCCAATGCGTTATTGAAGAATATGGGACCCTATCCAATTTCAAAGTAAATTATAGTAAGTCGGAGATACTGAACATCACGATACCCCCTCGTGTAGCCTCGAGTCTACAATCTTCCTCGTCTTACAGATGGCCATCTAAACACATCACATACCTGGGCATAGCTCTTCCCTCGTCGCTGAGCAACTTGTTTGACCTTAACTATGTACCCTTACTGACTAAAATGAGGAATAAAATTGACTCCTACAAGTTACCCTTTCTTTCATGGGTGGGGCGACGCAACCTCCTACAGACATACATTGTACCGTCCATACTCTACTTACTACGCATGGTACCCATAGAGCTACCTAAATGGTATCTCCTGCAGTGGAAACGGCTCTTTGGGGCTTTCCTTTGGTCAGGGAAGCGCCCACATTTAGCACATTCCCTTCTCACTAGATCTAAGAGGAGCGGTGGCATAGGTATGCCAGACATTACTATGCTTTATACAGCTAACCATATTCACAGATGGGTTGAGATCTCTACTGGAACTAGCCTACTGGATAGCTCGGAACTTGAACGCTCCCATAAGGCTTCCCGAGGCTATGGGGTGGACCGTCATGTCTGGCTGCCTACACGTCGCTCCCTCTCACATGTTAATAACCCACTGTTAAAAGGTACACTCACTACCAAAAGGGCGTATGATAAAGGCACAACACAAGGAAACCACGGAAAAACACTGATTTCTCCATGCTTTCCAAGTTCCCTGATTCCTTATGCAGTTCACCCTGACATGCAAGAGGCGGACGACTTGTGGTCCCATTTTCAACACGTCCCTGTCAAAACCCTTTGTGCCAGAAACCAACCACCCACAGTTGAGACGCTATCCACGATAGTCCCACACCTTAAAACTAACTTTCTACATCTTCATATGCTCAGGGAGATGTGTGTTGAATTTCTAAAGGTGTATGTCATTGGTGAAAACACGACCTGGATAGATAAGTTGATGCAATTTTCACCGAACTGCAAGCCAAAATTTTCCACATTTAATGCCTGTTTGAGAGATGAGAGGCAAACTTCTGACCCGTTGTACTTGGGATCCTGGGAGGAAGAGTTGGGACGCAAGTTCACGGACCAAGAGAAGAAATCCATTCTAACAAACTCCCATGGCTTCTCTAGGTGCGTCAAGCTACAAGAAGGTCATTTTAAACTAGTAGCCAGATGGTATAGGACGCCCGAGTTATTATATCATTGGGGTCTGAGTGCAGCCCCTACGTGCTGGAGATGCCATGGGGGCGTGGGCTCTTTGTCTCACATCTGGTGGTCGTGCCCCAAGATAACGTCTTACTGGAGTGAGGTAAATCTCATCATAGATAAGGTGATGGGAAGGCATGTCCCTCTCTCACCTGAGGTGGTTCTCTTGGGCTTATCGACTAGGGATTGCACCTTGTCGAAGAGATCTCTGATTGCACATTTGCTAACTGCAGCCAAGGCATTAGTCCCACTACATTGGTTAGATGAAACACCTCCTACAGTTCAACAGTGGATCTCTAAGGTCTCCCAGTTGTGTAGAATGGAGGAGCTCTCCAGTTGGAGTGATCGCTCACATGACAGATACTGGAATATATGGGCTCCTTGGCTGGGCTTTCGTGATGCTGACACTGCTCTCTCTCTTTTGCATCGGACATAGCAACTGGGTTCCAGCAAATGACCCCATAGACAACTCCCTCCCCCCTCTTTCCCAACCCACCCTTCCTCCCCTCCTCACCTCCCCACCCACATCCAAAAACCTTGTATCTATTCTTTATCCTCCACTCGTCTCTCTTTCTCCCTATTTTCTCTTTCTTCTGCCTCCCACCTTGGAGAATTCCTACGCCTTTCATTTCTCCTCTTTCTTTCTTATTTATCAGTACTCTGACACACTGTGCCCCATGTTCATTGAACCTATTATGTTCAGTACCATACTCATATTACAGTTCCACCTAATTAACTGGGCTCCTAGGTGACAACACCTCAGACTTATTGGATGCTTATAGGCATGTCTGACCTTCTGTTTTATGTATGTCCTGAGTGGATGTTGGCCAATACTTCTCTTGATAGATTTATCTTATTGATTTTATAATGATACATCAACACAGGAGCCCAATGGTCTTTTTAAATGTTGCCTGGGGCCTAGCCCACACAACCCCTTTATCTTGCTTTTCTCTCCTTTTCTTTCTTCTTGATTAGCATTATGGAATGTATTTCATATTACATTTGTATGTTCTGTTGTATTGTAATATTCGAAAATAAAGAATTGACGAAAAAAAAAAAAAAAGGAATTAAGTGAGCCTTAATACCCCACACGGGTTTCACGACTTTTGCAAAAAAAAGTAAAAAAAAAATCATTAAAATGGGTGTTTCCCCCAAAATTTCACATTTTTGCAAGGGTTAATAGCAAAAAAGACCCCCCAAAATTTGAAACCCCATCTCATCTGAGTATGGAGGTACCCCATAAGTAGACCTGAAGTGCACTACGAGCGAACTACAATGCTCAGAAGAGAAGGAGTCATATTTGGCTTTTTGAGAGCAAATTTTGCTCAGGGGGCATGTCGCATTTAGGAAGCCCCTATGGTGCCAGGACAGCAAAATAACCCCCACATGGCATACCATTTTGGAAACTAGACCCCTTGAGGAACGTAACAAGTGGTACAGTGAGCATTTACCCCCACTGGTGTCTGTCAGATCTTTGGAACAGTGGTCTGTACAACATTTTTAATTTGCACAGCCCACTGTTCCAAAGATCTGTCAGACACCTGTGGGGTGTAAATTCTCACTGCACCCCTTATTACATTCCGTGAGGGGTGTAGTTTCCAAAAATGGGGTCACATGTGGGGTTTTGTTTTTTTTGCGTTTGTCAAAACCGCTGTAACAATAAGCCACCCCTGTGCAAATCACCTCAAATGTACATGGTGCACTCTCCCTTCTGGGCCTTGTTGTGCGCCCCCAGAGCACTTTGCGCCCACATATGGGGTGTCTCCGTAGTCGGGAGAAATTGCATTACAAATTTTGGGGGGCTTTTTTCCCTTTTACCTCTTGTCAAAATGAAAAGTATAGGGCAACACCAGCATGTTAGTGTAAAAATTTTATTTTTTTACACTAACATGCTGGTGTAGACCCCAACTTCACATTTTCATAAGGGGTGAAAGGAGAAAAAGCCCCCCAAAATTTGTTAGGCAATTTCTCCCGAGTACGGCGATACCCCATATGTGGCCCTAAACTGTTGCATTGAAATACGAAAGGGCTCCAAAGTGAGAGAGCGCCATGCGGATTTGAGGCCTAAATTAGGGATTTGCATAGGGGTGGACATAGGGGTATTCTACGCCAGTGATTCCCAAACAGGGTGCCTCCAGCTGTTGCAAAACTCCCAGCATGCTTGGACAGTTAACGGCTGTCCAGCAATACTGGGAGTTGTTGTTTTGCAACAGCAGGAGGCTCCATTTTGGAAACAGTGGCGTACCAGATGTTTTTCATTTTTATTGGGGAGGGGAGGGGGGCTGTGTAGGGGTATGTATATATAGTGTTTTTTACTTTTTATTTTATTTTGTGTAAGTGTAGTGTAATGTAGTGTTTTTAGGGTACAGTCACACGGGCGGGGGGTTACAGCGAGTTTGAGCTGCCGCGCAAAATTTGCTGCATCGCAAACTTGCAGCCTGATACTCACTGTAAGCCCCCTGCCCATGTGAATGTATCCTGTACATTCACAAGGGGGGGACCTCCAGCTGTTGCAAAACTACAACTCCCAGCATGCACAGTCTATCAGTGCATGCTGGTAGTTATAGTTTTGCAACAGCTGGAGGCACACGGGTTGGGAAACAGACAATGTTTCCCAACCAGTGTGCCTCCAGTTGTTGCAAAACCACAACTCTCAGCATTCTCAAGCATGCTGGGAGTAGTAGTTGGCAACATCTTTAGAGCCAGATGTTGCCGAACTACAACTCCCAGCATGCTTGGAGTTGTAGTTTTGCAACATCTGGAGGACTACAGTTTGCAGACCACTAATACAGTGGTTCCCAATCTGTGCCCTTCCAGATGTTGCAAAACTACAACTCCCAGTATGCCAAAACTGTCCAGGCATGCTGGGAGTTGTAGTTCTGCAACATCTGAAGGGCCAGATGTTACAGAACTACAACTCCCAGCATGCCTGGACAGTAAGGGCATGCTGAGAATGTGTAGTTTTGCAACATCTGGAAGGGCACAGTGGTCTCCAAACTGTGGACCTCCAGATGTTGCAAAACTGCAACTCCCAGCATGCCCAGACGCCAAGGGCTGTCTGGGCATGCTGGGAGTTGTAGTATACAGGGTCCCATTACAGCAATGCATGTCGCTTTACGGCGACGTGCATTGCTGTAAAGGGCCCGACCGCGGCTGAAGATCTACTCACCTGTCGCCGCCGCCGCCACCGTCTCCGCCGCCACAGTCTCCGCCGCCAGGATCCAGGTCTTCAGGTACGAGGTAAGTACCGGGGCCGGTCCCCAGCACTCCCCCGTCCCCCGCCGCGTCCTCCGGTCTTCCTCCCGTCCTCTCCGGACTTTCAGGGGCCGGGCAGGACAGGAGGAAGTAACCGCCCCCCCTCCTGTGATTGGTCGGTTAACTAACCGACAGATCGCAGGGTATAGGAGGAGGTGGCCGGCTTGCCACCTCGCTCCTAGGCTCCAGCATGGTCCTGGCTGTCTGTGACAGCCGGGATCATGCGAAATTACCGGGCGGTCGGGTCCCAGAGACCCGATCAGCCCGGTATCGCCGCAGATCGCAAGGGCGATTTCCCTTGCGATTTGTGGCGATCGCCGACATGGGGGCCTACATGGCCCCCCTCGACGTTTGCCCTGGATGCCTGCTGAAGGATTTCAGCAGGCATCCAGTTCCGATCTCTGCCCGGCGCGCGGCAGAGACCGGAAACCGCCAGGGCGTATGGATACGCCCTGGGTCCTTAAGGCCCAGGGTGTGAGGGCGTATCCATACGCCCTGGGTCCTTAAGAGGTTAACCGACCAATCGCAGGGGGGGGGGGGGGCGGTTACTTTCTCCCGTCCTGCCCGGCCCCTGGAAGTCCGGAGAGGACGGGAGGAAGACCGGAGGACGCGGCGGGGGACGGGGGAGTGCTGGGGCCCGGCCCCGGTACTTACCTCGTCCCTGAAGACCCGGATCCCGGCGAGGAAGATGGCGGCGGCGGCGACAGGTGAGTAGATCTTCAGCCGCGGTCGGGCCCTCTACAGCAATGCACGTCGCCGTAAAGCGACATGCATTGCTGTATTGGGACCCTATATACTACAACTCCCAGCATGCCCAGACAGCCCTTGGCATCTGGGCATGCTGGGAGTTGCAGTTTTGCAACATCTGGAGGTCCACAGTTTGGAGACCACTGTGCCCTTCCAGATGTTGCAAAACTACACATTCTCAGCATGCCCTTACTGTCCAGGCATGCTGGGAGTTGTAGTTCTGTAACATCTGGCCCTTCAGATGTTGCAGAACTACAACTCCCAGCATGCCTGGACAGTTTTGGCATACTGGGAGTTGTAGTTTTGCAACATCTGGAAGGGCACAGATTGGGAACCACTGTATTAGTGGTCTGCAAACTGTAGTCCTCCAGATGTTGCAAACTACAACTCCAAGCATGCTGGGAGTTGTAGTTCGGCAACATCTGGCTCTAAAGATGTTGCCGAACTACTACTCCCAGCGTGCCTGAGAATGTTTGGGAGTTGTGGTTTTGCAACAACAGGAGGCACACTGGTTGGGAAACATTGTCTGTTTCCTAACTCAGTGTTTCCCAACCCGTGTGCCTCCAGCTGTTGCAAAACTATAACTACCAGCATGCACTGATAGACTGTGCATGCTGGGAGTTGTAGTTTTGAAACAGCTGGAGGTCCCCCCCTTGTGAATGTACAGGGTACATTCACATGGGCAGGGGGCTTACAGTGAGTATCAGGCTGCAAGTTTGCGATGCAGCAAATTTTGCGCGGCAGCTCAAACTCGCAGCGGGAAAATCGCTGTAACCCCCCCTGCCCGTGTGACTGTACCCTACACTACACTACACTACACTACACTAACGCAAAATAAAATAAAAAGTAAAAAACACTACATATACACATACCCCTACACAGCCCCCCTCCCCAATAAAAATGAAAAACGTCTGGTACGCCACTGTTTTCAAAATGGAGCCTCCAGCTGTTGCAAAACAACAACTCCCAGTATTGCCGGACAGCCGTTGACTGTCCAAGCATGCTGGGAGTTTTGCAACAGCTGGAGGCACCCTGTTTGGGAATCACTGGCGTAGAATACCCCTATGTCCACCCCTATGCAAATCCCTAATTCAGGCCTCAAATGCGCATGGCGCTCTCACTTTGGAGCCCTGTCGTATTTCAAGGCAACAGTTTAGGGTCACATATGGGGTATAGCCGTACTCGGGAGAAATTGCCTTACAAATTTTGGGGGGCTTTTTCTCCTTTCACCCCTTATGAAAAGGGGAAGTTGGGGTCTTCACCAGCATGTTAGTGTAAAAAAATACATTTTTTACACTAACATGCTGGTGTTGCCCTATACTTTTCATTTTGACAAGAGGTAAAAGGGAAAAAAGCCCCCCAAAATTTGTAATGCAACTTCTCCCGACTACGGAGATACCCCATATGTGGGCGCAAAGTGCTCTGGGGGCGCACAACAAGGCTCAGAAGGGAGAGTGCACCATGTACATTTGAGGTGATTTGCACAGAGGTGGCTGATTGTTACAGCGGTTTTGACAAACGCAAAAAAAAAAAAAAAAAACACATGTGACCCCATTTCGGAAACTACACCCCTCACGGAATGTAATGAGGGGTGCAGTGAGAATTTACACCCCACTGGTGCCTGACAGATCTTTGGAACAGTGGGCTGCGCAAATGAAAAATTTTGTACAGCCCACTGTTCCAAAGATCTGACAGACACCAGTGGGGGGTAAATGCTCACTCTACCCCTTGTTACGTTCCTCAAGGGGTCTAGTTTCCAAAATGGTATGCCATGTGGGGGTTATTTTGCTGTTCTGGCACCATTGGGGCTTCCTAAATGCGACAAGCCCCCCGAGCAAAATTTGCTCTCAAAAAGCCAAATATGACTCCTTCTCTTCTGAGCATTGTAGTTCGCCTGTAGTGCGCTTCAGGTCAACTTATGGGGTACCTCCATACTCGGAAGAGATGGGGTTACAAATTTTGGGGTGTATATTCTGCTATTAACCCTTGCAAAAATGTGAAATTTGGGGGGGGGGGGGGAACACACATTTTAGTGAAAATTTTTTTTTTTTTGTTTACGTATGCAAAAGCCGTGAAACCCCTGTGGGGTATTAAGGCTCACTTTATTCCTTATTACGTTCCTCAAGGGGTCTAGTTTCCAAAATGGTATGGCATGTGAGTATTTTTTGCTGTCCTGGCACCATAGGGGCTTCCTAAATGCGACATGCCCCCGAGCAAAATTTGCTCTCAAAAAGCCAAATATGACTCCTTCTCTTCTGAGCATTGTAGTTCGCCCATAGTGCACTTCATGTCAACTTATGGGGTACCTCCATACTCAGAAGAGATGGGGTTACAAATTTTGGGTGGTATTTTCTGCTATTAACCCTTGCAAAAATGTGAAATTTGGGGGGAAACACACATTTTTTTGAAATTTTTAAAATTTTTTTTTACATATGCAAAAGTCGTGAAACACCTGTGGGGTAATAAGGCTCACTTTTTCTTTGTTACGTTCCTCAAGGGGTATAGTTTCCAAAATGGTATGCCATGTGTTTTATTTTTTCCTGTTCTGGCACCATAGGGGCTTCCTAAATGCAACATGCCCCCCAAAAACCATTTCAGAAAAACGTACGCTCCAAAATCCCCTTGTCGCTCCTTCCCTTCTGAGCCCTCTACTGTGCCCGCCGAACACTTTACATAGACATATGAGGTATGTGCTTACTCGAGAGAAATTGGGCTACAAATATAAGTATACATTTTCTCCGTTTACCCCTTGTAAAAATTCAAAAATTGGGTCTACAAGAACATGCGAGTGTAAAAAATGAAGATTGTGAATTTTCTCCTTCACTTTGCTGCTATTCCTGTGAAACACCTAAAGGGTTAAAATGCTGACTGAATGTCATTTTGAATACTTTGGGGGGTGCAGTTTTTATAATGGGGTCATTTGTGGGGTATTTCTAAGATGAAGACCCTTCAAATCCACTTCAAACCTGAACTGGTCCCTGAAAAATTGTGATTTTGCAAATTTTGTGAAAAATTGGAAAATTGCTGCTGAACTTTGAAGCCCTCTGATGTCTTCCAAAAGTAAAAACTCGTCAATTTTATGATGCAAATATAAAGTAGACATATTGTATATGTGAATAAAATAAAATAATATTTGGAATATCCATTTTCATTACAAGCAGAGAGCTTCAAAGTTAGAAAAATGCAAAATTTTCTAATTTTTCATCAAATTTTGGGATTTTTCACCAAGAAAGGATGCAAGTTACCAAAAAATTTTACCACTAAGTTAAAGTAGAATATGTCACGAAAAAACAATCTCGGAATCAGAATGATAATTAAAAGCATTCCAGAGTTATTAATGTTTAAAGTGACAGTGGTCAGATGTGCAAAAAATGGCCGGGTCCTAAGGTGTAAAATGGCTGGGTCCTTAAGGGGTTAAATGGTAAAATGAAAGGTATCATTACAAATTAAATAAGTACCGCAAAAAACAAGCCCACACATGCCTCTTTAGATGGACAATTGAAAGCGTTATGGTTGTGAAACTAGATTTCCAAAGAGGGTTTTTTTTCTGGCATTTTTTGAGAACTGCCTCTGCAGTATTTGAGCCAAAGCCAGAATTGTATGGAAAAGGAGTAGGAAATATAAAGGAAGGACTTATACTTCTCCTTCCTACTGGATCCTCTTCTGGCTGTGGCTCAAAATGTGCTGTGTCAGTTTTCCACAAAAAAAAAACACCAGGAAAAAACCTGTGAGAAAATAATGCAACTATTTGGCTGCGTCATTAAAGAGTTAATCCCTTGCAAAAAAAAAAAGTACATGGTAGATACCTGAGGGTGTCTTTCGTATTCTAGCCTACATTCCTAGGCACATTTTTTTCAACAATAAATAAGAGGATTAATGTAGCTTGAGAGTAAACCTGTTGAAGCACTTCTTATCTGTCTGATGGTATGTCACTCGTATTCAGCCGCACCTATCCTATGACTAACGTTTGACCATTGAACCTTGTGTGTAAGAATATGCAATATGTCTAATCCATAAAAATGCAGTTTTATCTCAAAATAACATTCTTTTCTCTTATAATTTATGTGCTGTCTTTTCATGTGAAAATCAGGCCTCATTTTTATGTCATTTTTATCTGTTTATTTTTTGTCAGGGGAAATGTAAAAAAAAACAAAAAACGGAAAAAGGTCTTTACATTTATTTTTATTAATAGCACAAAATGACTTTGAAATACTTTTTTAACCCCTTAAGGACAGATCCATTTTTTATCTCAATGACCAGGCTCTTTTTTATTTTTTATTTGACATGTGTCTTTAAATGGTAATAACTTCAGAACGCTTTTTCTGAGCAGAGCGATTCTGAGATAGTTTTTTCGTGACATATTGTACTTTATATAAGTGGTGCATTTTTGTTGACACATGCAGCATTTTTTTGTGAAAAACTTCTAAATATTGGGAAAAACTGGAAAATTTCAGCTTTTTTGTTGTTGTGTACACTGTGCGGTAAAAGTGATGTTGTATTTATTCTGTGGGCCAGTATGATTATGGCGATACCCATTTTATATAGCTTTCTATGTTCTTTTTCCTTTTCTGAGCAAAATTCTTCCCCATGCAGGATAATTTACATTATAGTTTTATAGTACACGTCATTACAGACGTGGCAATACCAATTATGTATATGATTTGTGTTTTTGATCTTTTTTGGGGATAATACAGGGCTTTTATTGGGAAAAGGGCATTTTTTAATTTTTTTTTTACACTTCATACTTTTATTGATGAACTTTTTATTTTATTTTTTACACTTTTTACAGGTTATACTATGCTGCAATACATTTGTACTGCAGCACAGTATGACCTGTGAGCTGCACACTTTACAGCCTGTGTGATCCAGCCTGTATAGCTGTGGCTATATGTGAGTAACGGGGTTAACTAAGGAAGAGGACCCCCACTGTTCCTACGGACTCTGACTTTGGGGACCTCACCACAAGGTAACGTATGTAATACGGTACCGGGACACCACATATATAACACATATAAATTTATGTCAGTACAACTGCTGCAGTATACACACTATTAGTTATGTAAGATCTACAACCATGTAAATATTCTCCAGTAGTTTTCAGAGGTTACATATTTGGGTTATTTTTTTTAAATATTGGAATAAGTTCCAGACAGTGGGTGCAGTAGTAGGAATTCTTGCAGCATGATGATATAGGTCAGCTTAGCGGGTGAGGAGTAAAGTGCGGAAAAGCAACAGTAATAGTAGAAGATTGGATTTCACTTTTTCTCTCTGAACTCCATATACACTCTTAAAGGGTTACTGTCATTTAAAACAGTCATTTGAGACTGTCATTTGAGACCAGCTACGATCGAGTGTTAGGCTGTGTTCACATATATCAGTTGTCTGGCATGGTTTCCCTCTGGTGTGCACCGGAGGGAAACTGATGCTAGAACTGATCCCATTCATTCGAATTGGACAGTTCACAATCATCCAGTGTCTCAGTTTTGATGCTGAAGGTTGGACACGCTGAAGGGCACGGGACAGGGGAACAAAGCTTGCTGCAAAACAATGGATGCTGGACGCCATACAACTGATGATAACTTGTCATCAGTTGCGTCTAGATCTAGGCCGGATGCCGGACATATGTGAACATAGCCTAACAGTTCACTGGCTGGGTTCACCCTCTGTCTGTGTGTACTTCTAACCTATGTATTTATACTCTTGGAGAGGAGAGGAAACGTATACACGGATGGTAAAAACTGATTCTGCTGTATCCCATACGGTAGAATACGTTTTCCATTGCCTTACTTTATAAGGCTATATTCACACAGCAGAATTTACACGAGTCCGTGCAAATTACACTCAGCAAAGCTTGCAGAATGGAATTGGGGAATTCTGTGTTCTCTAAACACAGAATTCTGCCGAAATTCAAGCCCCATTGAGTTCAATGGGATTCCGCTTGAAATTCCACAAAATTATAAGTCTGGACTAATATTTTTGAATGAATGAGACCGAATGGGACAGCGGAATCCTACTGAACATAATGGCCCTCATTTGCTAAGAGTGTTGGGTTTTTAATAGTGTGAAATGTTGTTTGAAACTTGTAGGATTCCTCTCTATTTACTATGAGGATACAGATTTACAAGTCGGGAAAATTTTCTGACCAGCTATTTCTAGGTGGAAATTTCCAGCCATTTATTCACACGATTTTCTTATTCAACAGTAAATAGGTTGGCCAAGCCCCCTTTGAGACAGACCATGCCGCCTTTTCAGCTTTTCACAATGCAATGCCGAGTTAGTCGGATTTTCCTGGTGCACACTGTCGCACACTGTCTGAGACATGTCTAGGGGGTTTTAGCTTAGTAAATAAGGGCCAATGTGCATAAATTCATGTTGAATTTTCTGGTGGAATTAAGCACAGAATTTCCGCGGTGTGAACATGGCCTAAGGGTGCATTTACATCACATTTGTGCCTTTCTGTCAGGCTCTATGTCAGCATCATATAGGAAAGCTGTCGAAACAGGAAGATGTAGAGCCTGATGTACCCATTGACTTGAGTGGGGAAACATAGTTTAACCTCTTAAGGACCCGGCCATTTTACACCTTAGGACCCGGCCATTTTTTGAACATCTGACCACTGTCACTTTAAACATTAATAACTCTGGAATGCTTTTAGTTATCATTCTGATTCCAAGATTGTTTTTTCGTGACATATTCTACTTTAACATAGTGGTAAAAAATTTTTGGTAACTTGCTTCCTTTCTTGGTGAAAAATCCCAAAATTTTATGAAAAATTTGAACATTTTGCATTTTTCTAACTTTGAAGCTCTCTGCTTGTAAGGAAAATGGATATTCAAAATATATTTTTTTTATTCACATAAACAACATGTCTACTTTATGTTTGCATCATAAAATTGACAAGTTTTTGCTTTTGGAAGACACCAGAAGGTTTCAAAGTTCAGCAGCAATTTTCCAATTTTTCACAAAATTTCCAAACTCACTATTTTTCAGGGACCAGTTCAGGTTTGAAGTGGATTTGAAGGGTCTTCATCTTAGAAATACCCCAGAAATTACCCCATTATAAAAACTGCACCCCCCAAAGTATTCAAAATGATTTTTGGTCAGCCTTTTAACCCTTTAGGTGTTTCACAGGAATAGCAGCAAAGTGAAGGAGAAAATTCACAATCTTCATTTTTTACACTCGCATGTTCTTGTAGACCCAATTTTTGAATTTTTACAAGGGGTAAAAGGAGAAAATTTATACTTATATTTGTAGCCCAATTTCTCTCGAGTAAGGACATACCTCATATGTCTATGTAAAAAGTTCCGCGGGCGCAGTAGAGGTCTCAGAAGTGAAGGAGCAACAAGGGGATTTTGGAGAGTAAGTTTTTCTGAAATGGTTTTTGGGGGGCATGTTGCATTTAGGAAGCCCCTATGGTGCCAGAACAGCAAAAAAAAAAAAAAAACACATGCCATACCATTTTGGAAACAAGACCCCTTGAGGAACGTAACAAGGAATTAAGTGAGCCTTAATACCCCACATGTGTTTCATGACTTTTGCATATGTAAAAAAATAAAATAAAATTTCACTAAAATGTGTGTTTCCCCCCAAATTTCACATTTTGCAAGGGTTAATAGCAGAAAATACCCCCCAAAATTTGTAACCCCATCTCTTCTGAGTATTGAGGTACCCCATAAGTTGACCAGAAGTGCACTACGGGCGAACTACAATGCTCAGAAGAGAAGGAGTCATATTTGGCTTTTTGAGAGAAAATTTTGCTCGGGGGCGTGTCGCATTTAGGAAGCCTCTATGGTGCCAGGAGAGCAAAAAAAAACCACATGCCATACCATTTTGGAAACTAGACCCCTTGAGGAACGTAACAAGGAATAAAGTGAGCCTTAATACCCCACAGGGGTTTCACGACTTTTGCATACGTAAAAAAAAAAAAAAAATCACTAAAATGTGTGTTTCCCCCCAAATTTCACATTTTTGCAAGGGTTAATAGCAAATAATACCCCCCAAAATTTGAAACCCCATCTCTTCTGAGTATGGAGGTACCCCATAAGTTCACCTGAAGTGTACTACGGGCGAACTACAATGCTCAGAAGAGAAGGAGTCATATTTAGCTTTTTGAGAGCAAATTTTGCTCGGGGGGCATGTCGCATTTAGGAAGCCCCTATGGTGCCAGGACAGCAAAATAACCCCCACATGGCATACCATTTTAGAAACTAGACCCCTTGAGGAACATAACAAGGGGTACAGTGAGCATTTTCCCCCACTGGTGTCTGTCAGATCTTTGGAAAAGTGGGCTGTACGAAATTTTTAATTTGTACAGCCCACTGTTCCAAAGATCTGTCAGACACCAGTGGGGTGTAAATGCTCACTGCACCCCTCATAACATTCCGTGAGGGATGTAGTTTCCAAAATGGGGTCACATGTAGGGTTTTGTTTTTTTTGCGTTTGTCAAAACCGCTGTAACAATCAGCCACCCCTGTGCAAATCACCTCAAATGTACATGGCGCACTCTCCCTTCTGGGCCTTGTTGTGCGCCCCCAGAGCACTTTGCGCCCACATATGGGGTATCTCCGTAGTCAGGAGAAATTGCATTACAAATTTTGGGGGGCTTTATTCCCTTTTACCTCTTGTCAAAATGAAAAGTATAGGGCAACACCAGCATGTTAGTGTAAAAAATTTATTTTTTTACACTAACATGCTGGTGTAGACCCTAACTTCACCTTTTCATAAGGGGTGAAAGGAGAAAAAGCCCCCCAAAATTTGTTAGCCAATTTCTCCCGAGTACGGCGATACCCCATATGTGGCCCTAAACTGTTGCCTTGAAATGCAACAGGGCTCCAAAGTGAGAGCGCCATGTGCATTTGAGGTCTGAATTAGGGATTTGCATAGGGGTGGACATAGGGTTATTCTACGCCAGTGATTCCCAAACAGGGTGCCTCCAGCTGTTGCAAAACTCCCAGCATGCTTGGACAGTCAACGGCTGTCCAGCAATACTGGGAGTTGTTGTTTTTCAACAGCTGGAGGCTCCATTTTGGAAACAGTGGCGTACCAGACATTTTTCATTTGTATTGGGGAGGGGAGGGGGGCTGTGTAGGGGTATGTGTATATGTAGTGTTTTTTACTTTTTATTTTATTTTGTGTTAGTGTAGTGTAGTGTAGTGTTTTTAGGGTACAGTCACACGGGCGGGGGATTACACGAGTTTCCCGCTGCGAGTTTGAGATGCCGCGCAAAATTTGCTGCATCACAAACTTGCAGCCTGATACTCACTGTAAGCCCTGCCCATGTTAATGTACCCTGTACATTCAAAACTACAACTCCCAGCATGCATCAGTGCATGCTGGTAGTTATAGTTTTGCAACAGCTGGAGGCACACAGGTTGGGAAACACTGAGTTAGGAAACAGACAATGTTTCCCAACCAGTGTGCCTCCAGTTGTTGCAAAACCACTACTCCCAAACATTCTCAGGCATGCTGGAAGTAGTAGTTCGGCAACATCTTTAGAGCCAGATGTTGCCGAACTACAACTCCCAGCATGCTTGGAGTTGTATTTTGCAACACCTGGAGGACTACAGTTTGCAGACCACTAATACAGTGGTTCCTAATCTGTGCCCTTCCAGATGTTGCAAAACTACAACTCCCAGTATGCAAAAACAGTCCAGGCATGCTGGGAGTTGTAGTTCTGCAACATCTGAAGGGCCAGATGTTACAGAACTACAACTCCCAGCATGCCTGGACAGTAAGGGCATGCTGAGAATGTGTAGTTTTGCAACATCTGGAAGGGCACAGTGGTCTCCAAACTGTGGACCTCCAGATGTTGCAAAACTGCAACTCCCAGCATGCCCAGGTGCCAAGGGCAGTCTGAGCATGCTGGGAGTTGTAGTATACATGGTCCCATTACAGCAATGCATGTCGCTTTACGGCGACGTGCATTGCTGTAAAGGGCCCGACCGCGGCTGAAGATCCACTCACCTGTCGCCGCCGTCTTCATCGCCGGGACCCGGGTCTTCAGGGACAAGGTAAGTACCGGGGCCGGGCCCCAGCACTCCCCCGTCCCCCGCCGCGTCCTCCGGTCTTCCTCCCGTCCTCTCCGGACTTCAAGGGGCCGGGCAGGGCGGGAGGAAGTAACCGCCCCCCCCCCCCTGAGATTGGTCGGTTAGCTAACCGAAGAATCGCAGGGGATAGGAGGAGGTGGCAGGCTTGCCACCTCGCTCCTATACGTTAGCATGGTCCTCGCTGTCCGTGACAACCGGGATCATGCAAAATTACCGGGCGGTCTGGTCCCAGAGACCCGATCCGCCTGGTATCGCCGCAGATCGCAAGGGCGATTTCCCTTGCGATTTGCGGCGATCGCCGACATGGGGGGCCTACATGGCCCCCCTCAGCGTTTGCCCTGGATGCCTGCTGAAGCATTTCAGCAGGCATCTGGTTCCGATCTCTGCCCGGCGCACGGCAGGGACCAGAAAACGCCAGAGCATATGGATACGCCCTGGGTCCTTAAGGCCCAGGGTGTGAGGGCGTATCCATACGCCCTGGGTCCTTAAGAGGTTAAAGGGGTATTCCAGGAGAAAACTATTTTTTATATATCAACTGGCTCCAGAAAGTCAAACAGATTTGTAAATTACTTCTATTACGGTAAAAAATCTTAATCCTTCAAATAATAATCAACTACTGAAGTTGAGTTGCTCTTTTCTGTCTGGCAACAGTGCTTTCTGTTGACATCTCTGCTTGTTTTGGGAACTGCACAGAGTAGGAGAGGTTTGCTATTGGGATTTGCTTCTACTCTGGACAGTTTCTGAGACAGGTGTCATCAGAGAGCACTTAGACAGAAAAGAATAACTCAACTTCAGCAGCTCATTAGTACTGAAAGGATTAAGATTTTCTTTAATAGAAGTAATTTACAAATCTGTTTAACTTTCTGGAGCCAGATGATATATAAAAATAGTTTTTTTTCCTGGATAACCCCTTTAATTGTGACTCCATTTGGTCAGTTGCATGAATTTTGGTCAGTTGCACCCCTTCTGTGTGAAACTCTGGATTTCTGAGTCCTGCACATAAAGCAAATGTATAAAATGGAGTCACAATTAAACTCTGTTTCCTTTTTTGAAAGCTTCCTGAGGGGAGGGCTGAAATGTGGTGTGAATGTAACCAAAGAAACCTGTATACAATAGCATATTCTTCTACACTATTTATATACAGCAAAATTAAACATCATAAAGTGAAAACGTTAAAACAGAAATACAAAATGCAGTATTTCAATCCTGTCCACAGGATTTAAATGGGCACTGTCATGAAATAAAAAAATTGATATGTTGTAGTACTTAAGTACTACAACATATCTCTAATATACTTTAATTAAAAAAAGTGATTTTAAACCAGTTTAAAATCACTTTTAAATTCGGCCACTAGGGGTCGCCCTCCTAGTGGCCGAATGCATTCTGCAGTGACGTCACTACAGAATTTCGACTCATTTAAGCCTGGCAATGAGTCGAAATTCAGTCACTGCTGTGCCTGAGCGGGGGGGGGGGTTGTGTGTTCACCTATACAGTATGACTCCAGTTTCCCCACTACAACTCCCAGCATGCCCTGACAGCCAATAGATGTCAGGGCAAGCTGGGAGTTGTAGTGGGGAAATAGCTAGAGGGACGCTGAATAGGTCAACTAAGGGGGGGTGGGGAGGGGGAGTGGGTTGAGCGGAGCGGCGGGCCGGGGGGGGTTCCGGTAGGGCTGGACGGTATACCGGTCGCAGGATGTGCAGGAGTGGGAGCCGCTCAGCTCACGTGCGGTGCACATCCCCGCTCCCCCTGCAGCTGCCGCTGGCTCTCAGTGATCAGAGCCAGGGGAAAGCGCAGAAACTTCATTCCCTGGCTCTGATGTTTCCCTCAGCCCCGAGCCTGCTCCCTGTTCAGCCCCCCTCTCCCCTTCCTGCAGGCTGTTTGTTTATCATACCAGTCCCCAGGTGCGGGCTCTGCAGGGCCTCCTTCCCCTGCAAGCGCTAAATGTGACTGGCAGGCACAGGGCATCTGATCTTCATCCCCGCTCTGTTCTCTGATCCCCGAGCGGGGTTTGGAATCAGAAGCTCTGCAGCGCCCGTACATTCAGCGCTTGCAGGGGGAGAAGGCTCTGCTGATTCTCACATTCCCGTCCCTGCTCGGGGATCAGAGAACGGAGTGGGAACGAAGATCAGAAGCGCTGCGTCTGCACATTCTGCACTTGCAGGGGGAGAAAGCTCTGCAGTGGCCGCAGCTGGGGACCGGGATTATAAGCTGTGCAGCGGCGAAAATGTAAGTGAATAGCTGTCAGTGCGCCCATGGGGGAAATCATGATAGCGCTGCGGCTGACAGTTAGCCCCTTCCCCGCTATGGGGGCCGTGTGCATGGTCCCCATGGCGGGGAAGGGGTTAATTGTCAGCCGCTGCACTTATACACTGTTTCCCCCATGGTATCACGGTAATACCGTGATATACAT
Source organism: Hyla sarda (assembly GCF_029499605.1). Taxonomy (NCBI): domain Eukaryota; kingdom Metazoa; phylum Chordata; class Amphibia; order Anura; family Hylidae; genus Hyla; species Hyla sarda. The sequence goes on along the minus strand of NC_079190.1, from coordinate 57,311,794 downwards.
ATTAGGTCATACCGCCCAGCAATAGGTTGCGGGCTGCGCGGCGGGGAGGGGGTACTCTGGGTGAACTAAGGGGGAGGGAGAGTGGGTTGAGCGGCGCGACGGGGCCAGGGGGGTTGCGGGCTGCGCTGCTGGGAGCGGTATGTGCGGCCATTACAGATCCGGTGTTCACCTATACAGGGTGCCTCCAGTTGTTTACCCACTACAACTCCCAGCATACCCTGACAGCCAATAGATGTCAGGGCAAGCTCGGAGTTGCAGTGGGGAAACAGCTGGAGGCACCCTGTATAGGTGAACTACGGGCGGAAGTGTCGGCCTCAGCAGGCATCAGTGACGTGTTGCCTGCTGGGGAAGTCTGCCTGGTAGTGAGCACACTGCCAGGCAGACAAAAGGCATTTTTAATATGTAAAAAAAAAAATTAAAGGCAGGGTGGGGTTAGGGATAGATGGGTAATAGGCAGGGACAGAAAAAAGAAAAAAAGTGATGGTGGGAGCTACCCTTTAACATAGATAAGACAACCCTAGACATTTAGCATATGGTACAGATGTGTTTTACCTGTTAATGACCATGGACATTTATACTCATCCACGTGCCGTTAACAGGGTATGGCGCGGGCTCATGACTCGAGCCTGCGTCATACCGACCGGCCCCCAGCTGATTCCTGTAGCTGGGGGTCGGCGTTAATAGCCGACATGTGGCGATCGCTGCAGCCGGCTATCAACCCTTTAGATCGCCGCTGTCAAAGCTGACAGCAGTGTCTTAAGGTGCCTTTATCCCATCCCTGGTGGTCCAGTGGGGTGAATCTACCCCCCCCCACAGCACGATCACGGGGGAGCGATCCACTTCTGAGGTAGTCTGAGGGCTTACCTCTCCTTCCATGCCAGCTCCTGAGCTGAGAATTGTAATGCCTGGCAGGACCAGGCTTTATCAATCGAGCACAGAGCACACAGATCAATGTGGCTTTATGGAACCACATTGATCTGTATGAGGAATACAGATTCCTCCTAAAAGTCCTGTAAGGGGACTGAAAGTGTAAAAAAAAAAAAGTTTAAAAACACACACATTAACCTCTTCCTTATTAAAAGTTTAAATCACCCCCTTTTCCCAAATTCCATATAAAAAATATATAAACATAATAAAAATAAACATATATGGTATCGCTGCGTGCATAAATGTCTGAACTATAAAAATATATTGTTAATTAAAACCCACAGCCAATGGCGCAAGCGCCCAAAAATTCCAAAGTCCAAAATAGTATTTTGGTCACTTTTTATACCATAAAAAAATGAATAAAAAGCGATCAATAAGTCAGATCAAAACAAAAATGGTACAGATGAAAACTTCAGATGCATAGAAACGGAAGCCCCCAAAATTTACTAAATGGCGTTTTTTTCTTCAATTTTGTTGTACAATGATTTTTTTTCCCGTTTTGCGGTAGATTTTCTGGGTAAAATGACTGATGTCATTCCAAAGTAGAATTGGTGTTGCAAAAAAAAAAAAAGCCATCACATGGTTTTTAAGGTGCAAAATTGAAAGGGTTATGATTTTTAAAAAGTAAGGAGGAAAAAACGAAAGTGCAAAGACTGAAAAACGCTTGGTCCTTAAGGGGTTAAAGGAATAATGTGTAAATGATATACTTACCATTTTGCCTTGTGTACACTAAGCTAAACAAAGAAACAATTGAGTTTGCATAAACAAGTACAGTGATCCCTCAACTTACAATGGCCTCAACATACAATAGTTTCAACATACAATGGTCTTTTCTGGACCATCGTAACTTGAAACCAGACTCAACATACAATGCTACAGACAGTCCTTTGGATAGGGGATAAAATGTCTAGGGGCGGAATACCCCTATAAGTAAAACGTTTGTCACAGACGCAAAAGTAAACAAAATATGCAATGTCCCCTGGAGCAGAAATTCCTCTAAAATCTACCACTGTATATTACAACAAGCAAATTGTTTGTACAGATTGTCGACTTAGGTTCTGAAACTGTTTATTAAACTGGTTCAATATATTTATGAATGCATTTATTGCTGGTCCTTCTCAGATAAATATATGCTTTACTAAGCGGGCATGTCTACAGGCTCAGATTTAATGGACATTTAAACTCATTGATATAAATAGGAGGCAAGGACTAGAAGATCTGGTCTGATAACACAGAAGAGCTACTGTAGCACAAGTGCTGAAAAACTTAAAGCTGACTATGACAGAAAGGTGTCAGTGTATGGCTGCAGACAAGTCAGAATGCCCATGCTGACCCCTGACTACCACCAAATGGGCACGTGAGCATCGTAACTGGACCATGGAGCAATGGAAAAAGGTGACCTGGTCTGCTCTGGGCAATGTGCTGTTGGGAAACTTTTGATCATGGCATTTGGAAAAATGACATGTACTACAGACTAAGTACACTTCTATATAGCAACTGTATTTTTAATGGCAGTGGCCTTTTTTTAGTAGGATAATGTCCAAGCCACTATCACATCTGGGGTAGGCCACAGTGCAGATCTGAGCTCACCACAAACTTTCCAAACTTCTTGACCATGGGTCCTTAATAGCAACCCCAAACTGGGCAATGGTCTTGGAAAGTAAAAATAACCATCAGGGCAGCACAGCACACAAACCAAACCAGAAGCAAAAGTCAAAGTTTAAGAGTAGCATGGTACAAAATCTGCAGGCAAAAGGCAAGGTCAGGTCACAGGCAGAGGTCAGTTTAGGTAACATCACAGGAAAGCACTGGCAAAGAAGGCCAGTAAAAGGAGATATCCAAAATTACAGGCAACTCAGCTAGTGAGCTGCCTGTTTAAATCTCCTGCCACCAGGAGGTGAAAGCTCCGTAGCTGCAATGCCATAGCTGAATGGACCGGCGCCTGTCATACAGGACGAGTTTAAGGTGTTGTCTTAAATAAGAATTACAGCACACAAAGAATTTTTAGTGAGGTTTATCTTCATTTAATGAAAATCATAAAACATTGTATTTAAAGTGGAAAAAAAACACAATCCCTCTTCTAAATAAATCCCAGTGATAAATTGCCCTATGTTTGTGCATATTCTGTCATAAAGTGCATTAAACCAAGATAAGATAAAATATAAAAGCAATTGATCTAAATAAAATGATACAAATGACATAAAACATTTTTTTTTTAAGACTAAAGATACTTGGTCAGTAAAAAGTAGTTCCCAAAAGAAATAATTAAAAATGACCCACAATCCTAGTGCAGGCCCAGAGTCAACCTGTTCCATCCTAGAAAACATATTTCTGCTCATTCAGAGAATTATACATGGCTGTGTCACGCCGAGCGCTCCGGGTCCCGCTGCCTACCCGGAGCGCTCACGGCGTGTACCGTGCCAGTCTCAGCTGCCAGAGAGGTTGAGTCGCTACTGGGGAACACGACCTGGTAGTTACTGCCGCAGCAAGTCCATCCTGCTTTGCGGCGGGCTCTGGTGAACACCAGTAACTGCTGAGAACCGATTCCCCAGTACGGCCCGCGTCATCGCCTCTCTGGCACAGAGGATCCAGAAACAGTAGAATGAGGTGGGGACCCCAGTCTGAAACACACCAAAAAGGGACCAGTATTTGGAGGAGATATATATCACAGCTGCCCCACTTACTGTGCCCCAGTGCAACAAAGTTTGGAAAGGAAAAATATATTTAAGTACACATAGCAAGTTTGTAGCCAGGAATGCATTCAAAGGACACAAAGATTCTGTATTAAATGAGGATATTATTGAAAGGTTTGATTTTATAACAATATGTCAAATCAGACGATTTTGGAGAAAATATTGAGTATTTTTGATAATATATAGCACGTGATATACGGCGAAAAGATCTTAACAATAAATAATGAATAATAGTGTCATAACAGATAAAGCTATACTATGCATCATGCTGCCAAAAAGAAGCAAATCAGTAAAGTCAGTAAAGCGCACACACGCAATATATTGTCAGGGTATATTTACTTTGAAAAAATGTACATATTTACATTTGTGCTGTTTGGACTGAAATTACAATTCATATTTTCTGATAAGGCAGGTGAATGTGATAGAGGGAAGGGGGGTCCTTACATACAACATCTGCCACTCTGGAGGATTCAGGGCACTATCTCCGTAATAGACCATAGGCCGCTAATACATATACACCGAAAATAGAGGCCAGAAAAAATGGTCATAAAAGTATTAATCTTTATTACAAAAAATGCTTAAAACAATTAGACAGATTAAAACAACAACATTAGTGAGAAGACGGTTACACACACAGAAGAAAGAGAGATGAGGATTTCGAATAAGGCGCCTGATAACAGTTATCAACCTACATAATAATAGGTGGAAGAATAGAACAGGATCACAAGTAAGTAATATGTCCAATGGAATGAAGACGGCGCAACAGCAACTAATACAATGATAGTTATACAGTGCAGGGGTGAAGGCTGGAAGGAGATAAGGTCACAGATAACAATATGTTATCCCATATACCCCACACCATATACCCCACATACAATACCTCACCTCACCCCAAACGTGTTTTCGCTAAGGCTTTGTCAAGGGGCGTTCACGTATGTGGGGTATATTGTATGGCCGGTCTTTATAATGTTATCTGTGACCTTATCTCCTTCCAGCCTTCACCCTTGCACTGCATAACTATCATTGTATTAGTTGCTGTTGCGCCGTCTTCATTCCATTGGACATATTACTTACTTGTGATCCTGTTCTATTCTTCCACCTATTATTATGTAGGTTGATAACTGTTATCAGGCGCCTTTTGCGATATCCTCATATCTCTTTCTTCAGTGTGTGTAACCGTCTTCTCACTAATGTTGTTGTTTTAATCTGTCTAATTGTTTTAAGCATTTTTTGTAATAAAGACTAATACTTTTATGACCATTTTTTCTAGCCTCTATTTTCGGTGTATATATATTACACTGACAGTCTATTATATACAATGTTTATTCTGTAATGCTTCTTTTCCCCTAAAATGGTGCTGCAAGGAAGTTAAAGGTAATATGCCAGCTCTCTTTGATCTTAGGAGCTGCCGATACCATAGGATAGCTGTTAGCTCCAGTAGAGGTACAATTTGTTTTTATAGCCTGGCGAGGGTTGCTAAAATCATCTTTATATTTGTCAGCCAACTGTCAAGAAGGCAGGGCCAAGCTGCTCAAGTGCCACAGCCTGGCAAATCAACTAATTCACCCTCACTTCCGAGTCCCTCCTTGACTGACATACAGGGCTCTTAACATCAATTAAGGTGGGGCTTAAAGCAAGTGATGAGGCGTGCCAGTTTGTGGCACTTGAGCAACTCAACCCTGCCTCCATGACTCCAAAAAACATCTGAAAGATTCACTTTAAACACCTGCTGCCAGGTTTGCCTATACATAGCCGAGTGCTGGGAAAAATGTACCATAATGTTATGGTCGTATAGTTATATCAGGGTGAATAAAATGCTTCAATAACTGATCATAGTCCTAAATCCCATTAGGTAAAATAATCTGCCCATGGTTTTTACAAATGGTTTCACACATATAAAGACTCGTTTGTCTTAAACATATTTAGATTCCTCTTCACTAGAGAAAATCCATAGCAATTTATTGTTTCCTGTCCAATGATGATAATTCCAAAGCACAATATTAACTGTAATGTCCTCTATTTGTGCATTCACGTTTATATTTATCCTGTATTTGCTTTCCTCTGTCTAATCTTCAAGAGTTTAGTGGCAGAACTGGTGCACTATCACTGATGCCATCTTCTTGTGGAAAAGGATCTTCCGTGATCATATCTACAAAAGAATGAAAAAAAGTAAAAGTTAAATGTTTAAAATACATTGTACATACATTCATATAGGTGCAGTCTAGATCGCCCTAGGTAATGACCTCCTGTAGTGGTGGCCACCTTCTACGCATGTGGTATTTCCTATTTAAACTTAAACATGGCTTATGAGAGGACTGTTATATAGACTGTAGTATTTTCTATGCTGCCTCCCAAATTGTCTGTCAATTGTTAAAGGGGTACTCCACCCCTAGACATCTTATCCCCTCTCCAAAGCATAGGGGATTAGATGTCTGATCGCGGGGGTCCCGCCACTGGGGACCCCCGCAATATAGCATGCAGCACCCACCTGTTTCTGCTCAGGAAGTGCTGGAGGGTCTGGGTCCCGACCACGGGAATGGAAGATCGTGACGTCATGACTCCTCCCCCATGTGACGTCACGCCCGCCCCCTCAATGCAAGTCTATGGGAGGGGGCGTGATAGACTATCTTTTGGATAGGGGATAAGATGTCTAGGAGTGGAGTACCCCTTTAAGGGCAGCTCTGATTTCAACATTGATCTAGAACTACATGGGATCTGCAGAATGCTGCTTTTCAGGCTCTGTAAGTTTACAGAGTTACTATGATTTAACGAAACATTTTTTATTTGTCACAAAGACGTGTCAAAAATGATAATCGTGGTCTGTGTGTTCAGGACCTCACTGATTTGTTCAGAACCTCACCGATTGTAAAAATAAGCAAATAAGCTGGGGGAAGTGCTTGGATGAGTGCTTCACCCCCCGTCCCCCCTCTTCCCTAGGGCTTGTTTGCCCTTCCCATCTATCAGGCTCTATAAACTTACTATAGAATCTCCTGCAGCGAGATGGGGAGAGGCACTCTGCTGAGCAGCTCCTTCTAACTATCAGACCCTGACCAATCAAAAATGTCTCTAAGAGATGCCCTACTGCACTTTCTCCATATACTTCTGACCTGTAATTATTTCAGGTCCATAGAATAAAAATTGACTTTTTGTAAGTTGTAGGGCTACTATGTTTTTTAAGGCAAGGAAAAAATATTTTTTTAACCAGACTGGCACAAGGACAGGGACAAGCACAAGGATAGCTAAAGCGGCTCTACATTATGGGGATCCCAACAAACATCTCCCCAAATCTCAGCTTTTTTTTTTTTTTTACAAATTTCTGCTAAGTAAGTCCTCTTACCCAGAGAGAACACACTCGGTCTCCGATCGTGGTCCAAGCTGCTGCCCAGTCGCATCAACGGTGAGGTCATCTTTGAGAGGAACATTTTAACTCTTTCTTTCCTGCTATTGTTTGTACAGTACAAGTTCAGGATCTTCCCGTGCAAATCACAATTTTTCTTGCTCAGACCAAACAGGTAGAAGAAATCCACAAGGACATCGAGCTTGAAAGTGAAGGAAAAACTCAGGTTGTCTTCGGTCAATTCAAAACTTTGTCTCTGAAGGTATTCTCGCACAGCATTGCTAAAGGTAAACTAGGGGAAAAAAAGAAACATCAGTATTGCAAATTTTATGCCTAGTCAAAAAATCTGTCAAAAGACACAGTAGAAGACCAGATAACAGTTATCAGAACAAAATATGAACTATAGCCTTGCTTTGTTGCTATACAGTTGCTTTAGTGCAGTGGTCTCCAAACTGTGGCCTCTCCAGATGTTGCAAAAATACAAGCATGCCGATTTGAGCCAACGGGTTGAGCAGAGAAAAAAATAGTGCATGCCCAATTTTTTTATTCTCCGCTCAAGTCTGCTAAAATACCGAATCCTTGACAGACTCCATTCAATTCAATGGGATCTGTCGGGACCCAGTGATGTCAGTTGTTCTTCGAGCCGTTCTGGGTCAGTTCGGAGTGTAACGTCAGTTCGGAGTGTAACGTCAGTGTAAACTTAGCCTAACACTTGCCACATAGTCACTACCAAGAATATGGATACAAACAAAACATACAAAGTCTCTCACCTGTAATTGATAGTTTTCTCCCATAACGGAGGATATAACACTATTCATACCGTCCTCCACCTTGCTTCTGATCTGTGGATGTCTTGTGTTTACAACAATGGCAAATGTTTTAGCTGGAAAAAAATAGTATTTTAGGTAATTCTTGCAATACATGCTGCAAGCTAAAAATAAATTTAACTTTATGCTTTGTTTTAAAATAGACAACCATAAAAAAAAACAATGCATTGTGATGTAGATAAACATTATAAAAATCCTTTATGTTGGCTTGTGGTTTGGAAAACCTGTGAAATGGCCAAAGCATCCCTCCAAAATCTCCTGATGGTCTTAAATTCTAGGGTCTAAATATATGAATATCACTGTATGAAGACAAAGTAACATAGCACTCATCCTTCGTTCGGAGGGTGAGTGCTACTGTCACGATCCCGGCTGGTAGGAGGTGGATCCTCTGTGCCAGAGAGGGATTGGCGAGGACCGTGCTAGTGGACCGGTTCTAAGTCACTACAGGTTTTCACCAGAGCCCGCCGCAAAGCGGGATGGTCTTGCTGCGGTGGTAGTGACCAGGTCGTATCCACTAGCAACGGCTCAACCTCTCTGACTGCTGAAGATAGGCGCGGTACAAGGGAGTAGACAAAGGCAAGGTCGGACGTAGCAGAAGGTCGGGGCAGGCAGCAAGGATCGTAGTCAGGGGCAACGGCAGGAGGTCTGGAACACGGGCTAGGAACAAACAAGGGAACGCTTTCACTAGGCACAAGGGCAACAAGATCCGGCAAGGGAGTGCATGGGAAGTGAGGTATAAGTAGGGAGTGCACAGGTGGAAACTAATCAAGGTAATTGGAAGATTGGACCAGGCACCATCATTGGTGCACTGGCCCTTTAAATCGCAGAGACCCGGCGCGCGCGCGCCCTAGGGAGCGGGGCCGCGCGTGCCGGGACAGGACCGACGGAGAGCGAGTCAGGTACGGGAGCCGGGGTGCGCATCGCGAGCGGGCGCCACCCGCATCGCGAATCGCATCCCGGCTGGAGGCGGTACCGCAGCGCACCCGGTCAGGAGATCTGACCGGGGCGCTGCAGCAACGAGGATGAGGCGAGCGCTCCGGGGAGGAACGGGGACCCGGAGCGCTCGGCGTAACAGTACCCCCCCCCTTGGGTCTCCCCCTCTTCTTGGGGCCAAAGAACCTGAGGATCAAAAACTCAATTTTTCCGTGATGAGGTCCGATGCACATTAGGAGGGGTTCCGTGCGGTAACGCACGGCACAGTCCAATCTTTCATTGTTAACACAATTGATGTAGAGGGGTCTGGCGAGACTGGTCACAGGGACGTTGAACCTGTTGATAAGAGAGGCCAAAAAAAAATTTCCTGCAGATCCGGAATCCAAGAAGGCCATAGTAGAGAAGGAGAAGGTAGAGGCAGATATCCGCACAGGCACCGTAAGGCGTGGAGAAGCAGAGTTGACATCAAGAACTGTGTCACCTTTGTGCGGAGTCAGCGTACGTCTTTCCAGGCGGGGAGGACGGATAGGACAATCCTTCAGGAAGTGTTCGGTACCGGCATAGTACAGGCAAAGATTCTCCATGCGGCGTCGTGTCCTCTCTTGAGGTGTCAAGCGAGACCGGTCAACTTGCATAGCCTCCACGGCGGGAGGCACAGGAACGGATTGCAGAGGACCAGAGGAGAGAGGAGCCGGGGAGAAAAAACGCCTCGTGCGAACAAAGTCCATATCCAGGCGGAGCTCCAGGCGCCATCCGGAAAAACGCATGTCAATGCGAGTGGCAAGATGAATGAGTTCATGTAGGTTAGCAGGAGTTTCTCGTGCGGCCAGAACATCTTTAATGTTGCTGGATAGGCCTTTTTTAAAGGTCGCGCAGAGAGCCTCACTATTCCAGGACAACTCGGAAGCAAGAGCACGGAACTGAATGGCGTACTCGCCAACGGAAGAAACACCCTGGGCCAGGTTCAGCAGGGCAGTCTCGGCAGAAGAAGCTCGGGCAGGCTCCTCGAAGACACCACGGACCTCAGCGAAGAAGGACTTGACTGTGGCTGTGGCAGGATCATTGCGGTCCCAGAGTGGTGTGGTCCCAGACAAGGCCTTTCCAGAAAGGAGACCACAGCAGAGTTTAGAGTCCCCATCAAATTTGTCCGGCAGGGACAAGCAGGGGTTAGGAGCGGCCGGTTGCTGCGGAGGAGTTGCAGGAGCCGGCGGAGGAGATGGTTGTTGCAGCTGTAGCTGTGACTGAAATTGTGACTGAAGCTGCTGTATCTGTGACTGAAGTTGCAGTGTCACGGAGGTCAAGTATGCCAGCTGGTGATTTCGTTGGGCGATCTGTCGGGCTTGCTGGGCGACCAGTGTGGGGAGGTCGGCGACAACTGGCAGAGGAACTTCAGCGGAATCCATGGCCGGATCTACTGTCACGATCCCGGCTGGTAGGAGGTGGATCCTCTGTGCCAGAGAGGGATTGGCGAGGACCGTGCTAGTGGACCGGTTCTAAGTCACTACAGGTTTTCACCAGAGCCCGCCGCAAAGCGGGATGGTCTTGCTGCGGCGGTAGTGACCAGGTCGTATCCACTAGCAACGGCTCAACCTCTCTGACTGCTGAAGATAGGCGCGGTACAAGGGAGTAGACAAAGGCAAGGTCGGACGTAGCAGAAGGTCGGGGCAGGCAGTAAGGATCGTAGTCAGGGGCAACGGCAGGAGGTCTGGAACACGGGCTAGGAACAAACAAGGGAACGCTTTCACTAGGCACAAGGGCAACAAGATCCGGCAAGGGAGTGCATGGGAAGTGAGGTATAAGTAGGGAGTGCACAGGTGGAAACTAATCAAGGTAATTGGAAGATTGGACCAGGCACCATCATTGGTGCACTGGCCCTTTAAATCGCAGAGACCCGGCGCGCGCGCGCCCTAGGGAGCGGGGCCGCGCGTGCCGGGACAGGACCAACGGAGAGCGAGTCAGGTACGGGAGCCGGGGTGCGCATCGCGAGCGGGCGCCACCCGCATCGCGAATCGCATCCCGGCTGGAGGCGGTACCGCAGCGCACCCGGTCAGGAGATCTGACCGGGGCGCTGCAGCAACGAGGATGAGGCGAGCGCTCCGGGGAGGAACGGGGACCCGGAGCGCTCGGCGTAACAGCTACGTTACTTTGTCTTCATACAGTGATTTCCAGATGTTGTTTTTCTTACATGAGCACTGCCAAGTTATATCCGGACGTGTGGTCCATTGATGCCTATACCTCTCTGGTGCCGAGTTAGCTTGCATCTCTGTGTATAAATATATGAATATGAATGTAAGCAGTCTTGGGTCAGAGGCAGTGGACGCCCAAACAACTTACAAGGGTTTTCTTATGAAAACATATTAGGTCCATATGGGAGTCAAAGAGGTGGAACCAGCTTGTCCTCATGTTACATGGTCAGCCATTGGCGCCATATACAAGCCAGATACCTTTCCTCAATGATAACAGGAAAAGACAGACCTTCGATGATCAGCGCACCATCTTTTATTTGTCTTCATGAGACAGACGAACCCTTGGTATGAGGGATTGTATCAAGTTAAGGAGACTGCCAAATTGGTGTATGGCTTCTTATAAGTTTGAAGAGACTGCCAAATTGGTGTAGGCTTCTTATAAGTAGCTTTCTTTCAGAAGGAAAAGAGCTTTCTCAGGTTATGACACTAAATGTCCCCTATTTGTGAGACCAAAAGATAATGTACTAAAATACTGTATATAAAGCTGTTTTCCTTGTGGACGTTTTGCATCAAAACAAGAACAGATCTGAAAACATAGGGGTACATTTCCAAACTTTCTTTAAAAAAAATGATTCTGTCCTTCTTGCTCCCTCACACTAGTAGGAGAAGACTAGACTCTTTGTTAATGTGTCGTGTTAAATATTCCTTCTTTTTGTTAAAAGCTGCTGCACGCTCTGAGAGCCTGGAGTACAGCATGACTTGTTTATTTCTGTTCCATTAAGTTTCTTAAGAAAGGTACATTTCGTATTGTTACTGGTGCTTGGGTCTGGTCGTACTGTACTGTGTGTACTTCTCTAATGACTCTAAAATAACAAGTTTGTTTTAGCTTATACACTCATAGGTCATTCTCAGAAGGCACTAGCATTGTTTTCGAGCCCTGAGTAACCTGAAATTTTGTGAAAAGAGAACTTTGCCAAAGAAATGAGACCCAGAGATTAGATGTGCGCTGCGGCAGAGACTTGTCATCGTACCTGAGGTAGCGCCGCTGTTGACTTTTCTTGCATTTGTTATAAGTAGCATGGGCTTTGCTAATATTGTTTCTCTGTAATCCTTATAATCCACATGACTTCGTAGGGTGACTTTCCTGAAACAATAAAGGAAAAAGATCAAATAAATAGAACAGTAAGTTACTGCCCAAAAGTATGTTACTTATTATTTTACTAAACATTAGAGACTACAGGGTCATTCTGGATCAAATGCACTTTTCCATTTTTTTTCTCTGTTCATCATTTTCCTGTAATCTAGACCTGTTTACAATTGGGCAAGAATATGTGGACAGGGGAACACTCTGACTTTAGGCTTTTGATGTAGGGGTCTCTGAACTCCTTTTGCATAGTCTGAGTACTCACAGTCCTGTGTCTCTCTTCTCGAAAGGGGGGTATGTAATGCACAACTACTGGCTCTTGGAGGATTCTCCTTACCGACTTGCCATTTCCCTCTGCAGTACCCAGCTCCTAGGTGCAGACAAATCTTTGTAGCCATCTGAGCTGCTCTCCTTATCGACTTGCTGTTTCTCTCTGCAGTACCCTGCTCCTAGGTGCAGATAAATCTTTGTAGCCACCTGAGCTACTCTGATGATCAGGCCTGGGCTGAAGCCCAACAGATCCTGGAATGCAGCAAGGCACATGTACAGTTTCTCCTTGCTGGCTACCAGATGATATGGCCTTCTTGGCCATTGGCACTCTTTGGGGAGGAAGCTTGAAGTTGTGACCCTTTGGCACTCTGAGAAGGTAATGTAGAAGACCTTGGTTTAGGACTGGTGCCCCTAGCCAAACTGTAGTCTCCGGTGGGCTATTGGCAAGGTCTGGTTCTCTCCCCTCTCTACTGTATCACACTACCAGTACACTTTACACTGAACAATGAAAGCTGGGCAAGGACCTGCCACCTTCTAGGGTATTCCATCCCAGTGAGGGTATCTTACCGTTGCATATATCACTTGCTCTGACCAGGGACAAAAAGGCAACTTGGTGGCAGCAGTATACAAATTACACATATGCAATGCAAATGGAACACACTGTAAAGTGCAAATATAATAAAATGTGTTACTAATAAAGTGCAAAATGGGGGTTATTTGTCCAAGAACCACCCAGCAGCTAGAATTACAGTATAAGAATAAGCACTGCTGGCACTTAGTGAAGGGTTATACATATTGCAGCCAGGGAACCAAGATGATGTGCCACATAGTAATATAGAATTCTCGCATAAAGTTTATGGCAATCATTAGTAACAGTTTGTTTGATTTAAAAATAAATTCTCATGGAGTTAGAGACTTGGAGAATTTTACAAATTCTTGTTGGCATCTTTCTAATATTATGAGTCATTTCTACTGAGGTCACATCCTTTATACCTCTTTAAAGACCATTCTGGATCCCTTTGGAGTACTTTGTCCACTCCTGTCTTAATGTGATTTCATTTGTCAGATTATAGCCAAATATGATGTCTGCAGTGCCTGACTTGCCAATACATAATGGATGTAACATTAGAAGCGAGCGTGTGAGTTTTCCGAAACCGGGACATTCCAACACTGTCTCCAACGGAGACGCCACCTTGTTATCACATACACTAGATGAAATATAAGATTTATAAATGTTCATTTATTTTTAAAATTGTTATTTTTTTTCCTCATATAAACTACCACAGAAACCTGGAGATCTGTAATGTAGTCAAACAGTTTTATGGGATGGCTGACAAATGGCACACTGTTATATGGGCTGTGCCCTGACGGCAGGAGGATGGATGACATCAGGCCTGGTAGTGCCAGTGATTTCTGAAGAAGTCATTTTCCCACAGCTCCACATCATAAATGGAAGAGTGAAGTCAAAGTATAATGTGTCTGCTTATTAATAGCAATGCAATATTCTGAAAGGTGTTCAGCCCTCAGAATATATAAAATGTGTCAAAGTAAAAATTAAGGGGGAAAAAATCAAAATAAATATATATATATATATATATATATATATATATATATATATATATATATATAAAATGTATTTACCTGTTTCTTAACTTTTAAAAATTTGTTGTCAAATGAGTTTTGAAAACTTAGAAATTCACCAGAATTTTATCTTCTAACATCTGACATCTTAAGCTGGCGACACACATAAGATAGCTGTTGGGCAAAAACTTCCTCCACCAATAGCTTTTTATCCTGATTCCTATACATATATATAAATGTATATAAACACACTCACATACATACATACATACAGTGGTCCCTCAATTTACAATGGCCTCAGGTTACAATATTTCATGTTTCACGTAACATACAATGGTCTTTTCTGGAACATTGTAACTTCAAACCAGACTCAACATACAATGCTACAGACAGTTCAAATCTGTAAAACATGTCAATGGCCGGAAGATCTGACCAATCAGAATGGGCATTTCCCTGGTAAAACCCCTGTATTACTGAAGTGCATGCACTGGCAGGCTGTCTGGTAGCGCCCCCTACAGTACAGGGTGGTACTACATGTTCTGTACTCTTTACCTGTGCCAGGGTTAGCTGCTCCTTTGGACACCAGATATGGGTGTCTCCATTTTACTTTTTTAGGACACTGTGTACTGTACAGGACCCTGAAGAAGCTCCTGTCCTCTACATAGACCGTGATTTACAGCTCCCAGCAGATCTTTCTTACTTTTATATGTAAAAACTTGCTCTATCTATATGTTATCTACCTATTTTACTTTTATCCTCACTTTTTTTCTATTTTTGGATGACATTTTGGGGCTTCAGAACCAATTACCAGGTTTCCTTAAATACATATATGCATGCTCAGTTTAGCTGAGCATGCATATGTTTTTGATTGCAAGAGCTGTCTGATGCCAGACACCTCTGGAAGTGGCTCATCTTACCTGACATCTGCTCATCTATAGTAGATGGACACCATGCCTGACACATTTCATTTCTTGCTTTTTGTTAATTCAGTTTAAAAAATTGCTATAAAAATTGGCACCTTTTTTTGCTGTGATATAAGCTAATTTGGGGTTTACAGGGGAAGATTTATCAAAACCTGTGCAAAGGAAAAGTTGCCCAGTTGCCCATAGCAACCAATCAGATCGCTTCTTTCATTTTGCATAGGCCTTGTTAAAAATGAAAGAAGCGATCTGATTGGTTGCTATGGGCAACTTTTCCTTTGCATAGGTTTTGATAAATCTCCCCAACAATGCGGTTTTCACCAGCGTATATGGCTTTCTGAGCCTGCGAATCCGGCTGACATTTTATGGGTAAGATTTAGGAATGGTTTCCTTTGCGTAGAGTTTTGCACAATGACCACTCTAGGCAGGACCAGATGCACACAGCCGCGCCGGGCTGACTAACAAGTGCACTCCACCGGCCATCCGAAAGTGATGCATATACATTATGTGACATTTTTCAAAAGACGCAGGCACCATGATAAATGCCAACCAGCTGCGCTTGTTGCACATGTGCACATATTAATACATAACCCCCAAAAGTCACACATATTAATAAATGACCCCGCCATATATGTAAATTGGGTTGTGCATGGATTTTTACCGACCCTACTCACATTGTAGGCAGAAGATCTTATTTTCTTTAGTGATAAAAAGATTGTTTGGGATCCACAGTTGAACCGGTTCTAACTATGGGATCCTTTATAGCAGCGGTCTCCAAACTGTGGCCCTCCAGATGTTGCAAAACTTCAACTCCCAGCATTCTGGAAGTTGTAGTTTTGCAACATCTGGAGGGTCACAATTCGGAGACCACTGCTACAGTATATATATATAGGAATTATTACTGCCACCACCATAGAAAAAAAAAAACATTTAGATCAAAATATCTTTTTTCTATAAAATGTATAAATGTACAGTCATATCTGGTATATTTACATTTTATGCCAAAGACTGATACCGTGTTTGCAATAAGTAGATTAGTGGTCTCAAACTGTGGCCCTCCAGATGTTGCAAAACTTCAACTCCCAGCATGCTCGGACAGCCGTTGGCTGTCCGGGCATGCTGGGAGTTGAAGTTTTGCAACATCTGGAGAGCCACAGTTTGAGACCACTGACTATTTGGCTTCCTCATAGGGTGGAACTGTAGGTGCTAAGTGCATGCTGGGAGTTGAAGTTTTGCAACATCTGGAGGGCCACAGTTTGAGACCACTGACTATATGACTGCCTCATAGGCTGGAACTGTCAGTGCTCAGTACAAATACACCCTGTACAGATCAGACAGATGCTCACCTGACGGGTAAAGAACGATCTTTGAGGTCTTTTATTTTTATTTTTTTTGCCATCTAATAGATCGGTCTTTAGTAATAAGTAGGTAGAGGGTACAGTTGACTAGCTGTTGGCTGTCCAAGCATGCTGGGATTTGAAGTCTTGCAACATCTGGAGGGCCACAGTTTGGGACCACTGAAATAGATGCATGACTGCAACAATGAGTCTCGAGTTTAGCGAACTTACCTCTGGATATAATTGACGATCCGGCACTGACAGCCATCAATGAGGGTGGTGTCGTCACTAAACAGGTTGAAGCCCCCAGACTGGTTATTAGAGGTCAACACGCCATCCTCCAGGGTCAGGTAGGTAGGCTGCAGCTCTATGAGCAGTTTCAGGGGTAGCAGAGCTATCTCACAGTTCGCCGTGGTGGCTGAGGACAGGATATCTGAGCCCACCGAAGAGAAACTCATCATGGAGCGGTTGCTATTGATACGGCCCAAATTGGCCTTGTTGACTGGATCTTCTGTAGCCATCGTGAGGTCTCCGAAAAGTTTAGAGGTAAAGCTCCACAACTAGCTCCACGATCTTCTCTAGTGACTGTTCTCTCCAGCTCTGACTGCTTCCTTTGAGCTCAGAGTCAGGGTGGGACAGCAAGCCCTTCCTTCTAGGAGGATCATGCAGTGCTCCCTCCACGCCTGCCTTACAGTATGTGCTCACCCCCTCACTACAGGTGTTCTGCAAGGAGGAAGAACTGTAAGAAAAACACAGAACGATCACGTACAAGAAGACGTCTTAACATTGTGGATAGTCAGGAAAGTCTAGTGAGATTAACCCCGTCACTGCCAGACGTCTGAGTCATTTCCCACATATTTGAGAGTACAGTATGAAGTTTCTATATTGTTGTGTGTATGTGGTTCTTCTCAAACTTACTACAGGTTCTTTGGAGGACGAGGGAGGGGAGGATCACAGACTACGGATGCTTCATGACTCTGATTGTAGCTTGAGTACAGGTATGATAGTTAATACCTAACTAGGTAAATTAAAGGGGTACTCCGGCGCTAAGACATCCTTTGGATAGGGGATAAGATGCCTGATCACGGGGGTCCCTCCATAGGCTTGCATTGAGGGGGGGCGGAGCGTGATGTCACACGGGGGGCGGAGCCGTGACGTCACTATGCTCTGTCCCCGTTATCGCCAGTAATCAGACCCGGAGCGAGCACGCTCCGGGGGCTGATTCTAACGGGGTGCGGCGTGGAAGATCACGGGGGTCCCCAGCAGCAGGACTCGCGATCAGGCATCTTATTCCCTATCCTTTGGATAGGGGATAAGATGTCTTAGTGCCGGAATACCCCTTTAAAGGGGTTGTGCGCTGCCCTAATTTTCAGAGCTCCGCTCACAGCATCCGGAAGTCCATTACTCCGAACGCTGTGTGCGGGCTTCCGTGTTCGCGGCCGCCGGGCGTGACGTCACGCCCCGGCCCCTCGCAACGTCTCGCCCGCCCCCTCGTGACGTCTCGCCTTCCCCCTTGTGACGTCTCGCCCGCCCCCTCTACCAAAGTCTATGGGAAGGGGGCGTGACAGCGGTCACGCCCCCTTGCCCCCTTCCCATAGATTTTCGTTGAGGGGGCGGGCGAGACGTCACGAGGGGGCGGGCGAGACGTCACGAGGGGGCGGGCGAGACGTCACAAGGGGGAAGGCGAGACGTCATGAGGGGGCGGGCGAGACGTCGCGAGGGGCTGGGCGTGACGTACACAGCGTTCGGAGTAATGAACTTCCGGACGCTGTGAGCGGAGCTCCGAAAGTCAGGGCAGCGCACAACCCCTTTAAGTGCATTTTCTTCACTTACAGCTGGTCTTTAGTGCGCTACGTTATTATCGTGTATGAATGTCAATACACAATTATAATTTACATTTCAGGTCTCTTGATTTCTTTAAACTGAGTGATGTTTTCATACTATTATATATATATATATATATATATATATGTATATATTTGTGTACCAACATATGTTATCATTTTATTTGTTTTATATTGTTTTCTCATTGGTCATACTGTTGTAATGGCCTTGTTTGAAAATTTCAATAAAAACCATTTGAACCTAAGAGCTACTAAATTTTTTTTACGTGTTATAATTTAACTTTTTTTTTTTCATTATTAATATTTTTTTTTCCTTTTCCTTTTTGTTTCCAGGGCCTATTGACCTTTGATCTTGTGCTGTGCAGCTCGTATTGTATTAAGCTTATTTAGGAAACACTGTACATGTTGAGAAATTGTACTGTATGGGCTGCAATAACTCTGGGGGGGGGGGGGGGGATTTGTAATTGGTTTTAAAGTATTTTTTTGTGGTGTCAATTCCTCTCTGTATTGTGGTTTTGCGGCAAATGAATGCGACTTTTTACGTCGATGACTTTTCTGAAATAGTTTAGGTGTTCCCAAAATCAGGTTGATATTCAATGCAAATAAATGTATCACATGCGTCTTTTGTGAAAGGTTGCTTGGTTTTTAAGCAAAGCTAATTTTTACCCTCACTAAGCTTACCCCAAAAACTGCACTTTTAGGCTATGTCAAAATTTCAGTGCGGACATTCTGCAGACTACGGGCACTGGCATGTGGTGCCGAAATTCCGCCATGTGCATAATACAGCAGAATCCCATTGAACTCAAAGGGACTCTGCCGCTGCGGAATCTCCGTGCAGAATTCCAATGCGAAATTCCACACAGAAATTCTGACATGTGAACATAACCTAAGAAGGTTTGTAAGGATAATGTTTAAATCTCAATGTAAATTTAGTTTTTCTGAAGAAATATTTTACATATTTCTACCTAAAATGTTTTTTTAAGGAAAGTTTTCTTACCAAGACCTGCCTGTATGTAACTACATTCATATGGCGGTTTACCATTTATTTATTTTTTTAAATGGTGGCCAAAACAGGTGGAAAGCATAACTAAACCGCCCTTCCACTTATAAAATGACTTTAGATCTGGTGGCTGAGGAGCTTTTGTGAGGTGAGTTTTCATTTGCGCCAAATGTATCAAGGGGCATGTGACTTTTCATCAATTTGGTACAAATACACCAATAACACAATCAAAAAATAATATAGAACCGGAACCTACACAAACAAAGCTAATTACCCCCTATGTCCATGAGTACATTACTGTATGGGGTTACAGGTCTGTGTCTACCTCTTTCTTTATGTGCTAGTAATAGGTACAGAACCAGAGACCCCATTTAAATGGAATCTTATACATACCTTTGTTAGTGTTTATAGGTTTGCTACAAGCTAAAAAATTAAGATTTTCCTACCATCCAAGTGTCAAGAAGGTGAGGACCAATTGCCTCCTGTGTCTCCCCCTTTCCTGGTTGATTGACATACAGGGCTTGAGCTTCATCTAGATTAGACCCAAAAGCCCAAGGGGCACAGGGACGACCGGCAACTGGCATCTACTGCCTAGATCACTGTTTCCCAACCAGTGTGCCTCCAGTTGTATCAAAACTACAACTCCCAGCATGCCCGGACAGCCTTTTGCAGTTTTTTTTTTTTACGGCTATAATTATACTTTTTAGGTTTATTTTACGAACTTTTGTAGGTAAACAGGTGAGAATGAGGGACATTCCCATCTACAACCACAACATTCACCTAAACTGTGCTGAATTCAAATTATCAGGTATCAGAACAGTCTGGAGCAGTGTTTTACCAAACAGGGTGCCTCCAGCTGTTGTCAAACTACAACTCCCAGCATGCCCTGAAAGCAAAAAGCTGTCCAGGTATGTTAGAAGTTGTAGTTTTGCAACAGCTGGAAGCACCCAGGTTGTAAAACACTGGTCAAGAGAGCGTCTTAGACCATCACCTCATCCATACAGTAATATGAGACTAAGGCTGGGTTCACACAGTGTTCTTGCTGTACATCCCAGGTATATGCCAGAGAAAAGGGATGCTGACATATACTATGGTGCTCAACAGTGAGCCCATCGACTTTAATGGCCAAAACATATCCATCTTATGACTACATTAAAGGGGTACTCCGCTCCTAGACATCTTATCCCCTATTCAAAGGATAGGGGATAAGATGTCTGATCGGGGAGTCCCGCCGCTGATGATGCATTTAATGCATGGAGCGGGAGCGAACTTCGCTTCATGCCGTATGAGTGGCGATGCGGAGCGGAGCGGAGGCTTGTGATGTCACGGCCATGCCCCGCTCGTGATGTCATGGCCACGCCCCCTCAATGTAAGTCTATGGGAGGGGGCGCGGTGGTTGTAAATTGTTATGAGTTTTTTTTTTATTTTGTCTTTGTAACAATGCACCTTGTCCATATTGCCCATTAACCCCTTAACGACGCAGGACGTATATTTACGTCCTGCGCCGGCTCCCGCGATATGAAGCGGGATCGCGCCGCGATCCCGCATCATATCGCGTGGGTCCCAGCGCTAATCAACGACCGGGACCCGCGGCTAATACCACACAGCGCCGATCGCGGCGATGTGCGGTATTAACCCTTTAGAAGCGGCGGTCAAAGCTGACCGCCGCTTCTAAAGTGAAACTGAAAGTATCCCGGCTGCTCAGTCGGGCTGTTCGGGACCGCCACGGTGAAATCGCGGCGTCCCGAACAGCTGATCGGACACCGGGAGGGCCCTTACCTGCCTCCTCGGTGTCCGATCGACGAATGACTGCTCCGTGCCTGAGATCCAGGCAGGAGCAGTCAAGCGCCGATAATGCTGATCACAGGCGTGTTAATACACGCCTGTGATCAGGATGAGAGATCAGTGTGTGCAGTGTTATAGGTCCCTATGGGACCTATAACACTGCAAAAAAAAAGTTAAAAAAAAAGTGTTAATAAAGGTCATTTAACCCCTTCCCTAATAAAAGTTTGAATCACCCCCCTTTTCTCATAAAAAAATAAAACAGTGTAAAAAAAAATAAAAATAAACATATGTGGTATCGCCGCGTGCGTAAATGTCCGAACTATAAAAATATATAATTAATTAAGCCGTACGGTCAATGGCGTACGCGCAAAAAAATTCCAAAGTCCAAAAAAGCGTATTTTGGTAACTTTTTATAACATTAAAAAATGAATAAAAAGTGATCAAAAAGTCAGACCAAAACAAAAATCATACCAATAAAAACTTCAGATCACGGCGCAAAAAAGTGAGTCCTCATACCGCCCCGTACGTGGAAAAATAAAAAAGTTATAGGGGTCAGAAGATGACATTTTTAAACGTATAAATTTTCCTGCATGTAGTTATGATTTTTTCCAGAAGTGCGACAAAATCAAACCTATATAAGTAGGGTATCATTTTAACCGTATGGACCTACAGAATAATGATAAGGTGTAATTTTTACCGAAATATGCACTGCGTAGAAACGGAAGCCCCCAAAAGTTACAAAATGGCGTTTTTTTTCGATTTTGTCGCACAATGATTTTTTTTTCCGTTTCGCTGTGCATTTTGGGGTAAAATGACTAATGTCACTGCAAAGTAGAATTGGCAACGCAAAAAATAAGCCATAATATGGATTTTTAGGTGGAAAATTGAAAGGGTTATGATTTTTAAAAGGTAAGGAGGAAAAAACGAAAGTGCAAAAATGGAAAAACCCTGAGTCCTTAAGGGGTTAATATTCAATAGCAGATGTGGCTATGTTTTCAAATAGAGATGCCAACCTAGAGAAGTATGTGTGGTGGGGATGGATGATTGTTCTTTAGATATATGCCAAAGAGACCCAGGTGGCCTTTATTATGAATATGGAGCTTTCCCCATCAAGAACAGTGAAAATGTTTCTGAAGAGAATTCTGTATTCCACATGGTGTCACTCTGGTTGTACAGGGGCAGTTAGTAATTTGTAAATGTGATATACACCCAGATTATCGTATGGGAGTTGTTACCCCGTACCCTTGCTGCCCTGTCAGGCAGCCTACTGCAGTGTCCCCTGGGCCTCCTTTGCACTTGTTCCCCCATGTACATATGTTTTACCCATTTGTTGTTTTATAAAATGTGTAAAGAGGTGTTATAACTTTAAGAAGGTTGTCATGTGACTTGTCATGTGATTGTTACCCAGGAGGTATCAGTGACCAGATGACCCAAGGGTGGCCTATGGGCTCCCTGCTTGTCTCCCCTATATAAGCCCTGGGAGGAGCTAGCTCTCTCTCTCTCTTTCTCTGAGCTCTCTTGTTTCCTTCTGAGGTCCAGTGCAGTCGAGTCTAGATGTGTATCCAGAGTCATAGGAGGCCTCAAGTCTAGTCTGCAGCCACAAGCAGCTACAATCAAGCCACAGTCTCAGTATTCCAAGGAAAGATTAAGCTTCAGTGAGGATGCCGGCTCCACGATGCGCAGGATAAACTCAGCAGGAGACCAGGTAAAAGGAGGAAGGTTTGTTCCCAAGATGCAACGCGTTTACCTTCAAGTATGCAGCTTCATCAGGCACCTGATGAAGCTGCATGCTTGCAGTGAAACGTGTTGCATCTTGGGAATAAACCTTCCTCCTTTAACCTGGTCTCCTGCTGAGTTCATCCTTTGCCTCGTGGAATCAGCATTCTCACTGAAGCCTAATCTTTCCTTGGAATCATATCAGCCGGCAGTCGCTACCCCTGGCACGGCACGACCACACAAGCGGCTGAGGAGATGCGAGGCACAGGAGGGATAAGGCAGCTCGTAGTCAGGATAGCAGAAGGTCAAGGCAGGCGGCACAGTTGCGTAGTCAGGACGTAGCAGGAGGTCAGTAGGCAGGTGGCAAAGGAGCAAGGTCAAGTCAAGCAAAGGATCAGATACACGGTAAGGCAACTCTCAGGAATGCTTTCTCTCAGGCATAAGGCAACAAAGATCCAGCAGGGAAGTGAGGAGGGTGGAGGAATTTATCAATGAGCCACAGGTGAATAACACTAATGAGCGCACTGGCCCCTTAACCCCTTAAGGACTCAGGGTTTTTCCATTTTTGCACTTTTGTTTTTTCCTCCTTACCTTTTAAAAATCATAACCCTTTCAATTTTCCACCTAAAAATCCATATTATGGCTTATTTTTTGCGTCACCAATTCTACTTTGCAGTGACATCAGTCATTTTACCCAAAAATTCACGACGAAACGGGAAAAAAAATCATTGTGCGACAAAATCGTAGAAAAAACGCCATTTTGTAACTTTTGGGGGCTTCCGTTTCTACCCAGTGCATATTTCAGTAAAAATAACACCTTATCATTATTCTGTAGGTCCATACGGTTAAAATGATACCCTACTTATATAGGTTTGATTTTTTCGTACTTCTGGAAAAAATCATAACTACATGCAGGAAAATTTATACGTTTAAAAATGTCATCTTCTGACCCCTATAACTTTTTTATTTTTCCATGTACAGGGCGGTTTGAGGGCTCATTTTTTGTGCCGTGATCTGAAGTTTTTATCGGTATGATTTTTGTTCTGATCGGACTTTTTGATCACTTTTTATTCATTTTTTAATGGTATAAAAAGTGACCAAAGTACACTTTTTTGGACTTTGGAATTTTTCTACGTGTACGCCATTGACCTTGCGGTTTAATTAATGATATATTTTTATAGTTCGGACATTTACGCACACGGCGATACCACATATGTTTATTTATTTATTTTTTTACACTGTTTTATTTTTTTTATGGGAAAAGGGGGGTGATTCAAACTTTTATTAGGGAAGGGGTTAAATTACCTTTATTAACCCTTTTTTTTTAACTTTTTTTTGCAGTGTTATAGGTCCCATAGGGACCTATAACACTGCACACACTGATCTATGCTGATCACTGGTGTGTATTAACACGCCTGTGATCAGTGTTATCGGCGCTTGACTGCTCCTGCCTGGATCTCAGGCACGGAGCAGTCATTCGTCGATTGGACACCGAGGAGGCAGGTAAGGGCCCTCCCAGTGTCCTGCAAGCTGTTCGGGACGCCGCGATTTCACCACGG
The DNA here is from genome assembly GCF_029499605.1 of Hyla sarda. Classification (NCBI taxonomy): domain Eukaryota; kingdom Metazoa; phylum Chordata; class Amphibia; order Anura; family Hylidae; genus Hyla; species Hyla sarda. The sequence goes on along the minus strand of NC_079190.1, from coordinate 57,287,735 downwards.
CGGTCCCGAACAGCCCGAATGACTAGCCGGGATACTTTCACTTTCGCTTTAGAAGCGGCGGTCAGCTTTGACCGCCGCTTCTAAAGGGTTAATACCACACATCGCCGCGATCGGCGATGTGTGGTATTAGCCGCGGGTCCCGAACGTTGATGAGCGCCGGGACCGACGCGATGTGATGCGGGGTCGCAGCGTGACCCCGCTTCATATCGCGGAAGCTGGCGCAGGACGTAACTATACGTCCTGCATCGTTAAAGGGTTAAATCTTAAAGCTCCGGCGCGCACGGGCCCTAGGGGAAAGGTACACGTGCACTGGAGCAGAGAGGCAGAGGCTGGGGCAGGAGAAGCACCAGGTGAGTGACGGACTGGGGCTCGCACGCGGGCGCATCCTGCGATGCAAATCCCAGCCCCGCCAGCAGCAGCAGGTAACGGGACCATGCACTCACGGCCAGCACGTGCGGCCGGAGCGCAAAACGTAACAGTACCCCTCCCCTTTTGTCTAAACCCTCCTTTTATGAGTCAGAAAACTCCTGAGAAGGTCACGGTCCAGGATGTTCTCCTCAGGCTCCCAAGATTTCTCCTCAGGACCGTAACCCTCCCAGTCAACCTCTCACAGTTTACCTCTCACAGTTTTTGTACTGAGAATCTCTTTTAACCTTGAAGATGTCAGAAGAGCTGGAGACAGGTGTGGGGACAAGATTCTTCTGAGAAAATTGGTTTATGACAAGAGGCATGAGGAGAGACGTGGAAGGAATTGGGAAGGAGACTGGGAGAGGAAGAGGAGGACGGAGATGGAGTATGTAGACAACAAAGAAAGGACATTACCTCGTGGACTCGAAATCTTTATGATTATATGAGAATTCAGCCCAGGGAAGAAGGTCGACCCAATCATCTTGGCGAGCTGCAACAAAATGCCAAAGATAAGTCTCTAGGATTTGATCAACCCTCTCCACCTGAACGTTGGACTGAGGGTGGTAGGCCGAGGAGAAGTCCAGATTGATGTCCAGACGTCACAAAGGGCTCGCCAGAACTTAGAGATAAACTGCACACCTTGATCCGAAACGATATGCTGAGGAAGACCATGTAAACGAAAGACATGCAACAAGAAGTACTTCGCCAGCTGTGGGAGAAAGGAAGGAAGACCTTGTAGAGGAATGAAATGAGCCATCTTGGAAAACCGTTCTACAACAACCCAGATGACTATGTGTTATTATGAGATGGTGACAAATTGGTGATGAAATCCATTACGATATTAGACCAGGGAGTCTCTGGAATGGGTAAAGGCTGTAAGAGTCCTGCAGGTCTCTGTCAAGGAGTTTTGTCACAGGCACAAGTTTCACAGGAGCGAACAAAATCAGAAACATCACGTTCAAGATGGGGCCACCAGTAGTGCCGGGAGATAAGAAGAAGAGTCTTGTGTATTCCAGGATGTCCTGCTGTCAAGGAAGAATGAGCCCATTTCAGTACCTTGCGTCTCAATCTGGCGGGCAAGGATTTTCCGGGAGGAACTTGGTGAATCTCGGCAGGAGCTGCAGGAATCAAACGGTCAGGAGGAATAATATGCCTAGGCATGGACCTGGAGAGAGCATAAACCCTGATTTTCTTGTCTGCTGGACAGAAGTGAATGAAGAAGTTGAATCTAGAAAAGAACAGTGACCACCTTGCCTGGTGGGGGCAGGGCCAGATTTAGATTGCCTGGAAGATGGAGCACTTCATTATGATGGGCCCCCCCCCCCCCCGATAATCCCCCTTCCCTTCCACTGAGACCTGTTGTGGGCCTGTCAAGTAAGGAACAGACTGAGACCAAAAATAGGCCTGGGTATATTAGACTATGTCCCCTTTTTTTTTTTTTTTTTGTGGGTGTCACAGGAGTCAGGCCCCCGCTAAAATAAAATGGGCTGCATGATCTAAAATCACTTCAGTTCAAGTCACTCTTTTCAGCTGTTGCAAAGCTACAACACCCATTATGTCAGGAGAGCTTCAGGCGTTATAGGAGTTGTAGTTTTGTAACAGCTGGAGCCTCAAATTGGGGTACAGTGTCATCCATTATTAGTGCAAAACAAGAAGTGACGAAAGATCTAATGGGACAGTCAGGAGAATACACAAACATAAAATGACTCACAGGAGACGTCTTCTCTATTGTCTTTCCTTTTCTTCTTCATCTGGTCCAGACGCCAGGTCTTCTTCCAGCTCCATCTTACTCTGTAAAGTTCGACGCCCGGACATCATTGGTTCCTCACTTTGCCAGCCGCTCCTCATCCTCTGTATAAAGACAACACTCATTATAACCCTTCAAGAGACTGTGCTTCCTAAATATAATACTGCCAAACCCTGTGTACTCGGTATATTATACTGCCAAACCCTGTGTACTCTGTATATTATACTGCCAAACCCTGTGTACTCTGTATATTATACTGCCAAACATCATGCTCTCTAAAAATAATACTACCACACACTGTGTCTTCCGTAGTGTGTACAGAGCAGCAGCCCATTGAAAACAAGCAAAATTCTGCTGGCAGAAGTTCGTAGTGTGGACGAGCCCTAATTCCCCCAGACCCCTCTGCCCCCCCAGACCCCTAATTCTCCTCCAGACTCCTGCTCCCAGAGACCCCTAAGGCTGCTACTGCTTTTTCCTGTGTTATGGTCATTTTTTGGCATTTTTTTTCTTGTGCTTTTGCCTTCTCTGGAAACTAAGCCTTAGTCCTCCCCTGGTCCTTAAAGGGGTACTCCACCCCTAGACATCGTATCCTCTCTCCAAAGGATAGGGGATAAGATGTCTAAGTGTGGAGTACCCCTTTAAGCCCCCCCCCTTCAACACTGGTCCTTCTCCACTATTCCACTTTTCTGCACCCCCTACCCCCCTCAGTCCCCTTCACACTCATCTGCCCCCTTTACCAAGCCCCCACTTACCTTACCTCACCCCCCCCCCCCCCCCCAAACAACCTCACTTCAGCCCCCCATGCCCTCCTGGTTCTTCTCCACTACACTTTTCTTCACCAACCCCACCCCCAGTTCCCACACATTAGGTTGTAGTTCCCCCACAGTAGGTTGCAGTTCCCCCACAGTAGGTTGCAGTTCCCCCGCGTACCCTCATTTTCACAGGAAAATTTGAGGGGAAAAAAATAAATGTATAATAAATGACTATAGCTCTGAACTATATGCCTCATCATCCCCCCAACTTTGATTCCCCTTGATCCTCAGTTTGCCCCCCCTCCTTCCTCCCCCTTTTATCAGCCCCTGTGCCATATTTAACCCCCCCCCGCCTCCTTTCCCGTGTTTTCCCCTGCTCATCATTCTCCCCCCCTGCTCATCATTCTCCCCCTGCTCATCATTCCCCCCTGCTCATCATTCCACCCCCTGCTCATCATTCCACCCCCTGCTCATCATTACCCCCCTGCTCATCATTACCTCCCCTGTTCATCATTCTCCCCCCTGCTCATCATTCCACCCCCTGCTCATCATTCCACCCCCTGCTCATCATTACCCCCTGCTCATCATTACCCCCCCTGCTCATCATTCTCCCCCACTGCTCATCATTCTCCCCCACTGCTCAACATTCTCCCCCACTGCTCAACATTCTCCCCCCTGCTCATCATTCCCCCCTGCTCATCATTCTCCCCCACTGCTCATCATTACCCCCCTGCTCATCATTACCCCCCTGCTCATTATTACCCCCTGCTAATCATTCCCCCCCTGCTCATCATTACCCCCCCCTGCTTATCATTCTCCCCCCTGCTCATCATTACCCCACTGCTCATCATTACCCCCCCTGCTCATCATTAACCCCCCTGCTCATCATTACCCCCCCTGCTCATCATTACCCCCTGCTCATCAATACCTCCCTGCTCATCATCCCCCCCCGTTCATCATTCCCCCCATGCTCATCATTACCCCCCCCCCCCTCTGCCTCATCATCCTCCCCACTCATAATCCTCCCCTGCTCATTGCTCCCCCCTCCTCCTGCTTTTTTCTATTTTTCATATTTCCTTACCTGGCCGCGCTCGGCAGGCTCAGGTGATGCGTCGGGTCTTGTGGGCTGTGACGTCTCTTGCGGCTCCTCTGAACGACGTCAGGGACGTCACTCGTCATTTCCTGCAGCGCTGGGGTGTAATGAAGAAAACTGTGCCCTGCAGGAAATGATGAGTGATGTCCCTGACGTCGTGCAGAGGAGCCGCAGGAGACATCACTCGTCACAGCCCACAAGACCCGACGCATCACCTGAGTCTGCCGAGCGCGGCCAGGTAAGGAAATGTGAAATATAGAAAAAGCAGGAGGAGTCCGGCCCACAGGAGCCACCGCTGGTCACTGTTTTAAAGTGGCCGCGGCCAAACTATCGGGGGGCCCCGATCCGCAACTGAGCAGCCCGCAGGGATGTCCTGAATGTGACGGGGCCCCCTGCGGGCATGGGGCCTGGAGCAGGTGCTCCATGAGCATCAATGATGATCCGGCCCTGGGCGGGGGTTCAAACGCTGAGCAGACTGAAGGTATAGAAGATTATGGTTGGAGCAGATGCTGACCGGATGAGAAGAACCTTCCAATAAATGTCGCCATTCCTCCAAAGCTAGCTTGATAGAGAGGAGTTCACGATCTCCAATGGAGTAATTCCTCTCAGCAGGAGAGAAGGTCTTGGAGAAGAACCCACAAGTAACAGTCTTGCCCTTGGCGTTTTTCTGAGTAAGAACGGCACCCGCTCCAATTGATGAGGCATCAACCTCCAAAGCAAAGGGCCTCTCCAGATCAGGTCTTGTAAGCACGGGAGCCGAGGCAAACACAGACTTTAAATGGGAGAAGGCCTCTTCAGCCTCTTAAGGCCAAGACTTAGGCTTAGATACCTTCTTAGTGGGAGCCACAATTTGAGCAACCAAGGATGAAAAATGTGGGATAAATTGACGATAATAGTTTGCAAATCCCAGAAAGCATTGAATAGCACGTAGGCCCGAAGGATGAGGCCAATCCAATACTGTAGACAATTTATTTGGATCCAGCTGCAGGCCCTGGTGAGAGACAATGTAGCCAAGAAATGGAACACTAGATTTCTCAAACAGGCATTTATCCAGTTTGGCGTAGAGATGATTCTTCCGCAGATGCTGAAGAACCAGACGAACATGAGTACGATGCTCCTCTAAGTTGGAAGAGAAGATCAGGATGTCATCTAGGTATACGACAACACAGGCGTAGAGAAGATCACGGAAGATATCATTGACAAACTCTTGAAAAACAGCTGGAGCATTGCAGAGACCAAATGGCATTACGAAATACTCAAAATGTCCGTCACAAGTATTGAAGGCCGTTTTCCATTCATCTTCATTGCGGATACGAATGAGGTTATACGCACCACGTAAGTCCAATTTGGATAAGACCATGGCACCACGTAGAAAAAAGTTCTGAAATAAGAGATAGAGGGTAACGGTTCTTGACCGTAATTTTGTTAAGTCCCCTGTAGTCAATGCACGGACGGAGTGAGCCATCCTTGTTTCCAACAAAGAAGAAACCAGCTCCAGCAGGAGAAGAGGACTTATGGATAAATCCCTTTTTGAGATTCTCCTGGATTTACTCAACCATAGCTTTGGTCTCAGGAACCGATAGAGGGGAAAAATTCTTCCATGAGGAGGAGTGGTACCAGGCAGAAGATCTATTGGGCAGTTGTAAGGACGTTGTGGAGGCAGAGACTCAGAGAACGTTAGAGAAATCTTGGTAAGGTGGTGGCCGATCAGGTAAAGGAGGAGGACGAGAAACAATTTTAGACTGAACTGATTGGAGGCAAAGATTTTGACATTATTGTCCCCAGCGAATTATTTCTCCAGTTCACCAATCCAGGTGCGGAGAATGGCGATGCAGCCAACGAAGACCAAGAAGAATCTCTGAAGTACAGTGTGGCAGAACATAGAATTCAATCTTTTCTTTATGCAATATACCCACGTGCATGACAAGAGATTCAGTACGGAAGTGAACCATACAGTCTAGATTTTGTCCATTAACAGAGGAGATCAACAAAGGCTTGGCAAGCCGAGTAAGGGGAAGGTGATACTTGTGGACCAAAGAAGTATCAATAAAGTCACCTGCAGATCCAGAACCCAAAAATGCAGTAGTGCTAAAGGAAGACTTGGCAGAAGCGAAGACTTGTACAGAAATGGTCAAGCAAAGAGAAGTGGTATTCACACCTAGGGACACCTCTCCCACGTGCCCTAGGTGCGAGCGTTTTCCCGGATACTGTGGCCAAACAGAACAGTCTTTGAGGAAGTGCTCCGGGCTAGCACAATACAAACACAAATTCTTACTGCGTCGTGATTTATTTATTTTTTTGTTGTTTTCTTATTTAAAGTTTTATTTTAGAATAAACAAAGAATATAGGAAAGAAAAGCAAAAGGGGGAAAGGGGGAAACATAAATGCAAAACAGACACATCACACACACAATGAGATGTAATACCTTATTCATAATGCTAAGGTGTTATAAAATATAACCATGCCATAGACAAGACAAGCAATGGAAAATGGTTGCACCATATTTATTATGTGTTTTAGTAAACTTTTTGTCCCTTGCTGCAATAGAGGTATGGCTTAGCAATAAAGTGGGTGTGGCCACTTGGAAAGAAGGCATTGCTTAAAGGGGTTATCCACCATAAGGTGATTTTAGTACGTACCTGCCAGACAGTAATGGACATGCTTAGGGAGGATCTGCACTTGTCTTGGGGGCTAAATGGTTATGTCATAAGATTACCATAACACTGTGGCTAGCTTTTTATGAACTGGTATTTCCTGTTTTAGTTTCCTTCTTTGTCTTCAAATCCCATAATTCCATTTTCCTCCCTCCAACACATCAGCCATCCCACCAATTGAAACATAAATGAGCTGCATCCATTCAAACGACCTTGGTTTTTCAATCAGCGTGCCTACAGCTGTTGGAAAAATACAATTAGTAGCAGAACGATCTCTCTCCCACCAAGCGATCCCTCTACCCATTGAAGCAGACAGGCTCCCTGTCATCAGCTGACTAGTGAGTCAGGTCTCGACCACATTGCAACCTGGGAAAAATCTGAGACAACAGTCATTTTGTATGCTGTTAAAAATAAATATTGGGGTGAAAATGACATAAGAATTGTGAGACCACCATCACACACAGGTACAGACACTATATTATGAACTAGAAGTGCTCAAAAATAAGTGGAATCAGCCTTCTAAGTGTGGACAGGAATTAAATGTTCTGAATACAGGGTTTAAAAAATGTTACAAAAAAATTAAAAACTAAATTCAAAAAACCTTTTTAAAAAATTCTCAAAAAAATTTCAAACATTTTTTGAAGAAAAAATAAGGGTGTAGCTGTTCTCTGTCAATCAACATATATTTTATCAGAAATTATTGAATAGATTTATAAAATAAGCATATATGACTAGAATCTGAGCAGGGCAGTTTATGGCAGTCTGTTAGTACTACGGCACAAGCAATTTGAGATAGCAATAAATCCAGTTGGAAAGAAAATCGTTATGACAAACTAGTCATTTGTAATAGTTATGCCCCACAGGTTGGCACGGGCTGCTCCCGGCCTAAAGTTGTCTTTTACCTGTGGTCCCAAAGTAGAGATCACTGCTGTATACTTTCTTGGGGATGGAGGGCGTATGCATACGCCCTCGCATCTCGTCACTTAAGGACGGAGGGCGTATCATACGCACTCCACATTTCCGATCACCGCCGCTCGCCGGGCGGTGATCGGACCGGGATGACTGCTGATATCTATCAGCAGGCATCCCGTGGCAATGCCTAGGGGGGTTCTGAGACCCCCCATGTCAGCCACCGTGGCAAATCGTTGGTCAATTCAGACCAGCGATTTGCCCGCGATCCGGGCTAATCGGGTCACTGGTGACCCGATGTCCCGGAAAATAAGCATGATCGGAGCTGTCAGAGACAGCTCCGACCATCCTAAAGGATGGGAGCGAGGTGGGAGTGCTGCCACCCCCTCCTATCCCCTGCCATTGGTCGGTCAGGCTGACCACCAATGGCAGGAGGGGGGCGGGGGGGTTAGAGTTAATTTCCCCCCGCTCTGCCCACCGATCGGAAGTCGGTGCAGAGCGGGGGGAATACGGGCGGCGAGGGGGGGAGCATGGTACGGCTTACCCGGACCGGTGGAGGAATCCTGGACCTGCAGCAGCAGCGGCGGCGGCGGCGACGGCATCGACGGCAGTGCGGCGGAGAAGGCTGCAGTGAATATCGCGGTAAATGATCTTCTCTGTGGCCTTCTAAAAGCTGCAAAACTACAACTCACAGCATGCCCACACAGCCAAAGGCTGCCTGGGCATGCTGGGAGTTGAAGTTTTGCAACATCTGGAGGGTCACAGTTTGGAGACCACTGTATAGTGGTCTCTAAATTGTGATCCTCCAGATGTTGCAAAACTCCAACTTTCAGCATGCACTGACTGTCTGGGAATGCTGGGAGTTGTAGTTTTGCAACATCTGAAGTGGCACAGTTTGGAGACCACTATAAGGTGGTCTCCAAACTGTAGCCCTCCAGATGTTGCAAAACTACAACTCCCAGCATGGCCAGACAGCCAGGGATGCTGGACGTGTAGTTCTGCAATATCTGGCCCTTCATATGTTGCAGAACTACAACTCCCAGCATGCCTGGGCAGTCTGGGCATGCTTGGAGTTGTAGTTTTGCAACATCTGGAGGGCCACAGTTTGGAGACCACTACTTAGCAGTCTCCAAACTGTTCTTCCCCAGTTGTTGCATAACTACAACTCCAAGCATGCCCAGACTGTCCAGGCATGCTGGGAGTTGTAGTTCTGCAACATATGAAGGGCCAGATATTGCAGAACTACTCGCCCAGCATCCCTGACTGTCTGGTCATGCTGGGAATTGTAGTTTTGCAACAGCTGTAGGCACACTGGTTGGGAAATACTGAGCTAGAGTCTGTTTCCTAACTCAGTGTTTCCAACCCATGTGCCTCCAGCTGTTGCAAAACTACAACTCCCAGAATGCACTGACAGACCGTACATGCTGGGAGTTGTAGTTTTGCAACAGCTGGAGGCACATTGGTTGGAATCACTGAGCTAGAGTCTGTTTTCTAACTCAGTGGTTCCCCACCAGTGTGCCTACAGCTGTTGTAAAACTACAACTCCCAGCATGTACGGTCTGTCAGTGCATTTTGGGAATTGTCATTTTGCCACAGCTGAAGGTTTGGGGTGCCCCCCCCCCCATGTGAATGTACAGGGTACATTCACACGGGCGGGAGTTTACAGTGGGTTTCCTTCTACAAGTTTGAGCTGCGGCAAATTTTCCGCCGCAGCTCAAACTCCCAGCGGAAAACTTACTGTGAACCCCCGCCTGTGTGAATGTACCCTAAAAACATTACACTACACTAACAAATAATAAAAAGTAAAACACTACATATACACCCCCTTACACGTCCCCCCCCCCCCAATAAAAATGAAAAACGTCTCATACGGCAGTGTTTCCTAAACAGAGCGTCCAGCTGTTGCAAAACCACAACTCCCAGTATTGCCGGACAGCCATAGACTGTCTTGGCAGGCTGGGAGTCTTGCAACAGCTGGAGGCACCCTGTTTGGGAATCACTGCTGTAGGGTTTTACTGTAGGTAACCGGGTCCGCCCCTATTGCAAATTCCTTATTCAGGCCTCAAATGCGCATGGCGTTCTCTCACTTCAGAGCCCTGTCGTATTTCAAGGCAACAGTTTAGGGCCACATATGGGTTATTTCCGTACTCGGGAGAAATTGCACTGCAAATTTTGGGGGGCATATTCTCCCATTACCCTTTGTAAAAATGGTAAATTTTGGGGGGAAACTGCACTCTAGTGAAACATTTTTTTTTTCATTTACACATCCGACTTTAACAAAAGTCTTCAAACACCTGTGGGGTGTTAAGGCTCACTGGACCCCTTGTTACGTGCCTTGAGGGGTGTAGTTTCCAAAATAGTATGCCATGTGTATTTTTATTTTTTTTGCTGTTCTGGCACCATAGGGGCTTCCTAAATGTGACATGCCCCCGAAAACCATTTCAGAAAAATTCACTCTCCAAAATCCGACTGTCGCTCCTTCCCTTCTGTGCCCTCTACAGCGCCCGCCGAACACTTTACATACACATATGAGGTATTTCCATACTCGAGAGAAATTGGGTTACAAATTTTGGGGGGCTTTTTCTCCTATTACCCCTTGTAAAAATTCAAAAACTGGGTCTACAAGAACATGCAAGTAAAAAATGAAGATTTTGAATTTTCTCCTTTACTTTGCTGCTATTCCTGTGAAACACCTAAAGGGTTAACAAACTTTCTGAATGTCATTTTGAATACTTTGAGGGGTGCAGTTTTTATAATGGGGTAATTTATGGAGTATTTCTAATAAGAAAGCCCTTCAAATCCACTTCAAAACTGAACTGGTCCCTTACAAATTCTGATTTTGAAAATTTTGTGAAAAATTGGAAAATTGCTGCTGAACTTTGAGGCCATCTGATGTCTTCCAAAAGTAAAAACATGTCAACTTTATGATGCAAACATAAAGTAGACATATTGTATTTGTGAATCAATATATCATTTATGTGGAATGTCTGTTTTCCTTATAAGCAGAGAGCTTCAAAGTTAGAAAAATTCCAAATTTTCCATTTTTTCATGAAATTTTGGAATTTTTCACCAAGAAATGATGCAAGTATCGACAAAAATTTACCACTAACATGAAGTAAAATATGTCACGAAAAAACAATCTCAGAATCAGAATGAAAAGTAAAAGCATCCCAGAGTTATTAATGCTTAAAGTGACAGTGGTTAGAATTTCAAAAAATTCTCCCGTCCCTAGGGTTATAATGGGCTCCGTCCCCAAGGAGAAACAGGTGAGGCGAAGAACGTAGATGTAAGAAGATAACTGTGAGAAGCGCTGTTTGTGTGGTACAGCATGCAGGTGCCGGCTACCTTGGCTGCTCTTTAGCACGGTCCGGCTCAGGATGGTGGTAGTTGAGTAGCACAAGTAGCGTTGGCAAACCTGATCAGAGAGCTATCCTTGTGCAGAAGTTAGGCGCATAAACACACCTAGGACCACTAGGTGGTCCTAGGTTGCAGGGACTGCAGTGCTTGCGAGGAGCTCATCATAAGAATTTGCAGAAGGAGTAGGGGGCAATAGTATTGCCAGGGGATCGCCAGACGCATTTTGAGGGCGTCCCCCTTTATCAATGGCTGCATGTGACTGAATGGGGTATGGCAGGCTTTTATAGTGTGCCATTTTTATAGGTAACCATTTGTCAGTGGAACACTTGTCCTGGATCCTATTTCACAGGATCAGGGGTTGTGCATTGGAAGTTAAATAAAGATATCAAATACAATACAAAAATAAAAAATAAATAAATAAATAAAAAGCAAAACAAAAATATGCATACGTACATATGGTACCTTCCATTGGTAGCTAAAATACATTAGAAAAATAATGACATTAAAATAGAAAATAAAGTTTAAAAAAGAATATACCAGCTAAAACCTAATTTTCACAATAGGGACTAATGGTAATGTTGCCAGTAAAAGAGCAATACTTATGGATATGGTTGTCAGAATAGTGTATGATGAATGTATATCATACATGAATAACCTGGATAAGTGATACTAATCTTGATGTGTTAATGTTCATATAGTAAAGTGGACGTCAGAATAGAAAAATAAGTGGAATATAGATTACTGAAAATAAATGAATATAATATGGTAGATGAGGATGGACATGGGAAAAATGAGCATAGAAATTAAATAATGAAAATAAAAATTATGAAAATAAAAATAAAATAGAAATAAATTAAAAATAGAAATAAAAATAGAATATATTAAGATAAAAATAAATATAAAAATAAAAAATATATGTATAAATATATAAATAAAAATAAAATAGAAATCAAGTTGCGGTAAGAAAAATGGACATCTGCTGATAAGTGAAACTTGGTAGAAGGAAAGTCCTGTGTGCTAGGGTCTGGACACCGTCCAAGTGCTGGGTAAACAGCCTGGCATTGGACAGGGAACAGATCAGAGCCCAACAGAAGTACTAAAGGAATTGTAACGCCTGCGCTCCGGCCAGAAATGCCAGCTGTGAGCGCTCTTTGCTCATGTCCCTGCTGCCAGCGGAGCTGTGATTCGCGTTGCGAGACGCATGTGAATCCTAGCCCGTCACTCACCTCTCTCATCTTGCGCCTCTCCGTGTCCTCACAGCCCCGGCGCTCGTGCCCCCGCCTCCTAGGGCGCGCCGGAGCTCTCACTCTTAAAGGGCCAGTGCTCATTTAATCAAATGTCTGCACCTGCACCCTGTCCTTAAATATCAGCTCTTCCCTTGGTTCCCTGCTGGATCTTTGGTTGCCTTGTGCCATAATGAAAATCCTGTGTCCCTGTTACTGTGTACCTGTTCCTTGCTACCTTACCTACCCTGTTCCTGTGTTACCTGCCCTGACCTACTGCCATCTTGCCACGTCCTGCCAGTCTCCTTCTGTGCCATGCCACCTCCCAGCTACCTGTGTGGACAAGTCGTGCCAGGGGTAGCAACCTGGGTGTCACCTGCCGCAGCAAGACCATCCCGCTTTGCGGCGGGATCTAGTGAAAACCAGCGGCACCTTAGACTTTGCTCCCCAGCACGGCTCACGTAATCATCCACACAGGCCCAGAGGATCCACCACCTGCCGTGACCCATTACAGGAATTCAAATAACTCCAACTCTGAATTCAGATCTTTGGGATCTTATGATTAAAATTCATAGATCTTGCGTGATTCGGATCTTTAAATTTTTGCCAATAAATTGCCTCCCCTCCAGTCTTTCCTGATTATCTGTATACCATAAAATTTTAGTCGTGATGGATCCTGATTGTGATGTCTGAGAAAGTGAGCGGAAAGTGGATGTTTTTCATTGAGTTTTTAATATTGTATATGTGCTCTGGTGTTTTTAATGATCTTTTGGTCCTCCCTACATATTGTTTGTTGCATGTGCACTGCAGGATATAGATAACCCGTTTCGTGTTGCTTGTAATGGTTTCTTTTATAACCTACACTGTTTGATGTGGATTGAATTTCTGTGGTAGTTTTGGAAAAATGTGTTCGTTTGCAATTAGGACAGGTTCCATATCGGTGGAAACCTTTGATGGATAACCATGTATTGTTTCTTTCTGTGTGTGAATTTTGTATGGTTGGAGCAGCACTGAGACCTAAATTCAAGGCTTTAGTGTATATGATTTTTGGGACAGGTGGTATGATGATGTAATCATCTTGATGTAAAAGGTTCCAATTGTTGCGGACGATTGTTCAACTTTCTTATGTGTGTTATTATAGGGTAATATGAGACGAATCTTGTTATCAGTGTGATCTTTGATTTTTGCCAACCTGTGGGGCATTAATATTATAGATGAGTAGTTTGTCATAACAATTTCCTTTCCAACTGGATTTATTGCTATCTCAAATTGCTTGTGCCATAGTACTAACGGACTGCCATAAACTGTTCCAAATCAGTACTTGGCACTATCTAAGATACTATTTTTTAAACCCCGTTTTCAGAACAATTTAATTCCTGTCCACACTTAGAAGGCTGATTCCACTTATTCTTGAGCACTTCTATTTCCTTGGCATCTTTGGGTAGGGTGTAACTCAGTACCTCGGTGTAACAGTGTTCATTCTCATTGTGTGCCACCCAATTCCTTTTCATTTTTATATTATTTACTACACTAACTTTACAGCCCCTGTAGCCCTTTAACCCCTTTAACGGCGAATTTTGTATGCAAAAATTATAGCAAGCCAGCCAATAGCAAGACATGGTTATCAAATAGTCTGAGCCATTGTGATAAAGTTAGTGGATTCTTAGACTACCTAGTCTAGATTTACACTGACAATGTATTAGACAGTTTTAGTAAATCTATCCATTGTATTTATACTGACCAAGTAAGATAAAAAAAAACAGTTAAATACCCCCCTACCTTCTCTCCTTGACATGCCCAATGGCTGAACACATTTCTATTCCACCAATATATACATGTATTCATAGACATACACACTTCCCCACTTTCAGTCTACTCTCAGTGGTTAGCACTGTTGCCTTGCAGCGCTGGGGTCCTAGGTTAAAATCCCACCAAGGACAACATCTGCAATGAGTTTGTATGTTCTTCACATGACCGTCTCCAGGGGGGAGCATAGGAGGACGTCTTGTGATGATCGGAGATTACATGCAGGGTGGTATAGAGAGGTCAGGTCAGAGATGTACGGAGGGGACAGGTTGTGGATGGCCTTATATGTCATGCTGAACAGTTTAAATTGAATTAATTGGGCAACAGGTAGCCAGTGAAGAGATTGGCACTGGGGAGAGGTAGAGGAGAAGTGAGGTGGATTATTCGAGCATCAGAGTTGAGGATGGATTGGAGGGGCGCAAGTGTTTTCAATGGAAGGCCACAGAGGAGGATATTGCAGTAGTCCAGTGGAACATGATGAGGGCAGTTTACTAATGCTTTCTCCTGCCTTTTTCTGTTACCTATCACAGATGAAGCTACCTAGCATGGGTGTATACTAAAACAAAACTTCTATGTCACTTGCTGCACTTTGAACAGAACGAGGGTAATGTGATAAGGTTCCACCCCTTTGTCTTTTCAAAGCCAGAGACATTATGGGTAATGTAGGCTACATTAGGAAAATAAATATGAGTGGGATAAAAAATTAAGGAAGAATAGGGGAGGGGGCTGCGGGTACTAGCTGGAAAGCAGCAAGAAGGCACGAAAGGATAGAATGGTCAAAAGTGGCTAACTAAAAGGAAAACAAATGATCTTTGAAATATCCCAAATGAAAGATACACCAGCATAAAATTTAAGCAGCAAAACTTACATAAGCAAAAGTTTGCAACTAGTTTTCTGGATATAGTTTTAATAAATCATAGATCTCAGCTTTTCACCCTCTATCATACAGAATGTGGCATTGGCAGCATAAATCACATTTGATGTTTGCGTCACATTCCACTTAATTTGTTCCTCTTCCCCAGCAGGTCTGTGGAAAGAGAGAGTTGGCATGACAAGGCGGGTCAAGCTACAGAAATAGCAACTCTTATTTACCCATCAGTACTGGCAAGCCGGTGAGTGCCAAGACACATTTCCCCTGCAGCCTTCACTTTTCCTTTGCTGGAAAATTTCTGATGGTCTTACTATTTAAATTTTGTCTAATAAAAGTTCAACCATAAAGGAAAATGCTGATCTGCAAGAAATTGTATATACACGCCACACGGTGAAGCGTAACATTCCAAGATACAGATGTGTATGATATATGAATCTGCAGTATAGTTCATCTTTGTTCTTTTTTCATTATATCATTCCCAAAATGTTGGGCAAAATTATTTTTTAATTATTATTATTTTTTTCTTAATACACACATTTTTTGGGAGTAACTAGTTCAAAGATAGTAGCCAAAGTTATAAAGTGAGTACAGTCCTCATAATGTGACAATTACGTGAAAAAAAAAGTGTGCATGCTTCAGGTGGAACAAGCAATTCAGTCACTTTACATAAATACTTGATGGATAGATGGTTCCTCAGCTCACTTTTTGACCAGACACCTGACGCACGGTACTGTGTGAACCAACACCAAGATACTGGAGAAAAAGCAGAAGTCCAGCACAGGATTACGTGCAAATAAAAGCTGATTCTTTATTCAAGCCACAGTACAGCAGGATACATTGTATCTTGCTGTCCTGTGGCTTGAATAAAGAATCAGCTTTTATTTGCATGTCATCCTGCGCTGGACTTCTGCTTTTTCTACCATAAATTCTTGATGTATGAAGCAATAAAATACATACAAAGCTTACACTTCATATTGACAATAGCTTATAGAGAGGATTGATAGGATGACAAGCCATTCAAAAATATTTAGGCAGGGTTGGTATACTAGAAACATTCAGGAAATAGACATATATATATATTAAATTTTTTACGCAAAGATTTCATCATGCACAAGTATGAAAACATCTTACACAATTGCTACTGCAGATTGTATATCCTTTTCATGTGTAATGTCCCTCATTTATGTATTGCATGTACAGTGATTCTGACTATAATGCCAAACATGTCAAAGGTTGTTTTTTAGGCATCACTGTGGCCAATCCCTGCCCTCCTATTGCTCAATTTTTTTAATATTGTAAATTATAAAGTTTTTTCACTTTTATTATTTGTGTTTTTAAAACCTTTACAGGGATGTGAAATTCCTATCGCCCGACGCCCGGGACATGCAGTTCTGGGTGCCGGACAGGTGAATTTTTCCAGCCCTTAACCTGGCTTCGGGCAAGCAGGGCCGGACCTGACAAGATCTGCGGCGATCTGCAGTATGTATGGAGCGGGCTCCCGACTCATGCCCGCTCCGCACTCTGCAGCTCCTAGCTGTGGAAACTTGCACCCCGTGCAGACCTGCGTGCCTTCGCTCCACACAGCTCTAGCTTCGCAGAGCTGAGGGGAGGAGCACATGCAAGTCTGCACGGGGCGCAAGTTTCCACCTCACACCGCCGCTAATAGCCAGCATGCGGCACTCAGCAGACTGTTGAGACCCAATTAGCTCCGAGCAGGCTATAACTACCCCTCCCCCTTACTACAATAATTAATTAAATAATAACTGACACAACAACAATTCAACTTTTCCGTGGGTGGGGATCGGCCACAGCTTTATTTATAAAATTACTTATATAAATAACAATTTAACTGTAACAAAGACACCGATTGGCTTCTTGCCAACCCGAGAGGTGCTGCCACATTGTCCTGTGTGGAGGTCTACCCCGGGTTGACCCCGCTTTCACCGTCTTCTTACCGCCAAGCTGTGACTTACAATAAACAGAGATACAAAAAGGGAGGGAGGGCAAAACTCCGGGTCCTGGGCAGATTGAGGGGGGAAGGGAGGCACCACAGCTATAAATACCCAGGGGAGGGCCCCTGAAAGCCCGGGAAACTATTAGACCCCTGATTGGTGCACTCCTTCCCCCCCACCCATGGGACATACCACTATAGTTAGCAACAAGTTTTTACAGGCGGGGGAGGGGGCTAAAAAACATTGCCTGTATATTTCTTAACCCCTTAACTGCTCACCAGTCAGGGGGCAAGCTAGTTATGCACAGCTTGCCCCTCCAGACTGTTGAGACCCAATTAGCTCAGAGCAGGCTATAACTACCCCTCCCCCTTACTACAATAATTAATTAAATAATAACTGACACAACAACAATTCAACTTTTCCGTGGGTGGGGATCGGCCACAGCTTTATTTATAAAATTACTTATATAAATAACAATTTAACTGTAACAAAGACACCGATTGGCTTCTTGCCAACCCGAGAGGTGCTGCCACACTGTCCTGTGTGGAGGTCTACCCCGGGTTGACCCCGCTTTCACCGTCTTCTTACCGCCACGGAGGAGACCAGTTAGCCCTACACTGGGCTCCGACCCCCACCCAAGAGATACTGGATAGCCAACACCTGGGGCCAACTCAGCCCCCCGAACACACCCAACACATTTCCTCTCCAGGAAAGTCGCCCAACACATTTCCTCTCCAGGAAATTCGCCCAACACATAACCTCTCCAGGAAATCCGAGGTACCTGCCGCCAGGTCCTATGTTTTTGCATTTAATTTTTTTTTTTTTTGTATTCACTAACTCTTGTGTGAACTCATTTCTCAGACTCGCCCATACACCGAAGAGTGCCGCAGCACTCGCACCACCTTGCGGAAAGCCGCTCGCAAAACAAAAACACATGTGGGAAACATCAAACTGGGCGAAAATAGCAACGCAACATGCAGATCGCCCGCGCCCCACGCGCTGCGCTACCCTCTCCGGAAACTGAGCCCTCTCCGCCGACACCGACACAAAAAGAGAGCGAATCCCAAACTCACAAAACCCCCTCCTACAAAGAGAAGCCAAAACCCAAAACAGACAATCGAGGGCGGGGAGCATAAAAGAAAAAGGGGGGGGGAGGCCCCCACCGCAGTCCAGTCAACAATAGGACGACAACCGGAAAAAACAGTCATTCGTGGACCCTCATGCAGCACAAGCTGTGTGTCCCAGATCGCCTCAGCAATCTCGGACCGACGGACCTGAAAACGCACAAAATAGGCACCCAAAAAACACATCAGACACCCAAGTGTCATGGAAGGAGACGAGGAGAAAGAAAGTGCCCCATCCACCTAGCCCCGAAAAAAGCCAGCGCAAAACCTCGGATCAGAAAAAACGATGCAAAAGCGACAACCAAAAATCCGACCCACAGCCGCCACCAAGCGACCCAAAAACTGATAGGAAAAAATGGTCGCCGACAGCAAGGCCACCCGCTCACGGGCCCAGCCCCTAGGTATACACCAACATCCCACCAACCGCAAAGCAGAAAAGAAAAATCACCCCCCGCCATGCGGCAACCTCACCCCACTGGATCGCAGCACAGTGGGAAAGCACCCTTTTTTTTTTTTTTTTTTTGCACTGAGTAGTAGGTGATTCACACGAACAGGTGAAGATACCCAGCGTCACATACTAAGAATGTTAATTGGATACATGCAGAATACAGCCCAAATCTCGAACCTCCTTGGATAGGAGACACAGCAGTTAACTTATTTTATCACAGCCTATCAAAACGAAATAGGAAGTCAAACAGCAGAACCTTGTAGGTACAAAAAACAAAACCCCTATCCACAGACACATTTGGAAACTTCGGGACCCTCCTTGACTGTAGACATCCCGGCCTCCACACCAACCCCAACTACTCGCAAGCGCCTCACCGTGAGTGCGACCAAGTCGCAGGAGCCACTAAAGCGGACCAATAAATACACCAATCTCCACGATGACCCACAGGCCGAAAATTTAACCACAACTGTATCACTCAGTCCTACCCCGGGACCCGAACCCGAGGTGGTCTCCCATTCCACAGCCACATGAGCAAACCTTCCGACTCCACCCGAGGGAGCAACCTCCGGAACCACTGCCAGAGAACGGGACAAAGCGTCAACACCCAATACCGACCCCAGGGAGTACAGCCGCAAAATAAACCTTATCTCCAAACAGCGAAGCACTAGGTGCAACAAGCCGAGCGCAGGAAGAAAGCCGAAAGAAATAATAACAGTGACAACGCCCCAAATGTCAGACCGACAAAACGCCCCCGATCACTCAAATCACACCCAAAAAAGAAAAGCATCACCAAATTATAGCGCAATCAAGCACAGGGGCCACACCAACCCACACAGTACCGTTACAATCCTAGAACATGAACTGCCGAAGCAAGCACCCAAAGTCCCACAACCAACACCAAAGGAAAAAGCGCAAACAAAAAACCCAAGCATGGCAGAAACCCACTGACTACCAAGACACCCAGTATTAAACCACCCTGCAGCACCACTGGAAAACCAAAACACCACACCAACAACCAACCAAACCAGCCACACCCGGGAACAGAGCGAGCTCCCCATGAGCTGCAACGGGGGACTGAAAGCAGGCCTGTCCACTGCATCACGCCTGAAAAAACCCCAACCAACCGGAACGTCAGCCCTTAGTGCACCAGGGGCACATATGCGGGGGCACAGATACCACACACCCTCGGCGGCCAGAGACAACCTGCAGGAAAAAACTCCGCCCTGAACCACATTCCACGTGGAACATTCAGTAAACCAGCAAGGACCGGAACCGGGGCACATAGCGAGCCCTGAAGAAACCAAAACAGAGAAAACGCAATTACTCCCTGACCATAGGAAAGCAGCAAACCAACGCCAACAAGGCATGCGGAAGACATGCTAATCTCCTCAAAATCGTTCCAATTTTAACATACATGCTGCCAAAGCGAGCACAAAATATGGACGCTTCACAAATTTGCATGTCAGCCTTGCAGCAACAAACCACACCCCAACAAGTGTAGAGCACAGGAGAATCACCCTCCGGAATACCACCACGAACAGAAGAAACCACACAGGCAAGACAAACGGAGACACAAGCAAAACCTACCCCCAGAGACTCAAGCGAAACCTACCCTCCGCCACATCAGCCAAAGCACCCAGCACGACATACAGGAGTCCCATGCCTACATGAGATTGGGCGAAACAGGAAAAAACAGCAGACAAATATACTAGGACAATGGAGCAGCGGAGAGAGACTACAACTTAAGATGGAGAGATAAACCAAACAAAGGGGGAGAAAACCCAAAGAAACAAAACCGTGACTGGGTGGCAGCCACCGATTCAGGAAAAGTAACATGCCTACGGGAGCTAAGTCAGCAAAACCCCGGCCACCTAGAGCGTAAGGCCAAAAGACCACACACCCAAGCGCGCACCGCAGAAAATGATACCCTACCAAAGCACCCCGTCAAGAAGAGACGTACCCAACTCACAACCAGAGACCAACACAGATATACACCCATATCCGAGACCCAAACTCAACAAACACACGGGAACAAAAGGACGAACACTACACAGACGTAGCCATAAGCACACAAACCAGGGAAGGGGCAAAGCCCCACATCAGAACACTCACCAATTCCAGAAAATGGAGAAGCACAACAGAGGGAGGAACCACTTCACCACCGCCGCAGGCGTGGGACAAGGCACGCTGGAGACCGCCGGGTCGCGGGCACTCGGCCGCCGCCCGGAACGGCGC
The DNA here is from genome assembly GCF_029499605.1 of Hyla sarda. Lineage (NCBI taxonomy): Eukaryota > Metazoa > Chordata > Amphibia > Anura > Hylidae > Hyla > Hyla sarda. The sequence continues at coordinate 57,267,156 of NC_079190.1, read as the reverse complement.
CAGAAACCACGCCGGGAAAACAGCAGTAGAGGACTCCGAGGGAGAACCCTGCGGGAAGAACCGAAACACCTACTCCCCGCAGGTGAACAGAAGGCCCAAAAAACACCGCCTGTGCCGCCCCCCAGGACCAGAGCGAGAGCGGCGACAAATACGTCTATGCCCCCATCCGGCCCCAGAGGGGGGAAGAGCAACACGAAATCAGGGGAGCACTCCCTACCCCTCCACGGGGGGCATTGGAGAGGCAGGAGGAAGGAGGACAGCAGCGGCAGCAGTGGGGGAAGGGGGGGGGGGTTGGGAACTCGGGGCAGAGAGGTGATGGGGAGGCGTGGGGGGGGCGCAGTGGCTGCAAGAACCATGGGGAGCACTGGAAGAGCACGAGGAAAAAGGGGGGGGGGCAGCAGCAGCAGTGGGCAGGGGGGGAGTGCTAGTGTGGTGGGGGTAAGGAGCCGGGCAAAGGAGTGGGGACGGTATGAGGGCTCATATAGTTGGCGTTGTGATCTGAAGCTGTCCGCAGTACCATTGTCGTTTCGATCAGAGTTTGAGATCGCTGTTTTTAATATTTACGGTATAAAAAGGGGTCAAAAATACGCTATTTTGGACTGTGAAATGTATTTATTCAAGTAATATTACTTATTTATGTATTTTATTCATTAATTAATAAATTTGTAATGTTTTTTTTTATTTTTTTTTTTATATTATACACGTACGCCATAGACGGAGCGCCTTAAATGACTATATTTATTAATTAATTTTTTTAATTAATTAATTAATTTATTTATTTTTTTATACTACGGACATGTAGGCACGCGGCGATACCACACATGTGTATGTTGTTGTAATATACAGTATTTTATGTATTATTATTTTATTTATAGATTTTAATTTTTTATCATTACTATTATGATATTTTTATTTTCTTTTCTTTTTTTTTTATTATTAATTTTTATTTTTTATTTATTTATTTTATGATGGGGAAAAGGGGGGTGATCAAACGTGTAAAATTGCAAGGGTTAAAAGATCTTTATTAACTTAACTATTCAAATACTTCAACAGTTTTTTTTTTTTTTTTTGCAATGCTATAGCTCCCCTAGCTCCCTAAACCTGACACCGATCACTTGCCATGTAGTAACATGGCAATGATCGGTGTTATCAATGATTGATTGCTCAAGCCTGAATTTCAGGCTTGGAGCAATCAATTGAGGAGCGGACGCGCAGGAGGCAGGTGAGTGACCCTCCTGCTGCGTCCCAGCTGATCGGGACATCGCGATTTTATCGCGATGGTCCCGATCAGCCCGCTGAGCAGCCGGGATGCGTTCAATTACATTTTCAGACGCGGTGATGACTTTGATCGCCGCGTCTGAAAAGGTGATGCCGGACATCTGCCAGATCGGCGATGTCCGGCATTATCAGGGGTCCTGGTCGCTAATAGCAACTGGGACCCAACAGCTATAATGCGCGCTCACTATGTGAGCGCGGATTATAGCTGGGGACGCGCAAATGGACGTTAATAAACGTCCATTTGCGCAAACGTTAAAGGGGGTTAAAACAGCAGCAGCCACCCAGGGGCCGCCACCTCCAGAGCGGAGGGGACAAACAGGCGGGAGGGGGGGGGTTATGGTAAGGACCGCAACATGGGGGGGGAGGCAGATGAAGGGGACCGCAACAGGGGGGAAAAAAGAGACGGACGGGGCAAGTAGGTAATCAGAGCCTGCTCCAGGAGCACCCAGGAGAGAGGGATCAAAGTACAGGCAGGGGAGAGGGCAAAAGAACGGGACAGGGCTCAAAGGGATTACAGTGGGAAAGGAGGGCAGGACTGATAAGAGGTCCGCCAGCCTCCTGAACCCGCCAAGGGTGCAACAGGAGGGGAGGCCAGCTCAGCCACAAGGGAGCATGCCAGCCCTCACCCTCCTGCTCCATCCAGGCCACAAATAAGGGGCAGACACATACCAGCCAGCAGTCAAAACTCCGGGTCCTGGGCAGATTGAGGGGGGAAGGGAGGCACCACAGCTATAAATACCCAGGGGAGGGCCCCTGAAAGCCCGGGAAACTATTAGACCCCTGATTGGTGCACTCCTTCCCCCCCACCCATGGGACATACCACTATAGTTAGCAACAAGTTTTTACAGGCGGGGGAGGGGGCTAAAAAACATTGCCTGTATATTTCTTAACCCCTTAACTGCTCACCAGTCAGGGGGCAAGCTAGTTATGCACAGCTTGCCCCTCCAGTCTGTATGGAGCGGGCTCCCAACTCGTGTCCGCTCCATACTCTGCAGCCCCCGGCTGATTTCAGTAGCTGGGGGCCGCCGCTAATAGCCAGCATGCTGCGTTCACCGCGGCTGGCTATTAACCCTTTAGATCGCCGCTGTCAAAGCTGACAGCAGCGTCTAAAGGGACATGTGAATGCTCCCTGGTGGGCTAGTGGGGTGGATCACCCCCTGCAGCGTGATCGCAGGGGGGCAATCCACTATAGAGGTAGCTGGAGGGCTTACCTCTGTTCCCTGCTGTCCCATGGCTCTGTCCTTGATAGAGCCTGGCTGGACTAGGCTCTATCAATGGATTGCAGAGCTCACAGCTCTATAGAGTTCAATAGAACTCTATTCATCTGTATGAGGAATCGAATGATTCCTCCTAAAAGTCTAATAAAGTGTAAAAAAAAATAAAAAAATAAAGTTTTAATAAAAGTTTAAAGACACACATTAACCCCTTCCATGTTAAAAGTTCAAATCACCCCCTTTTCCTATATAAAAACATGCAAACATAATTAAAATAAACATATTTGGAATCACTTCATGCGTAATTGTACAACCTTTTAAAATATAACATTATGTATCCCGTACGGTAAATGTAAAAAAAAAAAAAATACCAAACCACAGAATTGCAATTTTTTTAAAATCCCAGAAAAAAAAAGTTAAAAAGCGATTAAAAGGTCAGATCAATGCCAAAATGGTACTGATACAAAAAAACAGATTATGGTGCAAAAAAATGAGCGGGGGGGGGGGGGGGGGGGGGGTTGGGTTGGGGTATGCGGGGGGGGGGGGGAAAGCAACAGGGTTCAGAAAATGGCAATTGAAAAAATTCGCAAAAGTTCAGAATTTTTTTTTTAATTAGGAAAACATGACGTAAACTATACAAATCTGGTATTGCTGTAATCAGGCGACCTAAAGTATGAAACGAACATGTTACCTAAAACCACAAGGCAAATGGCGTAGAAAAGAAAACCACCAAATCTCCAAAATTATCTTTTACTATTTCAATTTCTCTTCACCTAATACATATATATATGTTATATATTTTTTTTCCAGAGAATATGTTATTAAAAATTAAAAGGTATCATTATAGTAGGTAGTTATGACTATTATAGGGTCGAGGAGGAAAGAGGGAGAGCATAAAAGCAAAAATTGGCCCGGACAAGTGGATCGTCATGAGGGACAAGTAGATTTTGCTCCATTTTAGTTCCGTGGACAAGTAGTTTATTATAAAATGTCCACACCCCTGCTTTACTTGGCCATTTTTGGCACAGTTGTTAGTACAATATACTGCAATACAAATGTATTGCAGTGCATTGCACTGTGTCTGTAATTCTTTTACACTCTGACCCTAGGAGTAGTAGCATAGCAGACCGAGGGTCCTATAGTAGGACCCCAGCTGCCCTGTTAACTGCTTGAGACACCTTGATCACTTTGGGTTCAATTAGGTCAAAGTAGGGGGCTCCCCATCTATTGGAATAGATACCACAGTTGCTATTGACCACTTTGGCTAAATAATGAACCCATTTTCACCTTAAATGATCACTCTCATTAAAACTATATTTTGCTATTGCACTCCTCATGGTAAATAAAAAATATTTCTAATATACTTTGGTAAAAAAAAAAATGAAGTTTTCTATGTTTTATTTGTGCTTAAAAAAAGCTCAAGAGCACATTTTCCCCCATCTTATACACAGACTTAGGACCGTGGTCCAAACACAGAAAGTGCAGCCTGGAGTGCTGAGGGGGGGGGGGGTCCAGCCTCATCCAATCATAGCTCCTCTCACACTTAACTGCCATTTGCTGTAGGTTGGACCCCCCCCCCCTCAGCACTCCAGGCTGCACTTCCTGTGTTTATTCTTTTTTATTCTGTGGGTCAATACGATTAAAATGATACTCATGGCTAGATACTTTTATATTTTTGTACTGCTTAAAAAAAATCTAAAACTTTTTGTATATATATAATCAGTAATCTAAAATTGCCCTATTTTGACCACCTATAACTTTTTCGTTTCTCCATATATAGGGCAGTATGAGGGCTCATTTTTTGCGTTGTCATCTGCACTTTTTTATCGATACCACATTTGCATATATAAAACTTTTATATCATTTTTTATTAATTTGTATTTGAATAAAATGTGACAAAAAAGCAGCATTTATGGACATTTTTAAATTTGTTACGTTTACGCCGTTCACTGTACAGGATCATTAACATTATATTTTGATAGTTCAGATATTTACGCACGCGGCGATAACAAATATGGTATATTTTTAACTTTTTTTAACTTTTTATTTTTACATTTTCAACTTTTTTTTAATACTTTTTATGTCCCCATAGGGGACTATCTATAGCAATCATTTGATTGCTAATACTATTCAGTGTGATGCATAGGACATAGCACTGATCAGTATTATCGGCTATCTCCTGCTCTGGTCTGCTCAATCTCAGACCAGAGCAGGAGACGCCGGGAGACGGACGGAGGCAGGTGAAGGGACTTCCGTCTGCCACTACAGATGATCGGATTGCCGAGACAGCTGCGGGCGATCCGATCATCTATTCTATCTTGCATATTGCCACAAATGCCGTGATCTGTACAGAGCACGGCATCTGAGGGGTTAATGCCAGACATCCGCATGATCGCGGATGTCGGCCATTACCGGCTGATAGCTGATAGCAGCCGGAACCTGCCGTGTATGACGCGAGCACCGCTCCGATGCTCACGGTCATACACAGGACATAAATGTACGTCCTGGTGCGCGAAGTACCGCCAAACCAGGACGTACATTTATGTCTCTGGTCGTTAAGGGGTTAAAGAGGCAGGCCCAAAGTTATCTCCAGTTAAGGGCACAACTATAATAAACAGCTGCATCCTGAGCCTACTGCACAGTGCTATACCTATGCCTTGGCAACCCCATGTAACATGTGTTGTCGTGTAGCGCCAGTCCAAACCCAACTGAACTACTGAATGTGTCTTCAATCTCTCCAGTTATAAGTGAATTCAAAGTCAGAGCTTGTGGGTAACATATATAAATGATAACATAAGGTTCACTTATTTTTAGCAGGACCATTAATTTTAGCTATGTGGTATATAAATACTTCAACCTAGTCATTGTTAACTGTTTCTTTACCAAATCTTTTCTTCTAAATTGATTTCCTTTGTTAATTTCTTGCTTTTTTAAATCCTCCTCATTTGCAACTCATGTGACATCTTTGCCCGCAGTTTGCAGCCTCTAGATCTACCACAGAATATGTTTTTTTCTATTTAGGAATGTATGCATGTGACATTTACAATATGTACCTTAGTCAAGTGTCTCTTCGCTTTATGTAAATATTTCTTAGTAGTTTAGTCTAGTATTACACTTTAAAGGTCAAAATTGGCACAATTTGAACTAAAGTGAAAAATTATATTATTGTTTCAAAAACATTTAAAATTATATAAACAAAATTTAAAGATGTTTCCCATGATTGGAAAATAGCATGGCTGCTTTCTTACTGTATATAAAAAACATTTTGAATAAATAAAAAAAAAGGATTTAACATGGCCATAATTACTGCCATTATGGAGCATTGTATAAAGAAAGCACATAATCAATCTCTGTTATTGAAAATTCTAGAAATGCAAAAAATATAACAAACTAGTATGGAGACCAGAGAGGACACCATAGAAAGTAAGTTCTGCACAATGTAGCAGCCCTTTGACCCCAGGGTACACTTGGCGTGGTGTCTGAGGGGTAGACCTGTTGTGTGCAGCAAAAATACTACATACACTGTTGTAATGAAGAAAATGAACATGGCTCTACTGAAAGCATCTGTAACGTTTGGCTCTGGCCGTACACGAAGAGGTAAATGTCTCTAGTTGGGCTGGAGCTGCTTGGAGCTCACCTGTGTCATCTGGGTGTGGTTCTCAACTTTGCTACCTATCAGGAAGGTGTATCCCTGATCACCTGCCTATATAAGCAAGAGCAGTAATCAGTTCACTGTCTGTGAAAGGTTATACCTTAGCTGACATCTCATGCTTACTGGATACCTGCTTGTTTATTGATTTTTGACTTTTCCCTTGACTCTTCTCTTGCTCTGCGTTCCGTTACTCCTATTTCCTGGTACCGACCCTGTCTAGTTTGACTACGATTTGACTGTGTGTGTGTGTCTTAGGGTATCTCTGTTAGTTTGTGTGCCTCCAACTGTTCCCTGACTCTGACTGTTTTGTATTTCAGCATTTTGACAATGATGCCCCAACACTTAGCAGGGAGGGTTTGTGATCGTAGTTGTCGATCGGTAACTAAGGGCGGATAGGCAATAGGTAAGGACAGTGGCTGTAGGTGAGTTAGGGCTCCCCTTTTCCCTGCCCATACGTGATGGCATCTGTGCAGAATCCAAACAACACAGTAACTTGCCACAGGGTTGCAAGTTGCAAATACTTCAAGATGAATGTATAGAGGTCACAGTTCCTGTCTAAAGGTATCTAAGTTATGCCTTTTGTACTTTGAATAACAATGCTAATGGAGCTGGAAAGGCCTACACGGGTTGGTTCATTGTGGCACAAATACTTGGAAGACCTTATTGCAGGTTGTAGGTTAAATTATTGATGACATGATTGCTAACTTAGCTCTAACTCTGCCTAAAATCCCACAAAGAGATTAGTGTATGCAAAAGAGTCCCAAATCAGCTATTTCCTTCTACTGACTGGGCAATTCTCCCTTCTTGGAGCTGGAAATGGGTCCCAGGAACATCTGCCCTCTAAGGATAAACTGGAGTTGTGGGTGAAAACCTCCTCATCAGCGCACAGTACTGTGATCACCACAATCTGGCCCAGGTCTAAATGTAACTGGTACTGAACTTGCTTGTAGCAGGCTTTTGCTTGAAACTGGTTTCAGACTAGGCCTAAACTTTTCTCACGTGTAACCTAGCAGAGAGGACAGACAGGCAGGTCTGCACTCTGCTCAGGCCTGTGCCATCTAATGACTACCAAGTAGAAGCAGAGCTGGGAGACTTCCTTAGGCTGGGTTCACACTACGTTTTGTAACTACTGTTCCCGTATACGGCTGGGAGGAGGGGGCGGGGCTTAATCGCGGCACCCGCACTCAGCTGCATAGGGGAACCGTATTTAATGCATGTCTATGAGCCGACCGGAGTGAACCGCAGCCTTCGGTCGGCTGCTTTTTCGGCCATATGCGGTTTCCTGACCGTAGGCAAAAACGCGGTCGACCGGAGGCTGCGGTTCACTCCGGTCGGCTCATAGACATGCATTAAATACGGTTCCCCTATACGGCTGAGTGCGAGCGCTGCGATTAAGCCCCGCCCCCTCCTCCCAGCCGTATACGGGAACCGTAGTTACAAAACGTAGAGTGAACCCAGCCTTACACTTATTTGGCTAAAACCAGACTTCATTGGTTTGGTTCATTAGTTATAGCTATCTGGGAAGAAAGGGTTGGATTCAGGAGACTCCTCCCTGAGGTGAGTTATGTGATGTATGTTTTTTATTTGGTGAGGGTGCGATGAAAGGACAGATGTTATTACCCTAGGGGCAGATGGCATTAACCCCTTGTGTTCATGACACCAGGGCGTGATTATCCTCTACACCACCCAAGGTATGGCCGCTGGTTCCTGGGCCAGGCGCGGGGCAAATAATCACTCCGATGCAAGGTTACAGAACAATGGCAGCTTTGCTGAGGTAGACTGATGGAATAGTCTTAACAGCTCAGTTAGGCCCAAGGAGATGACCAGTGACTTTAGGAGACTTGCGGGCTCGCTGGGACTTGTAGTGGACTTGGACTGAATAATGCAGACCCATGCTGACTTTAGCAGGCTTGACTGACTTGACTATGACTGATTAGACTTCTCCCCTGTGGTTGCTTACCAGGTTTTGATGCTCACCTGAAGGGGCTCTTGGTGTTGGAAATGTGGTTGCGTGATTAGGCCTTGGTCTCCTTTAGGACACCAGTCACTCTCAGGCCTTGACTGTACTGTTCCTCAGCAAGGTCTAAACTGAATCTAACTAGCTCCTCCCCTGGTTTATAAGGGAGCAATTTGAAGGGGTCCTATAGGTCACCACACAAGTCACCTGGTCAATGACACCTTGACTGACACACATGACTTGGTAACAACATTTAAAGGCATAGGAATATTAGAAAGACAAATTAATAAACAACATAAGACACTGTTAACCATTTAGGATACACATAATGAAGGTGGACTCTTTATGAAAGACACTGAAATAGAGTCCACCACACAGGACAGAAAAGGGTACAGGAGAGCAACTCCTGTACTAGGCCACTGCATATATATTCATACACATGTATATAGCTCCCCAATTGTGGCAGCAAAGAGTAAGTTGTTAACCCAGCCATAATACCTCAGTGTATGCAGGGGTAGACAATGAAAAGCAGAAAATACCAAGTTATTCATATTTAACTCACAATAGCGATACTTAAAGAAATGAACCCCTCAGCCACCTGACAACATCCGAGAAACCATTTGGACAGAGGATCAGAACAAGTCATGGAGTGTAGTCGACTAGAGGGTGTATGTCACGATTCGGCTGGCAGGAGGTGGATCCTCTGTGCCAGAGAGGGATTGGCGTGGACCGTGCTAGTGGACCGGTTCTAAGTTACTACTGGTTTTCACCAGAGCCCGCCGCAAAGCGGGATGGTCTTGCAGCGGCGGTAGTAACCAGGTCGTATCCACTAGCAAAGGCTCAACCTCTCTGACTGCTGAAGATAGGCGCGGTACAAGGGAGTAGACAAGAGCAAGGTCGGACGTAGCAGAAGGTCGGGGCAGGCAGCAAGGATCGTAGTCAGGGGCAACGGCAGGAGGTCTGGAACACAGGCTAGGAACACACAAGGGAACGCTTTCACTGGCACGATGGCAACAAGATCCGGCAAGGAAGGGAAGGGGAAGTGAGGTTAAATAGGGAAGTGCACAGGTGAATGACTGATTAGACCCACTGCGCCAATCAGCGGCGCAGTGGCCCTTTAAATCGCAGAGACCCGGCGCGCGCGCACCCTAGGGAGCGGGGCCGCGCGCGCCGGGACAGGACCGACGGAGAGCGAGTCAGGTACGGGAGCCGGGGTGCGCATCGCGAGCGGGCGCCACCCGCATCGCGAATCGCATCCCGGCTGGGGGCGGTATCGCAGCGCACCCGGTCAGTAGATCTGACCGGGGCGCTGCAGTAGCGAGGATGTTGCGAGCGCTCCGGGGAGGAGCGGGGACCCGGAGCGCTCGGCGTAACAGTACCCCCCCCTTGGGTCTCCCCCTCTTCTTGGAGCCTGGGAACCTGAGGAGCAGACTTTTGTCTAGGATGTTGTCCTCAGGTTCCCAGGATCTCTCTTCAGGTCCACAGCCCTCCCAATCAACCAAAAAGAACCTTTTTCCTCTGACCGTCTTGGAGGCCAGTATCTCCTTCACTGAGAAGACGTCAGAAGAACCGGAAACAGGAGTGGGAGAAACAAGCTTGGGAGAGAAACGGTTGATGATGAGTGGTTTAAGAAGAGAGACATGAAAGGCATTAGGAATACGAAGAGAAGGAGGAAGAAGAAGAAGTTTGTAAGAGACAGGATTAATTTGGCACAAGACTTTGAAAGGACCAAGATAGCGTGGTCCCAGTTTGTAACTGGGGACACGAAAGCGGACATATTTAGCGGAGAGCAATACCTTGTCTCCGGGAGCAAAAATGGGGGGAGCTCTTCTTTTCTTATCGGCAAACTTTTTCATGCGAGATGAAGCCTGTAAAAGAGAATTTTGGGTCTCTTTCCATATGGTGGAAAGATCACGAGTCACTTCATCTACAGCGGGCAAACCAGAGGACAAGGGAATAGGGAGGGGGGGAAGAGGGTGACGGCCGTACACCACGAAAAATGGGGATTTAGCAGAAGATTCAGAGACTCTAAAGTTGTACGAGAATTCGGCCCAAGGTAGAAGATCTGCCCAGTCATCCTGGCGGGAGGAAACAAAATGCCGTAAATAGTCACCCAGGACCTGTTTAATTCTTTCTACTTGCCCATTGGATTGAGGATGATAAGCAGAAGAGAAGTTTAATTTAATCTTGAGTTGTTTACAGAGAGCCCTCCAGAATTTAGACACGAATTGGACACCTCTATCCGAGACAATCTGCGTGGGCAAACCGTGAAGACGAAAAATGTGTACAAAAAATTGTTTTGCCAACTGAGGCGCTGAAGGAAGACCAGGAAGAGGAATAAAATGTGCCATCTTGGAAAATCGATCAACGACCACCCAAACAACAGTGTTGCCACGGGATGGGGGTAGGTCTGTAATAAAGTCCATACCAATCAGAGACCAAGGCTGTTCGGGGACAGGCAGAGGGTGAAGGAGACCAGCAGGCTTCTGGCGAGGAGTCTTATCCCGGGCACAGACAGTACAGGCCCGCACAAAATCCACAACATCTGTTTCCAGAGTCGGCCACCAATAGAAACGAGAGATGAGTTGCAAGGACTTTTTGATGCCCGCATGGCCTGCGAGGTGGGAGGAGTGACCCCATTTGAGAATCCCGAGACGCTGGCGTGGAGAAACAAAGGTCTTCCCTGGAGGAGTTTGCCTGATGGAGGCTGGAGAAGAGGAGATCAGACAGTCAGGAGGAATGATGTGTTGCGGAGAGACCTCTACTTCCGAGACATCCGAGGAACGAGAGAGAGCATCGGCCCTAATGTTCTTGTCGGCAGGGCGAAAATGAATTTCAAAGTTAAAACGGGCAAAGAACAACGACCACCTGGCCTGGCGAGGATTCAGCCGTTGGGCAGACTGGAGATAGGAGAGATTCTTGTGATCGGTGAAAATGATAACTGGAAATTTTGATCCCTCCAGCAGATGCCTCCATTCCTCAAGTGCCAATTTAATGGCCAGTAGTTCTCGATCCCCGATGGAGTAGTTCCTCTCCGCCGGAGAGAAGGTCCTAGAAAAAAAACCACAAGTAACAGCATGCCCGGAAGAATTTTTTTGTAGAAGGACCGCTCCAGCTCCCACTGAGGAGGCATCAACCTCCAATAGGAAGGGTTTAGATGGGTCAGGTCTGGAGAGCACGGGAGCAGAAGAAAAGGCAGACTTGAGCCGTTTAAATGCGTCTTCCGCTTGAGGAGACCAGGACTTAGGATTGGCATTCTTCTTGGTTAAAGCCACGATAGGAGCCACAATAGTGGAAAAATGTGGAATAAATTGTCTGTAATAATTGGCGAACCCCAAAAAACGTTGGATAGCACGGAGTCCGGAGGGGCGTGGCCAATCTAAGACGGCAGAGAGTTTATCTGGGTCCATTTGTAGTCCCTGGCCAGAGACCAAGTATCCTAGGAAAGGAAGAGATTGACATTCAAACAGACATTTCTCCATTTTGGCATAAAGTTGATTGTCTCGAAGTCTCTGAAGAACCATGCGGACATGCTGGCGATGTTCTTCTAAGTTGGCAGAAAAAATCAGAATATCGTCCAGATACACAACAACACAGGAATATAAGAGATCACGAAAAATTTCATTAACAAAGTCTTGGAAGACGGCAGGGGCGTTGCACAGGCCAAAGGGCATGACCAGATACTCAAAGTGTCCATCTCTGGTGTTAAATGCAGTTTTCCATTCGTCCCCCTCCCTGATGCGGATGAGATTATATGCACCTCTTATGTCCAGTTTGGTAAAGATGTGGGCACCTTGAAGGCGATCAAAGAGTTCAGAGATAAGAGGTAGGGGGTAGCGGTTCTTTACCGTGATTTTATTAAGTCCGCGGTAATCAATGCAAGGACGTAGGGAGCCATCTTTTTTGGCCACAAAGAAAAATCCAGCTCCAGCAGGAGAGGAGGATTTGCGGATAAACCCCTTTTTTAAATTTTCCTGGATGTATTCAGACATAGCAAGAGTCTCTGGGGCGGACAGAGGGTAAATTCTGCCCCGGGGTGGAGTAGTGCCCGGGAGGAGGTCAATAGGACAGTCAAAAGGCCTGTGAGGGGGTAAAGTCTCAGCTTGCTTTTTGCAAAATACGTCAGCATAGTCCATATAAGCCTTAGGGAGACCGGTTACAGGAGGAACCACAGGGTCACGGCAGGGAGTACACGGAACCGGTTTAAGACAGTCCTTGAAACAAGAAGTACCCCAGCTCTTGATCTCTCCTGTGGACCAATCAAGGGTTGGGGAATGACGTTGAAGCCACGGTAGTCCAAGGAGAATTTCGGAAGTGCAATTGGAGAGGACCAAAAACTCAATTTTTTCGTGATGAGGTCCGATGCACATTAGGAGGGGTTCCGTGCGGTAACGCACGGCACAGTCCAATCTTTCATTGTTAACACAATTGATGTAGAGGGGTCTGGCGAGACTGGTCACAGGGATGTTGAACCTGTTGATGAGAGAGGCCAAAATAAAATTTCCTGCAGATCCGGAATCCAAGAAGGCCTTAGTAGAGAAGGAGAAGGTAGAGGCAGATATCCGCACAGGCACAGTAAGGCGTGGAGAAGCAGAGTTGACATCAAGAACTGTGTCACCTTTGTGCGGAGTCAGCGTACGTCTTTCCAGGCGGGGAGGACGGATAGGACAATCCTTCAGGAAGTGTTCGGTACCGGCACAGTACAGGCAAAGATTCTCCATGCGGCGTCGTGTCCTCTCTTGAGGTGTCAAGCGAGACCGGTCAACTTGCATAGCCTCCACGGCGGGAGGCACAGGAACGGATTGCAGAGGACCAGAGGAGAGAGGAGCCGGGGAGAAAAAACGCCTCGTGCGAACAAAGTCCATATCCTGGCGGAGCTCATGACGCCTTTCGGAAAAACGCATGTCAAGATGAATGAGTGGCAAGATGAATGAGTTCATGTAGGTTAGCAGGAATTTCTCGTGCGGCCAGAACATCTTTAATGTTGCTGGATAGGCCTTTTTTAAAGGTCGCGCAGAGGGCCTCATTATTCCAGGATAATTCGGAAGCAAGAGTACGGAATTGGATGGCGTACTCGCCAACGGAAGAATTACCCTGGACCAGGTTCAGCAGGGCAGTCTCAGCAGAAGAGGCTCGGGCAGGTTCCTCAAAGACAGTTCGAATTTCCGAGAAGAAGGAGTGTACAGAGGCAGTGACGGGGTCATTGCGGTCCCAGAGCGGTGTGGCCCATGACAGAGCCTTCCCAGACAGAAGGCTGACTACGAAAGCCACCTTAGACCTTTCAGTAGGAAACTGGTCCGACATCATCTCCAAGTGCAGGGAACATTGTGAAAGAAAGCCACGGCAAAACTTAGAGTCCCCATCAAATTTATCCGGCAAAGAAAGTCGTAGGCCGGAAGCGGCCACTCGCTGCGGAGGAGGTGCAGGAGCTGGCGGAGGAGATGATTGCTGAAGCTGTGGTAGTAACTGCTGTAGCATCACGGTCAGTTGAGACAGCTGGTGGCCTTGTTGCGCTATCTGTTGCGACTGCTGGGCGACCACCGTGGTGAGGTCGGCGACAACTGGCAGTGGAACTTCAGCGGGATCCATGGCCGGATCTACTGTCACGATTCGGCTGGCAGGAGGTGGATCCTCTGTGCCAGAGAGGGATTGGCGTGGACCGTGCTAGTGGACCGGTTCTAAGTTACTACTGGTTTTCACCAGAGCCCGCCGCAAAGCGGGATGGTCTTGCAGCGGCGGTAGTAACCAGGTCGTATCCACTAGCAACGGCTCAACCTCTCTGACTGCTGAAGATAGGCGCGGTACAAGGGAGTAGACAAGAGCAAGGTCGGACGTAGCAGAAGGTCGGGGCAGGCAGCAAGGATCGTAGTCAGGGGCAACGGCAGGAGGTCTGGAACACAGGCTAGGAACACACAAGGGAACGCTTTCACTGGCACGATGGCAACAAGATCCGGCAAGGAAGGGAAGGGGAAGTGAGGTTAAATAGGGAAGTGCACAGGTGAATGACTGATTAGACCCACTGCGCCAATCAGCGGCGCAGTGGCCCTTTAAATCGCAGAGACCCGGCGCGCGCGCGCCCTAGGGAGCGGGGCCGCGCGCGCCGGGACAGGACCGACGGAGAGCGAGTCAGGTACGGGAGCCGGGGTGCGCATCGCGAGCGGGCGCCACCCGCATCGCGAATCGCATCCCGGCTGGGGGCGGTATCGCAGCGCACCCGGTCAGTAGATCTGACCGGGGTGCTGCAGTAGCGAGGATGTTGCGAGCGTCCGGGGAGGAGCGGGGACCCGGAGCGCTCGGCGTAACAGTGTAAAGGAAAGTACCTTCTTCTGACTTCTTCTGAAATGACCAGCAGGTTTGCTGGACTTATGTCATAATACAGTGGATCAAAAAAAGTATTTAGTAAGCCACCAATTGTGCTTCTCCCACTTAAAAAAAATGAGGTCTGTAATTTTCATCATAGGTATACCTCAACTATGAGAGACAGAATGAAGAAAAAAATCCATAAAATCACATTGTCTGATTTTTAAAGAATTTATTTGCACATTATGGTGAAAAATAAGTATTTGGTCGCCTACAAACAAGCAAGATTTCTGGCTCTCACAGACCTATAACTTCTTCTTTAAGAGTCCCCTCTGTCCTCCACTCATTACCTGTATTAATGGCATCTGTTTGAACTTGTTATCAGTATAACAGACACCTGTCCACAACCTCAAGCAGTCACACTCCAAACTCCTGTCGAAGGACACCAGAAACAAAATTGTAGACCTGCACATGGCTGGGAAGACTGAATCTGCAATAGGCAAGCAGCTTGGTATGAAGAAATCAACTGTGGGAGCAATTATTAGAAAATGGAAGACATACAAGACCACTGATAATCTCCCTCGATCTGGGGCTCCATGCAAGATTTCATCCTGTGGTGTCAAAATTATCACAAGGACGGTAAGCAAAAATCCCAGAACAACACGGGGTGACCTACTGAATGACCTGCTTAAGCAAGCACATGTCCGGACCCATCTGAAGTTTGCTAGAGAGCATTTGGATGATCTAGAAGAGTATTGGGGGAATGTCATATGGTCAGATGAAACCACTTTGGTAAAAACTCAACTCGTCGTGTTTGGAGGAGAAAGAATGCTGAGTTGCATCCAAAGAACACCTGCTGTGAACCATTGGGGTGTAAACATCATGCTTTGGTTCTTTTTTTTCTGCTAAGGGACCAGGACGACCAATCCATGTAAAGGAAAGAATAAATGAGGCCATGTATCGTGATATTTTGAGTGAAAATCTCCTTCCATCAGCAAGGGCATTGAAGATGAAACGTGGCTGGGTCTTTCAGTATGATAATGATCCCAAACACACTGCTCGGGCAACGAAGAAGTGGCTTCATAAGAAGGTCCTAGAGTGACCTAGCCAGTCTCCAGATCTCAACCCAACAGACCTCAACCTTTGAAGGGAGATGAAAGTCCATATTGCCTAGCCACAGACCCAAAACATCACTGTTCTAGAGGAGATCTGCATGAAGGAATGGTCCAAAATACCAGCAACAGTGTGTAAAAACCTTGTGAAGGCTAACAGAAAATGTTTTTAAGAGAGAGTCGCCGCAAATAAATAAAAAAAAAATTCGCTCATCTCTAATATACAACAAAGGGTATATAACAAAGTGTTGAGATTAACTTTTTTATTGACCAAATACTTATTTTCCAACATAATTTGCAAAGAAATTCTTTAAAAAGCAGGCAATGTGATTTTATGTTTTTTTTTTCCCATTATATATCTCATATATCTCTCAAATTACAGGCCTCTCTCATCTTTTTAAGTGGGAGAACTTGCACAATTGGTGGCTGCCTAAATACTTTTTTACCCCACTGTACATGATATATTGTGACTTACTGTAAGAGTGGTGCAGGCTCAAATTCCAACTTGGTTTTAACATTTGCTCGCAGAATTTGGCGGTGAGGTCCCTATACCCATCTTCACTGTAATGCATTTGCATGTAATGGTATACATTACTCAATGGATGAAATGCCTTTGGGCTGGACTTTTCAATGGTCACTCACTTATACTAAGAAACCCCAGCTGCATTGCAGGTGGGATAGACAATATGTAGAGCACATACAAAGGTAAAAGGATTTTCTGTAGTTTTTGTATATCACCGAGCTCAAATTCTTTCCTTCTATCATATGTGGCATAGATGACATAATTCACATTTGAAGTTTGCTTT
Source organism: Hyla sarda (assembly GCF_029499605.1). Classification (NCBI taxonomy): domain Eukaryota; kingdom Metazoa; phylum Chordata; class Amphibia; order Anura; family Hylidae; genus Hyla; species Hyla sarda. Next base: position 57,250,837 of record NC_079190.1, on the reverse strand, counting down.
ACGTTCCACCTTTTAAAAAAAATGTTTTTTTGAGTTCCATGTTCCTCCTCACGGCAGGTCCACAGTAAGGGGGAGTTTGTATGAGGCGTCGGTCAAGCATGCTGGAACTCCAATACAGAAATAGCAACTCTTGTTTACCCATCAGTACTGCCAAACCGGTGAGATCCCAGACACATTTTCCCTGCAGCCATCTGAGTTTTCCTTTGCTCTGGAAAATTTCTGATGGTCTTTCTATTTTAATGTTGTCTAAATGTCTAACAGATTGCAATAGATGTCATAGAAGTAAACAGCCATATAGTCTAAAGTATAAGGAATCTAAAGCATTAAAAAGATAAAAAGAACTAATCCTCCCTAGTCAGCTGATTTACAAGAAATCGTATACTGTACACAAGCCTTAAACGAAACTTAAAGATCAGAAATCCCAGCTATGTTCTAGGTGGGATCAAATGTATGTAGAGCACATCAATGTATTATGTTTGTATAAAGGGAATACAAAAGATATTTGACGTATCTAACCTGGAAGATTCAAAAGCTTAAAGGGGTACTCCGCCCGCAGACATCTTATCCCCTAACCAGAAAGTTTATGGGGCTTTGTCAGTGAAACTTGTATGTTGCGAGGCGCTTGTGAAATAGAGGGGAAGATGAAGAAACGTCTGTTGTCTGCCATTGTTGACCATATAAAAGTTGTGCCTGCCATGTGTAAAATATGGCCCGAAGTTATACTGCCTAACAAAATGCTGGCTATACCTGAAAGAGTTAAAGATGTGAAGGAGAAGCACGCTAAAAAGTCCTGCGCTGATCAGCGTCTCGCCCCTGGGCATGGAAGTCATGTTGCCATCCCGCGTGCCAATTGGAACCAGAAAGATCTGCCCCTCGGAAGTCAGGGACACACCGCTGACCTACTTCTGGCTGGCAGCCATCTTACCAAAGCCCACTATAAAGGGAACAGTGCCGCCGGACTTCTTCAGTTTGCCGGAAGTCAGTGGAGAGAGCAACATGGCGGAAGCACAGCAGAGCACGAGATCCGAGAGTCCTGAGATGGCTCCCAGCGCCCAAAAAGCCACAGCAGCTGCGGCTCATGTCCTTCAAGAGTTGGCAGACTGGCTACAGAGGATATCAGTTGGGGCTGAAGAAGCTTTCCTGAAAGTCCCGCTGCCAGTCGATGACAGAGAGTGGCCAGCGACTCTGGCAGATGGAACGCCTGCACCGTCCAGAAGAGCGTTGCCGATGAGGCTGTCCCCACACCACTGGGACTAGGGATCTTGGGAGGAGATCTACACTGAGTATTCGGATGTGAGTACCCCAGCTGAGGCCGCTTTTATACACCTACATCCATTCTTAGCCCAGAGTCTAGACCCCAGGCCCAGAAGGTAACAGCACACCCCTGGTCACCACTGCTGCCTAGGTGGATATTTTATGATGAGCCTCAAGTTATCCAGTACATGAGGCAGTACCTTCCACCCCTGCCAGGGAAGACTCATCCCCCAGTTCTTACAGCCCAGTTCCGAGAGGGCTAAGCAAGTGGCCCAGGTAGCTGCCATAGTGAAGGAGATGAGGGCACAGAGGAGGAGATAGTATGGCCAAGCAATTGCTGTATGAAGTGCATCAAGCGCAACAAAAGGACACTAAAAGACTTGAAAGCTTATATATCAGAATGCTGTAACATCCCAGAGAGGGAGAGCCCCCCCTAGAGTGGTGGAGAGCCACTGTCATCAAATTTGATAAAGTACAGGGGTATGGAATCCTAAAGGACTGTCGTCATGGTGGCACCATTCTTGTGTATCAGAGGGCGGTCAAGAGAGACTATCTCCCACCACCACTACACTCTCTGGAGAGGGGGGAGATGGTGGAAAATACTCCAGCCTGCAGTGTGAGAGGAGAGTGGGCGGCAGCGATAACCCGTCCAAAGAACCCGACACAACTTCCTTTCGTCTATTTGTCTATTTTCCATCAGAAGATTGGAACGCGGACCCCTTTGGCTTGTTGTCCCCTAAGGCCAAAGGTACCTGTCAAGAAGAAGAGTTCCTGCCCAAGGCGCCCTTCATGGCTCCAACATACCAACCAGGAAAAAATAAGAAGTCTTCAGATGTGCCCAGGCCTACTCCTGGCGTTGAGGAGGATTGGCCTGCTCATCGGGCACCCACTAAAGTGCCTCAGCCTACTCCTGCTGAGGAGGAGGTTTGGCACCAACACTTTGTCCCCCAGTGGCACAGGGTTCTTTTGTGGACAGAGAGATCACTTGAAGGTCGTAAGTAGCACACATAAAAATGGCAGAGCTATTGTGTACATATGTAATATTGTCATGTGTTGCCAAAAGGTAAATCACTGCTTATCAGTTTTTATGGGGAGAAGTAGCTTAAGCTGATGGGCCCCATCAGCACAGGCATCAGGGTAGAGAGTCTCAGGAAGCCCGATCCAAAACCACTTACCACAAAGTAGTTACAAGATCAAGGAAACTCATCAAAATGTTGATTATTGTGTCCAAGTTCACAGCACCCTAATGTTGAGCATGTATCGACGTTGTTTAACCCCTTAAGGACTGAGCCCTTTTTCACCTTAAGGACTCGGCCATTTTTTGCAAATCTGACCACTGTCACTTTAAACATTAATAACTCTGGAATGCTTTTAGTTATCATTTTGATTCCGAGATTGTTTTTTCGTGACATATTCTACTTTAACATAGTGGTAAAATATTGTGGTAACTTGCATCCTTTTTTGGTGAAAAATCCCCAAATTTTATGAAAAATTTGAAAGTTTTGCATTTTTCTAACTTTGAAGCTCTCTGCTTGTAAGGATAATGGATATTCCAAATAATTTTTTTTTGGGTTCACATATACAATATGTCTACTTTATGTTTGCATCATAAAATTGACGTGTTTTTACTTTTGGAAGACACCAGAGGGCTTCAAAGTTCAGCAGCAATTTTCAAATTTTTCACAAAATTTTGAAAGTCGCTTTTTTTCAGGGACCAGTTCAGGTTTGAAGTGGATTTGAAGGGTCTTCATATTAGAAATACCCCATAAATTACCCCATTATAAAAACTGCACCCCCCAAAGTATTCAAAATGACATTCAGTAAGCGTTTTAACCCTTTAGGGGTTTCACAAGAATAGCAGCAAAGTGAAGGAGAAAATTCACAATCTTCATTTTTTACACTCGCATGTTCTTGTACACCCAATTTTTTAATTTTTGCAAGGGATACAAAGGAGAACATTTTTACTTGTATTTGAAACCCAATTTCTCTCGAGTAAGCACATACCTCATATGTCTATGTTAATTGTTCAGCGGGCGCAGTAGAGGGCTCAGAAGGGAAGGAGCGACAAATGGTTTTTGGGGGGCATGTCACCTTTAGGAAGCCCCTATGGTGCTAGAACAGCAAAAAACCCACATGGCATACCATTTTGGAAACTAGACCCCTCGGGGAACATAAAAAGGGGTAAAGTAAACCTTAATACCCCACAGGTGATTCACGACTTTTGCATATGTAAAAAAAAAAAATTTTTCCTAAAATGCTTGGTTTCCCAAAAGTTTTACATTTTTAAAAAGGGTAATAGCAGAAAATACCCCCCCAAAATTTGAAGCCCAATTTCTCCTGATTCAGAAAACACCCCATATGGGGGTGAAAAGTGCTCTGCTGGCTCACTACAGGTCTCAGAAGAGGAGTCACATTTGGCTTTTTTGAAGGAAAGTTTGCTCTGGGGGCATGCCGCATTTAGGAAGCCCCTATGGTGCCAGGACAGCAAAAAAAAACCACATGGCATACCATTTTGGAAACTAGACCCCTCGGGGAACATAACAAGGGGTAAAGTGAACCTTAATACCCTACAGGTGTTTCACGACTTTTGCATATGTAAAAAAAAAAAAAAAAATGTACCTAAAATACTTGGTTTCCCAAATTTTTTTAATTTTTACAAAGGGTTAAAGGAAAAATTTTTACAAAGGGTTAAAGGAAAAACCCCAAAAAATTTGAAGCCCAATTTCTGCCGATTCAAAAAACACCCCATATGGGGGTGAAAAGTGCTCTGCTGGCGCACTACAGGTCTCAGAAGAGAAGGAGTCACATTTGGCTTTTTGAAAGCAAATTTTGCTCTGGGGGCATGCCGCATTTAGGAAGCCCCTATAGTGCCAGAACAGCAAAAAAAAAACACATGGCATACTATTTTGGAAACTAGACCCCTCGGGAAACATAACAAGGGGTTAAGTGAACCTTAATACCCCACAGGCGTTTCACGACTATTGCATATGTAAAAAAAAAAATATAATAATTTTTACAGGGTAAAAGCAGAAAATACCCCCAAAATTTGTAACACAATTTCTCCCGAGTACGGCGATACCCCATATGTGACCCTAAACTGTTGCCTTGAAATACGACAGGGCTCCAAAGTGAGAGCGCCATGCGCATTTGAGGCCTAAATTAGGGATTGCATAGGGGTGGACATAGGGGAATTCTACGCGAGTGATTCCCAAACAGGGTGCCTCCAGCTGTTGTAAAACTCCCAGCATGCCTGGACAGTCAGTGGCTATCTGGCAATACTGGGAGTAGTTGTTTTGCAACAGCTGGAGGCTCCGTTTTGGAAACCGTGGCGTACCAGACGTTTTTCATTTTTATTGGGGAGGGGAGGGGGGCTGTGTAGGGGTATGTGTATATGTAGTGTTTTTTTACTTTTTATTTTATTTTTTGTTAGTGTAGTGTACTGTTTTTAGGGTACAGTCGCACGGGCGGGGGTTCACAGTAGTTTCTCGCTGGCAGTTTGAGCTGCGGCAGAAAATTTGCCGCAGCTCAAACTTGCAGCCCGATACTTACTGTAAACCTCCGCCCATGTGAGTGTACCCTGTACATTTACATAGGGGGGGAGGGGCATCCAGCTGTTGCAAAACTACAACTCCCAGCATGCGCTGACAGACTGTACAAGCTGAGAGTATTAGTTTTGCAACAGCTGTAGGCACACTGGTTATGTATCACTGAGTTTGTGACCTTACTCAGTGTTTCAAAACCAGTGTGCCTCCAGCTGTTGCAAAACTACATGGTGTAAGGTGACTGCTGGGAGTTGTAGTTTGCAACAGCTGGAGGGACACCAGTCGTGAAACACTGAGTTAGGTAAAAAAAAAAAAATTAGTTTCACAACCAGTGTGCCTTCAGCTGTTGCAAAACTACAACTCTCATCAGTCACCGACAGCCAATGGGCATGCTGGGAGTTGTAGTTATACAACCAGCAGATGCACCACTACAATTCCCAGCATGCACTTTAGCTGTTTGTGCAAGCTGGGAGTTGTAGTTATACAACAGCTGAAGGTACACTTTTCCATAGAAAAAAATGTGCCTCCAGCTGTTGCAAAACCATAAGTCTCAGCATGCCCATAAGGGAATGCTGGGAGTTGTGGTGGTCTGCCTCCTGCTGTTGCATAACTACAGCTCCCAGCATGCCCTTTTTGCATGCTGGGAGCTGTTGCTAAGCAACAGCAGGAGGCTGTCACTCACCTCCTGCTGCTGCTCCGTCGCAGGACAGTCCCTCGCCGCCGCCGTCGCTCCTGGGGCCCCGATCCCAACATGGATGCCGGGGATCGGGGTCCCCAGCACCCGGGATCGTCTTCCCGCACCCGCTCACGTCCTCCGGAAGAGGGGCGGAGCGGGTGCGGGAGTAACACCCGCAGCAGGTGCCCTGATTGGTCGGCCGGTAAACCGGCCGACGAATCAGGGCGATCGTGAGGTGGCACCAGTGAGATGGCCCCGATCAGCCAGTAATTCCGGGTCACCGGGTCACTGGAGACCCGATTGATCCGGAATCGCCGCAGATCGCTGGACTGAATTGTCCAGCAATCTGCGGCCATCGCCGACATGGGGGGGGCATAATGACCCCCCTGGGCGATATGCCAGGATGCCTGCTGAATGATTTCAGCAGGCATCCGGCTCCGGTCCCCAACCGGCTAGTGGTGGGGACCGGAATTCCCACGGGCGTATGGATGCACCCTGCGTCCTTAAGGACTCGGAATGCAGGGCGTATCCATACGCCCTGCGTCCTTAAGAGGTTAAAAATGCCACATGGACTCTTTCCCATTCGCAAAAAAATAAAAAATGCCCCAGGAACTCTCTTACTACTGTTATTGCGTGGCCTCCAGTGGTCACTTCATCTCATCCGCCCTCCTGGACTGCAAGCCGAGGATGACTTTTGTTAAGAGGGGGAATTTGTGGTCGCCCAGTACAGTAGTTGCTCTCCTGTACCCTTTCTGTCCTGTGTGGTGGAATCTATTTATCTATTTCAGTGTCCCCTGAGTCCACCTGCATTATATGTGCTATAAATGGTTAGTGACCTATGTTATTAATCCGTCTTTATGATGTTCATATGCCTTTAAATGTTGTAACCAAGTCCTGTGTAACCAGGGAAGGTGTCAGTGACCAGGTGACTTGTGTGATGACCTATGGGACCCCTCCAAATTACTCTCTTATAAACCAAGGGAGAAGCTAGTTAGTTCAGTCTAAGCTGAGTACAGTACAGTCAAGACCTGAGAGTGTCTAGTGTCCTGAAGAGACTCAAGGCCTAACCATGCAGCCACGCCAAACGTCAAAGCCTGGTAAGCAGTCACAGGGGTGAAGTCTAATCAGTCATAGTCAAGTCAGCCAATTCTGCTAAAGTCAGCGTGGATCTGCATAATTCAGTCCAAGTCTATCACAAGTCCCAGCGAGCCCGCAAGTCTCCTAAGTCAATGGTCATTTCCTTGGGCCTAACTGAGCTCTAAATACTATTCCATCTGTCTACCTCAGTAAAGCTGGCATTGATCCATAACTTTGCATCGGAGTGATTATTTGCCCCGCGCCTAGCCCAGGAACCAGCGGCCATATCTCAGGTGGTGTAGAGGATAACCATGCCCTCGCGTCACGAATACAAGGGGTTAATGCCATCTGCTCCTAGGGTAATAACATCTGCCCTTCATCACACCCTCACCACAATTTCTTTTTACACTTTTTGGGCCATTTAAATTGTTATTTTGAGCAGGTAAGGGGACCTCCATCTGCCATGTTGGCTAATAAGATTCCCACGGCAGTGCTCCAGTGCTCACGTAATGTAAATGACGTAAATGTGTGTCCTGGTGCGTTAAGTACCAACGCATTAGGATGTACATTTACGTCCATTGGGGAGATTCATCAAAGCATGTGCAGAGGAAAAGCTGACCAGTTGCCCACAGCAACCAATCAGATTGCTTCTTTCCTTTTTGAAAAGGCCTCTGGAAAATACACCTTGTTCCAAATTATTATGCAAATTATATTTTTCTCATTTCCCTAAATAATTTATGTAAATAACAGTCAACATAATTCTTATGTTATCAACTATTAGGAGTACAATTCAAATTTTATTGAACAAACCTCCTAATAATAACAGTTAACAGTAATTTTTTTTAAACAAAAAATTTGCAATACACTGTTCCAAATAATTAAGCACGGTATGATTCAAAACACTTTATAGGTTTTAAAGAACTGAAGATTGTCATTTGTTGTGTTCGCAGCATATTTACTGAAATCAAAAGCTATTTCAATCAAACTTTTAACAACATTAAAAAAAATGTAACAGGTCACATTACTATTTAATCATAGGACCCCTTATTTGATAGCAGCTTCACAAGTCTTGCAAGAGCCTCCCAGAGCTGCTGTTTGGATGTAAACTACCTCCCACCTTCATAGATCTTTTTCTTGAGGATGGTCCGAAGGTTCTCAATAGGATTGAGGTCAGGGGAGGATGGAGGCCACACCATGACTTTCTCTCCTTTTAACCCCATAGCAGCCATTGACGCAGAGGCCCTGTTAAATGTTTTTAGGTATTCATGCGGTCCTTTGTGACACTTACATAGCAATCTGATTATGCTATGGTAATGATGCTGATGATGCTATGGACAATCAGTCAACTTTTCCTCTGCATAGGTTTTGATGAATCTCCCTCACTGTCCTTAAAGGACATCTGTATTGCAATATTATTTATCCCCTATCCGAAGGATTGGGGATAAGTTATAGATCGAGGGGGGCCCCCCACGATCTCCTGGAAGGGACCACGGCAGTATGCTGGAAAGGGGGTATTCCGTCCCCGCATGACGCGGCAGCCGACACGACACCTCTATGTACCCCATAGAGATACATGGAGGGGACATGTCTGCCACGGCTTTCTGCTAGGGATGAATCTGCACTTCCTGCAGACTGCCGCGGCCCTGTTTAGGAGATTGCGGGGTCCCAAGTGCTCGGACCCCCCGCGATCTATAACTTACCCCCTATCCAAAGGATAAGTTATGTTGCACTGGAGTACTCCTTTAAGGGGTTAAGGAAGCACTCTGTTTTTTTTTTTTGCCCATATCATGCACACTTACCATCACTAGTCAACCCATACAGCGTCACCTGTTTCATTCCAGCACAGCTGCATCAATTCATTTTGTTACTCTCTTGGACATGTGATCACCAATCTGACCCACAGGAAGTGTGTCTCCTCCCTACCTTCGTTGCGCTTCTTCTTCTGCTGCCATTTGTCACTCTTTTTCTAAGTCTGCCTCAGACAGCCTGTACAAGCAGAGAGCCGATATCACTTATCAATGCTATGGCATAGCATTGAACATTAAAAGCAATTGAAAGATTAATAAAAAAAATTAAAAATAAAACAACAACATAGTTATATTTGATATCACCGCATGCAGAAATGTCTGATCTATCAAAATATAATGTTTATAATCCTGCATGGTGAACAGCATAAACAGAAAAAAATACCAAAGACCAGAATGTATGATTTTTGGTTGTTTCTTATAACAGAATTTTTTTTTATTAAAAGTGATTAAACAGTCCCATCAAAACAAAAGGCATGCCAATAAGAACTACAAATCATACACAAATAATAAGCTCTGATACAGCCCTGTATAATGTAAAATAAAAAAAATTATAGACGTCAGAACAGGGAAATGTTAAGCATACATATTTTCTTTAAAAAGTTTTGATTTTTTAAAAGTAGTACAATAAAACAAAAACTGAAAAACTACAGTTAATAAAGGTAACGTGATTTTATTGTAAAGGGCACTGTGCAAAAATGAAATCCCTCAAAAATGGCAAAATTGTGTTTTTCTTTAAATTTCATCTTAGAAATATTTTTTTCTTGGTTTTGCCCTAGATTTTGTGGTAAAATGAGTGATGATGTTATGAATAAAATTGTTCCCACATAAAACAACCTCTCCAAACCCTCATATTCCCCTGTGGATAAAATGTATAAAGAGTTATGGTTCTTAGAGGGAAGGGAGAAAGAAATTAAAAACATGAAAATTCACTGTGTTATCAAGGGGTTAATGTGTGAAAAGCAAGTCAAGTCTTGGGTCAGCTGACTTCCTATGGACTATAAGATGATATTAGATCAATTCTGCTAGAACACAGACCCTTCCCTTTCTATCCAAATCTGTATACTGCTGCTGCTATCTATATAGGATCAGGATATATAGTAGATACCGTATATACCTCTCCAAATGTGTTAAAATTTCATTTTTACCACAAATTTGGAAAATTGCAGCAGAAAAAGCCAAAATGCAGTAAAACATACAAATTTAATGTGAGAGCACAGCCTAAAGGCTTCCAATCTTAGAACACCTAAATTGTGATTATAGGTCAAATCAATTTCTCTTCATGAAAATATATCTCTAAAATTGCACTTTGAATAAGAAAATGCATGAAAACTGTATGTAGTGGGAACTGACATCAAGCCACTTATGAGCCTAAGCTGTTTAGGCTTCTGGTGTCTATTACGTTGGTCTAAATAGGTGAATTGCAGTGATGAGAATCCACCCCCTGTCTTTGCAAAGCCAGATGATTCATTGAAAATGTAGACAGCCTGACAAATTCATTTCTGCTTTGAATCAGACATGGCATAAACCAGCACCAGCAAACATGGCATAAACCAGCACCAGCAAACATGGCATAAACCAGCACCAGCAAACATGGCATAAACCAGCACCAGCAAACATGGCATAAACCAGCACCTGCCACATTTATTATCTAATAAAAGGCTATGCTGCACTATGAAGGCAAAAAACAGGTTAAGTGCAAATCATTCCATAAACTCTATTGACACTTCAATAAAGATGGAGCCTGCTGAACCTGTTTGAGGGAACCCTCAGGGGCTGGCGAGTTCTTTTGTCCTCTCTCACAGTTTGGCTTTCGTTGTTGATATTTTACATCTGTTAAATGTTTTTAGGTATTCATGCTATCTGTATACGGATAAGTGTAATACAAAGAAGAAAATTGTATACTGAAGTGTACGTGCAGTAATTTCTCTAACACCATGGGTCTCTGTCTACACCTCATTTTTGAATCCTGTTTCTCAATATTAGAAAAAAAGGTACCGTATTTTTCGTCCTATAGGACGCACCGGCGTATAAGATGCACCCAATTTTTAGGGGCAAAATCTAAAAAAATAAAGATTTTGAACCCAATAGTGGTCTTCAACCTGCGGACCTCCAGATGTTGCAAAACTACAACTTCCAGCATGCCCGGACAGCCGTTGGCTGTCCGGGCATGCTGGGAGTTGTAGTTTTGCAACATCTGGAGGTCCGCAGATTGAAGACCACTGCAGGAGGAGATAATACTCACGTGTCCCCGCCGCTCCGGACCCGTCACCGCTGCCCTGGATGTCGCTCTATCGCTGTCGCCGTGTCCCCGTTGCTCCGGAACGTCTCTGCTGCCGGCCGGGTATCCTCGCTCTCCGTCGCCGCCATTACGTCGTTACGCACGCCGACGCACGTACGCGACGACGTGATGACGAGGAAGGAGAGCGCCGGCATACAGGGGATCCCTGAACGGAGAAGACACCGAGGAGGCAGGTAAGGTCCCCCCTGGTGTCCTGTAAGCACTAACCCGGCTATTCTGTCGGGCTGTTCGGGACCGCCACGGTGAAATCGCGCCGGTCCCGAACAGCCCGACTGAACAGCCGGGTTAGTGTCACTTTCCCTTCAGACGCGGCGGTCAGCTTTGATCGCCGCGTCTGAAGGGTTAATACAGGGCATCACCACGATCGGTGATGTCCTGTATTAGCCCCGGGTCCGACCGTTGATGGCCGCAGGGACCGCCGCGATAGGGGTGTATTCGCCGTATAAGACGCACCGACTTTTTCCCCCCAAAGAAAAAGTGCGTCTTATACGGCGAAAAATACGGTACCTATCCCTGTCCTGTTGTATTCTGTTGTCCTTGACGTCTCATGTACAGAAAAAGACTCCATCTGTATTCTGTTCTCAAACAGGTCAGAAAGAAGTCTTCATTCCTGTTATATCCTGTTTTAAAGTAGTACTCCACAGTCCGAGAGTTCAGATCAAAATGTTCCGAACACAGAGACAGTGGAGTACTCCTTTAATGCTAAATTTAACCCTGTTCATGTCACATTTCACATCCTAGTATTGTTTTTTTTTTTTTTTTTTCAAGAATCCAAAAAAAGGGGACCATAAAAAGAGGATGTAAAAGGACAGGCATGGCAGTTTTTGGTAAAACTTCTACTGCAGTTTTTGGGTCCAGCCAGAAGTCCTTCCTTTATACACCTTGTTCCAAATTATTATGCAAATTATATTTGTGTCACAAAGATTAAATATTTTGTTTTTCAGTTTAACTCATAGATGGCATTGTGTCTCTTTTGATCATTGAAAACAATCTCTGACACCTGTGATAATTAAATTGCCAGGTGAGCCCAATTTAAGGAAAAACTACTAAAGGTGGGTGTTCCACATTATTAAGCAGGGCACCATTTTCAAGCAATGTGGGGAAGAAAAAGGATCTCTCTATTGCCAAAAAGAGGGAATTAGTTCAATTCCTTGGACGAGGTATGAAAACAATAGATATTTCACGAAAATGTAAGCGTAATCATCGCATATACATCAGCAAGGCGGTGGTGGAGTCATGTTTTGGGCCAGGATCATGGGAAGAGAGCTTTAAGGTCCCCAAAGGTGTAAAGATGACCTCTTCAAAGTATGTGGAGTTTCTTACTGACCACTTTCTTCCCTGGTACAGAAGGAAGAACTATGCTTTCCATAATAAAATCATCTTCATGCATGACAATGCACCATCTCATGCTGCAAAGAAAACCTCTGCATCAATGGCTGCTATGTGGTTAAAAGGAGAGAAAGTCATGGTGCGGCCTCCATCCTCCTCTGACCTCAATTCTATTGAGAACCCTATTGGAGCATCCTCAACCAAAAGATCTATGAGGGTGGGAGGCAGTTTACATCCAAACAGCAGCTCTGGGAGGCTATTCTGACATCTTGTAAACAAATTCAAGCAGCAACTGTCCAAAAACTGACAAGTTCAATGGATGCAAGACTTGTGAAGCTGCTATCAAATAAGGGGTCCTATGTTAAAATATAACGTGACCTGTTAAAATTTTAAAAAGTGTGGTAAAGTGTATGGGAAAGTGGTGAATGGGGTGTATATTTCCCCTGGTTTCCTCTGTCGGGCACGGTAAAGGAAGTCCAGAAGGTTATGTTGCTTTAGCAGAGCATAGTCTGCTGGTGCTATTTTGTTTATGTTACATGGGTTGGATTTCCTGGACTGGAGGACAGGTTGGAAGTGGGAGTGCTCCAGTCCACACCCCTAGTCCACTACGGGTTTCCCTAATGTAAGCTGTTCTCAGGTGAGGCTTCAAGGGCTGATTGCTGGATAGACTGAGATGAGAAGCAGCCACAGCCAGAACTGCAGCTCAAACCTACCAGGTCTGAACCTTCCTTTATGGGCATTTTTGTGAGTTTGCTTGGGGCCAGACATTAGGCCCACAATAGGATAGTGAGGTATCCTGATGTTTAGTTAGAGCCGGACAGGCTTAGGTTTTTGTTGTTTAGTTTGCACTGTGCTTAGTGCCTAAAATCAGTTAAATAAACATCCTCTTGAACATTTCAAACCTGCTGCCTGTGTGAATACTGTTATTGCCGACCCCACTGTGTGAGCTGTTCCCTACAAAAGTTAAAATGTTGTTAAAAGTTTGATTGAAATAGCTTTTGATTTAAGTAAATATGCAGCAAACACAAAAAATGAAAATGTTCAGTTCTTTACAACCTATAAAGTGTTTTGAAATTTACTGTGCATAATAATCTGTGCATAAGAATCAGAAAGTGAGATCCTCACTTTACATAGCATCTATTAAATCCCACACGGGCCTGCCAACTTACCTAACCCCGGAAATACTTGAGGCGTTCCGGCAATACTACTCAGCGTTATACTGTCTGCCCAAACCAAAAAACCTAGTATCTCCATCTCCTGACACCCCCTCTATAATGCAATATATATCTGACACAGCTCTCCCCCAACTACCCAAACAGACGATACAGACACTGGAAGAGCCCTTTTCATCTGAGGAGCTGGACTTAGCCATCTCCTCCATGCCGACGGGGAAAAGCCCTGGCCCGGACGGCTATACGGCAAAATTTTACAGATCACTTAGAGAGGAATTATCAGGTCCATTACTCAGTGCATTCAACAATATATCTGATTCCTCCCCCCCACCCAGTTCCTTTCTGCGAGCCTTTGTAACTGTAATCCCAAAAGAGGGTGAAGACCCGCTACTATGCCAAAGCTACCGACCTATATCTTTAATTAACACAGATGCAAAACTGTTTGCTAAACTGATTGCTAACAGATTGGCGACGCATATGCTGTCCCTAGTACACCCGGATCAAGTAGGCTTTGTGAGCGGCAGAGAGGCGAGGGATAATACACTCCGGACCTTTTCTGTAGTTTCTTACGCTAGACAAAATAAAGTCCCTCTATTTCTGCTGTCGTTAGATGCAGAAAAGGCTTTTGACCGGGTGGACTGGGACTTCTTATATGCGTCGCTGGCTCAAATTGTTATAGGTTCCCGTATGCTGGCCCGTATACAGGCATTATATTTCCACCCACAGGCTCAGATAAGAATAAATGGCCAATTGTCGACCCCGTTCAATATTTGTAATGGCACCCGACAGGGATGCCCATTATCCCCTTTATTATATGTCCTGTGTATGGAACATCTTCTGGTTGCCATTCGCAATAATGAGGACATTAAGGGTCTGAATGTCTCCCCGGGCCATTACAAATGTTCGGCCTTCGCCGACGATCTGCTGTTATTTCTTTCCTCCCCTTTAACTACCTTACCTTCCCTATTGTCCACAATACGCCAGTTCTCTAACTATAGCAATTACAAACTCAATACTTCCAAATGTGAAGCTTTAAACATCACACTCCCTGCCCACACCCTACAACAGTTGCAGGAATGTTATCCCTTCCGATGGCAGGCTAAATCAATTAAATACTTAGGTGTCCATGTTCCCGCTGACCCGTCTGAAATCTTTTGCATCAACTTCCCACCACTCTTACACTCTCTCAAATCCGACTTGTCCAGATGGGAGCGGAGAGACTTTTCTTGGCTGGGGAGGGTAAATATCCTGAAAATGAATATGCTACCTCGTCTCTTATATCTTTTCTCCTGTATTCCCTGCCTAATACCCAGATCCTATTTCAGGGAACTCTCTGCTCTCAGCTCTGGATTTGTATAGATGCACAAACCGTCTAGACTGGCCCGCACCATATTGATTAGAAGGAAAAGAGAGGGGGGTTTGGCGATGCCTGACCCTCTCTCATATTACCTGGCTGCAGTCCTCTCCCGCGTACTAGATTGCTTTCACCATTATACAGACAAACAATGGGTACAATTTGAGGGTACTATATTGAATCAAAACCCCAAATTCTTACTTTGGCTCCCACAATACATCTCTTCCACTAAAGATGTGGCCAGTCTACCGGCTGTCCTTAACTCAATCATTCGCACTCGCAATACATATCTTAGTCATCTTTCGCTCTTCTCCCCAGACGGCCCCCTTACCCCATTATTTGACAACCCGGCTTTTCCCCCGGCCTTATCCACGAGCCCCTTCCTCACCTTCCAAAGCGGAGATGGCACTTGTTTTTCCAAATTAATATCTCAGACATCATTGAAGAGCCTACCTGATCTCTTACAGGAGACCGAGGTGACTACCCACTTACTCTTTCAATACGCACAACTCAGTCACTTTAACCTGTCTAACAAAAGGAAGCTATCACTTCATCGTCCACTCACCAACTTTGAAAACCTCAGTGTTTCCTCGCATAAAATCAACCATAAAATCAGTGTCCTTTACTCTCTCCTCATACATGAATTTACAACCGATCCGCTCCCATTCCGGTTAGGCTGGGAAAAAGAAATAGGACGTTGGTTCGCGGAGGAGGACTGGACCAGGGCTCTGAATCGGTGCCACCACACCTCCATCTCTTGTAAAGCACAAGAAATCAACTATAAAGTTCTAACGAGATGGTACAGAGTGCCATCCTTACTCGCCAAATTCTATCCCGATTTTCCAGATACGTGCTGGAGATGTGGAGGTGTAGGTGGCACTATGCTTCATGTTTGGCTGACCTGCCCCCACTTATCTACATACTGGACTCAAGTTATAGATATAATACATCGTATCACATTGACCCAGCTCCCCCCCACGCCAGAAGTCATCCTACTCACCATCCTTCCTGCTCACATTCCCAAGCACACGGCCAAACTAATATCGTTTCTGTTGCTTGCGGCCAGAACGGTAATTCCAAGACTTTGGAAATCACAACTTCCCCCATCCATTACCTCTTGGCTCCAAGAATCCTCCCATCTACACAGGATGGAAGAATTGCTAGCCGACTCCAAAAATCAGATAGACAAATACAACACCGTCTGGCACCCTTGGACACATTTTACATCCTCTAGGGACTATACGTCCATGCATCTTTCACTCGGAAACATATGTCCCCCAAGCCCTACAGCACGCCCGGTTTCCGGTGCTCCCTCTACCTAAACAGCCCATTTT
The DNA here is from genome assembly GCF_029499605.1 of Hyla sarda. Classification (NCBI taxonomy): domain Eukaryota; kingdom Metazoa; phylum Chordata; class Amphibia; order Anura; family Hylidae; genus Hyla; species Hyla sarda. The sequence goes on along the minus strand of NC_079190.1, from coordinate 57,234,992 downwards.
TCACAAATAGCCACCATGCCTCATTGCTTTGCCATGTTGTTCTGAAGCCCTCCTGACCCGCTGGGTAAGTCTAACAACCTCTTTCTTACGAACCTAGTAGTCTTCCTCGTTCCCATTCCCTTCTGTCCCTTTGGAACCCTTTCCTGTCTCTTCTTCCTCCTTCTTTCTGTCCTCATCTCCTCTTCTTCCCATATGTTGCTTACACCAACCACATTGTTGTTGATTGTACCTACCCTGATCACATAGAAGCTTGAACCATGTACCTTGAGTTGACTAGTTGATGTTTGAATTGTCATGTCTTTAACTATTCACTTTAATGTATTCAACATCCTGTCTTGTTACTGAATACCTGACTTTATATAGTGATGGTACGCATCATATGTGTGTACCCTATCGACAACCGCGTTTCCTACGATGCCTGTTTATTGATGGTGTTTTTGTAATTTACTTGAACTTTGTACTTTTAATAAAACGTTAATGTAAAAAAAAAAAAATGTTTAAATATATCTTTAATCTTTTCAATTATGAGGCCATATGGTCTCGTCAGGCTGCTGCCACTTCTAGGCTGTGATTTTGCCACTATATGGTCTCCTCATGCTGCTGCCACTTCCAGGCTGTCTTTCAGCCACTATATGGTCTCCTCATGCTTCTGCCTCCTTCATGCTGTGTCATTCAGTCACTATATGGTATCCTCATGCTGCTGGCACATTAAATAAAAACATTTATGTTAATCTATTTAAAATCTTCAATTTACATTTTTAAATGTATCTTTAATCTTTTCAGTTATGAGGCCCTATGGTCTTGTCAGGCTTCTGCCACTTCCAGGCTGTCATTCTGGCACTATATGGTCTCCTCATGCTGCTGCCACTTCCAGGCTGTCATTCTGCCACTATATGGTCTCCTCATGCTGCTGCCATTTGGTCTCCACTGGCTCATATCAGTTTTTTATAGGTTTTCGACCCAAATAAATTCATATAGACCAGAATTTTTTCTGAAAAATCTGCTAATTGGACAAATGAAATTTAATCATTGCTAGTCCTCATATGTTATCTCTGGAATTACCAGAAGAATCCAAAGAAACAGGTTGGAGCGAGAAAATTAAACCATAACTGATTAAATGAGACATTCAAAGTTTGGTCCGCAGTTTCACAGTACCAGCCGTGTTTACTTATATGTGCATGGCTTGATATTTTGGACAAACATTTCATACTGCGAAGATCTACCCAGTAGCCCTCCCAGGTCAGGCCTGCACCACTGAGAGGTAGTACAAACTGACACACTACTCTAAAATTGTGCCGCTCTGAGGCCTAGACTGTGTCATTGTGCTGCCATATGGTCTCCTCATACTGCTGCCATATCCAGCCTCTATCATTGTGCTGCCCTATGGTCTCCTCATGCTGTTGAAACCTCTAGGCTCTGTCATTCATTGTGCCGCCATGTGATCTTCTTATTGATCTTTTAGTTTGACAGGGGTTTAAAGGCAAGGGCTGGGACAAGCGGCAGCTGGCCTCACGGCGGACCGCCAGCTCGATTTTAAAATACAAGTACAGGCTTTTTCACTGCAGCAACTTCTAGCAGTATGAGCCCACTCATCCAATGGCTCAGAAGTTGAATGTGCTCCTATCCAAGTTGCTGGGGCTGCAGTCCCTCCCTTTTGAAGTGAACACCCAGTCCCGAGCATGGGGTCACGCTGAGAGGCAGGGGCTAGGACAGGTAATAGCTGGCCTTGCAGCGGATTTGAACCCCTTAAGGATGCAGGGTTGTTCCGTTTTTTGCATTTTCTTTTATTCCTCATCACCTTCTAAAAATTATAACTTTCAATTTTGCACCTAAAATTCCATATTATGGCTTATTTTTTTGCGCCACCAATTCTACTTTGCACTGACATTAGTAATTTTACCAAAATATCCAGGGCTAAGCGGAAAAAAAAATTAATTTTGCGACAAAATTGAAGAAAAAATGCCATTTTGTAAATTTTGAGGGCTTCCTTTTCTACACAGTGCATTTTTCGGTAAAAATTACACCTTATCTTTATCCTGTTGGTCCATACAATAAAAATTATACCCTACTTATATAGGTTTGATTTTGTATTACTTCTAAAAAAAAAAAGAAAAATCATAACCACATGCAGTAAAATTTATACATTTAAAATTGTCAACTTCTGACCCCTATAACTTTTTAATTTTTCTGCGTAGAGGCCGGTATGAGGGGTAATTTTTTGCACTGTGATCTGAAGTTTTTATCGGTACCATTTTTATATTGAGCAGACTTTTTGATCAATTTTTATTCATTTTTTCATGATCTAAAAAGTGACCAAAAATACGCTATTTTTGCGCATACGCCATTGACCGTGCGGTTTAATTAATGATATTTTTTTTATAGTTTGGACATTTCCACATGAGATAACTTTTTTCACACTTTTTTTTTGCAGTATTATAGCCCCCCCCTATTGGCTATTACACTGCACATACCGATCTCGTACACAGATCATTGCTGTGCATTGACATAGCAAAGATCAGTGTTATTGGCGATCGATTGCTCATGCCTGGATTTCAGGCTTGGAGGAATCAATCGCAGATCGGATGCGATGGAGGTAGGTGTGGGGACCTCTGCTCTCATTCTAGCTGATCGAGACATGGCGATTTCACCGCAATGGTTCCAATCAGCCCAACTGATCTGCCGGGAAGCTTTTACTTTCATTTTAGATGTGGCGATCAACTTTGAACGCAAGGGTTAATAAAAGGGTTAATAGCAAGCAGCGCAACAATCGGTGCCGCACGCTATTAGCCCAGGGTCCCGGCTGCCAGGGACCGGGCGCAGGGCATACAGGTACGCCCTGCGTCCTTAAGAGGTTAAGATACAAGTACGATCTTTTTCACTGCAGCAACTCATACACTGCAGCAATTATACACTATTGGAGCTGGAATTATCGAGGTTGCTTGCACCAGACTTGCCTTCCAATGAGTGCTCAAAAAAGGATTTAAAGTTTGCTCATTATAATCACCAGGCTCTGTCATTGTGCTGCTGTGCGGCAGTGATTCTAATAGTGATGCCTGTAATTTGCATAGCATACTGAATAACAGTATTATTTCACTACCCCAGCACACTATGCGTGTTACGACAGGGCAAAGTGTTCTACACTCCTATTGAGGCTCTCTGTAGTCCGGAAATAGCCATTTTTAATAGCCGCAAATAAATTCGGACAGGACCAATTTTTTGGGGGAAATTTGGCGAAACGCCCGAATCGAATTTTTCAAAATAGTGGCTCATCTCTAATTAGGAGGTTTGTTCAATAAAATTTGAATTGTACTCTTAATAGTTGATAACATGAGAATTATGTTGACTGTTATTTACATCAATTATTTAGTTAAATGAGAAAAATATAATTTGCATAATAATTTGGAACAGCTTTCTTTTGAATCTACTTCTAGTTTTGGCTCAAAGATTGCATTCGGCACCGACACAGAAGAATATGTCTGCCGGGAAAAATTCTGGGTGGACATTCTTAGAGGATCCCCTGAAAGAATGAACATGCCCAGAATTAGAATTTCTGCTGCTGAATTTCTGCCATGTAAACGGTGCAGCAGAAAACATTAAAAACAACTGAAGGCTGCTGCTTTGGAATTTTTAAGCAGAATTAAGAAATTCTGCTGTGTGAATGGGCCCTAAGGCTGTTTCCACTTGTTTTTTTTAACCTGCGTTTTTTTTTTTTAAGAAAAAAACGCCAGTGCAAAATGACGTTTTTTTCTGGCATTTTTGCATTTGAGTGGAAATTGTATTTTTCGCCCCTTTGGCGTTTTAAAAAAAATTTGTTGGGTACCCCAAAAAAATGTTTTAACCCCTTAAGGACGCAGCCCATTTGGGCCTTAAGGACGCAGAAAATTTTATTTTTACGTTTTCATTTTTTCCTCCTCGCCTTCAAAAAATCATAACTCTTTTATATTTTCATCCACAGACTAGTATGAGGGCTTGTTTTTTGCGAGACCAGTTGTACGTTGTAATGACATCACTCACTTTACCATAAAATGTATGGCGCAACCAAAAAAATACTATTTGTGTGGGGAAATTAAAAAGAAAATCGCAATTTTGCTAATTTTGGAAGGTTTCGTTTTCACGCCGTACAATTTATGGTAAAAGTGACATGTGTTCTTTATTCTTTGGGTCAATACGATTAAAATGATACCTGTGATAACATACTTTTCTATTACTGTTGCACTTGAAATAAATCGCAAACTTTTTAACCAAATTAGTACGTTTAAGATCCCCCTTTTTTGAAGACCTATAACCTTTTCATTTTTCCATAAAAGCGGCGGTATGAGGGCTCATTTTTTGCGCCGTGATCTGTACTTTTTATTGATACCATATTTGCTTATATAAAACTCTAAATACATTTTTTAGAAATTTTTTTGGAAATAAAATGTTATAAGAAAGCAGCTATTTTGGACTTTTTTTTCTTTATGTTCACGCCCTTCACCATACGATATCATTAACATTTTATTTTAATAGTTCAGATATTTATGCACGTGACAATACCAAATATGTATATCAAATATATTTTTTTAACACTTTTTGGGGGTGAAATTTACGGGCAATTTACGTTTTTATTGGGGGAGGGGGTTTTCACATTTTTTTCCTTTATTTTTTTCCTTTTTTTCTTTTATTTTTACACTTTAATAGTCCCCATAGGGGACTATTTAAAGCAATCATTCGATTGCTAATCCTGTTCAGTGCTATGTATAGGACATAGCACTGATCAGGGTTATCGGTCATCTTCTGTTCTGGTCTGCGGGAAGGCAGATCAGAGCAGAAGACTCCCGGAAGACAGCGGAGCCAGGTGAGGGGACCTTCGGCTGCCGTGCAGGAGGATCGGATCGCCGCGGCAGCACTGCGGGCGATCCGATCATCCAATTAAGTGACCGCAATGCTGCAGATGCCGTGATCGGTATTGATCACGGCATCTGGGGGTTAATGGCAGACATCCGCGGGATCGCGGATGTCCGCCATTACCGACGGGTCCCTGGCTGCGATCAACAGCCGGGACCTGCCGCGCATGATCCGGGCATCGCTCCGATGCCCGCGGTTATGCTTAGGACGTAAATGTACGTCCTGGTGCATTAAGTACCGCATCACCAGGACATACATTTACGTCCTTATTCGTTAAGGGGTTAAAAATGATGCAGTAGGGATGGGAAAAAATGCATTTAACAAAATTTTTATTTTTATAACAAACTTTTTATAAATTTTTACTAAAGTGTGTGTGTGTTTCACTTTTTTGCTTGTGAGCTTAGATTTGCTTTGGACTTGATAAAGGGAGGATTCTGTTAGTCCAATAAAAAAGGTATTACAAGATACTGCAACATTTTTTGATTTGCATATACTTTTTTTTTCTCTATTTAGGTTGTACTACTACTCTCAGCACGGAAAAGACTGATGGGAGTAGTAGTACTTGTAATAATAGACATATCGATTTGATTGTCGTATCTATTGCAGAGATGCGGAGCGGCTCTATACAACGCTCACATCTCTGCTCTGTACTCTGGGCAGGCCAGTGATGGGAATAGAAATTCACATCACACATTCATATTTTCTGCCCATAATGGGGATTGGCCGGATGGTTACAGTCAATCACAGCTCTCAGAGGGAATTATGAATGAGTGAATTATGAATGAGTTCTATTCATATCACTGGCCGGCCAGAGTATAGTGCAGGGATGCGAGCGCAGAAGAAAGCCACTCCGCATCTCTGCAATAGATAGGATGATCACATCGGGTGTCAGGAGTGACACCTGCTGTGATCTGTCCTTAACAGCAGGTACCACTACTCCCAACATGGAGCACACACTGCTCAATGCTGGGAGCTGTAGTACCTGCATTAATAGACAGATCGCAGCGAGTGTAACTTCTGACACCTGTTGCGATCTGTCTATTAATGCTGGTACTACAGCTCCCAGCATTGAGCAAAGTGTGCTCCATGTTGGGAGCAATAGAAAGATCCTGACACCCGTTGCGATCCTTCTGTATAATGTATAGATGCGGCCGGCCGCTCTTCTATGGTCTCCTTCACTGACGTATATATACACCTATTCGTATTTGCCACAGAGAGCTGTGATTGGCTGGAACCATCTGGCCAATCACAGCTCTCTGCAGGAAATATTAATAGGTGTATATATACATCAGTGCAGGGGACCAGAGAAGAGCGGCCAGCCGCATCTATACAGGAAGATCTCAACGGACCAGGGGCAATCTCTTCCATGCTGGGAGTAGTAGTACTATCTAAAAAATGTAAAAAATAAAGAAAAAGGTGAACAACACACACACACTTCATTTTTTATTATTGTCGGCTACATTTTTAGGTCCCTGCCCGCACACATAAATTGATCCCTGTTTAAAAATTAATAAAAATTTCTTTATAAAAAAGATAAATGTTGTTAAATAAAAAAATTTCCATCACTACTATATCTTTTTTATTTATGTTTTAACCCCTTAAGGACCAAGAACGTACCGGTACGTCCTTGGTCCTGCTCTCCTGATATAACGCGTCATATCACGGCGGGCCCGGCGTCATAGTGAAGCCGGGACCCGCCTTTAATAGCGCGCAGCGCCGATCGCGGCGCCGCACGCTATTAACCCTTTAGCCGCGCGCTCAGAGCTGAGCCGCGTGACTAAAAGTGAAAGTTGCCGGCTAGCTCAGTCGGGCTGTTCGGGATAGCCGCGGCTAATCGCGGCATCCCGAACAGCTGACAGGAAAGCGGGAGGGCCCCTTCCTGCCTCCTCGCTGTCCGATCGCCGAATGACTGCTCATTGCCTGAGATCCAGGCATGAGCAGTCATGCGGCAGAATCATTGATCACTGGTTTCTTATGAGAAACCAGTGATCAATGATGGAGATCAGTGTGTGCAGTGTTATAGGTCCCTATGGGACCTATAACACTGCAAAAAAAAAGTGGAAAAAAAAAGTGAATAAAGATCATTTAACTCCTCCCCTATTAAAAGTTTGAATCACCCCCCTTTTCCAATAAAAAAAAAAACACAGTGTAAATAAAAAAAAAATTAACATATATGGTATCACCGCGTGCGGAAATGTCCAAATTATAAAAATATATCATTAATTAAACCGCTCGGTCAATGGCGTGCGCGCAAAAAAATTCCAAAGTCCAAAATAGTGCATTTTTGGTCACTTTTTATATCATTTAAAAATGAATAAAAAGCGATCAATAAGTCCTATCAATGAAAAAATGATACCGTTAAAAACTTCAGATCACGGTGCAAAAAATGAGCACTCATACCGCACCATACACGGAAAAATAAAAAAGTTATAGGGGTCAGAAGATGACAATTTTAAACATATTAATTTTCCTGCATGTAGTTATGATTTTTTCCAGAAGTCCGACAAAATCAAACCTATATAAGTAGGGTATCATTTTAATCGTATGGACCTACAGAATAAATATCAGGTGTCATTTTTACCGAAAAATGTACTACGTAGAAACGGAAGCCCCCAAAATTTACAAAACAGCTGGTTTTTTTTCAATTTTGTCGCACAATGATTTTTTTTCCCGTTTCACCGTAGATTTTTGGGCAAAATTACTGATGTCATTACAAAGTAGAATTGGTGGCGCAAAAAATAACCCATCATATGTATTTTTAGGTGCAAAATTGAAAGAGTTATGATTTTTTAAAGGCAAGGAGCAAAAAACGAAAATGCAAAAACGGAAAACCCCCCGGTCCTTAAGGGTTAATGGTACCCTATGAAATTTTATTAAAAATGTTATCTCCATCACTTTTTTGGATTGCTAATGTCCAAACAAGAATAAATACCGCCTGCAAAAATGCCAAAATTAAAACCCACATTGCGTTTTTCTTGGCATTTTTTTCCTCCCATAGACTTCTATGGGAGAAAAACGCCACGATTTCCAGGAAAAAAACGCCTTAGGCCCAACAAGCTGCAACTTTGCAAAACCACCAAGGAGTTGAAAAATGACAAAAAAGAGTGAAAAAATTCCAAAAAGATTAAAAATAACGCCAAACTGAAAAAACACAAAGTGGAAAAAGAATTCAGCATTTTTTCATTGATTTACAGCTAACATATGGCTGCAGCGTTTTTTCTCAATGAAAAAAGTGCCATGGGGGCCGTTTTGGCCAATGGCTGGGATTCCACTTGAAGCAAAAAACTCAAAATATTCAAAAAAGGCCATACTATATGTATAGCGTTGTTTTGGGCCAAAAAGGCTGTGGCCAGATGTTATCTGAGAGACAATAGGGAAATATGAAACGCCAGACCTACAAGTAGTTTTTTTGTTTTGCTGTTTTTTTTTCACCCTTTCATGGTGTTTTTAGACAGCAGGCTAGTTTTCCAAAATGGCAGCATGCTGAGGACATGGTGTTTTATGTGGAAAACCTGGTGTTTTTTCACCCTCATACATCTAGGGGAGAGAAAAAAACCTAAAAAAATGTAATGTGAATTTCTATTTGGCATTTTTTCTGCCCCCCCCCCCCCCCCCCCAATTCTTTAATAGAAATCCTTGAGTCACATGACGAGTCACATGAAGGAATCACATGATAAATAAACCCATGTAAGAAAATAACAATATTTTTGAAAAATAAAACACCACAAAATCTACATGGGAGTGCAAAATCGGGTAGTTTTTGCTGTTTTTTTTAAGTCCAAAAATTCTGTATTTGTCTTATATTAAATTAGGGGGAGATTTTTGACAGTTTTTAGTCATCTTTTTGCTCTATGTTTGCTATAAGTGGTGTTTTTTTGCACAAAATTTGCACACTACTAAATGACTTTGACACACACTTTTGTTTTTTTTTACTTTGCAGTGGTTACTGATTTATGAGGAGCGACTTTTCAAAAAAAATAAAAAAAATCACTAGTTTGTTGCAAAGCCCCCAATTACAAAAAAACATACACCAGCCCAGACCTGGCTTACAAAACTGTCTGTGGCTGTTCTTATCCTTGTTTCTAATAGTATGTGCAACATTTCTGACTACTGTGATCCCTAAATAGCCACCGAGAAGGGGAGAGAGGTCACATACCTTGAACTTTGCATGACCAGGAAAACAGTGTTTTAATCTACTGAAGAGTCAGAGAGGTGGGCTCTTCTCCTGGGCTCCCTGAGGATTGACAGCTGTAGCAGTTTTCTAACTGGATGCCAGAGCTGTTGATCATTGTGAAAGGCAGGAGCGGGGATGCTCCCATTACAGAGAACACGGAGAAGAGCCCACCTCTCCGACTGTTCAGCACCTGTGGCCAGGACTGCATTCACATCTCGTTTTTGCAATACGGGTCCTGTATCCCGTTTCTGTAAAAAAAACGTATGTCTCCAAACCGGACCAAAACGTATGCAACCGTATATGCCTCCTCACGTTTTTAAACCATATACGGTTTGAAAACGGATGTCCGTTTGCATACGTTTTAATATGTTTTCCTTGAAAAAAATTGATACGGTTTTATGTTTGTCAACATTTAAAATAAAGTAATTTTTTTATTGAATTTCCCCCCCCCCCCCCCCAAAAAAAAATATGAAAAACAGCATTGTGCAAACCGGATGTGACCGTACGCACATACGGTTCAATACGGTTGCCATTGAACTCCGTTTTAAAATAACCGTATACAGGTTGGATACGGTTTTTGACTGAGACACAAAACCGTGGTAAACTACGGTTTGGTGTACCATTAAAAACCGTGTAAACCCTTAAATGATGCAAAACGTACACAACCTGATGCTACGGTTGGCATACAGTTTACAATGAAATGTCTATATATACAGTTTGCAATACGGTTTGATAAGTTTTTTTCAATGAAACCGGATACAGCAACCGTATTGCAAAAACGAGATGTTAATGCAGCATAAAACGCTGTTTTCTTCGTATGTCCAGATTGTGGAATCAGTCAATACTATGACCGCACGGACATTGCCATCCCCATAGACAAAACGAGTTATTTACTAATGTGTTTCCGATGGTGTTTTGTCATGTTTTGTGGCAGAATTTTGGCGCACATCATGTGTCAAAATTTGCACCCCCCAAAAAAAACTTTCAACTTGACCATGGCTCCATTAAAAAAAAAAAGAAAAAAAAAGAAAAGAAAGGGAAGCGTGTCCGTCTGGGAAAGGAGCGTGTCCTAGACAAAAAGGGCATGGCCCGGCATAAGGGGCATATTTACGAAGGTTTCCACATCAAATAAAATGTGATGGATTTGAGCTCTGGAAAACCTGACAGTTTAGAACTGTAAAAAAAAAAGCAAAATGTAGGGAAAAAATTGTACATACCATGGAAAAATACCTGTCAGGAAAAAAAAACACAAAGAAAACTACATTCCACTCTTAGGCCATGTTCACACATCAGAATTTCTGTGCAGAATTCCGCTTAAAATGTCCGCACAGAAATTCCACTGCAGCAGGGCCCCATTATTGAATTCAACAGGATTCTGCTGCGGTGCACATGGCGGAATTTCTGTGCCAGATGTTTCCGATGTTTCTGTGCCAGATAATCCCATTGAAATCTCTAAGATACTGGTGCATGGAAATTTCCGAATGAAATTTCTAAGCAAAAAGGGGTACTCCACTGGCCAGCGTTCGGAAGTAAATGATCCAGATGCTGTTTTTGCGCTGCGGGCGTCGGCCACGCCCCTCACGACATCATGGCCATGCCCCCTCAATGCAAGTCTATGGGAGGGGCATGGTTGTGATGTCACGAGGATTTGGCTGACCCCCGCAGCTCGAAAACAGCATTCGGAACATTTAGGAACATTCCATACGCTGGCTAGTGGAGAACACCTTTAATTACGCGTGGACATTCCTCAGTATGAACCTGGCCTAAGGGTCATTTTATGCTTGTTCTGCGTATGGCAATTTTCTAGAAGAATGTTTCTTCAAATTTTTTTCAAGTTATAGTTAGAATGTGAAAAACACAAAGTTATGAAGCCACTATGTAAGAGAAGTTCATGGGCATTTGTCATAGGAAAAACACGTCATCTGGCGTCCACATTGTCACACCCTCCTCTCACAGATGTTATTTATCTTAACATTGTTGTCTTGAGCTTTTCACAATGAGGAAAGGATTTGTCTTCTATTAGGTTATCCCTGGGTGTGACAGGTAAATCTTCTTATTCAGCTCTGCGCATAATATTCTGATTTATATCAGTTATGTGAACCCATCCATTTATGTACTGTGTATGGGACCACCTGACATCTCCCATCGCATCGGATCCTTGTGTTCTAAAGGGAGATGAGCCGCTGCCAATATACATCAGGCTGGATCTCAATTTCTCAAAGAACGGTGACAAATCAGATTTACAGAAAGTTTTTTCTTTAAACAGTTTATTTATTTCTTTTGTTGCCACAATACATTTTCATGATTAAAAAGTTGAGCTACAACTGTAGAAAAATATGACGAAAATGTGTATGAAGGTTAACCTGCATTTGAAAGCTGCAGCATTGCAAATTTTTTAAATAATTTCCAGATGTGTTTGCTCATAGCGGCAGATCTCTACAGTGGGAAATCCGCCACTACGAGCGAACACACAGAGCTACGCAGTTGGGACCTCGCTCTGCAGTGTGAAATACGTTGTGGATGCGCCCCGTGTGACACTGTAATGAGTTCTTGGTCTGTAATTGTTTCCACCCTTTGTGATAAGTGAGGTTTTGTCTTTGGGAGTTGGATTTAATGTGCACCCTAAAGGGGTACTCCACCCCTAGACATCTTATACCAAAGGATAGGGATGGAGTACCCTTTAAATCCCCTATAGACTAATTTTAGTTGGAGTTTTTGAAACTTGCCACCTCCCCGGCGGCCCCAAGGGCCGTCACACTACCGTATGAAAACGGTAGTGTGAATGAGGTCTAAGATTCAACCAGACCATGGGCAGAATGCTTGGGGTAAAAAAAAAAAAACCCTTATTAAACTATCCCACCCCTAAAACCTTATATTTATTAGATTTCTTGATAAAAAATAATTTGATGATTCACACTGTTGCATCGGCCGCAGTAATAGACACCTCCTATGAAGGTGGTATATATTTCTGCGACTTTAGGTGTTGCAAGCCGGCCTTAAAGTTACATGTGTTGAGGGTGTAACCCAGACACAGTCTGTGCGAGGCCGAGAACCCCTTCCAGCCCCTTACATAGTTCGTTTTAAAAAAGAAAAAAAAAGACAAGAGTCCAACAAGTTTAACCTATGTGGGACATTTATTAAGTGGTACAGCCACACCATTGTAGGACATACGGGGTTAGGCTAGGATTCCACTGTGGTTTTTTCCCACCAGCAAAAACGCTAGGAAAACTGCCAGTTTTTCTGGCGTTTTTCCTGGTGTGTGGAAACTTTGTACCCTGTGGCAGTATTTTCACTGTCTTCAGGTACCACTCTGTGTGTCGGATGCTGAGCGCCTGGTCCACAGAGTGTAAGAGATGTACAGCATCACCTCCCACCTACTCACCTCCCCCGGCCGTACAGTATACAGGGGGGCATAGTGTACCAGTGTATATTATACAGGAGCCGGAATCCTGTCACCAGACTGACAGGACTCCCTGCTCCTATAGCCCCTTTGAGCAGTATACACTATATACATTTGTATAATGTAAACAGACCCTTCTGCCAGTGTCTTCCCAGACAGGGAGACTCCAGTTGTTGCTAAACTACAACTACCAGCATGACAAGATAGCCAAAGTCTGTCTAGGCATGCTGGGAGTTGTAGTTTTGCAACAATTGAAGGCTCTCTGTTTGGGAAGACATTGCATTTTGGGCGCTCTCCCCAGAGGAGAGCACCAAAAATGTCCTAAACCATTTTTTGTGTTTCTTGTTTCTCCTGTTTCAGATCCCTGAATGCCGAGGATTGCGGCGGATTCGGTGGATTACGGCAGATTAACTAGATTTTATTTCTTTTAATGAAATGGCTAACGAGGGCTGTGGGGGAGTGATTTTCAAGATAAAAATTTTCCATTGTGTTGTGTTTTTATTAAATTGAATTTTCAGGCTTAGTAGTGGAAGCTGTCTTAATGACGGAATCCACTACTAAGCCAGGGCTTAGCGTTAGCCCCAAAAACAGCTAGCGCTAACCCCCAATTATTGCCCTGGTACCCACCGCCACAGGGGTGCCGGGATGGTAACAGGCTGGCGTTATTTAGGCTGGGGAGGGCCAACTCGCCCAACCTGGCAACATGAGGCTGTTGCTGCTTGGTTGGTATATGGGGAACCCTATGAGTTTAAAAAAAAATGTATTTATGAAAAAAAAAGCATAGGGTTTGCTGTATTTTTATTCTCAGCCAGATACCAACCAAGCAGCAACAGCCTGACGTTACCAGGGTGGCCTAGGACCATTGTTACTGGCCCTCCCCAGCCTAAATAACACCAGCCTATTAACGCCTAGGCCCAGGAGTGCCATTTTTGATGCTGTGGGCCTGTTTGTACCATTTCTTTCCGGCACCCCTGTGGCAGTGGGTACCAGGGTAATAATTGGGGGTTAGCGCTAGCTGTTTTTGGGGCTGACGCTAAGCCCCGGCTTAGTAATGGGTTCCGTCAATAAGATGGCTTCCACTACTAAGCCTGAAAATTCAATTAATAAAAAACGACACGTTGAAAAAAAAATTTTATTCAAAGAAACACTCCCCCACAGCCCCCGTTAGCCATTTTATTAAAAGAAAAAAATCTAGTTAATCGCTGTAATGCACCGAATCCGCCGCAATCCTCTGCATACACAGATCTGAAACGAGAATAAAAAGGAAACACAAAATGGGTTAGGACATTTTTGGTGCTCTCCGCTGGGGAGGGAGACCAAAATGCAATGTCTTCCCAAACAGAGAGCCTCCAATTGTTGCAAAACTACAACTCCCAGCATGCCCAACTGTAGTTTAGCAACAGCTGGAGTCTCCCTGTATGGGAAGACACTGACAGAAGGGTCTGTTTACATTATACAAAACATAGAATGTGAAACAGAGCCTCATACCTACCACTCTGCCTCCCGTCTGTAGCCCCGCCCCCTAATTATGTCATCACTAGGGGGCGGAGCTATACATACCCAGCAGGGAGAGGGATGGAGGGAGGTAAGGGGATCTCCTATTCTGTATACGCTATATACAGCTATCTATAGCTGTATATTCTGTGTACCGCCCAAAGGGGTTAACCTCCACTGTCCAGCTGGCGCATAGTGCACAGCTCAGCAAGGAGTTAGGTGAGCCAGCAATGTGTATACTGTATACACATTGCAGGCTCACTGTAAGTTCTTGCTGGGCAGTAGATATACCACGTATATCTACTGCTCAGCATCAGCTGTTCTCCCGGCTCTGTAGCTGTGAGCACAGCTAAGTCCCGAAATTCACATCAGGAGGATCGTAACAGTAGTAGCTGTCTCTTACTGCAGCTACTACTGCTCCCAACATGGAGCACACTCTGCTCCATGCTGGGAGCTGTAGTATCTTTACTAATAGACCGATGGCAAGGGTGTCACTTTTTGATCTGTCTATTAAAGGGGTACTCCGGTGGAAAACTTTTTTTTTTTAATCAACTGGTGCCAGAAAGTTAAACAGATTTGTAAATTACTTCTATTAAAAAATCTTAATCCTTCCAGTACTTATTAGCTGCTGAATACAACAGAGGAAATTATTTTCTTTTTGGAACACAGAGCTCTCTGCTGACATCATGACCACAGTGCTCTCTGCTGACACCTCTGTCCATTATAAGAACTGTCCAGAGTAGGAGAAAATCCCCATAGAAAACATATGCTGCTCTGTACAGTTCCTAAAATGGACAGAGATGTCAGCAGAGAGCACTGTGGTCATGATGTTAGCAGAAAGCACTGTGCTCAAAAAAGAAAAGAATTTCCTCTGTAGTATTCAGCAGCTAATAAGTACTGGAAGGATTAAGATTTTTTAATAGAAGTAATTTACAAATCTGTTTAACTTTCTGGCACCAGTTGATTTAAAAAAAAAAAGTTTTCACCCGGAGTACCCATTTAATGCAGGTACTACAGCTCCCAGCATGGAGCAGAGTGTGCTTCATGTTGGGAGCAGTAGTACCTGCAGCTAAGGACAGATCACAGCGGATGTCACCCCTGACACCCTCTGCGATCGTCCTGTATAATGTAGAGATGCGGCCGGCAGCTCTTCTCTGGTCTCCCGCACTGCCGCATATATACCTATTCCTATTTCCCGCAGAGAGTTGTGATTGGCTGGATTAATCTAGCCAATCACATCCCTCTGCAGGAAATATGAATCTGTGATGTGAATAACTTCACATCGCAGAACATAGTGCAGGAGACCAGAGAAGAGTGGCCGTTCTTCTATACATAAAATAGGAGGATCGCATCAGGTGTCAAAAGTGACACCCGGGACGATCTGTCTATTAGTACAGGTACTACTACTCCCATCATGGAACAGTCTGTTCCATGCTGGGAGTAGTAGTACTACTTAAAAATGTAAAAATAAAGAAAAAAAAGTGGAAAAAAAAACACACACACACTTTATTAAACATGTTATTAAAATACATTAAAATACATTACTATACAATTTTTTTTAAAATATATTATTTTTACATTTCAATGGCCCCTATCTGCATTTTCATTATTGTTGGCTCCATTTTTTGTTTGAAATATAAATTTCGTTAAATAATTTTTTTTCCATCACTACTGTATCTATGTAAATTTTAATTTTAAAAAAAGGTATCTCCAACCCTTTTTTGATCGCTAAAGTCCAAAAAAAATGAAGACAGCCTACAAAAACACCAAAGTTAAAACTCACATTTAGTTTTTCTATGGGAGGAAACCGCCAAGATTTTTCCGAAAAAAACGCCAAAGTCTCAACAAGAAGTTGTTTTTGAAAAACTGCCAAGGAGCCAAAAATGGCTGAAAAACGCCAAAACGATTTAAAAAAAAAAAAAAAGGCCAAACTGAAAAATGCCAAGTGGATCTGGCATTTAGCAGTTCGCTATTGCAGCTAACATCTTTCACAGAAAAAACGCCATGTGGCAAGATGGGCGTTTTTATCTGCGTTTTTGCATGAAAAACATCAGTGGAATTCTAGCCTAAAAAAAAAAACAAAAAACTTTACTAAACTATTCCCACCCCTAAAACTTTACTTTTTTAAGCTTCTTGATAAAAAGTAATTGGTAAGTCACAATCTTTAAAATTGAGGTTAAGTGGGGTGTTGGGCTTGGTTTCCACACAGGTTTTTTTTTTCTGGTCATTTTCTGGAAGACTGCTTCAAAGGAATGGGAAATAAAAAGGAAGGACTTATACTTCTCCTTTCTCATGGATTCACTTCTGACTTTAGCTCAAAAACTGCAGTAGCACCTTTCCATAAATCCTGTGTCACTAGTCACTTGCAAAAGACTACAGCATAGCAAGATAGAGGACACAAGGACACACTCCGAGGAGGTAGAACAATCACACAGGTCCTGATCAGAGTAGACACTGGGTTTTTAACATGTGTGCTCAATTGGGGATTACCCTTTTAAATACTTGTCAATAAAAGTTACATTTTAGAGGGGTCTTTAATTGAGGGTCCTCCCTGGAGGGGGGGGGGGGGGGTGTCCCTCTAAAGGTTGTGCAATAATAAAATGCCCTGGGACTCGTCAGGGATTTGGGATATTTAAACCCAGTATATAGTTATCACTCCCCAGATATATCATTTAAATCTAGCAACAAATTAGAACCATAAATCATATTGAAGATCATAAAACATGCCGCTGTATAGCCCCTTTTCTTAAAGGGGTTATCCACCATAAGGTGATTTTAGTACCTTCCTGCCAGACAGTAATGGACGTGCTTAGAAAGGATCTGTGCTTGTCTTGGGACTAAATGGCTATGTTGTGAGATTACCATAACGCTGTGGCTATCTTTTTGTGAACTGGCTATTTCCTGTTGGAGTTCGTTCTCTCAAACCACAAATCCCATAGTTCCTTGTTTGTAAGTGTGAGGTAGTTTTTCTTCCTCCCACATATCAGCCACCCCAACCATTGAAACATGCCTGTGTTGCCTTCAGTGCAATAGACTTGTGTTCTGACCAGGGTGCCTCCAGCTGTTGCAAATTCTTGCAAAATGATCTCTCACCCAGTGGTCACTCCACCCATTGAAGCAAAAACAGGTTGCTTCTGAACACCTGACTAGTAATGTAATGTCTGAACTGCTCTGCAACCTGGGAAAACCTGAGACAACAGTCATTTTGTATACTGTTAAAAAAACATTTAGGGGCAAAGATCACAAAAGAATTGCAAGAGCACCATCAAACACAGGTACAGCGGGACATCGCTGCAGCCGGTGATAGGGTGAAGGCTCTGTGACGTCCCAACACCAGCAAGAACAGCGGAGGACAGTGAGGCAGTTCCTTAACAATGGGGGAACGGATGACGAAGGTAAGTTAAAGTTTACTATTTAATATTTGCAGCCCGAGCATTGTCTAGGTCAGTGGTCTTCAACCTGAAGACGTCCAGATGTTGCAAACATTTGCAACATCTGGAGGTCCGCAGGTTGGAGACAACTGGTCTAGGACTTATTTTTGGAGTAGGGCTTATATTGCAGCCCACCCCGATAATCCAGCTAGGGCTTATTTTTGGGGTAGGGTGTATTTTCGGGGAAACACGGTAAAAACTCATGACAATTGCGCTTTAAAGTGTACCTGTTGTTAACAAAAACTTTTTATATAACATAGATAGTAACATTATATGTATACATGTAATATAAATTGGTTAAATAATCTGTATATATTTGTCCCTACAGCTATTGTCTGTGTGTCTCTGTGAGGAGTCCAAATACAGGAAGTCTGGGTGGAGAAGAAGGGCTCTGTGCAATGAGGACAAGCAGGGCTCTGTGCAGTGAGTACAAGCGGGGCTCTGTACACTGAGAACAAGTAGGGCCTTGTAAACTGAGGACAAGCAGGGCTCTGTACACTGAGGACAAGCAGGGCTCTGTACACTGAGGACAAGCAGGGCTCTGTACACTAAGGACAAGCAGGGCTCTGTACACTGAGGACAAGCAGGGCTCTGTACACTGAGGACAAGCAGGGCTTTGTACACTGAGGACAAGCAAGGCTCTGTACACTGAGGACAAGCAGGGCTCTGTGCACTGAGGACAAGAAGGGCTTTGTGCACTGAGGACAAGCAGGGCTCTGTACACTGAAGACAAGCAGTGCTCTGTACACTGAGAACAAGCAGGGCTCTGTACACTGAGGACAAGCAGGGCTTTGTACACTTAGGACAAGCATGGCTCTGTACACTGTGGACAAGCAGGGCTCTGTGCACTGAGGACAAGAAGGGCTTTGTGCACTGAGGACAAGCAGGGCTCTGTACACTGAAGAGAAGCAGTGCTCTGTACACTGAGGACAAGCAGGGCTCTGTGCAGTGAGGCTCTGTGACACACTCCCGGCTCACACATCACCTTGATTGACAATCCAGGAGCCTGCACAGAGCCCTGCTTGTCCTCAGTGTACAGAGCCCTACTTGTCCTCAGTGCACAGAGCCCTTGCTGGTCCTCAGTGCTCAGAGTCCTGCTTGTCCTCAGTGTACAGAGCCCTGCTTGTCCTCAGTGTACAGAGCCCTGCTTGTCTTCAGTGTACAGAGCCCTGCTTGTCCTCAGTGTACACAACCCTGCTTGTCCTAAGTGCACAGATCCCTGCTTGTCCTCAGTGTACAGAGCCCTGCTTGTCCTCAGTGCACAGAACCCTGCTTGTCCTAGGTGCACAGAGCCCTGCTTGTCCTCAGTGTACAGAGTCCTACTTGTCCTCAGTGTACAGAGCCCTGCTTGTCCTCAGTGTACAGAGTCCTGCTTGTCCTCAGTGTACAGAGCCCTGCTTGTCCTCAGTGTACAGAGCCCTGCTTGTCCTCAGTGTACAGAGCCCTGCTTGTCCTCAGTGTACAGAGCCCTGCTTGTCTTCAGTGTACAGAGCCCTGCTTGTCCTCAGTGTACACAACCCTGCTTGTCCTAAGTGCACAGATCCCTGCTTGTCCTCAGTGTACAGAGCCCTGCTTGTCCTCAGTGCACAGAACCCTGCTTGTCCTAAGTGCACAGAGCCCTGCTTGTCCTCCGTGTACAGAGTCCTGCTTGTCCTCAGTGTACAGAGCCCTGCTTGTCCTCAGTGTACAGAGCCCTGCTTGTCCTCAGTGTACAGGGCCCTGCTTGTCCTCAGTGTACAGAGCCCTGATATACACATTTTTAACCAATGTATGTTACAAATATACATATAATATTATTATTTACATTATATCAAAAGTTTTTGTTGACAACAGGTACACTTTAAAGTATAGAAAAATTAGAACAAATAAATACATCCAACCAGTATTGCACACTGCTTTATTTATTGGCTGAATGTAAAAAAAACAGATGTCAAATAAAACCTTTTCATAGTTATTATATTCTGCCATTTACTCAGTCTATTCATGTCCTTGGCCTTATGCAGATAATTATGACTTATTTATAGAACCTTTTTACGTTTATTTCTTATAGGTAAAGCAGAAGACACCAATTCAACATCTGATGGTAAGTATCCAATTATGCATTTATTCCTATGTCCAAGATTGTAAACAATGTAAACAATCAGGGGATAACACTAGCACAACATCATTGGCTGATTCAGATGTCACAATGACGTAGACTCCTAGGTCAATATTCCCCAGAAATCCAGCATTAGACTAACAACATATTTACATGTGGTGTTCCTGCTGCACCAATAGCTGCCCTGTGGCTTTGGACTGTCTCAGGCAGCTTGGTAGCTAATGGTGTTGGGCCCACTCAAGGGACTTACTGGTGAATTAATTATGTTCATACTTTATTGCACAATTAATATATTTTCTTAAATTAATTATTCTAATGTTATATGTATATATGTTTTTCCATGTTACTGTACCTTTAATTGAGAGCAGTGAACCCCATGTGACCCTGCCTGCCAAAAGGAACCCCTAAAGTCTCCCATGTATAGTGTAGTGCAGGGGAGGAGTTAGTTAGTTCACCCTAGTGTGGCTCCTTAGCAACAGCTTAGCTCAGGTGAGCTTGACAGGACCCTAGCTACCAGGATTCAATCTTTTGTCTCACAAGTCAGTATAATTCTGTTAGTCCCAGCAAGGCAACATGGCTCCCAAAGGGTTACGCTGCACTCTCTCACCTAAAGCTAGCTGTAAGTGCATTTCCATCTGCACCCAGCTCAGTAAAGACAGGTATCTGTAACCTGACGTCGGTGTGTTTATTTACTGCCCGTGTCTGGCCCAGGGGAAGCTGTCCCAACTCTCGGACCATGTATAGCAGGGGTGTCAAACACCCGGCCCGCCAGACCTCTTCATGTGGCCCGCCGCCGGCCGCCAGCCTTCACCTTTAATCTCGCTTTAAAAAAAATAAAGAAAGCCGCCTCTTCAGCGCATGCGCGGCGATCCTCCTTCGGTCCCCCTGGTCCTCCGCCTCTATGGTTGTACGCATGGGACGTCAGTGACGTCCCATGCGTACAACCATAGAGACACGGGAGGAACAGGAGGACGGCAGGATCATCGCAGGAGGACGCGCGCAGGCCCTGGTAAGTGACCGGCGGCGCGTTATCTTCTTCAGCGTTCCGGTCACTGCTCGACCGGTCCTGGCACCTACCTCTATGGTCCATAGGCCATAGCAGTAGATGTGACCCCCGGCTGGAGGAGTGGTGACCGGATCACAGTGGGGGCAGCACACAGACATACAGCCTCCAGCCATACACTATATATGGCTGGAGGCTGTATGTCTGTGGGGAGGGAGGGAGGGGGGGTGCTGCCAACCTATTGTGGGGGGAACTTTACTGCCAACTAATGTGGGGGAACATGTTTGCAACTAATGGGGGGGAACATGCTGCCTACCTAATGTGGGGGAAACTATACTGCCAACCTAATGTGGGGGAACATGCTGCCAACTAATGTGGGGGATATGCTGCCTACCTAATGGGGGGGGAACTATACTGCCAACCTAATGTGGGGGAACATGCTGCCAACTAATGTGGGGGAATATGCTGCCTACCTAATGTGGGGGGAACTATACTGCCTACCTAATGTGGGGGGGAACTATACTGCCAACCTAATGTGGGGGAACATGCTGCCTACTAATGTGGGGGGATCATGCTGCCTACCTAATGTGGGGGGAACTATACTGCCAACCTAATGTGGGGGGAACTATACTGCCAACCTAATGTGGGGGGAACTATATTGCCAAGCTAATGTGGGGGGAACTATACTGCCAACCTAATGTGGGGGGAACTATACGGCCAACCTAATGTGGGGGGAACCCTACTGCCAACCTAATGTGGGGGAACATGCTGCCAACTAATGTGGGGGAACATGCTGCCTACCTAATGTGGGGGGAACAATACTGCCTACCTAATGTGGGGGGAACTATACTGCCAACCTAATGTGGGGGGAACTATACTGCCAACCTAATGTGGGGGAACTATACGGCAAACCTAATGTGGGGGGAACTATACTGCCAACCTAATGTGGGGGAACATGCTGCCAACTAATGTGGGGGAACATGCTGCCTACCTAATGTGGGGGGAACTATACATTGCCGTAGGAGGGGTAGTCTTATATGGCGAGTATATCCCAAAGTCTACATTTTAACTGTAAAAGTTGGGGGTCGTCTTATACACCCAGTCGTCTTATACGCTGGCATATACGGTATGTGGGGGGGGGGAGGGGTCCTACAGATACAACCGGCCCTTTGAGGGTGACCAAACTGCTGATGCAGCCCCCGATGAATTTGATTTTGACACCCCTGATGTATAGGATAACGGTGCCCTGGCATCATGAAGTGATAAGGTATTCTTACTAACACCCCATGGTTACATACATATTTAGTTTTAGAGTAATTTCACTATGTTTGAAACCTATTTACAGGAATGCAGCAGAAGAGAAGTTAGGTACAAGTTGAATGTAATAACTATGATTGGAAAGAGCTAGACCCCCATAGCAAGGGTGTACTTTATTGGCTGATGAGATGATAGTGGGCATGACATACCAGTGTAGGTCTATAAATACCCTAGCTTTCCACCGCTGGAAGCCATTGCTCATCACCTTCCTTAAAGGGGTACTCCGGCCCTAAACATCCTATCCAAAGGATAAGATGTCTGATCGCGGGGGTTCAGATGCTGGGACCCCCCAGATCTCCGGCACGCGACCCCTGTCATCCGGTGCATGGAGCAAACTTCACTCTGTGCCAGATGATGGCCGACCACAACCGTCACAGCCCCTCCATTCATGTCTATGGGAGGAGGCATGAAGGCTATGTACTACCCATTATACCCCCTACTATAGACATGAATGGAGGGGGCATGGCGTGACATCACGAACACGGAGACTCCAGGCTTCCGTGTTCAGAATACTGTGGTGCCGGCCCAGATATCGCAGGGGGTAACAGAATAAAACATCTTATCCCCTATCCTTTGTCACCTATTGCTGATGGGCTATAAGGAGAGCCTCCAATGGCCTCAAGGTTTGCCAGCCACAGGCTGGGTCTCATAGGTTGTCAGCATGTAAATGACAGTATGTAGTACACAGCAGTACACTCCCCTTGCACTATAAAGCCCTTTATTATTTATATAAAGAAAAATAAAACAAACCTCACACAATGGTTATCACCGAGTTCGTAACAACTCATACTTTGAATGAGTATGCTAAATTTATTCCACATGGTGAACGCCATTGGGAAAAAATAAAAAAGCCCAAATTTCTGGTCACCTTGCCCCCACAATAGTGTAACAAAAATGATCAAAAAGTACTACAAAAATAGTACCAATAAAAACTGCAGCTCAACCTGAAAAACTTTTTTTGTATTAAGTGATTTATTAAACTCCTTGAGGGGTGTAACACCTTAAACTTCGCATATGAAGGTACGGAAAACATTGTATGCATAACAAAATAGAGCAAAAAAAGAGAAAAGGCAATCACAAAGGATCCCTATACATTAAAAAAAAACAGATGTTATTCTGGTAGCAAAGAAAAAGAAAAAAAGGGGGGAATATATATATATATATATATATATATATATATATATATACAGTGTATATATATATATAGTGTTGAGCGGCATAGGCCATATTCGAATTCGCGATATTTCGCGAATATATGGACGAATATTCGTCATATATTTGCTAAATTCGCATATTCGTAATATTTGCGTTATATTTTCGCATATGCGAAAATTTGCATATGCAAAAATTAGCATAAACGGAAATTCGCATATGCGAAAATTAGCATATGCAAAAATACGCCAGTCTCACACAGTAGTATTAGAGCCTTCTTTACACCACACAAGAGAGGGATGATCACTGTGATATGTACTGTGAAAAAAACGAATATTCGTAATTACGAATATATAGTGCTATATTCGCGAATATTCACGAATATGCGATATTCGCAAATAAAATTTGCATTGCGAATATTCGCGAGCAACACTAATGTATAACTGGTAGTTGACATGGGAGCATGCACATAGGACCAAATTACAAAAAAATCACGTTGAACATTAATTGTAATGTGAGATGATGTTTGTTCTTAAATTAAGACCATGTAAATTTAATATTGTAAATTATATATCCAAAAAACATTCGATTACGATTTTCTCCCAGTCACCACCTCGTTTTGGCCTATATATTTTCTCTATACCATGAAATGAAAAAGAAGAAGTATCACCACCATGTTCATCCTGAAAGTGCTTAGAAGCACTGGAGATATTAACCCCGTCCTGCAGAATGCCTTATATAAACGGCGGATTGTGCAGGAATTTCGCACATTCCGACGTTTTATATAAGGCATTCAATTAACTCGGTGATGCGTGGCATCGCACGGGTTAACCTGCAGAAGCCCCGCTGTTACCAGCAGGAGATAACTTCTGCAAGCCCCACCGGGACCATCTATAGATCGTCCTGGTCAGCGATCACTGTGATTGGTCCCTGTGGACCAATCACAGTGTCTCAGCTGATGGGGGGTGAAAGTTCAGATCCCCCACTCTCCCCGCCCCTAGAAGTCGGGCAGAGCGGGGGAAGAGGACCCCGAGAGCTGCGGAGGGGGCCGCGGCACATACCTGGGACTGCCACAGGCAGTGGGTACCGGCGGCAGGCACAAGTGGAGGCGGAGGCATCAGAGGCAGCAATGAAGATCACTGTAAAGTGATCTTCACTGCTGGTTCTAAGAATTTCAAAACTACAACTCCCAGCATGCCCAGACAGCCTTGCAATATCTGCCCAGTGGTCTCCAATCTGTGCTCTTCCAGATGTTGCAAAACTACAACTCTCAGCATGACCAGATAGTCCAGGCATGCTGGGAGTTGTAGTTCTGTAACATTCGGCCCTTCAGATGTTGCCGAACTACAACTCCCAGCATGCCTGGGCAGTCTGGGTATGCTTGGAGTTTAAGTTTTGCAACATCTGGAGGGCTACAGTTTGGACACCACTACACAGTGGTCTCCAAATTGTTCTCGTGTGCCTCCAGCTGTTGCAAAACTATAATTCCCAGCATGCACTGACAGACCATGCATGCTAGGAGTTGTAGTTTTGCAACAGCTGGGGGTTTGCCCCGCCCACCCATGTGAATGTACAGGGTACATTCACACAGGTGGGGTTTGCAGTGAGTGAGCAAATTTTCCGCTGCAGCTCAAAATCCCAGCGGGAAACTTGCTGTAAACCCACCCCCCCGTGTGAACGTATCCTAAAAACACTACACCACCCTACACCTAAACAAAATAAAAAGTAAAAAACACTATATATACACATACCCCTACTCAGCCCCCCCCCCCCTTCCCCCCTCCCCAATATAAAATGAAAAACTTCTGGTAAGGCACTGTTTTCAAAATGGAGCTTCTAGCTGTTGCAAAACAACAACTCTCAGTATTGCCGGACATCCACTGACTGTCCAGGCATGCTAGGACTTTTGCAACAGCTGGAGGCACCCTGTTTGGGAATCACTGGCGTAGAATGCCCAGAAGTCCTCAAATGTGCAAGGCGCTCTCTCACTTCAGAGCCCTGTTGTATTTCAAGGCAACAGTTATATAGGGCCACATATGGGGTATTTCCGTACTCTGGAGAAATTGTCTAACAAATTTTGGGGGGCTTTTTCTCCTTTTACCCCTTATGAAAAGGTAAAGTTAGGGTCTACTCCAGCATGTTATTGTAAAAAAATATTTTTTTTTACACTAACTTGCTGGTGTTGCCCCATACTTCACAAGAGGTAAGAGGAAAAAAAGACCCCCAAAATTTGTAACACAATTTCTCTTGAGTACGGAAATACCCCATATGTGCACATAAAATGCTCTGCGGGCGCACAACAAGGCTCAGGAGTGCGAGCACCATGTACATTTGAGGTGATTTGCACAGTGGTGGCTGATCGTTGCAGCAGTTCTGACATAAACACACAAAAAAAGACACCCAGATGTCACCCCATTTTGGAAACTACACCCCTTAAGGAATGTAACAAGGGGTATAGTGAGCCTTGACACCCCACAGGTGTTTGAAGAATTTTCATTAAATTCAGAAGTGAAAATGAAAAATGTTTATTTTCACTGAAATGCTGGTGTTATCCCAAATTTTTCATTTTCACAAGGGGTAATTGGAAAAAAAAATTGTAACTCTGTTTCTCCTGAGTAAGAACATACCCCATATGTGGATGTAAAGTGCTCTGCTGGTGAACTACAATGCTCGGAAGAGAAGGATCACCATTTGGCTTTTGGAGAGAAAATTTGGCTGGAATTGAAGGCCATGTGCATTTACAAAGCCCCCATGGTGCCAGAACAGTGGAACCCCCCAGCATGTGACGCCATTTTGAAACTACACCCCTCATGTAATGTAATAAGGGGTGCAGTGAGCATTTACACCCCACAGATTTTTGTAACAAATTTCTATTTTTAAGGTAAAATTTTTAATATTTTTGTACTATGCACTTTTTAAAAAATAAAATGTATATATTTTTGTTGCCAAATAAAGTTTTATTGAAAATTTAACATGGTGCACAAATGAAGGCGCTTATGACTTATGCATGAGTGGCATTAAAGGAAGCACATCGTTGCCAGTCTAACCAACAGAACAAGTGAAGCCAATGTATAGGGCAGAAAATATGATAGTAGTCAGCTTTTGTAGAGAGTCCAAGGTGACAATATACAGACTGTAGGGTCTAACATCGTGCTGCAATATAGGTAGTCTTGGTAACGTAGACTAGGTATCTCAATGGGTAGCCACTTTATTTTACATAAACTTGTAAAACATAAACTGTATAAAACCTAAAAGGACAGGGGGAATAGAGGGGTGAGGGGAAAGAGGGAGGGGAATGAGAAGTGGTGAGGGGAGGGAAGGAGAGAAGGAAAAAGAAGGAAAAGGAAAGAGAGAAAGGTAGGTAGAGTGGAGAGAAGAAGGCAATCAGGATAGTCGGCTATCTCGCAAGCATCGTCATCTCCAGACTCCACAGCGCTCCATGGTATTCACCAGTATATCCCAGGCTCTGAGGAAGCGAGACTGGATGGTCGGTGTGGGGGAAGAGACAGGTCAATGTCACAGGCAGGGGTCTTAGGAATATTAAGTGGCTAAGTGCATGTTGTCGTAGTCTCTGGACGCTAAAAAGGCCGTCCAGGGGTTCCATACAGAGTAATGTTTCTCTATTTAGTGTTTGCTTTCCGCCATCAACTCCTCCATTCTACACAGGTATGCCACTTCCCGTAGCCAGGAGGAGACTGAGGGTGGGAGTTGGGATTTCCATAGTCGCGGTATAACGGCTCGAGCCGCCAGGAGTAGGAAGTATATCAGGTGGCTGGATCCTTTGGGGACATTGTCAGGGAGAATTGAGAGTAGTAGAGTCTCTGGTGTGTTTGGGATATGTACACCAGTAATGCGTGTTATGATATCTAGGACCTGACACCAGAAACCAGTGAGAGACGGGCATTGTAACCAGATGTGAAGCATTGTGCCCCCGGATCTCCCACATCTCCAGCAAGTATCAGTCACCCCTGGGTACATTTTGGAAAGCTGCGCCGGAACTATATACCATCTGGTCAGGATCTTGTAATTAGCCTCTTGTGCTTTGCAGGATATTGAGGTGCGGTGACATCGGTATAGAGCTCGGCACCAGTCGTCAGCAGGGATAGCGTGGCCCAATTCCTTCTCCCAGCCCTCACAGAAGGACAGGGAGCCATTGGTCGACACCTCCAGTAGGAGAGAATAAAGCGTGCTGACCGCCCGGGCTGACAGATTTTTGTAACAGTGGTCCTTTAAAATGAAAATTTTTATATTTCAATTGCACAGCCCATTCTTCAAAAAGTCTTTCAAATGCCAGTGGGGTGTAAATGCTCACTGCACCCCTTATTACATTCTGTGAGGGGTGTAGTTTCCAAAATGGGGTCACATGTGAGGGGGGGGGGTCCACTGTTCTGGCACCACAGGGGGCTTTGTAAACCCACATGGCCTCGACTTCCATTCCAAACAAATTCTCTCTCCAAAATCCCAATGGAGCTGCTTCTCTTCTGAGTATTGTAGTGCACCAGCAGAACACTTTTGTCAGGATTCGGCAGGCTGGAGGTGGATCCTCTGTGTCAGAGAGGGATTGGCGTGGACCGTGCCGGCGGACCGGTTCTAAGTTGCTACTGGTTTTCACCAGAGCCCGCCGCAAAGCGGGATGGTCTTTCAGCGGCGGTAGCAACCAGGTCGTATCCACCGGCAATGGCTCAACCTCTCTGACTGCTGAGATAAGCGCGGTACAAGGGATTAGGCAAGAGCAAGGTCGGATGTAGCAGAAGGTCAGGGCAGGCAGCAAGGATCGTAGTCAGGGGCAACGGCAAGAGGTCTGGAACACTGGCTTGGGATACACAAGGAACGCTTTCACTGGCACAATGGCAACAAGATCCAGCTAGGAAGTGAAGGGGAAGTGAGGTAATATAGGGAAGTGCACAGGTGAACACACTAATTAAAACCATGCGCCAATCAGTGGCGCACTGGCCCTTTAAATCGCAGAGAGCCGGCGCGCACGCGCCCTAGGGAGCGGGGCCGCACGCGCCGGGACAGCACAGGTGGGGAACGAGTCTGGTAAGCGGGTCGGGATGCGCACCGCGAGCGGGAGCGTCCCGCATCGCGAATCGCATCCCGACTAGGGACATTATCGCAGCGCTCCCGGTCAGCGGGTCTGACCGGGGCGCTGCGAACAGGAGAACGCTGCGAGCGCTCCGGGGAGGAGCGGGGACCCGGAGCGCTTGGCGTAACAACTTTACATCCACATATGGGGTATTTCCATTTCCAATAAATGGGGTTACAAATTTTGGGGAGCATTTTTTTCTATTACCACTTGTAAAAATTGTGAATTTTGGAAAAAAAAACAGCATTTTAGTGAAAAAAAAAAATCATTTACCCGTACCTCTCATCAAATAAACTTTTGATATATTTTAGATTAATGAATGTTGAATAACTTTCCAATAGCATGTTAATGAAAAATATGCTTCTTTCTATTGTATTTTTCCCGATCAGTCCTGTCAGCAAGCATTTCTGACTCATGCTGGAGTCCTAAACACTCAGAGCTGCCAGCCTGCTTTGTTCACAGCCAAACAGGCTGTGAACAAAGCAGGCTGGCAGCTCTGAGTGTTCTCCTTTGTGAACAAAGCAGACTGGTAGCTC
Source organism: Hyla sarda (assembly GCF_029499605.1). Taxonomy (NCBI): domain Eukaryota; kingdom Metazoa; phylum Chordata; class Amphibia; order Anura; family Hylidae; genus Hyla; species Hyla sarda. The sequence goes on along the minus strand of NC_079190.1, from coordinate 57,206,417 downwards.
GTAGTGTTTGGGACTCCAGCATGAGTCTGAAATGCTTGCTGCCAGGATTGGTAGGGAGACCCCTAGTGGTCATTTCTTCAAAGTGGAAAATTAAATAGAAGCATATTTTTTAATAACATGCAATTGTAAAGTTATTCTGCATACATTAATCTATAATATATCAAAAGTTTTTTTGATGAGAGGTACGCTTTAAGGCTCACTGTACCCCTTGTTACGTGCCTTGAGAAGTGCAATTTCCAAAATAGTGGGTCATGTGTTTTTTGCTGTTATGGAACCATAGGGTCTTCCTAAGTGCAACATGCCCCCCAAAAACCATTTCAGCAAAATTTGCTTTCAAAAAGCCAAATGTGGCTCCTTCTCTTCTGAGCATTGTAGTGCACCAGCAGAGCACTTGACGTCCACATATTTCCATACTCAGAAGAAATGGGGTTACAAATTTTAGGGAGCATTTTTTCCTATTACCTCTTGTAAAAATTGTAAATTTGGTTTAAAAAAACTGCATTTTAGTGAAAAAAAATGTTTTTCATTTACACATCCGAATTTAACGAAAAGTCGCCAAACACCTGTGGAGTGTTAAGGCTCACTGTACCCCTTGTTATGTTCCTTGAGGGGTGTAGTTTCCAAAATAGTATGCCATTTGTTTTTGTTTTTTTTTGTTTTTTTTGCTGTTATGGAACCTTAGGGGCTTCCTAAATGTGACATGCCCCCAAAAATCATTTCAGCAAAACTCACTCTCCAAAATCCCATTGTCACTCCTCCGCTTCTGAGCCCTCTGGTGCACCCACAGGGCACTTTACATACACATATGAGGAATTTCCTTACTTGAGAGAAATTGGGTTACACATTTTGGGGGGCATTTTTTCCTTTTACCCCTTGCAAAAATTCAAAAACTCAGCCTACAAGATTATGTTAGTGTAAAAAATTGAGATTTAGAATTTTCTCCTTCACTTTGCTGCTATTCCTGTGAAGCACTTAAAGGGTTAACAAACATTCTGAATGTCATTTTGTATACTTTGAGGGGTGCATTTTTTATAATGTGGGCATTTATGGGGTATTTCTAATATGAAGACCCCTCAAATCCACTTCAAACCTGAACTGGTCCCTGAAAAATGCCGATTTTGAAAATTTTGAGAAAAATTGGAAAATTGCTGCTGAACTTTGAAGCCCTCTGATGTCTTCCAAAAGTAAAAACATGTCAACTTTATGATGCAAACATAAAGTAGACATATTGTATATGTGAATCAATATATAATTTATTTCATATGTCTATTTTCCTTTCAAGTAGAGAGTTTCAAAGGAATTTTTCGCAAAGAAATTATGCAAGTATTCACGAAAATTTACCACCAACATAAAGTAGAGTATGTCACAAAAAACTATCTCAGAATCAGTATGATACGTAAAAGCATCCCACAGTTATTAATACATAAAGTGACACAGGTGACATTTGAAAAAAATGGCTCGGTCCTTAAGGCCAAAATGACCTCGGTCCTTAAGGGGTTAACATAATGTGGGTTAGATATGCTTCTGACGTGTTCTTGAATCCTAAGCTTCAAAAAAACGTTTCATACTTCCTATATATGACATTTTACATTATGTGCATATAATTCTATATACCACATGTGTCGTCTGGCAATTGATAAAGGATTTTATGGGCTATTTGTGATGGTCAGACAGCCCAGGTGTGAATACACACTTATCGGCAAATCTGCAAACCACACATCTAGATTTGCCACAAGGAAAAAATCCCTTTAACGCCAACCAGGTGTCCGAATGTGGTCGCAAAGTAGGCAACATACTAGGAGACAGTAAATTGAAGAGGGTAGGAGCCCTTCTGGATGAAAACTTACAACCATTTTTCAAGATTTTAGCCAGCTATGGATCCTGGTATAAAATGGGAAGATATTTCCTGATGATATTGATAATTTGCTGATATTCGTTACTAAAAGTTGTAACAAAAGAAACCTTTGATAACCTGTCTTCTTTGTTCACATTATGCGATTTAGGCGCAAGAAGCGTTTCTCTATTCTTGCTGTTAACTATAGATCGAGCCTCTATCTTTAAGTCTAGAGCTGACTACTGCGGCTTCTTGATTGTATGAATGAATGGATGAACTATTGCGTTTGGCCCGGGTAAACTTCCCAACGGGAACAGATTTGATTATGTGTTGAGGGTGGCAAGACTCTGCTCTCAGTAAAGTGTTGCCGGCACTTGGTTTTCTATAAGTGCATGTCTGTATTTTGCCATTTTCCCCTAAGAGAATGCTATCTAAAAAAAAAGGAAGAGGGGAAAATGGCGCCCCCATTGACGCTCCCATTCTTTGTATGTAGAATTAATCCTCAAACATGAAAAAATTGTGTGACAAAATATAATGTAATTCCTCCAGTGTAAATGATTTCAATTTAGGACTGTGGTTAGAAAATAAATCCATGATATCAGATATCGCTTTCACAGAAAGTGGATGTGGTAATAATGAATACAAAGATTCAATATCCATAGTGAACCAGGAGTATGAGGACTTCCACTCAAGCTGGCTGATGATGGACAAGTGCTGGGTGTCCTAAATGTGACTTGGACAAAAGGGGCTGGAGGATAGAGTCCACCCACTCACAGAAATGTTGGTTTAAAGAGCTGATGCTCGCCACGATGGGTCTCAGGTGGCGGGAATCGGCCCTTATGAACCTTAGGTAGTGACTGGAATACCGGGGTGACGGGATTAGATACCAAAATATAGTCAAATTGTTACTGAGAAATGACCCCCATGTGTAATCCAGTGTTCAGAAGCTAGGTAAGATCCTGTGTGAACATCACAGTAGGATCATAGCTCAAATGACTGTACATTCTTTAACATCATCTAAGAGGGCTCTATTCAAATTACAATAAAGTGACCTATTAATACATAATAATTCGTACACCTGGTTGGCATTAAAGGGAATTTTTTCCTTGTGGATCCATCCCTGGCTAAAATCTTGAAAAATGTTTTCAATTTTTCGTCCAGAAGGGCTCCTACCCTTGGCAATTTATTGTCTCCTAGTATGTTGCCTACTTTGTGACCACATTCTGACACCTAGTTGGCATTAAAGGGATTTTTTCCTTGTGGCAAATCTAGATGTGTGGTTTGCAGATTTGCCGATAAGTGTGGATTCACACCTGGGCTGTCTGACCATCACAAATAGCCCATAAAATCCTTTATCAATTGCCAGACGTCACATGTGGTATATAGATTTATGTGCACGTCATGTCAATTGTCATATATAGGAAGAACGAAACGTCTTTTGAAGCTTAGGATTCAAGAACACATCAGAAGCATATATAACCCACAATCTGTTAATATCTCCAGTGCTTCTAAGCACTTTCAGGATGAACATGGTGATACTTCTTCTTTTTCATTTCATGGTATAGAGAAAGTATATAGGCCAAAATGAGGTGGTGACTGGGTGAAAACTTTCCGGAATCGGGAAGTTTTTTGGATATATAATTTACAATGTTATCAACCACATGGTCTTAATTTAAGAACAGACATGTGCATGCTCCCATGTGAACTACCAGTTATATATATTTTTCTTTTTCTTTGGTACCAGAATAACATCAGTTTTTTTAATGTATAGGAATCCTTTGTGATTGCCTTTTCTCTTTGTTTGCTCTAGTTTGTTATGCATACAATGTTTTCCGCACCTTCATATGCGAAGTGTAAGGTGTTATTCACTATGTCTGGCCTTTAGCCCCTTATGGACCAGGTGTTTTTCCTTTTTTTGGCACTTTCACTTTTTTCCTTCTTACCTTTAAAAAATCATAACTCCAAAAAAAAATCCAAATTATGTCTTATTTTTTGCGCCACCTATTCTGCTTTTTACCCAAAAATCTTCGACGAAACATTGAAGAAAAAACACTATTTTGTAAATTATGGGGGCTTCCGTTTCTAAGCAGTACATTTTTTGGTAAAAATTACACCTTCTCTTTATTCTGTAGGGCCATACGATTAAAATGATACCCTACTTATATAGGTTTGATTTTGTCATACTTCTGGAAAAAATCATAACTACATGCAGGAAAATTTATATGTTTAAAATTGTCATCTTCCGACCCCTATACCTTTTTTTATTTTTCCACATCTGGGGCGGTATGATGGCTAATGTTTTGCACTGTGATCTGAAGTTTTTAGTGTTATCATTTTTCTATTGATAGGACTTTTTGATCGCTTTTTATTCATTTTTTCATGATATAAAAAGTGACCAAAAGTACACTATTTTGGACTTTGCATTTTTTTTTGCATGTACGCCATTGACCGTGCAGTTTAATTAACGATATGTTGTTATAATTCGGATATTTCCGCACGCGGCGATACCACATATGTTTATTTTTACTTACACAGTTTTTTTTTATGGGAAAAGAGGGGTGATTCAAACTTTTATTAGGGAAGGATTAAATTATCTTTATTCACTTTTTTTTCGTTTTGCAATGTTATAGCTCCCATAGTGGACTATAACACTGCACACACTGATCTTTTACATTGATCAATGGTTTCTCATAGGAAACCATTGATCAATGATTCTGCCGCTTAACTGCTCATGCCTGGATCTCAGGCACTGAGCAGTCATTCGCGATCGGACAACAGGAGGCAAGGTAAGGGACCCCCCTGCTGTCCTACAGCTGTTCGGGATGCCGCGATTTCAGGGGGTAGTTTAGTTTAACTTTAGACGCAGTAATCAACTTTGAACGCTGTGTCTAAAGTGTTAATAGCTATTAGCCACGGGTCCTGGCCGTTGCTAGGTGCCGGTCCTGGCCGCTGCTAGGTGCCGATGCCATGGCCCCGCGTTATAGAACGGGAGCGGACTCAGGATGTAGCAGTACGTCCTTACTCCTTAAGAGGTTAAAGGGTTAATGGAATGTCTTCAATCACCTTTTGGCCTAACCTGTGAATCACCACATAAATACATGTGTGTCAATCACTTTGCATCAGTCTGACGAAGGGTGACGTGACCTGAAACGCGGTACTGCCATCTCCGCGTGTCGATATGTGTGCTTATCCTTTCCTGTGTTTTAACCTCCAATAAATCTGAAGATACTTCAGCGCTGGTTCCTGTTCTTTTATTGCTTGTTTCCTGTGGGGATTACCGTGCGCTTGGGATAAGTGAAACTGACATCCACTCTCTGTTGTCCTTGAGGGGTAGTTAAGGGGTTGTTTCCTATGTTTTTGTGCACCTAAACTTCTTTGCAAACCCAATATGTTGCCTGAAAATCCCCCCCAATAAGAAGGACTCAAAATCTATTGCAGAGAGAGAGGGAAAGAGAGCAGTGTGTGTTACACAGAAAAGCATTTTTAAAGCAGCGATTCACCTCAAGGCCAAATCCAGCCTAGAGGCACTGATAGGGAAGGGAGGGCGATTGAGAGAGAGAGTGCAATTTTGGGTGTACTACACAGCGACTGTGTGCTGCAGCACTGGTGTGTACAACAGCTAAAAAGCTAATAGTAGCCAGCCAGTTATGGTGAGCAGAGCATTAAAAGCCATAATCACCTGCTATTAGTGCCTAATACAGGTTGCGTGGCGGAGCATATTGTCTTCTATTAAGTACAACCTGTGCATACATAGGTGATGTACGATTTTGTACCTGTTAAAAGTCTTAAGGGCCTACTTACTGTGACAAGCCAGCCAAAATTACACACCTGCTGCTGTTGTAGACAAATACTGTTTTAAGTGTAGCGGAGCGTGTTGTGCTCCCCTCATAAGTGCATACCTCGTACGTACATCTACGTGGTGTACCATTTTGTTCCTGTTAAAGTCTTAAGGGCCTAGTTACTGTGAAAGGCCAGCCAAAGGCAAACACCTGCTGCTGTTTTAGATAAATACTGTTTTAAGTGTAGTGTAGCGTATTGTACTCCCCTCATAAGTGCATACCACGTACGTACATCTACGTGGTGTACCATTTTGTTCCTGTTATAGTCGTAAGGGTCTACTTATTTTGAAACGCCAGCCAAAAGTACACACCTGCAGGGTTTGTAGACAAATACTGTTTTAAGTGTAGTGGACCATATTGTACTCCCCTCATAAGTGCATACCACGTTTGTACATCTATATGGTGTACCATTTTGTTCCTGTTAAAGTCTTAGGGCCTACTCACTGTAGCGTATTGTACTCCCCTCATATTCGCACTAATCATGTCAGGCAGAAAAGTGCCAGGACATGCACAGAGGAATGGCAGAGGCCTAAATTCATCAGGCGCAGGCAGAGGTCGCAGCAGACTAGGGGTGAGTGGCCTGAGCTCCCGGTATCAGCTAGCGGTCGTGTCTTGACCAGCAACCTATCTGCCTTCATTGGTTGGCTAACTCGGTCATCCACTTCATCACAAGTGACATTTGACACCCCCAGTCAACAGTCAGTGGGTTTCTCAGACACAACCCTCAGTTTGCATGGCCCAGGAGCAGTCCCTGTCCTATGCTGTTCCCTCCCCCACAGGTGTATCGTATGCTGTGGCTTCAGCTCCACTATTTAGTGAGGACAATCTACTAGAGGACAGTCAGCAGCTACTTCCTGGCCAAGGAGTGGAGGAGACATCCGCCACTTCCTCCGCTAGGTGGACAAGTAGTGATGAGGAGAGTGGCGTGGGAGGTGGTGTTGCAAGCGTTCTGGCTCCTGAAGCAAACACTGTTGAGGAACCTGAGGAGGACATCAGTGACATGCAGACACAACTCGTTGATGATGAAGTCGATCGCACTTGGGAGCCGGGTGCAGAAGGGGCTTTATCATCATCAGGAGAAGAGGTTGCCGCAGGTTGCCCCTGAGGCAGCAGCTGAGCCAGCAAGGTGGCAGAAGTGGGAAGTCTGGAGGCAAACGTGCCCGGGGTAGACCACCTGCTTCGACTCCAGGCTGTGTCATTCTGTCACCATATGGTCTCCTCTTGCTGCTGCCACTTCCAGGCTTGGTCATTCTGCCACATTTTGATCTCCTCATGCTGGTGCCACCTCCAGGCTGTGTCATTGTGCCACCATGTGGTCTCCTCATGCTACTGGCACATTACATAAAAACATTTTATGTTAATCTATTTAAAATCTTCAATTAAAATGTTAAAATACATATTTAATCTTTTCATTTGTGAGGCCCTATGGTCTTGTCAGACTTCTGCCACCTCCAGGCTTGGTCATTCTGCCACATTTTGGTCTCCTCATGCTGGTGCTACCTCCAGGCTGTGTCATTGTGCCGCCATGTTGTCTCCTCATGATGCTGGCACATTACATTAAAAAAATTATTTTCATCTATTTAAAATCTTCAATTTAAAATATAAATTTAATCTTTTCAATTGTGAGGCCCAATGGTCTTGTCAGGCTGCTGCCACCACAAAGCTTGGGAGTTGTAGTCCCTCTTGTGTGTGTATACTAGTGTTTACAAACCAGTGTGCCTCCAGCTGTTGCAAAACTACAACTCCCAGCATGCCCTGACAGACTTTGGGCATGCTGGGAGTAGTAGATTTGCAACAGCTGGAGGCACACTGGTTGGGAAACACTGTTCTAGCCTATTCAGCATACACATCATGTTACACCAGTGTTTCCCAACCAGTGTGCCTCCAGCTGTTGCAAAACTACAACTCCTAGCATGCCCAAAGGCTGCCAGGGCATGCTGGGAGTGGTAGTTTTGCAACACCTGGAGGCACCCTGGTTGGGAAACACTGGTGTATGCCCTACAGAGGTGTGGTGAACTACAACCCCCAGGAGACTACAGAGGAAGCATGCTGGTGTTATACCACAGACTGAAGACTCCTGAATGACACACGCTGGGAGTTGTAGTCCCGATTGTGTGTGTATGACAGTGTATCCCCACCAGGGCTCATTATATTAGTGTGCTGTGTATAAGGGGGCCGACCCAGGAAAATATTAGGATGGGTAAAGGGCGGAACAAAAAAAAATTGGAGCTGCCCCAAACCAGCAAGGCATGTGGTATGCTGGGATTTGTAGTTTTCAGCACAGCAAGAAACAGGAAATAGAAGCAAAGATAGGAAAACAAAGTGGGGGATAAAAAGACAACAAAGAACGGAAATAGAGTCGCATAAACAACAAGAATAGAAATGAAACAAAACAAATAGGGTAAGTCAAAAACGGAAAAACACGTTGACCACCGGAGTACCCCTTTAAGTGCTCTACACTCCTATTGAGGCTCTCTGTAGCCCAAAAATAGCTGTTTTTAATAGCAATTTGCCGCAAATAAATTCGGACCGACCCAAATTTTTCCAGAAAATTTGGCAAATCGGGCAAATCAAATTTTTCAAAAACTCCCTCATCTCTAGTTAAGAGTACCTTAGTAACTTAGCTCTGCTTCTTGTGTACCTGTGAACTTGAAATAGTCAGAACATTTTTTAGAAGCTTCCAGGCTACTACTGAACTTTGCTTACATTCCAGCAAACTACATAAAGAGCCTGAAGCTACAGTCATGTGTGTGTGCGTATATATATATATATATATATATATATATATATATGGTGTACCTTCCCTCTTATCTGAAAACTAATTCTAAATCAGTGGCCACCACCCATGCATGTAATTCATGTTGCCTTAGGTTAGGGTGTGGGATGCCTATACAAGAAATTTTTTATGTTTGAAGAGGTTGTTCCATCAGGACATTACCTTTGATATGCCTTGTTATGACTGTAACACAGCATGCACAGACAGAAGTGTAGCTTTTGGGCCCCAATGCAAAATCTGCAACAGAGCCCCATTTGCTAATTTTGATACTGGTCTCTTATGGGGAAGACGTGCTTTGGGGCCCCCTTAGGCACCAGGGCCCCGATGCGACTGCTACTTCTATAGCTGTGCCCAGCCTAAATAACGCCAGCCTGTTACCACCTATGCCCAGGAGTGCTATTTTTGATGCTCCAGGCCTTTTGGTATCTGCACCCCTGTGCGCTAGCTGGTTTTGTGGCTAATGCTAAGCCCTGGCTTAGTAATGGACTCTGTCTATAAGATGGCTTCCACTACTAAGCCTGTTAATTTAAGAAAAAAAAACCTTGTATATGTACGCCCACTGCCCTATGGGGACTAAAAAAATTGTAAAAAATAAAATAAATAGAAAAGTAAATAAATATATATTAACCCCTTCCCTAATAAAAGTTTAAAATCATCCCCTTTTCCCATTTTTCAAAAAAATTAATAAAACCTAAACATATATGGTATTGCTGCGTGCATAAATGTCCGACCTATTAAAATATAATGTTATTCAAACCGCACGGTAGAAGGCGCAAACATAAAAAATTCCAAAGTCCAGAAATGCGTATTTTTGGTCACTTCATATACTAGAAAAAAAGGAATAAAATACGATCAAAAGGTGCCATCAAAATTAAAATGTAAATCCTATAGATTCCTTTTAGGGAATGCAAAAGTACACTTGTTTTACCATATACCCTTTTAAAATAATTCCCATAAGCTTTATTGTTATACAAAATTTCACAAACTTTAAAAATTCTGAGCACCAGCCATATATTTTGAAATACACTATTGTAGCTAAATCAGGATATCATTCCTCATTAGTAGCTTTATCTGTTGTTTTATATATATTGCACTGAACGATTGTGTCTGCAGTACACACTCTATCCTCAGGCTATGCTCATTTGTTTAAAATCTTCCTTCTCTGCCCCCTCGACATTTTTCGCTACATATGTAACTTTATCAAGAGGTAGCGGGCATCTGAGCGTGGATGCCATATCTGGGGTATTTGTACACTCCTGTAATGATGTCACCACTGCTTGCCTTCAAGATTCAGCCTATGGTGACTCGTATTCTTCTTAACAATATCCCCTGATTGGTTAATTCTTTGAATGACATCAACAACCTCCAATCAAGTTAGTTCTATTACAGGCCAATCACATGTGTATCACATTCCACTAGCACTATTGGTTGAATGTTGCGGACATCATCTGCGCAATCTCGAATGTGCGATGGGTTTGTTAATTTGCAGGTGATTCTCATCTGCGCACTCATTCACTTGTGCGCGAGCTCTTTGTAAGTCGCCGTCAAGCCTGTCTGCGCAGGCGCCTCTATTCTGACAGCCGGCTTCTTACTGTCATGCTGAAGCTGCGCAGTAAGTCCTGCGTTTGAACTATGATCAGTTCCATGGTCTCTAGTGGAAAATCAAGATCCCCACATGTATTGGGATTCATCATGTATTAACCCATTGATGGACAAATTACTGTCTTTTTGTTTACATTTGTTGCCTATTATAGTTTTTTCTTGTTTCCCCTATGAGTATCTCACATTGAGAGCTCCTTTATATTGCCTCTTATATTGCCATATTAATATCCCTATACCCCATCAGGTTGTATGAATATAGTTTATTTTTTTATTTTTTTTATTGGTCCACATATTTAGTAGTGTCACTAATGGTGACTATCCCCTTTTTATCTTGCGATTATCTTGTTTCATGTCTTATTTTGGTTATCCTGCATTTATTTTATCTATTTGTGTTTATTATGTTTCATTTACAGGCGACCAGGGGGGGATCTCTCCATTTAAGTATGGCCAATACTTGTTTGCAATTTTGTTCATACGTGCCTATGCATCGAACTTATTTAGTTTTTGGTATCGACACTTTATCTCTGAGTTATTCTGATCTAGGTGTAGCTCTGGCTCTAGCAAAGGCTTTGTGCAGAACTTTCTTAGCATATCCCCTAGTAGTAAAGCAGTAGAATAAAAGATTACATTCATCCATGAAGGCCTCCTCACTTGAGCAATTTCATCTCACTCTTAAATATTGTCCCACCGGGATACCATTTTTGAGTGGTCTCGGGTGGTGACTTCTCCATTCAAGAAAACTGTTAGTGGTTGTTGACTTCATGTAGATTTTTGTTTGTACGCTGCCTCCATACCAAAATGGGATCTCCAAATTAAAAAAAATAAAAAATTAAGTGACTGTGCTTGTATTTCTGACATGAAGTGCATCCCAATCTGATTAGTGTTAAGTGTTTGGACAAACTCAGAGAATAGAGTGCTGGTGCCACCTCAAAACAAAAGAATGTCATCGATATAACGACCCCAAAATAAGATGTGTTAGGTTAAATCCTTGTGTGTCTTCCCACCACCCTAAAATTAAGTTTGCAAAATTCGGTGCACAAGCTGTGCCCATTGTGGTACCTCTTCTTTGTAAATAAAAGTGCCCATCGAATACAAAAAAATTGTGTGACAACAAAAAAAATGTAGTGTACTGACAAAATTATTGTGACTGGAGAACTGTGTTTCTCTAGTGCACAAATAGTGTTCAACCACCTTAATTCCTAATTGATGCTGTATGTTCATGTAAAGAGCCTCCACATCTAAACTTGCAATATAAGTGCTTGGCGGGAACAAGATCTCTTCAAGTCTGGAGACAACGTCTCTGGTGTCCTTTATGTAGAAGGACAAAGAAGTCACAAAAGGAGCTAAGATATGGTCAACGTATAGGCTGATTCCTTTTGTTAGATTTTCATTCCCTGACTCTATAGGACGGCCGGGGACAGGGCTTTTTTGTTTGTGCAGTTTTGGCAAAGGGTAAAACATAGCCAGGGTGGGCTTTCCATTGAACATTACTTCCATTTAACTGTGTCATTCAGCCACTGTATGGTGTCCTCTTGCTTCAGCCTCATCCAAGCTGTGTCATTCAGCCACTATATGGTCTCCTCATGCTGCCACCACCTCCACGCTGTGTCATTCAGCCACTATATGGCCTCCTCATGCTGCTAACACCTCCACGCTGTGTCATTCAGCCACAATATGGTCTCCTCATGCTGCCACCACCTCCACACTGTGTCATTCAGCCACTATACGGTCTCCTCATGCTGCCAACACCTCCATGCTGTGTCATTCAGCCACTATATGGTCTCCTCATGCTGCCAACACCTCCACGCTGTGTCATTCAGCCACTATATGGTCTCCTCATGCTGCCAACACCTCCACGCTGTGTCATTCAGCCACTATATGGTCTTTTCATGCTGCCAACACCTCCACGCTGTGTCATTCAGCCACTATATGGTCTCCTCATGCTGCCAATATCTCCATGCTGTGTCATTCAGCCACTATATGGTCTCCTCATGCTGCCAACACCTCCATGCTGTGTCATTCAGCCACTATATGATCTCCTCACACTGATGCCACCTCCAGTCTCTGTGATTGTGTCGCTCTGCGGCAGTGATTTTAATAGCGATGCCGGTAATCTGCATGTTATTATGAATAACAGTATTATTTTACTACCCCAGCATACTCCATATGCATGTTAGAACACAGCAAAGTGTTCTACACCCCTATAGAGGCTGTCTGTAGGCTAGAAATAGTTGTTTTTAATATAGATTCACCATGAATAAATTCTGATGGAACCAAATTTTTTCAAAAAATTCGGCGAATTGTCCGAATCAAATTTTTCAAAAGTTCGCTCATCTCTAATGTGGACCAATAAATCATAAAAAATAACTATATTCATACAACCTGATGGGGTATAGGGATATTAATATGGAATAACTGAGAGGCAATATAAGGGAGCTCTCAATGTGAGATACTCATAGGGGAAACAAGAAGTAGTAAAATAAAATAAAACCTATATAAATTAGGTATCCTTGTAACCGTATGAACCTACAGAATAAAGATAAGGTGCCATTTGTACTGAAAAGTACACTGCGTAAAATCAGAAGCCCCCAAAATCTACAAAATGGCGTTTAGTTTTTTTTTCCAATTTTGCCCCACAACTGCTTTTTTTCTTGTTTCCCGTGTAGATTTTGTGGTGAAATGATTAATAATATTACAAAGTAAAATTGGTGGCACAAAATATGGGTCTGTAGGTGGAAAATTGAAAGTTTTATGATTTTTAGAAGGTGATGAGAAAAATAACAAAAATAAAAAAAATAAAAAATGGCCCGAGAGGGAAGGGGTTAAGGTCCAAGCCCACATTGACCTTAAGAACTAGGCCAATTTTCATATTTGCACTTTCTTTTTTTCATCTCCCCCTCCTAAAAATCATAACGCTTTTAATTTTGCACCTACAGACCCATACAGGGGCTTGTTTTTTGCGCCACCAATTGTAATTTGTAATGAGATCAATCATTGCAAGGGCATGCTGGGAGTTGTAGTCATGCAGCAGGGGTAGGTGACAAGCTTGTCGCCCGCCCCACTGCAGTACTACAACTCCCAATATGTACTTACTGCAAGGGCATGCTAGCAGTTGTAGTTGTGCAGCAGGGGCAGGTGAAAAGCCTGTCACCCGTCCCCGCCACAGGACAACAACTCCCAGCATGCCCTTACAGTAAGGGCATGCTGGGTGTCGTAGTCATGCAAAGGGGGCAGGTGATAAGCTTGCCAGGGAGGCAGGCGGCTTGTGCACTGCTTCCTGGCTTCCCAGCGGGGAAAATGAAATTACAGCACTGTAACTTAGAATTTCCTGCTGGCAGCTGTGATTGGCCAGAAGGTCTGGACCAATAACAGGTCTGCCTGGGAAATATGAAATTACAGTGCAGTAATTTCATTTTCCTGTTAGTTGGCTCCGCCCCCGGCCACTCACCCCCATCTATCACCTGCCCGCTAGGTATTGCAGAACTACAACTCCCAGCATGTCCTCACTGTAAGAGCATGCTGAGAGTTGTAGTTCTTCAATACCTAGCGGGCGGGTGGCTGGAGAGTGGAGCTGCACAAAAAGTCGCACAAAAGTCGCAGGTGAGGGTTTGCGACTTTGTTTTGCTTACGTATACACTTTTTTTTGCTTACCCACAAAAGTCGCACAAAAACTTGCTTAGGCACACATGCGACTTTTTGTGCGACTTTTGTAAGCAAAAAAAAAACTAACAAAAAATAAATAAAAGAACTGTCTAAATCCCTTGATAAATGTCCCTCATGGGCTTTTTGAAGTCTTAGAATTAGACAGTTCTTTTGCAATATACCAAAAAGTTATTTTCTACTCCCATATACAGTAGGTTAAAGTCTGTGCCATATACGTGTTCCTTGTGCCATTCCTTGTGTCACTCCCCCGTGCCGCTCGGCCAGTGATTGGTGGAGAGGCGCTGTGCCATCACGTCTACAGCTCCGGTCGACTCTGATGAAGCAGATTGTCAGCGGATACATACCTGAGATGGAGTGCCCAGATCTTGGAGCTACGAGGGAGTGGTGGAAGGTGCACTATGGTGAGGGTGTGATGAGGGCAAATGGAATTACCCTAGGGGCAGATGTCATTAACCCCTTGTGTCACTGACACCTCACTAGGTTACAATCACATGGCAACAGGTCTTAAAGCTATAACACATTTTATGTACATTATATGGTATAACACAGGCATTTAAGGGAGAAGGTAGAACACAAGGGCAGGGGGGGGGCAGGGGTCACTTAGTCAGAATACATTTAGTCTGCTGGACAGGGCAGCTAAGGTACAGGGGTGCAACTCCTGTACCGGGCCACCACAAACTCCCCCTCTTAACAACAGCCTTTGGCGCCCAGCCCTGGAGCGTGGACGACATTAAAGTGGCCACTAGGGCCTGATGATGCAAACAGTTCCTGCGACATTGATACCGAATGTCCTCCTCAGGTCTGAGTAATGAATAACAAATAACTGGGGACAAGTCCATGTGGCATTGGTGAGAATGTCCTTTACATGCTCCTTTGTGAAGGTATTGGTAATTGGGCTGGTTAGACATGTAAAGTTGGGAGTCTTGCAACTGCATACACAAACACATTTGATACAGATCGGGCTGCAGGAGGCTTTCTCCCCGAATGCCTTAGCTGCTGGGGTTTCCCCAGAACACTATGCACATTTCTAGACAATATAACGATATTACAAGATTACCTATACATGGTAACCCTGCCTTTATACGTGTTTCACCTATGCTTCAGGGGAACCCTCTAGCCAGTAGAGTATTCTGTACACAATGGACAGGAAAATGGTTACACATTCATACGTTTCTGACTATGTATGGACTGGATAATATACATTTTAGCTACAGTCCTGACTAGACATGAAATTTTACTAGTTTATACACACAAAGCACTATGTACATGACATTAGCTTTATCTATGCTAGACTGACTAAATATACAAAGGTACTATCACTCCCGGTACCTAGCTGGTAACTGTCATGGCAGTGAGGTAGTGGATATGCTTCTCCTGACCTAGTCAGGATACCTCCTATACAAATTGGCATGGACAAAAACGGTAAATACTCCAACATTTTTGTATACTCCAACACGTTATATACATTTATTAAAATGTGCCTTAAACAATATAGTACAACAACATTTGCATCACCTGTGCAAAAATATAAATGGGAATATATTACTCTAAATATACAGTATATATATTTTTGGAGTACCGCTCCACAGTTCTGGTACATTTAGAGTTCTCAGTAAAGGATCAGGGCTAAAATCTGGGGCACGTACACTTACGCAAATGGTTTCAGAAGTTCTTGGTAAGTCCACCAGGCGCTTTTCTTAAACGTTGCAGGAACCTGAAAACAACAACAGCTCTTCACAAAACAAAGTTAGTGTTAAGTAGCAAAGTTATCACTTGTAGACTCTTCAGCCTGGGTATTCGCTATCCCAGCCTTGCCTGCCTGACTGCTTCCGAGGATGGGACATTTAGCGGGGTCCACAGGACTGTGCCCCCTCCAATGGACTCACTTGGGTGCCCCCTGATTAGACCAAACCTCCTTGACCACAGGAGTAGACCTGGGCACATCTGTAGATGACTTGTGCAGGGACTTTGGTGCCATCACCATGCACCTTGGGCAAGTAGACCTCTTCCTCTTGGATGGTACCTCTGACTTTAAGTGGCAGAAAACCAAAGGGATCTGCGTCCCAGTAGTCTAATGGGGAGTAGGCAAAAGGAATTTGTGTTGGATTTTTCGGACCACCGCCCACTCTCCTCACATACTTTGTACAGGAGTGTATTCCACGATCTCCCCGCTCTCTAGAGAATGCAGTGGTGGGGGAAGGTAGTCTTTCTGCTCTGCCTGACGATTGACCCAAATGGTCCCACCATGACGACAGTCCATGAGGGTGCCAAACCCCCACACTTTGACAAATTTTACAACCGTGGCTCTGCGGCATTTCAGGGGTGGCTCTCCCTCTCGGAGATGCTCTAACTTTCTGATGTACAGGGCCTCTAGTGCTTTGGTGTCTTGCTGCTGCGCCTGTTACACCTCATATGGCAGCAGCTTCGGCCCATATATTTTCATTCTTTGTGCCCTTAGTCCTTCTACAATTTCGGCCACCTGGGCTTCTTTCCTAGCCCTCTCAGACTGGGCTGTCGGAACTGGGGGATGGGACTTCCCTGGCAGGGGAAGTAGGTGCTCCCTCATGTACTGGATTAGTCCAGGCTCATCGCCAAACAACAAACAACCACCGGGGTAATGGTGATGATCGGGGATGTACCGCAGACTCCTGGACCTGGGGGGTTTGCTCTGGGCTAGGGGTAGAAGGAGGGGGTACTATCTTCTGTCTCCTCTGTATGGATTTCAGCCCAGGATCCCCAGGTCCGGTGGTGAGGGGACAGCCTCACCGGTTATGATCCTCGGGAAGAGGCAGGGTTCCCTCCGTTGGGGTCGCTGGCCAGTCTCCATCATCCTCTGGCAGTGAGACTTTGTAGCAGGCATCTTTGGCCCCAATGGAGATGCACTGTAGATGATCTGCCAGCTCCTGAAACATTTGCGCCGTGGCAACTTTCCGGGCCTCCAGCCCCATCTTGGGACACTCCGACCTCGTGATTGCCTGTTCCGCCATGTTGCTCCACTTGCAGACTTCCGGCAAACTGAGGGGATCCGGCGGCGCTGCTCATTTTATGCAAGGCTTTACTGTGCTAGCGGTGCAGCGCTGACTTCCGCTCCCCCAGCAACATGGAGCAGGTCTTTACAGTTCCACTTCGGCATCGATACAGCAACATGGCTTGCAGGTATAGGCAACACTTCATAACATAGCATAGCTTCGGACCCAGGGCCGGATTAAGAGCATCATGGGCCTGGTGCTGAAGATTGTGATGGGCCTTTTTTTTAAAATAAAAGTACATATATGTTCCCCTCACATATAATGCCCCATGTCCTGCCCCCTCAGGGGGCATTATATGTGAGGGGCACAGGACATGGGGCATTATATGTGAGGGGCACAGGACAGGGGGCATTACAAGTAAGGGGCAAATTTCAGGGGGGCATTATAGGTGTATTATATGGGCAAATGACAGGGGGGGGGCCTGTCATGTGCCCCTCACATATAATGCCCCCTGACATGTGCCCCTCACAAATAATTCCCCCCTGTCCTGTGCCCATCACATATAATACCCCCTGTCCTGTACCCCTCATATATAATGCCCCCTGTTCTGTTCCCCTCACATATAATGCTCCATGTCCTGTGCCCCTCATATATAATACCCCCTGTCCTGTGCCCCTCCCATATAATGCCCCCTGTCCTGTACCCCTCATATATAATGCCCCCTGTCCTGTGCCCCTCCCATATAATGCCCCCCTGTCCTGTACCCCTCATATATAATGCCCCCTGTCCTGTGACCCTCACATATAATGCCCCCCTGTCCTGTGCCCATCACATATAATACCCCCTTTCCTGTGCCCCTCACATATAATGCCCCCCTGTCATGTACCCCTCATATATAATACCCCCTGTTCTGTGCCCCTCACATATAATGCCCCATGTCCTGTGCCCCTCCTAAATAATACCCCCTGTCCTGTGCCCCTCACATATAATGCCCCCCTGTCCTGTGCCCCTCACATATAATGCCCCCTGTTCTGTGCCCCTCACATATAATGCCCCCCTGTTATGTGCCCCTCACTTATAATTTGCCCTTTTCTGTGCATGCACACCGCCCCCCTCCCCCCAAGTTTTAATAATTCTCCTGTACCATACGGTGCCCGAGCACCTCTCTCCAGCTGTCACATTTCTCAGATGCTGCTCCATTCTTGCAGTTTGAGAGCTGCGGGGAGGTGATCTCCGGGCGCCAGCGCAATGATGTGACGTCATCGCGCTGGCCTGCCTTGGATGGCATCCACGTAGCTCACACTGCAAGAATGCAGCAGCATATGAGAAATGTGAGGGAATGGTGGAGCGGGACAGCTGACAACTCCTGCTCCACCATGCTATAGTACAGGAGGGGCAACAATCTCAAGGGGCAATTGCCCCATTGCCTCCCCCCTGGATCTGCCAATGGCAGCACAGAGGTGATAGAGCAGGGGTCTCAAACTCAAATTATCTGGCGGCCACTGGAGGTAGCAGTTGGGTGAGGCTGGGTCCCATGGGGCCCTTACATATAATGCCCCCATCATGCGCCCCTCATCATCCACCAGCAACACCCCCCACCAGAAGTAGCACCACCATCATCTACCAGCAACCCCCCAAACCCCCCCCCCCCCCGCCCCATTCCCCCTACTCCTGTGTGGAAATAGCATGAGCTTATGAATAATGAGGGTGCAACTTCTGGGGGGAGCATTAGGAAGGTAGCGGTAACCTCATTGTCAGGATCCGGACTGGCAGGAGCTAGCAGGAGCTCGAGGTGGATCCGCTGTGCCAGAGAGAAGATGACGTGGGCCGTACCAGGGGAACGGAGTCTAAGGAGTTACTGGTTTTCACCAGAACCCGCCGCAAAGCGGGATGGTCTTGCTGCGGCAGGTAACCCCCAGGTCATTCCACCCAGTAGCGACTCAACCTCTCTGGCTGCTGAGATGAAGCAAGGTACAAGAGGATCAGGCAGAGGCGAGGTCAGACATAGCAAAAGGTCAGGGCAGGCAGAAACGGTTCTCAGGCGGTAGTCAATAGCAACAGGTTCAGCAACAGGCAGGGAATACACACAAACACTTTCTCTAGGGCACTAAGGCAACAAAGATCTGGCAGGAAGCTGTGGGAGGAGATGGTACTTATAGGCAGTGCGCAGGTACAGGCCTAATTAAGTAAAAGCAGAACCTTTAACCCTAGATTAACCACTTTGGACCAGGCACCAATCACTGGGGCACTGGCCCTATAGAGCGGGGACGCGCACGCCGAGACCGGGTGACCGGAGCGCTGCCTGGGGACACACGCTGTGAGCGCACCGAGGTAAGCAGGGTGCCCGGAGCGCTCAGCGTAACACTCATATTAGGAAGGTAGTGGTTTCCCCACATTAGGTAGGTAGCATGTTCCCCACATTAGGTAGTAGCAGGTTCCCCACATTAGGTAGTAGCAGGTACCCTACATTAGGTAGTAACAGGTTCCCCACATTAGGTAGTAACAGGTTCCCCACATTAGGTAGTAGCAGGTTCCACACATTAGGTAGAAGCAGGTTCCCCACATTAGGTAGAAGCAGGTTACCCACATTAGGTAGTAGCAGGTTCCCAACATTAGGTAGTGGCAGGTCCCCCACATTAGGTAGTAGCAGGTTCCCAACATTAGGTAGTGACAGGTTCCCCACATTAGGTAGAAGCAGGCTCCCCACATTAGGTAGTGGCAGGTTCCCCACATTAGGTAGTGGCAGGTTCCCCACATTAGGTAGTGGCAGGTTCCCCACATTAGGTAGTAGCAGGTTCCCTACATTAGGTAGTGGCAGGTTCCCCACATTAGGTAGTGGCAGGTTCCCCACATTAGGTAGTGGCAGGTTCCACATATTAGGTAGCGGCAGGTTCCCCACATTAGGTAGAGGCAGGTTCCCCACATCAGGTAGAAGCAGGTTCCCCACATTCGGTAGAGGCAGGTTCCCCACATCATGTAGTGTCAGGTTCCCCACATTAGGTAATAGCAGGATCCCCACATTAGGTAGAAGCAGGTTCCCTACATTAGCTAGTAGCAGTTTTCCCACATTAGGTAGTGGCAGGCTCCGCACATTTGGTAGTGGCAAGTTCCCCACATTAGGTAGTGGCAGGTTCCCCACATTAGGTAGTGGCAGGCTCCCCACATTAGGCAGTGGTAGGTTCCCCACATTAGGTAGTGGCAGGTTCCCCACATTAGGTTGTGGCAGGCTCCCCACATTAGGCAGTGGCAGGTTCCCCACATTAGGCAGTGGCAGGTTCCCCACATTAGGTAGTGGCAGGTTCCCCACATTAGGTAGTGGCAGGCTCCCCAGATTAGTCTGCGCGGGTCTGCGGAGGGACGTCACATGCGTCCCTCATCAGACTCGGGCAGGCCAACCGGAGACGTGGAGGAGGGCGGGGTAAGTGAAGCCTTCCGGCGTGAAGGATGCCTGAAGAATTTACCTGCCCGGCACCCGGAACTGCATGTCCTAGGCGTCGGGCAATACAAATTGCCGGGAGATTGAGGCTTGATTGTCACAGGCGCCGGTCGGTCTGTGCCGGCCGTTTGTGTGGGTGGCCGGGCCTATTTTAATGCAGGGGCCTGGAGCTGCCGCTCCATCTGCCCCTACGTTAATCCTGCCCTGTTCGGACCTGATTGTGCACAGTACTTGAACGATTGTCGGCACAGTACTTGAACGATTCACAATGGCAGATAACAGTCTTTTCTTCACCTCTCCTTCTATTTCACAAGCGCCTCGGATTAAACACTTTTTACTTAGTCCTGTACACTTTCTGGCTCAAACTTTGTTCACATGCGAATTTTACTCTGCAATACTGTACACAGTTCAGACTGGGGGGGACTTTAGGCATAAGGCGTACACCCGTATTCTGTTCGTGACACCAAAAGTTGTGGTGAGGGTGTAATGAGGGCAGATGGAATTACTCTAGGGGCAGATGTCATTAACCCCTTGTGTTCGTGGCGCGTTTTATGTCCTCTACACCACCCAAAGAAATACCGCTGTATCCTGGGCTAGGCACAGGGGCAAATGTGGTGTCCCGGTACCGCATAATATACGGTACCTATGTATGTGTGGGTCCCCATAGCCAGAGTCCCTAGGACGTAGGGATCCCTGTCACTTATTTGATCCCTGGTCGCCTCTATTTCTACTAATAGACCAGTGGTCTTTATAAGGTTAATATAAATAAAATGATATATCTGTAAATAAATGGTTAATTACCTGTGCCATAGCATTGCAGGACCTGCGGGTCATGTGACTAGGTGAACTCTATGGTATTAAGCTTAACCCCTTAAGGACTGAGTCCTTTTTCACCTTAAGGACCAGAGCATTTTTTGCAATTCTGACCACTGTCACTTTAAACATTAATAACTCTGGAATGCTTTTAGTTATCATTCTGATTCTGAGATTGTTTTTTCGTGACATATTCTACTTTAACTTAGTGGTAAAATTTTGTGGTATCTTGCATCCTTTCTTGGTGAAAAATCCCCAAATTTGATTAAAAAAAATGAAAATTTTGCATTTTTCTAACTTTGAAGCTCTCTGCTTGTAAGGAAAATGGCTATTCAAAAGAATTTTTTTTGGGGTTCACATATACAATATGTCTTCTTTATGTTTGAATCATAAAATTTATGAGTTTTTACTTTTGGAAGACACCAGAGGGCTTCAAAGTTCAGCAGCAATTTTGAAATTTTTCACAAAATTTTCAAACTCGCTATTTTTCATGGACCAGTTCAGGTTTGAAGTGGATTTGAAGGGTCTTCATATTAGAAATACCCCATAAAAGACCCCATTATAAAAACGACGCCCCCCAAAGTATTCAAAATGACATTCAGTAAGTGTATTAACCCTTTAGGTGTTTCACAGGAATAGCAGCAAAGTGAAGGAGAAAATTCAAAATCTTCATTTTTTACATTCGCATGTTCTTGTAGACCCAATTTTTGAATTTTTGCAAGGGGTAAAAAGGAGAAAATTTTTACTTGTATTTGAAACCCAATTTCTCTCGAGTAAGCACATACCTCATATGTCTATGTTAATTGTTCAGTGGGCGCAGTAGAGGGCTCAGAAGGGAAGGAGCGACAAATGGTTTTTGGGGGGCATGTCACCTTTAGGAAGCCCCTATGGTGCCAGGACAGCAAAAAAAAACATGGCATACCATTTTGGAAACTAGACCCCTCAGGGAACGTAACAAGGGGTAAAGTGAACCTTAATACCCTACAGGTGTTTCACGACTTTTGCATATGTAAAAAAAAGAATTTTTTTTTACCTAAAATGCTTGGTTTCCCAAAAATTTTACATTTTTAAAAAGGATAAGAGCAGAAAATACCCCACAAAATTTGAAGCCCAATTTCTCCCGATTCAGAAAACACCCCATATGGGGGTGAAAAGTGCTCTGCTGGCGCACTACAGGTCTCAAAAGAGAAGGAGTCACATTTGGCTTTTGGAAAGCAAATTTTGCTCTGGGGGCATGCCGCATTTAGGAAGCCCCTATGGTGCCAGAACAGCAAAAAAAAAAAACACATGGCATACCATTTTGGAAACTAGACCCCTCGGGGAACGTAACAAGGGGTAATGTGAACCTTAATACTCTACAGGTGTTTCACGACTTTTGCATATGTGAAAAAAAATTTTTTTTTTTACCTAAAATGCTTGGTTTCACAAAATGTTTACTTTTTTAAAAAGGGTAATAGCAGAAATCACCCCCCAAAATTTGAAGCCCAATTTCTACCGATTCAAAAAACACCCCATATGGGGGTGAAAAGTGCTCTGCTGGCGCACTACAGGTCTCAGAATAGAAGGAGTCACATTTGGCTTTTTGAAAGCAAATTTTGCTTTGGGGGCATGCCGCATTTAGGAAGCCCCTATGGTGCCAGGACAGCAAAAAAAAAAAAACACATGGCATACCATTTTGGAAACTAGACCCCTCGGGGAACGTAACAAGGGGTTAAGTGAACCTTTATACCCCACAGGTGTTTCATGACTTTTGTATATGTAAAAAAAATTTAATTTTTTTACCTAAAATGCTTGTTTTCCCAAAAATTTTAGATTTTTAAAAAGGGTAATAGCAGAAAATACCCCCCAAAATTTGAAGCCCAATTTCTCCCGAGTACGGCGATACCCCATATGTGACCCTAAACTGTTGCCTTGAAATACGACAGGGCTCCAAAGTGAGAGCGCCATGCGCATTTGAGGCCTAAGTTAGGGATTGCATAGGGGTGGACATAGGGGTATTCTATGCCAGTGATTCCCAAACAGGGGGCCTCCAGCTGTTGTAAAACTCCCAGCATGCCTAGACAGTCAGTGGCTATCTGGCAATACTGGGAGTAGTTGTTTTGCAACAGCTGGAGGCTCCGTTCTGGAAACAGTGGCGTACCAGACGTTTTTCATTTTTATTGGGGAGGGGGGCTGTGTAGGGGTATGTGTATATGTAGTGTTTTTTACTTTTTATTTTGTGTTAGTGTAGTGTTTTTAGGGTACAGTCGCACGGGCGGGGGTTCACAGTAGTTTCTCGCTGGCAGCTTGAGCTGCAGCAGAAAATTTGCCGCAGCTCATACTTGCAGCCGGATACTTACTGTAATCCTCCGCCCATGTGAGTGTACCCTGTACATTCACATTGGGGGGGGGGGGAACATCCAGCTGTTGCAAAACTACAACTCCCAGCATGTACGGTCTATCAGTGCCTGCTGGGAGTTGTAGTTTTGCAACCGCTGGATGCTCCATTTTGGAAACAGTGGCGTACCAGACGTTTTTCATTTTTATTGGGGAGGAGAGGGGGGCTGTGTAGGGGTATGTGTATATGTAGTGTTTTTTACTTTTTATTTTATTTTTTGTTAGTGTAGTGTTTTTAGGGTACAGTTGCACAGGCGGGGGTTCACAGTAGTTTCTTGCTGGCAGTTTGAGCAGCGGCAGAAAATTTGTCGTAGATCAAACTTGCAGCCGGATACTTACTGTAATCCTCCGCTCATGTGAGTGTACGCATGGAGGGGGGGGGGGGGGAAATACCTCCAGCTGTTGCAAAACTACAACTCCCAGCATGTACGGTCTATCAGTGAATGCTGGGAATTGTAGTTTTGCAACAGCTGGAGACACACAGGTTGTGGAACACCGAGTTTGGTAACAAACTCAGTGTTTTGCAACCAGTGTGCCTTCAGCTGTTGCAAAAGCTACAACCCCCAGCATGCACGGACAGCGGAAGGGCATGCTGGGTCTTGTAGTTATGCAACAGCCGGAGGCATACTACATTGGCTGGGGATGCTGGGGATTGTAGTTATGCAACAGCTGGAGACACACTGGTTTGCTACTTAACTCAGTGTGCCTTCAGCTGTTGCAAAACTACAACTCTCAGCAGTCACCGACAGCCAACGGGCATGCTGGGAGTTGTAGTTATGCAACCACCAGATGCACCACTACAACTCCCAGCATGCACTTTAGCTGATTGTGCAAGCTGGGAGTTGTAGTTATACAACAGCTGAAGGTACACTTTTCCATAGAAAGGATGTGCCTCCAGCTGTTGCAAAACTACAAGTCCCAGCATGCCCATAAGGGCATGCTGGGAGTTGTGGTGGTCTGCCTCCTGCTGTTGCATAACTACAGCTCCCAGCATGCCCTTTTTGCATGCTGGGAGCTGTTGCTAAGCAACAGCAGGAGGCTGTCACTCACCTCCTGCTGCTGCTCCACGATGCCGCCGCACACGTCAGTCCCTCGCCGCCGCCGTCGCTCCTGGGGCCCCGATCCCAACAGGGACGCCGGTGATCGGGGTCCCCAGCACCGGGGGTCGTCTTCCCGCACCCGCTCACGTCCTCCGGAAGAGGGGCGGAGCGGGTTGCGGGAGTGGAGACCCGATTGACCCGGAATCCGCCGCAGATCGCTGGACTGAATTGTCCAGCGATCTGCGGCAATCGCCGACATGGGGGGACATAATGACCCCCCTGGGCGATATGCCGGGATGCCTGCTGAACGATTTCAGCAGGCATCCGGCACCGGCTCCCCTCCGGCTAGCGGCGGGGGCCGGAAATGCTCAGGGCGTATCCATACGCCCTCGGTCCTTAAGGACTTGGAAACGGGGGCGTATGGATACGCCCTATGTCCTTAAGGGGTTAAGGACCTTTGGAGGCCCTGTGACATAAGCAATCCCATTACTCTCTGTAATGGTGAATGACAGATGTTCGGACCAATCGGATTTGCCCCGCCCCCTGCCCATATAAGGGACCGTCGGCCATGTTTCTCTCTCTTACCTCGTGGGCTGTCATGAGAGAAGGATCTGCGCAGCAACTAACGCAGTGAGTTAGGCCCGAGCCTTGCGGCAATGGCTGAACAATTCTAAGTCTAGAGTGTATCAATTCCCAGACACTCTGCAGCATCACCGGACCTAATAATACCCCTAAATTCGGACGGATCTGCAAATATTTAGCCTAAATTCAGAGACTGTATGACTAGCTCAAAGTCCGCAACAACTGCCAGTCACTAAGCAAGATAAGGACTGTTTATATGAGACTGTTACTGTACCTTGGATACTGCAAGCACTTAAGTTAAGTTGTTCAAGTTCAATCTCTTTGTGGACCTTCAGTAATTTCATGCACCTATCTTTACTGGGAAGGGCGGCGATAGGCCGGAGCATTGACTCAGCATATCGGCCCTCAGCCTGACGTCAAGAACTATAGGGTTAACATTAACCCCTCCTATACCGATACCATACCACCACTACCATACACCCCCCAAGGGCTACCACACAAATAATGACTCCGACAACAAGTTGTGGACCACGGCAGCTTTACTGAGTCAGACAGATGTAACAGTCTATACAGCTTAGCTGGGCCCAAGGAGGTGACCAGTGACTTCAGAGACCTCAGGGCTTGCTGGGACTTATGGTGGACAGGGACAATTTGCTGCAGAGCCACGCTGACTGAAGACAGATTTACTTGGACTGACTTAACTATGACTATGACTGACTTCACCCCTTCTGTAGCTTACCAGGATTTGACTTGACCTGTGGGGTATTGGACTTTAGGATCCGTGTCTGCATGGTAGACTTTAGGCCTCTTTAGGACTCCAGACACACACCTAGGATTTGACCTTACATCAACTCAGCAAAGACTTAAAAAGAGAGAGCTAGCTCCACCCAAAGCATGTATGGGGGAGACTAGGAGGGGTCCCATAGATCACCCTTAGGTCACTGATACCTCACTGGTTACAATCACATGACAACAGGTCTTAATGCTATAACATATTTGATGTGCATAATATGGTATAACATAGGCATTTAAGGGAGTAGGTAGAACACAAGTGCAGGGAGGGGCCCCAGGGGTCACTGTATGGAGTCTGCCGGACAGGGCAGTTAGGGTACAGGGGTGGAACTCTGGTACTGGGCCACCACAGCGCTAAAGTGTTTATTTTATTTTTTTTATTTTTTTAGGCAGCCTGGAGACTATACAAAATTACCGAATTCCACTTGATAACCCCTTTAATAATATTTGGTTTCTTTTAGATTGTGTCTCACTGGTGTCTGCACTAAAATAAATGGACACCCAGGGAGGAAAAGATCAAAGAGCATTTATATCTCCTAAAGCAGCACTCTGGGCACTTTTTCAGTCCTCACTTTTTATGCACAGAAGATAAAGTAACATCACTGTGGGCATAACATGCCCAAGACTAACAGATATGGACACAAAATAAAGGTGTCAGGGAATTCTTTTTGTATAATTACCATATTTTTCACCGTATAAGATGCACTTTTTCTTCCCCAAAACTGGGGGGGAAAAGTTGGTGCGTCTTATACGGCGAATACACATTAAAAGCCTCTCCTATCGTGGCGGTCCCTGCGGCCATCAACGGCCGGGACCCGCGGCTAATACAGGACATCACCGATCGCGGTGATGCCCGGTATGAACCCATCAGACGTGGCGATCATAGCTGACCGCCGCATCTGAAGGGAAAGTGACACTAACCCGGCTTCACCAGCCTCCTCGGTGTCTGCTCTGTGCCGGGATCCCCTGCATGGCCGTCGCTCACCTTCGTCGTCATCACGTCGTCGCGCAGGCTGTCCCGTCATCCAATAGGAGCGGCGTGCATAGCAACGTGATGGCGGTGACAGAGAGCGAGAATACCGGGCAGCAGAGACGTTCCGGAGCGACGGGGACACCCAGGGGACGCGGCGACAGCGAAGGAGGGCGACATCCAGGGCAGCGGTGACGGGTCCGGAGCGGCGGGGACACATGAGTATTACCTCTTATACCAGTGGTCTTCAACCTGCGGACCTCCAGATGTTGCAAAACTACAACTCCTGGAATGCCCGGACAGCCAACGGCTGTCCGGGCATGCTGGGAGTTGTTGTTTTGCAATATCTGGAGGTCCGCTGATTGAAGATCACTGTCCTATACTTTACATTGTATTCTAGATTTCCCTCCTTTAAAATTGGGTGCGTCTTATATGCCGGAGTGTCCTATAGGGCGAAAAATACTGTATATGTATTATATGTTACAACATTCTTTTGACACATGGTACATATTAGAAGTTTATTGACAAAAACATGAACTGTTAGCATGTCTGCCCTAACATATCATTTCATATACAGTGACCCCCGACCTACGATGGCCCCGACATATGATCAAATCGACATACGATGGCCTCTCAGAGGCCATCGCATGTCGATGTCAGCATCGGCATACGATGCTTTTTTATGTCGGGGCCATCGCATTAACTGCTGCCGGATAGCAGCTTAATGTTCCCTGTGTGGCGCGGTAAGTATTACTTACCCTCCACGATGCTCCGGGGTGCCCTCCGGGTCCAGCGCTGGTCTTCCGGTGTCTTCTCGGCCCTCTCCGATGACGTCAATACGCTGCTGCGCACGTCATCCAATAGGAATGGTGTACGCAGTGGCGTAATGACGTCGCTACGCAGGCCCAGTAAGGCCTTGCGGAAGACAGCGGAGGACCGTGGAAGACAGCGGAGGACCGGAGAAGACCAGGAGAGCCCAGCAGAGGCCCGGGGTCACCATCGCGAGCGGCGGGGACAGGTGAGTACAGCTTCCTATACTGTACATTGCACGAATCCCTCAACATACGATGGATTCGACAAACGAATAGAGTGGTAACTTACTTGCTTGACTGCTGCTCAATTTAAGCACCTCCTGGCTGTGGCTGTGTAGTGAGGGGAAACAGGTAACATGGGTGGGGGTCCCAGTAATCAGACACTGTGAATAGGTGATCAATGTCGATTGATGACAAAATATTGTGAGATGTGCTGGAATGTAGCAATTGCATGACTACAAGAGAGTGAAATGATCACTACAATGCCCCCAACACATGTCAACATAATACATAACTTGAACATATTAAAACCAATGACTGGAGGACATTCTGCACTATTAATAGGGAGGCGACATCTTTATAACTTCATAAGAATAACTTCTGAGAAATGTCTTTGAAAAGGCCTCTTTATGACAGGCTGTCACTGCAGTCACTAATTGTAAATATAAAGAGAATAATAGAAAAGTCTACATCAACTTTAAAGGGGTACTCTGCCCCTAGACATCTTTTCCCCTATCCAAAAGATAGCGGATAAAATGTCTGATCGCAGGGGTTCCATCCACTGGGGACCCCCACAATCTCCCTGCTGCACCCAGCATTCATTTAGAGCGTTGGGTTCTGCGCTGGAGGCTCGTGATGTCACAGCCACGCCCCCTCAATGTAAGTCTATATGAGGGGGCATGAGGATTATCACACCCCTCTCATAGACTTGCATTGAGGGGGAGTGGACGTGACGTTACGAGCCTCCGCCCCGCATCACCAGTCATCCGGCACGGCTGGGGTGCCGCAGCCGAGATCTCAGGGGTCCCCAGCGGCGGGACCCCCGTGATCAGACATTTTATTCCCTATCCTTTGGATAGGGGATAAGATGTCTACGGGCGGAGTACCCCTTTAAGCAAAATTCTGATATGTCATAAGTGTGAATTAGTGGGTGTCTGTGTGCATGGTGCCCCACTGATCACTAGACTAGGGCAGAACCTCTTGGCTGAGCACTGTACCCTGTTACTTTTGTTCAGTTCTATATAATCTGATATCCTTGGCTGCCTAAATTCCAATGGTGTTTTTACTTACGCCGCTTGGTTCCTGAGATTTTAATTTCTTCACAAAAAAAAATATATTTAGTCACAGAGCATGGAACATTGAAATTTAGACTACTAACGCATTTCGGCATTAGCCCTTACTCCTAGAATGTAAACTAACACATGTGATTTTATTTGGGAAACACATATCATGCTCTGAAAAATAATAATAATCAATAGGGAGAATCCATAGAAAAATGCTTTTGTAGACACCTCCAAACCAACCGTTCATAGGCCACAGAAATAGAAATCACACTGTTGTTACTTATTCCTCCCCTCGAAAAGTTGGGATTTTACTATTTCAGTCCTAAAAGAACCCATTTATTCCTATAACTTCCCAGTTTAGGATGTCTTTTCCCAGTTCTATCATTATATTATCCTTTTATTTCTAATTTCATGCTTCTATTGACACCTAGTGGCCATTCTTGAGAAAGCAATGGCTACATTTGTTGCAGATGACAGTAGATCCCAATTTGGACGTATTCACACCAGAATGTTTTTTGCTGTACGTTTTCATTTTCACTTTTTGTGTGTCATTGATCCAAATGGATAGGACAGATGACCAGATTCTTAGTCAGCATAATGGATCATATTTCCAAGATACAAAGCTATTGTGTGTTTATTTTCCATTGTCAGATCCAGGGGTAATCTGTGGGACATCAGTTAAAGGGGTTATCCAGGATTAGAACAACATGATGGCTTTCTTTAAAACAAAAACCACCAAATCTATCCTCAGGTTGTATGTGGTATTACAAGAATGGCGCTGGAGAATCCATAGAAAAATGCTTTCCTGGCGCCTCCAAACCATCCGTTCATAGGCCACAGAAATAGAAATCACACTGTTGTTACTTATTTGTCCCCTCAAAAAGTTGGGATGTTACTATATCAGTGCCAAAAGAACCTATAAGAAAGTAACAAACATGGTAACATAGTTCATAAGGTTGAAAAAAGACCAGAGTCCATCAAGTTCAACCTATAACCCTAATGAGTCCCTACTGAGTTGATCCAGAGGAAGGCAAAAAACCCTCATACTAGAGGTAAAAATTCCTTCCTGACTCCAAATATAGCATCAGAATAAATCTCTGGATCTACGTTCTGTCCCTATAGATCTAGAATCCATAGCCTGTAATGTTATCATTCTCCAAAAATGCATCCAGACCCCTTTTAAATTCTTTTGCAGAGTTCCCCATGACCACCTCCTCAGGCAGAGAATTCCACAGTCTCACTGCTCTTACAGTAAAGAACCTCCGTCTGTGCTGGTGTAGAAACCTTCTTTCCTATAGATGTAGAGGATGCCCCCTTGTTATAGATACAGTCCTGGGTATAAATAGATCATGGGAGAGATCTCTGTACTGTCCCCTGATATATTTATACATAGTTATTAGGTCTCCCCTTAGCCTTCTTATTTTTTAAACTAAATAACCCTAATTTTGATAATCTTTCTGGGTACTGTAGTCCTCCCATTCCCCGTATTACTCTGGTTGCCCGTCTTTGAACCCTCTCCAGCTCCACTTTATCTTTCTTGTACACTGGTGCCCAGTACTGTACACAGTATTCTATGTGTGGTCTGACTAGTGATTTGTACAGCGGTAGAATTATTTCCTTGTCGTGGGCATCTATGCCCCTATTGATGCACCCCATGATTTTATTAGCCTTGGCAGCAGCTGCCCGACACTGGTCACTACAGCTAAATTTACTATTAACTAAGACTCCTAAGTCCTTTTCCATATCAGTCGTCCCAAGTGTTCTCCCATTTAATACATAATCCCAGCCCAGATGTTTCTTCCCCATGTGCATTACCTTACATTTATCAGTGCTGAGCCTCATCTGCCACTTCTCAGCACAAACCTCCAACCTATCCAGATCCATTTGTAACAGTGCCCTGTCCTCTATAGTGTTTACCACTTTAGAGAGTTTAGTATCATCTGCAAAGATTGCAACTCTCATTTTATGCACCAACCTTTTATGTGGAACTGTATCAAATGCTTTGGAAAAATCCAGATATACGACATCCAGCGATTGCCCCGGTCCAGATTGGAGCTCATCTCCTCATAAAAGCTGATCAGGTTAGTTTTACAGGACCGATCCCTCATAAAGCCATGCTGATATGGGGTCATACATTTATTTTTATCAAGATATTCCAAAATAGCATCTCTCAGAAAACCCTCAAACAATTTACATACAACCGAGGTTAAACTAACAGGCCTATAATTCCCGGGGTCACCTTTTGACCCCTTTTTAAATATTGGCACCACATTTGCCATGCGCCAGTCCTGGTGAACAGTCCATGTTACTATAGAGTCCCTGAATATTAAAAATAGGGGTCTGTCTATTACAATACTTAATTCATTTA
Organism: Hyla sarda; assembly: GCF_029499605.1. Taxonomy (NCBI): domain Eukaryota; kingdom Metazoa; phylum Chordata; class Amphibia; order Anura; family Hylidae; genus Hyla; species Hyla sarda. The sequence goes on along the minus strand of NC_079190.1, from coordinate 57,175,262 downwards.
GAACACGGGGGTGAATGCCATCTAGACCTGGTGATTTGTCCATTTTGATTTTTTTGTAGGCGGCACTGTACTTCTTCCTGGGTTAGACAGGTGACCTATACTGGGGAGTTTACCTTATCTCGCTGTATTTCACCTGGCATTTTCCTCAGTGAATACAGTGGAGAAGAATTAGTTTAATATACAGTGATCCCTCAACATACAATGGTAATTCGTTCCAAATGAACCATCGTTACTTGAATTTATTGTATGTTGAGGGATCAGTGTAATAATAATATACAAAGTTATATTCATGAGTCCCCCCGCTCTGTACCCTCACCGCTGCCATGGATCGACACTCTCTATCTCCGTCATCACATCCCCGGGGTGTCCCTGCCTCTCCGGACCATCACCGCTACCCTGGATCGTCACTCTCCATCGCCGTCATCACGTCGCTGCGCATGCCGCTCCTATTGGATGACGGGACGGCATGCACGGCGATGTGATGACGATGAAGGAGAGCAACGGCTATGCAGCAGAGTATGAAGAGGATGGTCCGAAGCAGCAGGGACAGGTGAGTGACACTCACCGGAGCACACAGGCCACACTAAACGGCTATCCGGCGGCAGCTGAAGCAGTCTAAAAGAATCGTATGTTGATGCTGCCTTCAATATGCGATTGCCTTTAAGAGACCATCGTATGTTGAAATGATTGTATGTCGGGGCCATCATAGGTCGGTGGATCACTGTATTTGCTTTTTCCTAATCCCTGTCTATAATTTCTTACTCATTATTTTTTAAAGGGCCTACACTTTCATTTTTGACCTTTTTGCTATTTATATAGTTAAAGAACATTTTGGGGTTAGTTTTACTCTCTTTGGCAATGAGTCTTTCTGTCTCTATTTTGGCAGCTTTTATCTGTGTTTTACATATTTTAAATTTTTCAAATTTTCTAATTTTTTAATGCTTCTTCACTGCCGTCCTGTTTTAGTAGTTTAAATGCTTTATTTTTGTCATTTATTGCCCACTTAACATCTTTATTCATCCATATTAGTTTTCTTTTATTCCTGACCATTTTTTTTTAATCCTGAATAACCCCTTTAACCCCTTCCCGCTATAGGAAGTATGCATGCATACCAGCACCCAACACATTAGTGCGCTGGGATATATGCATACATCCTAGCAATTTCCTGCACTGCCGGAGTCCCACTGCAGCTGGCAGGGCCGCGATTTCGCCGCTCCTGGCAGCACTAACCCCATAGATGCCGTGATCAATCCTGATCACGGCATCTATGGTGTTGACAGGGGGAGCGTCCTGCCTCTGTTCACCAACAGTGGCGCCACGATACAATCGCGGGTCGTTGTTGGTTGCTCTGGCAGCAGGAGGTCAGGTCATGACCTCCTGTATGCCTGCTACGAAAGCCTGTGAGATCCAGTCACAGGATCACACAGGCTGTACTGTGTGCAGCTGATCGGGTCATACTGTGCTGCGGTACAAATGTATTGCAGCATAGTATAACCTGTAAAAAGTGTTAAAAAAAAGTTCTTAAATAAAAGTATAAAGTGTAAAGAAAAAAAAGCCCCTTTCCCAATAAAAGACCTGTATTATCACCAAAAAAGATCAAAAACACAAATCATATACATAATAGGTATTGCCACATCCATAATGACATGTACTATAAAACTATAATGTAATTTATCCCATACGGTGAACACTGTAAAAAAAAAAAAAAAAACAACAAAAAAAAAGTGCAAAGTTCGCCAGTTTTGGCACAAATAGCGGAATAAGAAAGATCAAAAGGTAGCACATATTGCAAAAATGATACCAATAAAAAGTACAATTCATCCCGCCAAAAATAAGCCCTTACTCAATGGCGTCGGACGAAAAATAAAAAAGTTACGGCTGTTGGAAAATGAATGGCAGAAAAAGAATTTTGCTCAGAAAAGGAAAAAGAACATAGAAAGCTATATAAAATGGGTCATCGCCATAATCATACTGACCCTCAGAATAAATATAACATCACTTACTGCACAGCGTACACCATAAAAAAAAATGCCAGAAATGTTCCTGTTTTTCACAATATTTTGGAGTTTTTCACAAAAAATTCTGCATGTGTCAAATAAAATCCAGCACTTATATAAAGCACAATATGTCACGAAAAAAACAATATTAGAATCGCTCCGCTCAGAAAAAGTGTTCTAAAGTTACTACCATTTAAAGAGACACATGTCAAATAAAAAAAAAAGAGCCTGGTCATTAAGGTAAAAAATTGGTCCGTCCTTAAGGGTTAAAGGGATACTCCACTGCCGCAGTGTTTGGAACATTTTCTTCTAAAGGCTGGGTGCGGGCTGCGGGGGTCGTGACATCACGGCCATGCCCCTCGTAACATCATGCCACGCCCCCTCCAATAGACTTGCATTGAGGTGGTGTGAGGTCATGAGGGGCTTGGGCGTGACATCACGACCCCTGCAGCCTGTACCCAGTTTTTGGAACAAAATGTTCCGAATGCTGGGGCAGTGGAGTACCTCTTTAAGTTGTCAAGCTAAGAAGCTTCATGACTAAAGTGCTAAAGATCTTTGCAACTCCTCGAAATTATAATCAGTTTTTCTCACTGCTACCACATATAACTACAGTGACCCCTCGATCTACGATGGCCCCGACATACGATCATTTCAACATACAATGGCCTCTCAGAGGTCATCGCATGTTGAAGGCAGCATCAACATACGATGCTTTTGTATGTCGGGGCCATCGCATAAACGGCTATCCGGCAGCGCTGACTGCTTCAGCTGCCACCGGATAGCTGTTTACGGTGCCCCGTGTGGTCCGCTGATGATCACTTACCTGTCCTCGAGGCTCCGGAGCGTCCTCTTCGGGATCCCCTGCATCGTCGGCGCTCTCCATCGTCATCATCACGTCGCTGCGCACGCCGTCCCGTCATCCAATAGCAGCAGCGTGCGTAACAACGTTATGGCGGCGACGGAGAGCGAGGATGCCGGGGAAGCAGAGGCTTTGCTGGAGCATCGGGGACACCTTGGGGACACGGCGACAGCGATGGATGGCGACATCCCGGGCAGCGGTGACGGTCCGGAGCGGCGGGGACAGGTGAGAACAACTTCCTCTAACAGTGGTCTACAATCTGCGGACCTCCAGATGTTGCAAAACTACAACACCCAGCATGCCCGGACAGCCAACGGCTGTCCGGGCGTGCTGGGTGTTGTAGTTTTGCAACATCTGGAGGTCCGCAGGTTGTAGACCACTGTCCTATACTTTACATTGCACAGATCCCTCAACATGCGATGGTTTCAACTAGAGATGAGCGAATTTACAGTAAATTCGATTCGTCACGAACTTCTCTGCTCGGCAGTTGATGACTTATCCTGCATAAATGAGTTCAGCTTTCAGATTGGGCTGGAAAAGGTGGATACAGTCCTAGGAGACTCTTTCCTTTTCCAGCCCACCGGAGCACCTGAAAGCTGAACTAATTTATGCAGGATAAGGCCTCAACTGCCGAGCTGAGAAGTTCGTGACAAATCGAATTTACTGTAAATTCGCTCATCTCTAGTTTCAACAAACGATGGTCCGTTTGGAACGGATTACCATCGTATGTTGAGGGACGACTGTATTCATATGATAGGGAATTTTGTCCCCACAGCAGCTATTGACAGTGCGAGACCCAGCATAATGCTATTCTACGGCGCTGGGTCTCACGGTGGAGACGGCTGCTATAGAGACTAAGCAGGAACTCCATCTCATAATGCACACAGGGAGAATGGTGCCCAGTTCTAGCGTTTAGGTGACAAATTTGAAATACACTGTGCACACACATTTAGAGGTATGCTTAAACACATGGATTTTGGACCAGATTTATTTGAGGAAATATCAGCCCCATCTGGACGTGGCCTTAGCTTGGCTTCCTACATAGAATTTTAGTCAAATTCTAGTATTTTTTGTCAAAACCAGGAATGAAACCAAGACTAAGCAAAACTGTAATGGAAAGATTTGCTTTAACTCTGTTTTGTAGCCACTCCCGGTTATGGCTAAAAAATACTGAGCAAAATGCTATATGTGAACCAAGGCTTAATGTGAATGAAGATCATGTTATCCATATGTGTTCCAATGATAACAGAAGCCTCATTTTATGATTTTCTACAAATGTCTATGAACAACTCAAGCCGTGGTATACACAGAAGATAGACATGGCCCAACAGCAACGATATAACATAGGCCCCTTTCTGGTGCTGCTTGCCACCACCACTGTGCCAACCACAGGGGGTCCTAATGCTCCTATCACCTACATGAACTGTACATGGCAGTACAGGTTCTCACTACCCGATAGAATGCCAACATGGAATGGGCTCTCTTTCTCCAGGGACTAGTCATGAGCGGCAGGGGCCACATTCGAATTTGCGATATTTTGCGAATATATGGACGAATATTCGTCCTATGTTCGCAAAATTCGCATATTCGCTATGTCCGTTTTTTTCTTGCAAAAATGTGTAATGAAATTTGCATAGTGCGCATGCGCAATTATATTTTTCACCTAAAAGAAGGAAGGGATCAATGTCCGGTCTGGAAGTGCGATATTCGCATAATTTTGCATAAAAATTTGCATAAAATTTAGAATAAAGGAAAACTAATATTCATCATTACGAATATACAGTATATACTCAAGTATAAGCCGACCCGAATATAATCCGAGGCCCCTAATTTCACCCCAAAAACCCAGGAAAAGTTATTGACTCGACTATAAGCCTAGGGTGGGAAATACATCATCCCCCCCATGTCATCATCCAGACCCCCCTCATCACCCCCCCTTCATCATCCCCCCCATCATCATCCCCCCCATCATCATCCCCCCCATCATCATCCCCCCCTTCATCATCATCCCCCCTTCATCATCACCCTGTCATCATCCCCCCCTTCATTATCACCCTGCCATCATCCCCCCTTCATCATCACCCTGTCATCATCCCCCCCTTTCATCATCACCGCCTGTCATCATCCCCCCCTTTCATCATCACCGCCTGTCATCATCACCCTGTCATCACCCCCACTTCATCATCACCCTATCATCATTCCCCCCCTTCATCATCACCGCCTGTCATCATCCCCCCCTGTCATCATCCAGACCACTGTCATCATTCCCCCCCTATATCATCACCGCCATCTATGCTTCAGGGACCATCCGGTGAGGAGGGTTAGTCCTTCAGGGCTGTCCATCTTCTACGGGAGGCCCTCTTCTCCGCTCCGGGCCCAGCGCTGAACTAGTGACGTTGCCTTGATGACGACGCACAGGGATGTTCATGCGCAGGGATGGATGTCCCTGTGCGTCGTCGTCAAGGCAACGACTAACCCTCCCCACCAGATGGTCCCTGCAGCATAGATTGTCCGGACCAGCTCACCCTTCCTTCCCACCGAGGGGAGGTGAGTAGAAAACTAAAATGGGGAGTCTGGATGATGACGAAGGCCGCAGTGGTCTTCAACCTGCGGACCTCCAGGTGTTTCAAAATTACAACTCCCAGCATGCCCAGACAGCCGATGGCTAACCATGCATGCTGGGAGTTGTAGTTTTGCAACATCTGGAGGTCCACAGGTTGAAGACCACTGATGAAGGGATTGACAGGCGGAGGGTTCACTCGAGTATAAGCCGAGGAGGGGGGCGTTTTCAGCAAGAAAAATTGTGCTGAAAAACTTGGCTTATACTCGAGTATATACGGTATTCTAAATATTCGCGAAATAGTGAAGTGCCGAGATTTGCGGTAAAAATTCGCATTTCGAATATTCGCGCTCAACACTACCAGGGACCCCTTTAGGAGACACACTGGATACTTCTATAGAACAGATTCCCTTTTTTCTCTATAAACTTTTGCCTATCTTTTCTCTTAAAACTGGCACGTTTCCATGAAAAGTCTCAATTATCTATGCAAATATGATATGATATCATTTTACTGGCATAAACTGATAAATAAATGCCTGAAGTAATTTCTATCATAAAGGATTTCTTCACCTCTCTTTGTGAATTGCATATTCAGACAGTTTCTAGTATACTTTTATTATTGGAATTTCTCTTGCTTTGGTAGCCTATATACTGCCTCTGGTATGGCAGACACAGACTTGTTTTTTTATCAGAGTATTTCCTCTAATAACCTGAAGCACTGAAGCTGATATTTGCCTTGTATACGGTTTTTCGTAGGATATAAATGCAAATTGGCTCCAGAAAGTTAAACAGATTTGTAAATTACTTATATTAAAAAATCTTAATCCTTACAATAATTATCAGCTGCTGAAGTTGAGTTGTTCTTTTCTGTCTTGCAACAGTGCTCTCTGCTGACATCTCTGCTTGTCTTGGGAACTGCACAACGTAGAAGAGGTTTGCTATGGGGATTTGCTTCTACTCTGGACAGTTCCCGAGACAGTTGTCATCAGAGAGCACTTAGACAGAAAAGAACAACTCAACTTCAGCAGCTCATAAGTAGTGAAAGGATTAAGATTTTTTTAAGAGAAGTAATTTACAAATCTGTTTAAATTTCTGGAGCCAGTTGATATAGATAAAAAAAAGTTTTTTCCTGGAATACCCCTTTAATGTTGATGTGCCATGATCAGTTTACACATTATCTAGATCTGTCTCACATTAAAAAGTTATTGGGGGGGGGGGGGGGGGTGAAATACTTTTTATCTGCACTTCAGGATTGCTATACATGAGAATGTTCCCATTTCTGGGTAAAGCAGAAATATATTTGAATAGGAAAATAAAGTTGGCAATACTAGATGTAATGCTATTTGGGTAGCGAATAGCATAGATGTCTTTTGTTCTGTGTATAGTGAAGTATTTGCATAGTAAATGAGATGATCTGGCGGTATAATGGTGACGATGAGGCTCCTAACATGCAGAATGTCTCTTGCTTTGTTCTTTGTAAATAGATAACCACTATGCATTTTTTTTAACACAAGTTACTTCCTGAAATTCTGTGGAGGTCTTGCTCTTGGGATTGTTTCCCCAGTGTATTAGTTATTAAAGGGGTACTCCAGTGGTTAAGATTTTTGGCTATGTTGCACCTTCTTTTAATGTTCATGTTTTTTGCAATTGACATGTATTATACATTTGTGTAGCATGTGTCTTTTTCTCTTACCTGTTTGTGGGCCCGGAAGTTCTGTAGTTCTGTGTTGGATCTCTTACTGTTGTCCACAACGTCGACCATGTTAGGATTAGGCTGTGGACAACACGTCATGGTTTTTTTATTTTCTGTTCTTTCAGAACTGCATAAGAGAAAGAAGCCACGCCCCCTCATCTCGCCCTCCCGGAGGACGCAGATCTGCATGAGAGAAAGAAGCCACGCCCCCTCATCTCGCCCTCCCGGAGGACGCAGATCTGCATGAGAGAAAGAAGCCACGCCCCCTCATCTCGCCCTCCCGGAGGATGCAGATCTGTATGAGAGAAAGAAGCCACGCCCCCTCATCTCGCCCTCCTGGAGGACGCAGATCTGCATGAGAGAAAGAAGCCACGCCCCCTCATCTCGCCCTGCCGGAGGACGCAGATCTGCATGAGAGAAAGAAGCCACGCCCCCTCATCTCGCCCTCCTGGAGGACGCAGATCTGCATGAGAGAAAGAAGCCATGCCCCCTCATCTCGCCCTCCCGGAGGACGCAGATCTGCATGAGAGAAAGAAGCCACGCCCCCTCATCTCGCCCTCCTGGAGGACGCAGATCTGCATGAGAGAAAGAAGCCACGCCCCCGCATATCCCCCTCCCGGAGGACGCAGGTCTGCATGAGAGAAAGAAGCCATGCCCCCTCATATCCCCCTCCCGGAGGACGCAGATCTGCATGAGAGAAAGAAGCCACGCCCCCTCATCTCCCCCTCCTGGAGGACGCAGATCTGCATGAGAGAAAGAAGCCACGCCCCCTCATCTCCCCCTCCCGGAGGACGCAGGTCTGCATGAGAGAAAGAAGCCACACCCCCTCATATCCCCCTCCCGGAGGACGCAGGTCTGCATGAGAGAAAGAAGCCATGCCCCCTCATATCCCCCTCCCGGAGGACGCAGATCTGCATGAGAGAAAGAAGCCACGCCCCCTAATCTCCCCCTCCCGGAGGATGCAGATCTGCATGAGAGAAAGAAGCCACGCCCCCCTCATCTCCCCCTCCCGGAGGACGCAGATCTGCATGAGAGAAAGAAGCCACGCCCCCTCATATCCCCCTCCCGGAGGACGCAGATCTGCATGAGAGAAAGAAGCCACGCCCCCTCATCTCCCCCTCCCGGAGGACGCAGATCTGCATGAGAGAAAGAAGCCACGCCCCCTCATCTCGCCCTCCCGGAGGACGCAGATCTGCATGAGAGAAAGAAGCCACGCCCCCTCATCTCCCCCTCCCGGAGGACGCAGATCTGCATGAGAGAAAGAAGCCACGCCCCCTCATCTCGCCCTCCCGGAGGACGCAGATCTGCATGAGAGAAAGAAGCCACGCCCCCTCATCTCGCCCTCCTGGAGGACGCAGATCTGCATGAGAGAAAGAAGCCACACACCCTCATATCCCCCTCCCGGAGGACGCAGGCCTGCATGAGAGAAAGAAGCCACGCCCCCTCATATCCCCCTCCCGGAGGACGCAGATCTGCATGAGAGAAAGAAGCCACGCCCCCTAATCTCCCCCTCCCGGAGGATGCAGATCTGCATGAGAGAAAGAAGCCACGCCCCCTCATCTCCCCCTCCCGGAGGACGCAGATCTGCATGAGAGAAAGAAGCCACGCCCCCTCATCTCCCCCTCCCGGAGGACGCAGATCTGCATGAGAGAAAGAAGCCACGCCCCCTCATCTCCCCCTCCCGGAGGACGCAGATCTGCATGAGAGAAAGAAGCCACGCCCCCTCATCTCGCCCTCCCGGAGGACGCAGATCTGCATGAGAGAAAGAAGCCACGCCCCCTCATCTCCCCCTCCCGGAGGACGCAGATCTGCATGAGAGAAAGAAGCCACGCCCCCTCATCTCGCCCTCCCGGAGGACGCAGATCTGCATGAGAGAAAGAAGCCACGCCCCCCTAATCTCCCCCTCCTGGAGGATGCAGATCTGCATGAGAGAAAGAAGCCACGCCCCCTCATCTCCCCCTCCCGGAGGACGCAGATCTGCATGAGAGAAAGAAGCCACGCCCCCTCATATCCCCCTCCCGGAGGACGCAGATCTGCATGAGAGAAAGAAGCCACGCCCCCTCATCTCGCCCTCCCGGAGGACGCAGATCTACATGAGAGAAAGAAGCCACGCCCCCTCATCTCGCCCTCCTGGAGGACGCAGATCTGCATGAGAGAAAGAAGCCACGCCCCCTAATCTCCCCCTCCCGGAGGATGCAGATCTGCATGAGAGAAAGAAGCCACGCCCCCTCATATCCCCCTCCCGGAGGACGCAGATCTACATGAGAGAAAGAAGCCACGCCCCCTCATCTCGCCCTCCTGGAGGACGCAGATCTGCATGAGAGAAAGAAGCCACGCCCCCTCATCTCCCCCTCCCGGAGGACGCAGATCTGCATGAGAGAAAGAAGCCACGCCCCCTCATATCCCCCTCCCGGAGGACGCAGATCTGCATGAGAGAAAGAAGCCACGCCCCCTCATCTCCCCCTCCCGGAGGACGCAGATCTGCATGAGAGAAAGAAGCCACGCCCCCTCATCTCGCCCTCCCGGAGGACGCAGATCTGCATGAGAGAAAGAAGCCACGCCCCCTCATCTCCCCCTCCCGGAGGACGCAGATCTGCATGAGAGAAAGAAGCCACGCCCCCTCATCTCGCCCTCCCGGAGGACGCAGATCTGCATGAGAGAAAGAAGCCACGCCCCCTAATCTCCCCCTCCCGGAGGACGCAGGTCTGCATGAGAGTAAGAAGCCACACACCCTCATATCCCCCTCCCGGAGGACGCAGGCCTGCATGAGAGAAAGAAGCCACGCCCCCTCATATCCCCCTCCCGGAGGACGCAGATCTGCATGAGAGAAAGAAGCCACGCCCCCTAATCTCCCCCTCCCGGAGGATGCAGATCTGCATGAGAGAAAGAAGCCACGCCCCCTCATCTCCCCCTCCCGGAGGACGCAGATCTGCATGAGAGAAAGAAGCCACGCCCCCTCATCTCCCCCTCCCGGAGGACACAGATCTGCATGAGAGAAAGAAGCCACGCCCCCTCATCTCCCCCTCCCGGAGGACGCAGATCTGCATGAGAGAAAGAAGCCACGCCCCCTCATCTCGCCCTCCCGGAGGACGCAGATCTGCATGAGAGAAAGAAGCCACGCCCCCTCATCTCCCCCTCCCGGAGGACGCAGATCTGCATGAGAGAAAGAAGCCACGCCCCCTCATCTCGCCCTCCCGGAGGACGCAGATCTGCATGAGAGAAAGAAGCCACGCCCCCTAATCTCCCCCTCCTGGAGGATGCAGATCTGCATGAGAGAAAGAAGCCACGCCCCCTCATCTCCCCCTCCCGGAGGACGCAGATCTGCATGAGAGAAAGAAGCCACGCCCCCTCATATCCCCCTCCCGGAGGACGCAGATCTGCATGAGAGAAAGAAGCCACGCCCCCTCATCTCGCCCTCCCGGAGGACGCAGATCTACATGAGAGAAAAAAGCCACGCCCCCTCATCTCGCCCTCCTGGAGGACGCAGATCTGCATGAGAGAAAGAAGCCACGCCCCCTAATCTCCCCCTCCCGGAGGATGCAGATCTGCATGAGAGAAAGAAGCCACGCCCCCTCATCTCCCCCTTCTGGAGGACGCAGGTCTGCATGAGAGAAAGAAGCCACGCCCCCTCATCTCCCCCTTCTGGAGGACGCAGGTCTGCATGAGAGAAAGAAGCTAGAGCAGGGGGAGAGAGGACATACACAGCTCCTCATCTCCCCTCCCCCTGCTCTGTCTACAGAAAGAAGACAGAGAAGATAAGAGTGTTATCTGAAGGGGAGGATAACAAAGTGCACGGGCTGGGGATGTATAGACTGCAGGGGAATAGATATCGGACTGAGGATGATTTCCATGTGAAGGGGGGGGGGGGGGACTCCTGAATGACACATGCCTGGTGTTGTAGTCCCTGTTATGTATGTGTATTCTAGTGTTTACAATCCAGTGTACCTCCAGCTGTTGCAAAACTACAACTCCCAGCATGCCTGTACAGACTTTGGACATGCTGGGAGTTGTAGATTTGCAACACCTGGAGGCACCCTGGTTGGGAAACACTGGTGTATGCCCTATAGAGGTGTGGTGAACTACAACCCCCAGGAGACTACAGAGGCAGCATGCTGGTGTTATACCACAGACTCCTGAATGACACATGCTGGGAGTTGTAGTCCCTTTGTGTGTGTATGCCAGTGTATGCCAACCAGGGCTGATTATATTAGTGTGCTGTGTATAAGGGGGCCGACTCGGGAAAATAGTAGGATGGGTAAAGAGCGGAACAAACAAACAAAAAAAGATAGGAAAACAAAGTGGGGGATAAAAAGACAACAAAGAACAGAAATAGAGTAGGCTAAACAACAAGAATAGAAATGAAACAAAACAAATAGGGTAAGTCAAAAACGGAAAAACACGTTGACCACCTGAGTACCCCTTTAATGGTCAATAAAGGTGTATTTCAGCCTATAACGCTTATTGTCTATCCACAGCATAGGGGATAAGTGTCTGACCGCTGGGACCTCTCTAGACCTAAGTCTCCCTCCAGAATGGAGTGTGGGTCACATATGGTTGCCACCTCTGCTTCATTCCGCTTTAAGACGTGGGCCCCAGGGGATGCCAACAGTCGGGCTCCTCGTGATCAGCTACTGATATATCCTGTGGATAGGGTAGAAGTGTTTTAGGCTGGAATACCCCTGTCAAAAAAACATATGGAAGCTTTCTAGTTGGGAAACACTGGTCTAGAAAGTCGGCCATGTTTGATTTTTTTGGCTAAGAGTCAGATTAAAGATTTTCATTCTGCAAAGTACATTCACTCACAAATGATCTTTCAGGAAAGAATGTTCTCTAAATGTTCCAAAAAAGATTATTCAGCCTTTGCCTGGTGGCATTGGTCATGTATGGTTAGTTTGACCAACTGTAATGGCCAATATGGAGTACAACGTGTATGGCTGTGTCTGCAGAACAATTGTTTATCAGATGATCGTTCATCTTCCTTCTTCTGTCCAACGTGTATGGCCTTACACATGGCCTGTCATTAGTAATGAAATTAAGATAATATAGATTAGCCTATTTGAATTACTTTTCTAATATACTTCTTAATAAAATGTTGTAACTTAATGTGTTAAATTAACCCCTATAAGTTTGGCCACCAGGTCCTGCCTGCGTCCTGGTTGCAGATTGTTTCCTTCAGCAGCCCGGCAGAGGCAAAAGTCAGGAAATGAAGGTTTGACCTCAACTCAGCACGGTGTAAAGTGTATAAGATGACTATTTCAGCTCCCTTTCCCTTTGAGCTGAGCTAGACTGTAGAGTCATGATGCCTTCAGTGCATAGTGCTGAATATTTCTGCTCCTTTGAAAGTTACTCGGCAATGCTGACACTCAGTAGAGTTCAGTGCAGACCTGAGGGGGGTTTACGGGTGTCTTAGCCAATCACAGCCCATCTTACACTGAACTGTTTTCAGCTGTGTGTAGCAGAGTTAGGGTACATTCACACGTGCGGATTTAGCTGCGGATCCGCTGGTGAAGGCCACGCTCTATGCTGGCTTTACATGTGCCTGCTTGTAGCGGCAATACGCCGCTACCAGCAGACACACTGCAGCGAAGTGCGCGGCTTACTCGCACATCGCAGCCGCTCTCCCTGCTCTGAGCTAGGCAGAGAGCTCCTGCGATGTGCGAGTACACTGCGACTTGCACATCACAGTGTGTCTGATCATAGCGGCGTATTGCCGCTACGAGCAGGCACATGTAAAGCCAGCATAGAGCGGGGCCTTCACCAGCGGATTTGCAGCGTAAAATACGCTGTAAATCCGCGCGTGTGAACGTACCCTAAGGGTACGTTCAGACGAACAGATTTTCAGCGCGTATTTCGCTGTAGATCCACCGCTGAAGGACCTCTGTATGCTGCCTTTACATGTGCCTGCTCGGAGCGGCAATACGCCGCTACGATCAGACACACTGCGATGTGCAAGTCGCCACGCGCATGCGCAGTATACACGCACATGGCGGCAGCTCTCGGCCTAGCTCATAGAGCAGGGGGAGCATTCAGGATGTGTGCAAGTACACCGCGCATGCGCGGCAACTTGCACATCTCTTCAGTGTGTCTGCACCTAGCAGCGTAATGCCGCTCCGAACAGGCACATGTAAAGGCAGCATTAAGAAGGTCCTTCAGTGGCGGATCCGCAGCATAAAATACGCTGTAAATCCACTCGTCTGAACGTACCCTAAGGGAGGAAGTTCTCCCCAGCAGGGCCTCAGATGATGTCACACCTGCTGGGTAACACCCCTGGAACCCACTGAGACTGAGCAAAAGATACAGAACAATATCAAGGTAGAAAATAGAGATGAGCGACGTTACATTGATTCGATTCGTCACGAACTTCTCGGCTCGGCAGTTGCTGACTTTAGCCCGCATAAATGAGTTCAGCTTTCAGGTGCTCCGGTGGGCTGGAAAAGCAGGATACAGTCCTAGGAAAGTGTCTCCAGCCCACCGGAGCACCTGAAAGCTGAACTAATTTATGCAGGATAAAGTCAGCAACTGCCGAGCCGAGAAGTTCGTGACGAATAGAATCACTGTAACTTTGCTCATCTCTAGTAGAAAACTAAAAAAAAAAAATCAAATCAAGATGGGGGGAGGGGGGAACTGCAAGAATAGAAAAATGTATCAACCTCGTGACAGGTACTCTTTAAGGGGAAGTCTTTGATAGGCTGTCACGATGCCGGCTGGCAGGAGGTGGATCCTCTGTGCCAGAGAGGGATTGGCGTGGACCGTGCTAGTGGATCGGTTCTAAGTCACTACTGGTATTCACCAGAGCCCGCCGCAAAGCGGGATGGTCTTGCTGCGGCGGTAGTGACCAGGTCGTATCCACTAGCAACGGCTCAACCTCTCTGACTGCTGAAGATAGGCGCGGTACAAGGGAGTAGACAGAAGCAAGGTCGGATGTAGCAGAAGGTCGGGGCAGGCAGCAAGAATCGTAGTCAATAAGGAATAGCAGGAGGTCAAATACACAGTATGGAGAAACACAGTAACGCTTTCACTAGGCTCTAAGGCAACAAGATCCGGCAGGGGAGTGCAGGGACAGAGAACAGATATAGTCTGGGAGCAGGTGGAAGCCAATTAAGCTAATTGGGCCAGGCACCAATCATTGGTGCACTGGCCCTTTAAGTCTCAGGGAGCTGGCGCGCGCGCGCCCTAGAGAGCGGAGCCGCGCGCGCCAGCACATGACAGCAGGGGACCGGGACGGGTAAGTGACCTGGGATGCGATTCGCGAGCGGGCGCGTCCCCCTGTGCGAATCGCATCCCCGACGGCCATGACAGTGCAGCGCTCCCGGTCAGCGGGACCGACCGGGGCGCTGCGGAGAGAGAGACGCCGTAAGCGCTCCGGGGAGGAGCGGGGACCCGGAGCGCTAGGCGTAACAGTACCCCCCCCCCCCTTAGGTCTCCCCTTCTCTTTGTCCGGTAACTGCCTCCCCTGGGATGAGGACACCGGGAAAGAATGGAGGGTTTCCTCAACGGCAGGCAGTACAGCAGGAGTGGGAATGGGGAGGGAGGGCAGAGGGCGAGGCCTGGCACGGGGCAGTGTGACACCAGGACGGGGGCCATGGGGAGGCACCGAGGCTTGCCTGACTGGACTGGGAGGGGGGGAGAGGCACTTCTTATGGCAGGCAGAGTCCATAAAGACCTCAGGGAGACCGGTTACAGGGGGAACCACAGGGTCACGGCAGGGAGTACTGGGAACCGGTTTAAGGCAGTCCTTGAAACAAGAGGAACCCCAGCTCTTGATCTCCCCCGTGGACCAATCCAGGGTTGGGGAATGGTGTTGAAGCCAGGGTAGTCCAAGGAGAATTTCGGAAGTGCAATTGGAGAGGACCAAAAACTCAATTTTTTCGTGATGAGGTCCGATGCACATTAGGAGGGGCTCCGTGCGGTAACGCACGGTGCAATCCAACCTGACTCCGTTGACCGCGGAAATGTAGAGTGGCTTGACGAGACGGGTCACCGGGATGCGGAATTTTTTCACCAAGGAATCCAGAATGAAATTCCCAGAGGCACCGGAGTCCAAGCAGGCCACGGCTGAGAGGGAGGAGTTGGCTGCAGGAGAAATCCGTACGGGCACCGTGAGACGTGGAGAAGCCGACTTAGCATCAAGAGACGCCACACCCACGAGAGCTGGGTGCGAGCGTGCGTTTCCCAGACGTGGAGGACGGATAGGGCAGTCCACCAAGAAATGTTCGGTACTGGCACAGTACAGACAAAGATTTTCTTCCCTACGGCGATTCCTCTCTTCCTGGGTCAGGGGAGACCGATCCACTTGCATGGCCTCCTCGGCGGGAGGCCTAAGCGTAGATTGCAACGGAGACTGTGGGAGAGGTGCCCAGAGATCTAAGTCTTTTTCCTGGCGGAGCTCTTGATGTCTCTCAGAAAAACGCATGTCAATGCGAGTGGCAAGATGAATGAGTTCATGTAGATTAGCAGGAATTTCTCGTGCGGCCAGAACATCTTTAATGTTGCTGGATAGGCCTTTTTTAAAGGTCGCGCAGAGGGCCTCATTATTCCAGGATAGTTCAGAAGCAAGAGTACGGAATTGTATGGCGTACTCGCCAACGGAAGAATTACCCTGGACCAGGTTCAGCAGGGCAGTCTCAGCAGAAGAGGCTCGGGCAGGTTCCTCAAAGACACTACGAATTTCCGAGAAGAAGGAGTGTACAGAGGCAGTGACGGGGTCATTGCGGTCCCAGAGCGGTGTGGCCCAAGACAGAGCTTTCCCAGACAGAAGGCTGACTACGAAAGCCACCTTAGACCTTTCAGTAGGAAACTGGTCCGACATCATCTCCAAGTGCAGGGAACATTGTGAAAGAAAGCCACGGCAAAACTTAGTCACCATCAAATTTGTCCGGCAGGGACAAGCGGAGGCTAGGAGTGGCCACTCGCTGCGGAAGAGGTGCAGGAGCTGGCGGAGGAGATGGTTGTTGCTGCTGTAGCTGAGACTGAAATTGCTGTAGCTGTGACTGAAGCTGCTGTAGCTGCGACTGGAGTTGCTGTGTCATGGTGGTCAAGTACGACAGCTGGTGATCTTGTTGGGCGATCTGTCGGGCTTGCTGGGCGACCAGTGTAGTGAGGTCGGCGACAACTGGCAGAGGAACTTCAGCGGGATCCATGGCCGGATCTACTGTCACGATGCCGGCTGGCAGGAGGTGGATCCTCTGTGTCAGAGAGGGATTGGCGTGGACCGTGCTAGTGGATCGGTTCTAAGTCACTACTGGTATTCACCAGAGCCCGCCGCAAAGTCTTGCTTTATGGTCTTGCTGCGGCGGTAGTGACCAGGTCGTATCCACTAGCAACGGCTCAACCTCTCTGACTGCTGAAGATAGGCGCGGTACAAGGGAGTAGACAGAAGCAAGGTCGGACGTAGCAGAAGGTCGGGGCAGGCAGCAAGAATCGTAGTCAATAAGGAATAGCAGGAGGTCAAATGCACAGTATGGAGAAACACAGTAACGCTTTCACTAGGCTCTAAGGCAACAAGATCCGGCAGGGGAGTGCAGGGACAGAGAACAGATATAGTCTGGGAGCAGGTGGAAGCCAATTAAGCTAATTGGGCCAGGCACCAATCATTGGTGCACTGGCCCTATAAGTCTCAGGGAGCTGGCGCGCGCGCGCCCTAGAGAGCGGAGCCGCGCGCGCCAGCACATGACAGCAGGGGACCGGGACGGGTAAGTGACCTGGGATGCGATTCGCGAGCGGGCGCGTCCCGCTGTGCGAATCGCATCCCCGACGGCCATGACAGTGCAGCGCTCCCGGTCAGCGGGACCGACCGGGGCGCTGCGGAGAGAGAGACGCCGTAAGCGCTCCGGGGAGGAGCGGGGACCCGGAGCGCTAGGCGTAACATAGGCTTTACGATAAAAAAAAATTCAACAAATATCTAAAAGTAAGAATTTATTTTCTTCATGACAAACACATCACATTGGCAAAAACACAGTCATATACATATTTGGATAAAGCCAATTATTGGGATCAATGAGTTATCCACAGGATCAGACTATAAAAGGCTTTGTCATCTGTAGTCATGAAAACACGTATATATCTGAATAGAAACTATAGACACAAAACTGTAGGATATACTTTACCCAAGACTCTTTGCACAAGTCACTTTTATTTTTTTTTAGATACATTGGATTAAAAAACGAAGTGTTGGACAAAAAAAGCGATTCATATGCTTTATATTGAAGGCTCACTGTATACCAACAAGTGATGGAACTCATCTTACCGACTTCCACAATGACATCTTCTTACATGTCTCAGTGTATAGCAAGCCTTTATTTTAACATTAATGGAAGAAAAACAATCTTCAGAATTACGGTATAAGCAGTAAGGAGGAGAGAATCTTACTGAATACACTCATATGATCCTTCAAATCATTTCCGAAGAAGATCACAAAGTAATAGTTCAGGATCCCGGCCAGGCTCATGGCGAACAGAAAAAATATAATGCGTTTTCCAAAAATGTATCCAGGAGTGCTACAAAAGAAAAAGATCATAATATTGGTAAAATGCTTGGAAACACAAAACCAGAGCATGTGACTGAAGAGGAGCTGTCGGCTCTTATAACCTGAACAACAACTTTTAGGCGTACCCCCTCAGAAGGGGTTAACCCTAAACTCCCCCCCCCCCCTATTTATATTAAAAGACTTCAATGCTTTATTTCATTCCTTTAAAATTTTCTAATATTGAGACAAAGAAATTGTGTTATGTGCTCATTAAAAACACAGCCTGTGCTCAGTCAGGTCACTATGTGAGTCCAAAGGAGTACTAATTAGTTCTATGGTGATTAGCTGTTAGCTGTGGACATTCACTTATTGTTATTATTGGCATATGCGGCTGCTATTTAAAATCTAGTGCTAGCCATCCACCCCCCGACGTTTCGTCAGACCACGCTGACTTTCTCAAGGGAGTCCAGCTATTAGCCGGACTCTCTTGAGAAAGTCAGCGTGGTCTGACGAAACGTTGGGGGGCTGGCATATGTGGCTGCTTTTTAAAATCTAGTACTAGCCATCCACTAATAGCCGGACTCCCTTGAGAAAGTCAGCGTGGTCTGACGAAACGTTGGGGGGCTGGCATATGCTCCGATGCACCACAAAAAAAAAATATGCCACAATGTAGCCCATTTACTGTAGCCCATTAACTTACCTGTCCAACGACCCCTCAATCTTGTTAAACGGCCCAGCCATTCTCCTGTTACGGCCGCCCGAAGTTCCTGGCCGGCGCTGGGAAAAACTACATCTCCCAGCATGCCCGCTCCTGACATCTGGCCAGCTCCTGCCCTCCCGTTGATTGAGTGACAGCGCTTAGGTGGCCGTTTGCAGAGCTGAGCCTATGGCAGCTCAGCTCAGCGCATAAATGAATAAATTAAGTTAGGGGGAGTAGCCGACTCCGGGCTGGGAGGCCGGCACAGCCCGCAGTGACTCATGGGATCGATGAGTCACCGGGCGAAGATGGTGCAGGATCGGGAAAAAAAGGCAGTCGAGCGTCATCAAAGGCACCAGCTTCCGGCCTGATGGAAAACTGAGGAGAAGTCCGGGAAGAAGCCAATATGGACAAGGTGAGTACATTACAATGTAATATAACTTTTATTCATGCTTCTTTTCACAGGTAAAAGTTTTGCGTCGGAGTACTCCTTTAAAATCTAGTGCTAGCCATCCGCTAATAGCCGGACTCCCTTGAGAAAGTCAGCGTGGTCTGACGAAACGTCGGGGGCGGATGGCTAGCACTAGATTTTAAATAGCAGCCGCATATGCCAATAGTAACAATAAGTGAATGTCCACAGCTACCAGCTAATCACTATAGAACTAATTAGTACTCCTTTGGACTCATATAGTGACCTGACTGAGCACAGGCTGTGTTTTTAATGAGCACATAACACAATTTCTTTGTCTCAATATTAGAATATTTTAAACAAATGAAATAAAGCATTGAAGTCTTTTAATATAAACAAGGGGGGGATTTCCAGTTTAGGGTAAACCCCTTTTGGGGGGGTACCCCTAAAAGTTGCTGTTCATATTAATGCCCTGGAATCCTCTGTGGTATTTATTGTTTAATGGCTCTTATATCCTGTCTGTTTTGGTAAATTCTTGTATTCTCCATAAAATAACACTTCTTCATCATTTCTTGGAACTTCTTATTGTGTTGCTCCACTGTTATTCCTCATAGAAATGTATGAATGAGCCGACAGGTGGTCATTCCCCTTGTAAATCAATCAATGTTACCAGGTCCTGCAGGAACGCATGGGAATGGAGTTCCTGTACTTTTTCCACAGCAGGAGCACTGTTCCCATTAGCAGGACCAGCCCTTGAGTGGAAGTCACTTTTTTTCCCCAGGACTTGACCCCTGAATGTGACAGTGAAGACTCTTGACAAGGAGAATGAGGAACTGCGCAATAGAGAATTATATGTCATCCATCTTTGTTATTTCATGGGGAATGAATATATTTGGCAAAACAAACATGTCTGACAGATAGGGTCACCATCTTTCTCGCAAAAAAAATACCGGCCATGCTAATTTGCATAATTAATTATATATGCGTGATACATGTTTTTTTCAGCCTTATGAACTATGTTACTATGTTAACAGCTCTTAACCGTGGCTCATATGTGGAAACCCTTTTCTATGATGTCCATATGCCCTAAAACATATCTTTTAAGGGTCTATTCACACGTACAGTATTCTGCGCAGATTTGATGCGCAGGATTTCAAGCTGTGTTTACTCATTCAGTTTACATTGAAATCTGCGCAGACAATCCTGCGCATCAAATCTGCGCAGAATACTGTACGTGTGATTAGACCCTAGAATGGAAGAGATACATATCAAATCACGGTGGTGGAACCTGATATCTTAGACCACCTACATTTATAGCATGAAGGGGGAGGAGTGTTCCAGCCCCAGAACCCCTCTCGCACTATTAATGGACAAGACATTCTAAGCAAGAATCCATTGAACTGACAACCCCTTCATTGACATCCCCTTGATTAGGAGTCACTCAGTGCAGTGTATCGTCTCGGTGGTGCAGAACGTTCAGAAAATGGGTTAAAGGGGTATTCCAGGAAAAAACTTTTTTTTATATATATATATATCAACTGGCTCCAGAAAGTTAAACAGATTTGTAAATTACTTCTATTAAAAAATCTTAATCCTTTCAGTACTTATGAGCTTCTGAAGTTAACCCCTTAAGGCCAATTCTACTTTGCAGTGACATTAGTCATTTTACCCAAAAATGCATGGCGAAACGGAAAAAAAAATCATTGTGCGACAAAATCGAAGAAAAAATGCCATTTTGTAACTTTTGGGGGCTTCCGTTTCTACGCAGTGCATATTTCAGTAAAAATGACACCTTATCATTATTCTGTAGGTCCATACGGTTAAAATGATACCCTACATATATAGGTTTGATTTTGTCGCACTTCTGGAAAAAATCATAACTACATGCAGGAAAATTTATACGTTTAAAAATGTCATTTTCTGACCCCTATAACTTTTTTATTTTTCCACGTACAGGGCAGTATGAGGGCTCATTTTTTGCGACGTGATCTGAAGTTTTTATCAGTATGATTTTTGTTTTGATCGGACTTTTTGATCACTTTTTATTCATTTTTTAATGGTATAAAAAGTGACCAAAAATGCGCTTTTTTTGACTTTGGAATTTTTTTGTGCGTACGCCATTAACCGTACGGTTTAATTAATGATATATTTTTATAGTTCGGACATTTACGCACGCGGCGATACCACATATGTTTACTTTTTTTTTTTTACACTGTTTTATTTTTTTTATGGGAAAAGGGGGGTGATTCAAACTTTTATTAGGGAAGGGGTTAAATGACCTTTATTAACATTTTTTTTTTACATTTTTTTTGCAGTGTTATAGGTCCCATAGGGACCTATAACACTACACACACTGATCTTTTACACAGATCACAGGCGTGTATTAACACGCCTGTGATCAGTGTTATCGGCGCTTGACTGCTCCTGCCTGGATCTCAGGCACGGAGCAGTCATTCGCCGATCGGACACCGAGGAGGCAGGTAAGGGCCCTCCCGGTGTCCTGCCAGCTGTTCGGGACGCCGCGATTTCACCGGGGCGGTCCCGAACAGCCCGACTGAGCAGCCGGGTCACTTTCGCTTTAGAAGCGGCGGTCAGCTTTGACCGCCGCTTCTAAAGGGTTAATACCGCACATCGCTGCGATCGGCGATGTGTGGTATTAGCCGCGGGTCCCGGCCATTGATGAGCGCCGGGACCGACGCGATATGATGCGGGATCGCTGCGCGATCCCGCTTCATATCGCGGGAGCCGGCGCAGGACGTAAATATACGTCCTGCGTCGTTAAGGGGTTAAGGTTGTTCTTTTCTGTCTAAATCCTCTCTGATGACACCTGTCTCGGGAAACGCCCAGTTTAGAAGAGGTTTGCTATGGGGATTTGCTTCTAAACTGGGCGGTTACCGAGACAGGTGTCATCAGAGAGGATTTAGACAGAAAAGAACAACCTTAACTTCAGAAGCTCATAAGTACTGAAAGGATTAAGATTTTTTGATAGAAGTCATTTACAAATCTGTTTAACTTCCTGGAGCCAGTTGATACATAAAAAAAATGTTTTTCCTGGATAACCCCTTTAAATTACGGTGAAACATAGAAACTTCAGTAACATAGCACACACCCTTTTTGAATACAGTCTCCTAAAGCTATCTTCAAAAAGGGTTTGCTACGTTACGCTGGGTTCACACCACGTTCAAATACGGTTACCGTTTACGGTTTTCCGCTAAAAAACGTATGGCAAAAACCATATGCAACCGTATACAACTGTATGACTCAAATAAGTTTTTTCCCCGTATACGGTTCCAAAATGTATGTACGGTTCTATCCGTTTGCATCCGTTTTTGCCAACAGTTTTGCTCTTTTGTTGGAATTAGTTTTCCAGCAACTTAATAAAGTTACTATTGTTCTATTGAAATTCCTTCTGCGCATGTGTCAACTCCAAAAACGGATTAGAAAAACCGTGTGCAACCGTATTCTGAAATTCTGTGTACGGTTCTCATAGACAACAATGTTAAAAGAACCGCATAAGGTTCGCATACGGTTTTCCAACCGGAGGCAAAAACGTGGTCGACAGCGTTTTTGCCTACGGTTGAAAAATCGGCAAAACCGTATCTGAGGCAAAACAGATGCAACCGTACACAACATTTGGAATATGGTTTACAATGCATTCTCTATGCATACGGTTTCGGATACGGTCGTATACGTTTTTTGTGGAAAACCGTATACGGTTACCGTATTTGAAAATCGTAGTGTGAACCCAGCCTTACTGAAGTCGGGCATGCTATCATTCTATAAATCTGGAAGATCTGCTATCAAACCCCCACAGGTGTGATCTTATGCCATGCCTCTAAGATATGTGAAAAAAAAATCCCATTAAGGGTCACACGTACAGTATCCAGAACATATTTGATGCGCAGGATTTTCTGCTGTAGATTTCATTGTAAACTAAATGACTAAGCACAGCTTCAAATCTGCGGCATCAAATCTGCGCAGGATACTGTAATTTTTAATAGAACCTAAAGGAGTTTTACAGTGGCAACTTTCAATCCTCAGGATAAGTCATCAAAAACATACTAGAGGAATGCCGACATTGGGGATCTCTACTGAGCAGCAGATTGCCAGAACTGCAACTCCTGTATACACCAAAAAACAGATCATTTCTCATTTTTGTAGTGGTTGGACTAGGTTACTGTGGCTCATCTGCCATTCATTTTACTTGGAGCTGAGCTGCAGTAACCCAGCTTGGTCATCAGAGCGAAACAAGGGGTAAGTAAGCACCACCTACCCCGTGCAAGTGATGTTGATTGTTATCTCACATGATCCAGCCTAGATCTTCTGTACAGCCTGCTGTTATGGAAGTTATGAGATGTACCTACTATTATTAGTTTTAGGGTACGTTCACACATACAGGATCCTGTGCAGATTCGATGCGCAGGATTTGTAACTGCAGATTAGAAGCTGCGCTCAGTCATTTAGTTTACATTGAAATCTGCAGCAGAAAATCCTGTGCATCAAATCTGCGCAGGATCCTGTACGTGTGAACGTACCCTTAAAAGGGTACTCCACTTCGCAGTTTGTTTCAAACAGTTTGTTCCAAACGCTGAGCAGTGGAGTACCCCTTTAAGCTTTTATTAACCTTGACAATATCGGGAGTTGACTGATCTCTGAAGAGGAAGTGCAAATACTTTAAAGGGTCAGCGCCCAGCAAGGACCAATTACTGGTGCGCTGGCCCTTTAAGCTTCATAGAGCTGGCACGCGCCCTAGGAGACGGGTATACGCTCGCCGGCAGTCAGAGGAAGCAGAGGGGCCAGGAGCGTGGAGAGGTAAGTAAACGCCGGCAGACCACAGCCGTCCCTGAAGCTGTACAGGGAGATGGGCTGAGAGTACACCCGCAGCCAGCGTGACCGGCCGCAGCGTGACTCGTGACATGTGGTTGTTAGGTATTTTTATTTTGATATGCAAATAGAAAATGTTAACTTGTTAGATTTAAAGGGATTATCCACCATAAGGTGATTTTAGTATGTACTTTCCAGACAGTAATGGACATTCTTAGGAAGGATCTGCGCTTGTCTTGGGGCTAAATTGCTATGTTGTGAGATTAACATAACACTGTGGCTAGCTTTTGGTGCACTAGGTATTTCTTGTTGGAGTTTGTTCTCTCAAACTACACATCCCATAGTTCCCTGTTTGTAAGTATGAGGTCACTTTCCTCCCTCCCACACATCAGCCACTCCACCCATTGAAACACAAATGAGCTGCATTCCATTTAACCCCTTAAGGACATAGCGTTTTTCCGCTTTTGCACTTTCACTTTTTCCTCCTTACCTTTTAAAAATCATAACCCTTTCAGGGTTCACATTGACCATGAAATTAACGGCTGCTGCTGTAGATGTCTGGGGTGGGACAATCGTTAGTGCCGGTTGAGTAGGCCAAACCTCCGGGCAAGGAGTAGGCCTCGGCACATTTTTAGACTTGGCTGGGTGCGCTGGCCCTTTAATCCCTTAACTCCTTAACGACGCAGGACGTATATTTACGTCCTCCGCCGGCTCCCGCAATATGCCGCCGGGTCACGCGGTGTCCCCGCCTCATATAGCGTCTGTCCCGGCGGCTATCAACGGCCGGGACCCGCGGCTAATACAGGACATCACCGATCGCGGTGATGCCCTGTATTAACCCTTCAGACATGGCGATCAAAGCTGACCGCCGCGTCTGAAGTGAAAGTGAAAGTAACCCGGCTGCTCAGTCGGGCTGTTCGGGATCGCCGCGGTGTCCGAACAGCTTACAGGACACCGGGAGGGCCCTTACCTGCCTCCTCGGTGTCCGATCGACGAATGACTGCTCCGTGCCTGAGATCCAGGCAGGAGCAGTCAAGCGCCGATAATGCTGATCACAGCACATGAGTGATCAGCAGTGATCAGCACAGGAGATCAGTGTGTGCAGTGTTATAGGTCCCTATGGGACCTATATCACTGCTAAAAAAAGTGTTAATAAAGGTCATTTAACCCCTTCCCTAATAAAAGTTTGAATCACCCCCCTTTTCCCATAAAAAAAAATAAAACAGTGTAAATAAAATTTAAAAAAAACATATGTGGTATCGCCGAGTGCGTAAATATCCGAACTATAAAAATATATCGTTAATTAAACCGCACGGTCAATGGCGTACGTGCAAAAAAAATTCCAAAGTCCAAAAAAGCATATTTTTGGTCACTTTTTATACCATTAAAAAATGAATAAAAAGTGATCAAAAAGTCCGATCAAAACAAAAATCATACAGATAAAAACTTCAGATCACGGCGCAAAAAATGAGTCAACATACTGCCCACTACGTGGAAAAATAAAAAAGTTATAGGGGTCAGAAGGTGACATTTTGAAACGTATAAATTTTCCTGCATGTAGTTATGATTTTTTCCAGAAGTGCGACAAAATCAATCCTATATAAGTAGGGAATAATTTTAACCATATGGACCTACAAAATAATTATAAGGTGTCATTTTTACCTAAATATGCACTGCGTAGAAACGGAAGCCCCCAAAAGTTACAAAATGGCGTTTTTTCTTCGATTTTGTCGCACAATGATTTTTTTCCGTGAATTTTTGGGTAAGATGACAAAGTAGAGTTGGTGACGCAAAAAATAAGCCATAATATGGATTTTTAGGTGGAAAATTGAAAGGGTTATGATTTTTAAAAGGTAAGGAGGAAAAAACGAAAGTGCAAAAACTGAAAAACCCGCAGTCCTTAACCCCTTAAGGACTGCAGGTTTTTCCGTTTTTGCACTTTTGTTTTTTCCTTCTCACCTTTTAAAAATCATAACCCTTTCAATTTTGCACCTAAAAATCCATATTATGGCTTATTTTTTGTGCCACCAATTCTACTTTGCAGTGACATTAGTCATTTTACCCAAAAATCTACGACGAAACGGAAAAAAAATCATTGTGCGATGAAATGGAAGAAAAAATGCCATTTTGTAAATTTTGGGGGCTTCTGTTTCTACGCAGTGCATATTTCGGTAAAAATGACACCTTATCATTATTCTGTAGGTCCATACGGTTAAAATGATACCCTACTTATATTGGTTTGATTTTGTTGTACTTCTGGAAAAAATCATAACTACATGCAGGAAAATGTATACGTTTAAAAATGTCATCTTCTGACCCCTATAACTTTTTTATTTTTCCACATATGGCGCTAATTTTTTGCACCGTGATCTGAAGTCTTTATCGGTACCATTTTTGGTTTGATCTGACTTTTTGATCGCTTTTTATTGATTTTTTTATGGTATAAAAAGTGACACTTTTCACTTTTTTTTTGCAATGTTATAGCACCCATAGGGGACTATAAGGCTAGGTTCAGACTACGGAATCTCCGGGCAGAAAATTTCCGTCTGGAGATTCCGAGTGCGGCCAGCGCTGACTGAATCAGCCGGCGCTAGAATCGCGCAGACACTGCAGTCTCCAATAGACTGCAATGTGTTCTGCGCGAATTTCCGCCTGAAGAAAGAGCAACGCCTTTCTTCAGGCGGAAATTTCCAAGCGGATTTTCCGTTCACAAATTCCGCTTCATAAATTCCGAAGTGTGAATTTTATTATACATTTTAGCAAGCGGAATTTCCGCCTGTAATTTCAAAGCGGAATTGCAGGCGGAAATTCCGTAGTCTGAACCTAGCCTAACATGCAGTACATTGATGCAGTACATTGATTCAATACACTGATCACTGCCATTGCAATGAAATGCATTGATCAGTGTTATCGGCGGTTGATTGTTCAAGTCTGGATTTCAGGCTTGGAGCAATCAATTTCCGATCGGACGCACAGGAGGCAGGTAAGGCACCCTCCTGATGTGTTCTAGCTGATCGGGACATCAAGATTTTACCTTGATGGTCCCGATCCGCCCGACTGAGCTGCCGGGAAGCTTTCACTTTCACTTTAGACGTGGCGATCAACTTTGATCGCCACGTCTAAAGAGTTAATGCCGGAAATCTGCCTGAACCGTGATGTCCGGCATTAGCCACGGGGCCTGGCTGCTGATGGCAGCCTGGACTCTGAGGGTATGATGTGAGCTCAGCTCCTGAGCTCGCTTCATAACCCTCCCGTGCCATAGCACCAATTATAAACGGCGTTTTGCGGCAAGGGGTTAAAAGACCAGTATTTTCTAACCAGGGTGCCTCCAGCTGTTGCAAAAATACAAGTAGTTGCAGAATAATCTCTCTCCCACCCAGCGGTCACTCCACCCATTGAAGAAGACCAGCTCCCTTTGCACACCTGACTAGTGATGTAATGTCTCGGCCTCACTGCAACCTGGGAAATCCTAAGACCTGAGTCATTTTGTATGCTGTTAAAAATAAATATTGAGGCAAAAATCACAGAAAAATTGCAAGACCACCGTCACACACAGGTACAGACACTATATTTTGAACTACACTAACTTTACAGCCCCTGTGGTATAGTCAAACAAACAAAAAATTTCTAGAATACCCCTTTAACAATGAAAGGGTAAAGTACATTGCGCTAATGATGCTATATAATATCTACCTCTGTGTCTTCTCTCCTAGGTACCCGACAAAGTACTTCTGCCGAACAAACAAGTACATGAGTCCAGCAAAGGCTGCAGGCGCTACGTTACATATGGAAAGAAAGTGATAGAACATTAGTTGCAAACTTTTATTAAACCACGGCTGTTCATTCAAAAAGCTGAAAACGTTAAAAGCTTGTGTTACCTTGGCTACAGAGGACACCACCGCACCACATCACAGCTAGGAATGTGGGGTATGCATCAGTGCAGTTTTGGCTGGAAAAGATATTTAAAAAAAATTCATACCTTGTCAATAAAACATATTTGTGTTATATAAGACAAAATTTAAACAGGTACTGTCATTATAAGAACACTTTTGATATGTCATAGAGCCGGGGTCTGAGCATTCGCTTACGGTGTTAGGTGACTGAGACCTATATCTATGGGACCATCTCACCCCTATAGACACAGAGACGTGGAGAGAGAAGTGTGTGACAGCTTGTTCCCTTGGTCAGACTTGACCGATGAAAACTATTGGCATGTTTGTCCCTAGGACATGTCAAAAGATTTTTATAATGGCATGTCCACTGTAAGGTTTCCATACACTTAAAGGGGTACTCCGCCCCTAGACATTTTATCCCCTATCCAAAGGATAGGGGATAAGATGTCCGATCTCGGCTGCGGCACCCCAGACATCCGGTGCACGCAGCGAACTTGCCGGATGACTGGCGATGCGGGGGCGGAAACTCATGATGTGACGCCCCGCTCGTGACATCACGGCCATGCCCCCTCAATGCAAGTCTATAGGAGGGGCCGTGACAGCGGTCACGCCCCCTCCCATAGACTTGCATTGAGGGAGTGTGGCCGTGACGTCTCGAGCTTCCGGCACTGCACCCGGCGCTCTAAAAGAATGCTGGGTGCAGCAGGGAGATCACGGGGGTTCCCAGCAGCAGGACCCCCACAATCAGACATCTTATCCCCTATCCTTTGGACAGGGGATTTGATGTCTAGGGGTGGAGTACCCCTTTAAGAAAAGCCCCTATTTGGCTGACTGTCTCGCTTACATACATGCACACTTGCACACTTGTGTTTTTTTAATAGAGAGGTTGTGACTAGCTGCCTACAGACCTTTTTGGAAGCTGCTTATCCCCCATGCCCAGTCCTTTTTTCCCCCAACATCAGGGGAGAGTCTGGTGATTCCCTTGCACACTAGATCGATGGTCATCTGATCCTGGTGAAATCTGTTCATTTGGCAGGCACTTACTTAATGTGTATGGGCAGCTTAAAGGGGTACTCCGGTGTAAAACTTTTTTTTTTTTTTTTTTTTTTAAACAACTGATGCCAGAAAGTTAAACAGATTCTTAAATTATTTCTATAAAAAAAATCTTAATCTTTCCTGTACTTATTAGCGGCTGTATACTACAGAGGAAATTCTTTTCTTTTCAAATTTATTTTCTGTCTGACCACAGTGCTCTCTGCTGACACCTCTGTCTATGTCAGGAACTGTCCAGAGCAGGAAAAAATCCCCATAGCAAACCTCTCCTTCTCTGGACAATTCCTGACATGGACTGAGGTGTCAGCAGAGAGCACTGTGGTCGTGACAGAAAAGAAATTCAAGAAGAAAAGAATTTCCTCTGTAGTATATAGCAAATAATAAGTACTGGAAGGATTAAGATTTTTTAATAGAAGTAATTTACAAATCTGTTTAACTTTCTGGCACCAGTTGATTTAAAAAAATAAAAAAAAGTTTTCCACCGGAATACCCCTTTAACCCCTTAAGGACCCATGGTGTACCGGTACGTTATGAGTCCGCTCCCGTTCTATAACGCGGGGCCACGGCATCATAGCGGGTCGGGTCCTGCCTCTAACAACGGCCGGGACCCGTGGCTAATAGCGCGCGGCACTGATCGCGGTGCCGCCCCCTATTAACCCTTTAGACGCGGTGTTCAAAGTTGAACTGCACGTCTAAAGTGAAAGTAAAACAATGCAATATTTTTTTTTCCGTTTTGCCGTACATTTTTGGGAAAAATGGCTGACGTCATTACAAAGTAGAATTGTTGGCGCAAAAAGTAAGCCATCATATGGATTTTTAGGTGCAAAATTGAAAGAGTTATGATTTTTTAAAGGTAAGGATAAAAAAACGTAAATACAAAAACGGAAAAACCCTGCGTCCTTAAAGGAAAACTGTCAGATATTTTCTCCTGCACTATCCACAGTACTGGTTGATAGTGTGGGAGACGCTGATTAAAATGAGCCCTACCTCACCCGGATCCACCCGGCCGTTCACCTGCAATTGTGGTTTTATTCTATGTGTATATCTTGCTGTAACTGGCACGGGCGGGGCTTCTGCACTGACGTCAGCGCCGCTTATGAATATTCATCCCCCCTCCCTCCAGATCTTCCTCTCTTCGCCGTTCCTAACTGGAGGGAGGGGGGATGAATATTCCTAAACGGCGCTGACGTCAGTGCAGAAGCCCCGCCCGTGCCAGTTACAGCAAGATATACACATAGAATAAAACCACAATTGTTGGCGAATGGCCGGGCTGATCCGGGTAAGGTAGGGCTTGTTTTAATCATCGTCTCCCACACTATCCACCAGTAC
Organism: Hyla sarda; assembly: GCF_029499605.1. Taxonomy (NCBI): domain Eukaryota; kingdom Metazoa; phylum Chordata; class Amphibia; order Anura; family Hylidae; genus Hyla; species Hyla sarda. Next base: position 57,145,483 of record NC_079190.1, on the reverse strand, counting down.
TGTGGATAGTGCGGGAGAAAATATCTGACAGTTTTCCTTTAAGGGGTTATGGCAATATGTGATGCATTGAATACTAATCATAATGGGCATGTGCTGCCTTAGGAGTGACCTAAATAATACTAGTTTTCTATGTACTGTTAAAAACTCAAACAATTTGTGTATATTAGGTGATCAAAGAGTTTAAGGTTAATAGACTACATGCTGTACTTCTAATGTAGTAGGCCAGATAAGAAGGTTAGTTGTGGTAAATGGACGTCATGCCCAAAATAGTCTTCTAAGTAACTTTATTTTTGTTGATGATCTAATCCACTTTATCATCTTCCCTAAATACCATAGAAACTTTGCTTACTTTGCTGTGTACACTTTCTCAAAGGCAGGTGAACCAGTTCTCTGGAAGGTCTTGGATTGCTGATTCTTGGATTCATTTTCCACTTTATATGCAAAAGACACTGAAATATGAAAAATCAACTTGCATTAGCATCACATGACCCCCCAAAATAATAATATTCTAAGCCTCCTGGCCTCGGCAACAACCTACACCAAGCCAAGTGAGCTACCCAACCCATGACACAGGGCCTCCAATGATAATACAGTGACCCCCCCGACGTACGATGGCCCCGACATAGGATAATTTCAACATGCGATGGTCTCTCAGAGGCCATTGCATGTTGAAGGCAGCATCAACATACGATGCTTTTGTATGTCGGGGCCATCGCATAAACGGCTATCCGGCAGCGCAGACTGCTTCAGCTGCCACCGGATAGCCGTTTACAGTGCCCCGTGTGGTCCGCTGACGATCACTTACCTGTCCTCAGGGCTCCGGCGCGTCCTCTTCGGGATCCCCTTCATCGTCGGCGCTCTCCATCGTCGTCATCACGTCGCTGCGCACGCCGTCCCGTAATCCAATAGGAGCGGCGTGCGTAACGACGTGATGGCGACAACGGAGAGCGAGGATGCCGGGGAAGCGTCAGGGACACCCCGGGGACGCGGCGACAGCGATGGAAGGCGACATCCAGGGCAGCGGTGACGAGTGGTGACGATCAGGAGCGGCGGGGACACGTGAGTATAACCTCCAATACCAGTGGTCTTCAACCTGCGGACCTCCAGATGTTGCAAAACTACAACTCCCAGCATGCCCGGACAGCCGTTGGCTGTCCGGGCATGCTGGGTGTTGTAGTTTTGCAACATCTGGAGGTCCGCAGGTTGTAGACCACTGACCTATACTTTACATTGCCCGGATCCCTCAACATACGATGGTTTCAACAAACGATGGTCCATTTGGAACGGATTACCATCGTATGTTGTGGGACCACTGTAATGTGTACAATCAACACTGCAGGGTAAGGTCAGACTTACCACTCGCCATCTCCTGCTTAACACATCTATACCGCAACACATACAGGTTCTTACCTTACTGGGAATAGCTGACCAATCTCACCACACATGGGTAAACCACACACTTCCTTTCGGCACAGAAAATAGCTCTTCAAACATTCTTACAGCTTCTTCTTTCAATGTGGTGATGAAGAACACTGATATCACAATGATATCCCCACTAACATCGAAAAACCCCTTCCAGCCTTCAGATACCAAAGTTCTTAAATCATTCCCTCTGTCAGCCAATGTATTGGAGCAGTGGCGTAGCTATAAAGGTACAGTGGGGATCAAAAGTTTGGGCATCCCAGGAAAAAAATTTGTATTAATGTGCATAAAGAAGCCAAGGAAAGATGGAAAAATCTCCAAAAGGCATCAAATTACAGATTAGACATTCTTATAATATGTCAACAAAAGTTAGATTTTATTTCCATCATTTACACTTTCAAAATAACAGAAAACAAAAAATGGCGTCTTTTGATCCCCACTGTAATAGAGGTAGCAGTCGCATCGGGGCCCTGGTGTCTATGGGGGCCCCATTGATTAGATTAGAGTAATATAATTGGCATGTGGGGCCCAGAAGCCCCATAAATATCCTAAAACAGTAAAAGGTTGTGCAAACAGTGCAATATGACATGTGTTAACACAGCAAAAAAATGAGCTGTTATAATGACTCCACCTGGTACTGGCCAAAGGGTTACGTTTTCTGCTGTTTGGCTAAAGCATCATATATCGCTTCTCGGCCTTTTGGCTAAGATCAAGTGTAGTATCTGTTCTTATCAGTATTTTGGTCTTTGATGCAGAGTGGATGCTGCATGGAGGGAGCAGGTGTACCGAGGCGTTCCGTGGCTGGTTCTGAGGAATCGGCTCGATGGCTGTCCTGATGTGACCTGTTTCCTCCGGGTCTCGCCATGAGGTAGAGGGGTGTAGAGCCGAGGTACGTCTGGGAGTGGTCACTCTGAGGTGCCGAAACTCACTGGGTGTTATAACTCACTGAGTGAAAGCACTACACCATGAACTCTTCACCTTTGGCACTCACCCTTGGTATCCCGGCCTTCTGGCTTGGATCGGGGAAATTTTTATAGATCCAGCTGGATGACCGGGCAGTATATCAGCACTCGTCCACTTATTTATTATTATTTTTTGTATGTCACTGTGCCACGTTTCGTGTTTTTCTTTGTACACAGGATTGGCAGGATGCGGTAGCCCTTCTGGGTGTCCCTCCTGGCAGTCTAGGGGAGGTGTGTGTGGCCATTAGGTTCCTCACCTCCCTGCAACCCCTCGGCATCTTGGCTTCGGTCAAGATCCCATCAGTGTACGGCTCCTTGGTTAACGCCTAAGTTGAAGCCAGGAGCTTTTTCGGCCCCTTAGTAGCTTCGGCGAAAAGGGGCATCGAACCTGGGTCCTTGCAGGTGCCTTTTGACCCGGAGATGAAGGGTAGGTTTGTTGGGGGGCCTCTCTCCTGATAGAGAAGGGCTTAACGATAGACCGCATCCTTTGTGCACGTTTTTTTTAGTGTGACACGTTTGCACTTTTTCTTGCACTTTGGGTGATAGAGAGCACTTGCCTCGGCTCTTAAAAACATCATAGATAGCATAGTAACATAGTTTGTAAAGTAAAAAAAAATCAAGAGTTCATTGAGTTCAACCTATAACCCTACTGTGTTAATCCAGAGGAAGGCAAAAAAGACCCCACATGTGACTGATGCCAATTGCCCCATGACAGAGGAAAAATGTATTCCTGACTCCAATATGGCGATCAGAATAAATCCCTGGATCAATGTTCTGTCCCAATAAATCTAGTATACATTACCTGTAATATTCAATTTTTCCAGAATAACATCCAGACCCCCTTGAACTTGTTTATTGAGTCAGACATCACAACATTATGTGGCAGACAGTTACATAGCTGTACTGCTCTTACAGTAAAGAATCTTTGTCTGTGATGATGGTAAAAACTTTCCTCTAAACATAGCAGATGCCCCCTTGTATTGGTTACCATCCTAGGTATAAAAAACATGTAGAGGTAGAGATGTCTGGTCCTATCAGGAGGCTTGGACTTAAAGGGGTATTCCAGGAAAAAAAACTTTGTTTTATATATCAACTGGCTCCAGAAAGTAAAACAGATTTGTAAATTTTTATCTACTAAAAAAACTTACTCCTTCCAATAATTATCAGCTGCTGAAGTTGAGTTGTTCTTTTCTGTCTGGCAACAGTGCTCTCTGCTGACATCTCTGCTTTTCTCCGGAATTTCACGGAGTAGATGAGGTTTGCTATGGGGATTTGCTTCCACTCTGGACAGTTCCCGAGACAGGTGTCATCAGAGAGCACTTAGAAAAGAGCAACTCAACTTCAGCAGATCATAAGTACTGAAAGGATTAAGATTTTTTAATAGAAGTAATTTACAAATCTGTTTAACTGTCTGGAGCCAGTTGAGATATATATATATATATATATATATATATATATATATAAAGTTTTTTCCTGGATAACCCCTTTAAAGCTTATCACTGTTGCTCTCTGTGTCCACACTCCCCTGTAGGTGGATATGAACTGCCAGCCAGTCTGTCATTCATTGCTTATGTTTGTTTGCATCTGCACTAGCTATTGTTATACTACTGGCTTAAAGGGGTACTCCGGTGGAAAGCTTTTTTTTTTTTTTTTTTTTAAATCAACTGGTGCCAGAAAGTTAAACAGATTTGTAAATGACTTCTATTAAAAAAAATGTTAATCCTTCCAGTACTTATTAGCTGCTGAATACAACAGAGGAAATTATTTTCTTTTTGGAACACAGAGCTCTCCGCTGACATCATGACCACAGTGCTCTTTGCTGACATCTCTGTCCATTTTAGGAACTGTCCAGAGCAGCGAATGTTTTCTCCTACTCTAGACAGTTCCTAAAATGGACAGAGATGTCAGCAGAGAGCACTGTGGTCATGATGTCAGCAGAGAGCTCTGTGTTCCAAAAAGAAAATAATTTCCTCTGTAGTATTCAGCAGCTAATAAGTACTGGAAGGATTAAGATTTTTTAATAGAAGTCATTTACAAATCTGTTTAAGTTTTCCGCCGGAGTACCCCTTTAATCTTCTGTGTCTATTTTAACCCTTGGCTGCAGTGACCTTACCATTGTCCTGTTTTCATATTGGTACTACGTACTTTCTCTGATAAAGACCCTGCCTGTTAAACTCTGATTTTACGTTTGTTTGTGCAATCCCTGTCTGTCATTTGTGTCAGTTCTGTGCTCGTTAACCCATTGTATCCTGACCTGTTTGCCTGGCTGCCACACAGTGTTGTTTATGTTTTGGACTTTACGCCTGCACTCGATTCAAGGACCCCCGTACAGTTAAGGATCTGTCACTTAAGGCGGATACTCAACTAGGCAGGGAAATGGCTGTGGGTGGTCTTAGGGCTGGATATATCCCTGTCCTACATGACAGCAGTCCCAATAGATTAACATAAAACAGTCAACCTGTATAGAACGGGTATAGAACAAAAGAACGGAACATTTACCCTTTTACAAACTACCCCCACCCCACATTGTGCTGTACTAAAAGTTGCTTAATACACTTCCTCTTCAACGCTGAGGAAACTTGGCCATCTTACCCTGCTTTATGCAAAGAATGAAAGGGCTGCTGGTACATTGTATACACTACTAACACCTTTTAAAGGGGTACTCCGGCCCTAATACATCTTATCCCCTATCCAAAGGATAGGGGATAAGATGTCTGATCGTGGGGGTCCTGCCACTGGGGACCACCGCAATCTGTTATCCAGCACCCACCTCTGCGAGCTCTCCGCAGCGCTGGAGGCCCCGTGTGACGTCATGCCCCGCCCCCTCAATACAAGTCTACGGGAGGGGACGTGATGGCTGTTGATGAATCCAAAAATGCCAGATCGGACCCTTTCCAACACTTCATATAGACAATTTTCTTACCAAACTAGTTAAGGTCTGACAATTGGTATCAGAAAGAAGTAGAATGGCTACGGCATGAATATAGATTGCAGCCTTTTTTATTTGGTAGTCTGGAGGTAACCAAGTGTCTAGGATAGTGTTTTTAAACCAGGGTGCCTCCAGCTGTTGCAAAACTACAACTCTCAGCATGCCCGGACAGCCAAAGGCTGTCCGGGCATGCTGGGAGTTGTAGTTTTGCAACCCTGGTTGGGAAACACTGGACTTGGAACTAAGCCTTAAAGGGGTACTCCGGTGGACTTTTTTATTTATTTTATTTTTTTTAAATGAACTGGCGCCAGAAAGTTAAACAGATTTGTAAATTACTTTTATTAAAAAATCTTAATCATTCTTGTACTTATTAGCTGCTGAATACTACAGAAGAAATTCTTTTCTTTTTGGAACACAGAGCTCTCTGCTGACATCTCTGTCCATTTTAAGAGTCCAGGCTAGGAGAAAATCCACATATCAGACATATACTGCTCTGGACAGTTCCTAAAATGGACAGAGATGTCAGCAGAGAGCCCTGTGGTCATGATGTCAGCAGAGAGAACTGTGTTCCAAAAAGAAAAGAATTTCCTCTGTAGTATTCAGCAGCTAATAAGTACTGGAAGGATTAAGATTTTTTTTTATAGAAGTCATTTACAAATCTGTTTAACTTTCTGGCACCAGTTGATTTCCACCGGAGTACCCCTTTAAGATTGTTCTTTGGGGGGGGGGAACAAAAAAAAAAACATACAACTAGATCATTTCTAATAGGGAATAAAGCATTACAACGGAAGCTTTAAGAGACTCTGTACATAAAGTAAGCAGTATATACAATATCCGTCTACTTACTGTTCTGGAGCACACTGATCAACGTAACTATCACCAGGAGGACAATATTCTCAACTATTTCTTGATTCATTGTTCAGAAAAGCGCCGACGGACGTCTTGCTGTCTGGTGACTGATGCTTCACCGTGTGCACTGCAGATATAGAGGCTTCAAAGAGCAAGAAAAAAAATAGAGGAAGTTCATTTTCTTATCTATTACTGAGGATCTTCGCTTAGGATCTGTCAGAGGAACCAACGCATTTGTATATATGGAGTTTAGACCTTTTTTTTATTTTTATTTTTCCGCCACATAGATTTTATGTTGGTGTAGGCCAGTGGCCTCCAAACTGCTAGGAGTTGTAGTTTTGTAACATCTGGAGGACCACAGTTTGGAGACCACAGGTCTAGGAGAACATGGATTACATGGAAGGCGCTGTCACAAGAATATGCCAAAATTTACTAAGTTTACGTGAGTTCACAGACCCCAGGGAGCCTTAGGCCAGGTTCAGACTACGGAATTTCCAACAGAAATTCCGTTTTAAAATTTCCGTCCGAAATTCCGCTTGCTAAAAAGTACCTGCGAGTCAATGGGATTACCGTGCACCTGTTCATACTTCAGATTTTTTCACTCAGAATTTTTCGTGTCTAATTTCCGCTAGAAAATTTCCGCATGAAGAAAGGAGGAGCTCTTTCTTCAGACGGATTTCCGCAGCAGAATCTCATTGACTTCAATGGGACTCTCATTTCCCAGCGGATTTTTGTTCAAACGCGGAATGTAGGCAGATTGAAAGCGGATTAAATGCGGAAAATCCGTACGGATTTGAGTCAGAAATGTAAATGGACTAGCCCACATTGAAAAAATTGACTGACCTGGTTTGGGTCATGTGATCACATGGTCCAAAGGGGGCTGAACTTGGCTCTTAGCACAAATTTAAGGCGGATTTGGTGGCGTAATTTCTGTGTGGAATAGAGGCGGATTACTCACGGAAATGACAAAATTACGCATGAAACTGAAAAACGCGGAAAATAGTCGCGGAAAATCTTGCAGGCAGACAGTCGGAAATTCCGTAGTCTGAACCTAGCCTTAGAATGAAATCACATCAGGTAGAGTGAAGCATTGTTGTGCCGGAGAATAAGTCAAAGAGTCCAGGTTGGACCCTCACAGCTGCCGAATACTACAGAGGAAATTATTTTCTTTTTGGAACACAGAGCTCTCTGCTGACATCATGACCACAGTGCTCTCTGCTGACATCACTGTCCAGAGTAGGAGAAAATCCCCATAGCAAACATATGCTGCTCTGGACAGTTCCTAAAATGGACAGAGATGTCAGCAGAGAGCACTGTGGTCATGATGTCAGCAGACAGCTCTGTGTTCCAAAAAGAAAATAATTTCCTCTGTAGTATTCGGCAGCTAATAAGTACTGGAAAGATTAAGATTTCATAATAGAAGCAATTTACAAATCTGTTTAACTTTCTGGCACCAGTTGATTTATATAAAAAAAAAGTTTTCCACGGGTGTCACGATGCCGGCTGGCAGGAGGTGGATCCTCTGTGCCAGAGAGGGATTGGCGTGGACCGTGCTAGTGGACCGGTTCTAAGTCACTACTGGTTTTCACCAGAGCCCGCCGCAAAGCGGGATGGACTTGCTGCGGCGGTAGTGACCAGGTCGTATCCACTAGCAACGGCTCAACCTCTCTGGCTGCTGAAGATAGGCGCGGTACAAGGGAGTAGACAGAAGCAAGGTCGGACGTAGCAGAAGGTCGGGGGCAGGCGGCAAGGTTCGTAGTCAGGGTGGATAGCAGTAGTACTGGTACACAGGCTTTGGACACACAAAACGCTTTCACTGGCACAAGGCAACAAGATCCGGCAAGGAAGTGCATGGGAGGAGGTCAGATAAAGGCAGGGAGCAGATGGAAGCCAATTAAGCTAATTGGGCCAGGCACCAATCATTGGTGCACTGGCCCTTTAAGTCTCAGGGAGCTGGCGCGCGCGCGCCCTAGAGAGCGGAGCCGCGCGCGCCAGCACATGACAGCAGGGGACGGGAACGGGTAAGTGACCTGGGATGCGATTCGCGAGCGGGCGCGTCCCGCTGTGCGAATCGCATCCCCGACGGCCATGACAGTGCAGCGCTCCCGGTCAGCGGGACCGACCGGGGCGCTGCGGAGAGAGAGACGCCGTACGCGCTCCGGGGAGGAGCGGGGACCCGGAGCGCTAGGCGTAACAACGGGAGTAGCCCTTTAAAATTTAAAGAAGGTGCGCTTATCAAAACCTTCAGCACCTACTGAAGTTGTGTTCCTCTTGGTTGTCCTCCTTTCACTTACAGGACATAAAAGCACTGCCAATGGGCATATCCTTAAAGGAATTTTTGCATGCTGCAAAGCTGGTCAAATCAGACATATATGTAAAGGAGGACAAATGTGACGGGTTCTTTTTAGGTAAAATGACCTACAATTTACCGTAAAGAAAAACAATGGAAGTCTAGCGCGGTATGTTCAAAGCAGTTGGTGCGGTTTTATTATAACGTGCACGCAGTACACAGGAGAGGCATGATGGTGACTAGTGTTGCTCGCGAATATTCGCAATTCGAATATTATTCGCGAATATCGCATATTCGCGAATTCGCGAATTTCGCGAATATAGCGCTATATTTTTGTAATTACGAATATTCGTTTTTTTGTTTTTTTCTTCACAGAACACATCACAGTGATCACCCCTCTCTGCTTCCAGCTTGTGTGGTGTAAAGAAGGCTGTAATACTACTGTGTGAGACTGGCGCGCATAAGTTCGCATATGCGAAAATTAGCATATGCTACTTTTCGCATATGCGAATTTCGCGTATGTTAATTGTGCATATGCTAATTTTCACATATGTTAATTTTCGCACACGCGATTTTCCGCATATGCGAAAATAAAACGAGAATATAACGAATATGCGAATATTCGCGAATATATGACGAATATTCGTCCATATATTCGCGAATATTCGCAAATTCGAATATGGCCTATGCCGCTCAACACTAATGGTGACGCGTTTTGGTAGTGGCACCCGGCCTTACTCATACAAAGACAAGGCTGCCATGCTATCCTTATACCGTACCAGATTTTTCCACGTATCTTAACACCAACACCTATAATCTTTCTTTTACTGTCAGTTCATTTATGGGAAAGGTTTATTTTTTGGATTTGTGTCTAAGTGGTGAGCAAAAAGATGGCACAATTACTACCTGTACCTTATCGAAAGGATACTGCCATCAATTCTATTTTACATGCGTCATCGTGCCACTTTAGACATGTTACCAAAAATGTGGTTGCGGCTCTTACTGCCCTGGAGATATATATATATATATATTTTTTTTTTCTGCAGCCTTTCCTAATGTTTTCTATATCTCCTTTTATAAATAACAGAGACTATTATCAAAGCCTTGGAGTGCGTTCTTATTCCGCCACCCAATCACCATGTGTATTTCTCTGCTATTTGTTGATACAATATGTATTGTTTTTAGACATCTGTTCAATCTTGATACAATGTATATTACATGTTGTCATTCACATATATTTCGGTGCTTTTTCATACATGTGTTTTTATGTGTCTTCATTGTCTACTTCACATTGTAACATTCCTATATAATTGGGAGGTGTTTGCCTATCCTTCAGTGCAGGTGTTAATTCACAGGTGTATATCCTCCTGATGAGCATCCCTCCCCCTTATAAGGATAGCATGGCAGTCTTGTCTTTGTATGAGTAACGTATGAGTAATGTGTCAGCCGAAACGCGTCACCATCTTGCCTCCCCTGTGTACTGCGTGCATGTTATAATAAAACCGCACCAACGACTTTGAACATACCGCGCTGGACTTCCACTCTTTTTCTGTGGTGAGGTTCGCACCTATCCGTGTCGCGGTTGGTCTATCCTGGGTGAGCTGACCTACACTATTTCTTGTACATTTTACCCTGTACTGTTTTTCTTCCTGATAGATCTGATCACTTTCTGGTTTGCTCTCTGATCTGTGACACTGTTGTTGCCAGGCAACAGAGGACATGCTTTCCACCAAATCCCTCTTATATGCGTAAACAGAAGAGACTATGGAGCAAAATGAAGTTGAACTGAGCGTGCTCGACCACTTCAGTGGATGGTCGTAACCAAGTACAAAGTAGTAAATAAATATATCTTTCAAACAGGACAGTTTTAGAAATGCTTGTGTGGTGTCAGGTGAGGGTAATGTGTAAATTAACCTTTTCGTGATGCCAGGGCATGGTTGACCTATTCACCACCCAAGGTAGACAAGCTTCTCCTGTGCCAGACACGGGGCAAATAATTACTCCAACACAAGGTTACAAATAACTGGCTTTACTGAGGTTGGAAAGGTGGTACAATCCGTTATAGCTCAGATTAGCATGAAGGAGATGCAGGATGAACTTAGAGAAGCTTATCAGCTTGCTGGGACTTATAGTTGATTGTGCTGTATATGACTGACTTTACTTGTATGCAACCCACACTACTCCTTAGTAACTTGGACTTGACTAACTTGACTGACTTGACTTGGATTGATCCCTGGACTTTAGTGCTTACTGCCAGGGTTTGACTTTCCCCCAGACGCAGCGGTTAACTTGTAGAATATGCGTGTTGCTGAACTAGGCCTCAGGCTTCCTTCAGAATCACCTCACAGACTCCTCAAACTTCTCTCAACTGCACCTCAGCATAAGACCGAACTCTGAACTCTGGTTACACTATATATGGGAGCAATTTAGAGACACCCCATTGGCCGGATAAAGTGACAAGTACATAGAAAATACAAATACATTAACCATTGCATTATACTGAGAAATATAGAGTCTCGTGGAGTGTGGGCCCAAGAGGGACATTGAAGCAGCATCTACTACACAGAATGGGCTGGAATACAGAAGAACACTTTATTTAGTACTGGGTCACCACACTTTTATGTTGGAAATATGTTTAATTGTACATAATGCATAAGAGTAGACCTACTTATCTTCTTGGTAAAACCCCATAACCCCTAGAGGACCTGTAACATAAATTACAGCAATGTCACCTGGTCTTTGATGCACAGCACAGTACCTTTACATTGTACCGTGTTTACTGTCAGGGCCTGTGCTCGCTTCATAGCAGATGAATACCAGCTGCTATCTGCAGCCAGGCACTCACCACAATGGCACTACATCAGAAATAACTCTGCCGGGATGACTACTGATCCCAGCATATAAAGTAGGATATTGGAGGTGCTGGTGGGTTCGGGTTGCTCATCGGATTCCTACAGCGTCCTGCAGTTACCCCTGGCTTCACCCATCCCCCTCACTTATTCTCTTTATTATGGTCAGACTTCCTCTTCTGAAAATGTTCTTATTGAATGTTTCCTGACACTATTCCCCAGGTTCTTGCATCCCTTTTTATTGTCGTTTTCGTCTATTTTGGTTCTAACTGCACCATGTACATTGCACATAATCAAGGCTACTTGTGTATAACTCGTATGATATCAGTCTTATGTAATGTATCACAATGTCCCCGTCTATTTTGTGATACTTTGTTTTCTCTTGGATTTATGAGCATTTACTGATGGAAATAAAATGATCGTGTTGCAATTAGTTTCACAAATTCATCTGAGGTTTTGAAACTTCCTTTTGTGGCGGTTGGAAGCTTCACTGACCACACACTTCCTTTAATACAGAGCTGCAAACATGATTTACACTGCCATCAATACCCTGCCTCCTCCATGTATCTCCGAGCTTATCTCCTGATACCTCCTTCTCGTAATCCTCTGCATGAAGACAGTAATCATTATAACCTTGCCAAAAAGTGTACCCTAAATAAAATACTGCCCACACTGTACCATGAATATAATACTGCCCCACACTGTACCCTAAATAAAATACTGCCCACACTGTACCCTGAATTTAATACTGCCCACATTGTACCCTGAATATAATACTGCCCACACTGTACCCTGAATATAATACTGCCCCACACTGTACCCTAAATAAATACTGCCCACACTGTACCCTGAATATAATACTGCCCACACTGTACCCTGAATATAATACTGCCCACACTGTACCCTGAATATAATACTGCCCACACTGTACCCTGAATATAATACTGCCAAACACTGTACCCTGAATATAATACTGCCACACACTGTACTCACTAAATATAATACTGCCCCACACTGTACCCTGAATATAATACTGCCACACACTGTACACTGAATATAATACTGCCACACATTGTACCCCTGAATATAATACTGCCACACACTGTAACCTGAATATAATACTGCTATACACTGTACCCACTAAATATAATCCTGACACACACTGTAACCTGAATATAATACTGCTATACACTGTACCCACTAAATATAATCCTGACACACACTGCACCCTGAATATAATACTGCCCCACACTGTACCCTGAATATTATCCTGCACCACACTGTACCCTGAATATAATACTGCTATACACTGTACCCACTAAATATAATCCTGCCACACACTGTACCCTGAATATAATACTGCCCCACACTGTATCCACTGAATATAATACTGTCACACTGTACCCTGAATATAATCCTGCCTCACACTGTAACCACTGAATATAATACTGCCACACACTGTATCCACTGAATATAATACTGCCATACATGCATACACATCATATATACATATATACCCCCTCTTATCCTCTGTGTCTTCATCACTCCTCATCACCCCCAAACCCCCCCCCACACCTCTCCTCATCACCCTCATAACCCCCCCCCTGCACCTCTCCTCATCACTACTATAACCCCCCCCCCCCCCCCCCCCGCACCTCTCCTCATCACTACTATAACCTCTTGCACCTCTCCTCATCACTACTATAACCCACCCGCACCTCTCCTCATCACTACTATAACCCCCTGCACCTCTCCTTATCACTACTTTAACCCACCCGCACCTCTCCTCATCACTACTATAACCCCCCCCCCCCCGCACCTCTCCTCATCACTACTATAACCTCTTGCACCTCTCCTCATCACTACTATAACCCCCCGCACCTCTCCTCATCACTACTATAACCCCCTGCACCTCTCCTCATCACTACTATAACCTCTTGCACCTCTCCTCATCACTACTATAACCCCTCCGCACCTCTCCTCATCACTACTATAACCTCTTGCACCTCTCCTCATCACTACTATAACCCCCCCCCCCGCACCTCTCCTCATCACTACTATAACCCCCTGCACCTCTCCTCATCACTACTATAACCTCTTGCACCTCTCCTCATCACTACTGAATCCTGTGCCCACAATAAACCATAGTGTCATACAGACTGTACCCAAGATAATAATGAATACTGTGCCCACAATAAACCAGTGTCATACAGACAGTACCCAAGATAATAATGAATACTGTGCCCACAATAAACCAGTGTCATACAGACAGTTCCCAAGATAATAATGAATACTGTGCCCAAAATAAATCATAGTGTCATACAGACAGTACCCATGATAATAATGAAAATTGTGCCCACAATAAACCAGTGTCATACAGACAGTACCCATAATAAAAATGAATACTGTGCTGTGCCCACAATAAACCATAGTGTCATACAGACAGTACCCAAGATAATAATGAATACTGTGCCCACAATAAACCATAGTGTCATACAGACTGTACCCAAGATAATAATGAATACTGTGCCCAAAATAAATCATAGTGTCATACAGACAGTACCCATGATAATAATGAATACTGTGCCCACAATAAACCACAGTGTCATACAGACAGTACCCATGATAATAATGAATACTGTGCCCACAATAAACCATAGTGTCATACAGACAGTACCCATGATAATTATGAATATTGTGCCCACAATAAACCATAGTGTCATACAGACAGTACCCATGATAATAATGAATACTGTGCCCACAATAAACCATAGTGTCATACAGACAGTACCCATGATAATTATGAATATTGTGCCCACAATAAACCATAGTGTCATACAGACAGTACCCATGATAATTATGAATACTGTGCCCACAATAAACCATAGTGTCATACAGACAGTACCCATGATAATTATGAATATTGTGCCCACAATAAACCATAGTGTCATACAGACAGTACCCATGATAATTATGAATACTGTGCCCACAATAAATCAGTGTCATACAGACAGTACCCATGATAATTATGAATATTGCGCCCACAATAAACCATAGTGTCATACAGACAGTACCCATGATAATTATGAATACTGTGCCCACAATAAATCAGTGTCATACAGACAGTACCCATAATAATTATGAATACTTTCACACCTCTTGGTTTCCTATACAATTATGATCACTGTGAATACAGGAAGGTACTGAATCGATATAGAGCACAGCACTTGTATGGATCTCAGCAATTACTGGCCCAATGCTCTCAACGGCCTCCCATATGGTCTAGCGGTTAGGATTCCTGGTTTTCACCCAGGCGGCCCGGGTTCGACTCCCGGTATGG